>NC_133915.1:4348142-4952860 GCF_964199755.1 Larus michahellis | reverse complement strand
TGCAGTGCAATGTTAGCACTAGGAAGCCACTGCCTAAAACAGCTTGTAGAAAGTGGAATTATGCAAGTTTGGAGGTTTTTCGGTTCTCCAAACAGTTCCATCCTGAACAGGCTAACTGCAGGCGTGACTTTTGATGTCAAAGATGTATTCAGCAGAGGTGTTAAGCTCTTTTCCCCCCTCATGTCCAGAGTGAGGAAGAAAAAGCTGCTGAAGCAGTTTAGAAGGTGTCAGAGGATGTGGAGGTTATAAAGCAGAATAGCGGAGCTGCGTGTATAAATGTAGAGGCGATGTGGGATTCCCACGGTGTGCCTGGCAATCAGAATTTACCCACAGGGTAGATTTGCCGTCTGTGTGGCTCTGTATTTCTCTTGGGGAATACTCTCCTTATAAAATAAAGATGGAAAAACTAAAGATGAGGGAATGATGAAGCCTTTTGATTTTAAAACAAAACAAAAAAACCCCCAAAACTTAACACACCTAGGATGATTAGACAAAATGATAGTTTTTAAGTTCAACTCCTCAGAATTAACCTGAGAACTTGCTGAAGGTATTATTCACGTGGCTGAGGGGAGTTTCTGGAGACTTCAGGAATCAAAAGCTGCTGCAATAACTGTCTCTTCTCTGATCCTTTCTTAGCCAAAATAGTAGAAATTCTAATAAAGTTGTTGCAAAAGAGATAATCCTCATTTTGTCCTACAGGTTCATTAAAATAAGGCGCGTTGTACACGAAAGGATACTCATGGCAAATCTGGCATAGGCAACAATAGAGTGTAGAAGTCTTAACCTATTCTTATGCTAATTAGCAGTTTGACTGTATATCTTGCTGCGTAAATACCTAGTTCTGGCTTCTGCCTGCAGCTTTGAAAAGCATTCTGTACACTGCATATGTATCTTGATCATTTAATTCTCTTTCTAGAACAAAACCCAGTCTCACAGTAGGGGAGAATACAATGTTTACAGTACCTTTCAAAGCCATGAACCAGAGTTTGACTACTTGAAAAGTTTAGAAATTGAAGAGAAGATCAACAAAATTAGGTGGTTACCCCAGAAAAATGCTGCTCAGTTTTTATTGTCTACAAATGGTAAGTTATGACTTAATATGACTTAATAGTTAATTCTGCATGGCGACTGATTGTTACGTAGGCTTATTATTAGGAGTTTGTCTAATCCTCTCCGCTTTGAAAAGGCTGGAAGCAAGTTGGCTTAAAATGCAAGTATCTAGGGATGTGGCTACGCAAGAGTTAAGCCGTTTAGCTGTGCTGGCTTGCCTGGATGCAGAGCCCCACAACACGGGCAGGTATATTAGTTGTTTCGGATTTGGTTGCTTTATAGCAAAGGGGCTTAGCTAAGCTGTCATTCACTACCTTCGTATGCGTGTAACTAACCGTGTGAGAGCTTATATTAGTCATTCACAACAATCCTGATTCTAACTGAAACTTGCTATAACTTTTATAAAAAGAACAAATTGTGGAGGAGGTATTTTTAATGCTTTTTATCTTGTCTTGTTTTCTCCAAGCAGTATTTTTGTCTTTTTTGGTACACGTAGGTGATCTTGTCTTGTTTGAAGGCTTCACATTAAAGTGCATCAACTGTGACGACTAGTATCTTTGCTAGAGCTTTGATTTTTAACTGTGGCTGCGTTATTTCAGATAAAACAATAAAATTATGGAAAATCAGTGAAAGGGACAAAAGACCAGAGGGCTATAATTTAAAGGAAGAAGATGGACGGTATAGGGATCCTACTACAGTTACAACACTACGGGTGAGTAGTTCCATCGCTGTGAATTAGCCACATTGAGGTGATTTCTCCTCTCCCTCCCCACCTGGAATACAGATTAGCCTGTGGCTCAGTAGCTGCCCCGTCAGATTATGAACTTTACATTTTCTGTGATGCCACTTGGCAGATACATTTACTTCTGAGGTGTGATTTTTGAGATATTTTAATCAGCTTGGTGTACCGAAGGGCTGTGATTATGGCTGCCAGTGCATTTGTAGTACACGTGTGTCTCAAACCTCCATTGCTTTGTATTTTGCAGGTGCCAGTATTCAGGCCCATGGACCTCATGGTTGAAGCTAGTCCGCGAAGAATATTTGCCAATGCTCACACGTATCACATCAATTCCATCTCCATTAATAGCGATTATGAAACGTACTTATCTGCAGATGACTTGCGGATTAACCTGTGGCACCTAGAAATTACGGACAGAAGTTTTAGTATCTTTTTTTGCATTGTTTTGTATGATGGGAACAGTTAGGTTGTAACAAAACTGTTGGGTTTTATTTCCTTTCATGGGAAACGTTTTGTATAGGATGTTTCTCCCTATCCTGGTTATTTCTCCCTGGTGGTTGTAAAGGCTTTTACTTCTGGAGAGGTAGCTCAGCATGAGCAATATATGAGAAGCAGTCATTTGCCTGGTGAAAACCAAAAAAGCTTAAGGTTTCAAGCGAGATGAGCAATCGTGGAAGGCAGCATTACAGTAAACTACCTTGTGAAATTTTTTTGACTTGCGGTAAGAAGCAAGTCAGAAGTACCATCCTTATCTCAACAGTGTTCCTTTTTTTTTTTTTTTTTTTACCTTCTAACCCAACCATCTGCCCCTCTCGCATGTGCACCTACAAATGTCGCAGGCAGCAGGATCCCAGAAATATGCAGTCAGTCCTACTGTTGGGAGCACAGATTTGTGGGCAAATGAGCAGGATCCTGAGCAGAAATCACACATAAAGAAATCGCCTTCTTTATAGTGTAGCAGTGTAATTAGTATTTAAGCAAAATAAAGTTCTATGTGAAAAAACTTGGGTGACATCTATGTAGTGTTGAATTAATTACCGCTGAAGTGGAGCAAAAAATTAAGCAGGCTTGTGCTGTTACAAGAATTAACTTCAAACTCATACAGAATGCAGTGTTACGGTCTTGCTTTCTAGACAAACTGTGGAACTTAAAATTAACCTTTATCCATTTTTTGACTGGTTTCCACAGTCTGGCGTGGAAGTCTAGCCCTGCTTCCAAATGTCAAGCATTATTTTGCTTTTATGGGCTTGTTTTAATTCTGTTTGGCTATTTCAGATGTACTTTGGTCAATGGAAGAAGCGTTGCTGAATACATTCAAAGCTGAAAAATATGTAATGAAAACTGGAGAAAATTTCTTAACAAAATGCTGTAGATATTGTAGATATTAAGCCTGCCAACATGGAAGAGCTCACAGAGGTGATAACAGCGGCAGAGTTCCACCCAAACAGCTGTAATACATTTGTGTACAGCAGCAGTAAAGGAACGATTCGTCTCTGTGATATGAGAGCATCAGCGCTCTGTGACAGACACTCAAAGTGTAAGTTCTGTCCTGCATTTATTGTCTCTTTGTGGAATATGGTGTCTTGCTGTTAGATGAAACCAAGCACTCAATAAGAATCTATTAAACACCAAAGCGTGCGTGTAGATGTTTGTATTGGATTTCTGTAGTATATAGAATAGATCTAAAACCTAAAATCTAAATGAATCTTAAGATTAGTAGTAAAAGTAGTGAATAAAATTATTAGCAACTTAAGCTGGGGAGCCTGCCTGGACGACAGGACTCGGAATGGCTTTCTGCAGACTTCAGGAGGTCAAACGCGAGTTGAGTTTGGTCCGTAATTGGTGCTTGATATCTTACGTGTGTGAATGACGACTCTGAATATTAGCGAGTAGTTCTCTTATTTAGAAGCTGACCTTGACTTGCTATGGAAATAAAATATTTCAGAGTATGGCAATTGTGTTATAAGGCTTTCTTGCTGAAAGTCATTGTATAGAGTGCGGGCAGACTAGCCCGATGTGGCAAGTTTATTGAGAAAATGTTAACCTAATTTGGGTGTATCTTGTATTGGAAGAGGCATAAACTTACAGCTTGAAATGCCTGTCTTCTTTTTATACAGTGTTTGAAGAACCAGAAGACCCTAGCAACAGATCATTTTTCTCTGAAATCATCTCTTCCATATCTGATGTCAAATTTAGCCATAGTGGTCGATATATGATGACTAGAGATTACCTGTCAGTGAAGATCTGGGATTTAAATATGGAAAACAGACCTGTGGAAACATACCAGGTAAATAGTCTTGATGTGGCAGTTAAATTTTTGTCTATAGATCACTATGTCCAAAGCAAAGCATCAATGAGATTTGTGGGTTCCACACAAGTGCTAAAGGATCTTGCTGTTTGCAGAACCCAAAACCACATTTGGGTATGAAAAAGCCTCCCCCTTACACAATGGAAGTGTGGAAAGGTAATCTTCAGCCATGAGGTAGCACATCTCTCTGAGTCTTCAGTTGGCTTTATATTCTCCTGTTTTCTCCTGGAGAGAATAGGAGGTAAAATATTTCCTTTGCAGAAAATGGTTTTAGCTGGCCCTGAAAATTGCTGTGGTGTTTTCTTCCTAAGAAAACTTGCGAAGGGATCCTCTTCATCATACGCAAGAGGAAGATCAGCCACAAAGGCATGATTTTTAGCAATAAGCAAAGTCTGATAAGTCTTTTCAGATATCTAGAAGGGTAGTGAGGGTATCACAACTGCTCAGAGAGAGCAAGCGTTCTGAAGAATGGCTGAGTTTGGGGAGATGTCTCTCTCCCCACCCCAAGTGACTTGCTGCTATTTGCATTCATTTGAAATCTCTGTAGAGCGGAATACGTTAATTTATGCATCTATTAATTTTGCTCTTTATCCATGCAGTCAGAGGAGGGAGCTGTGTGTGCTCCTGTGGGTAGGGTGTAAGCACTGTCACACACTTAATTACTTCTGGAACAGAATCTATGAAGGTTATTTTTCAGGTATGCGAGTTCATTCAGTTTATCTAACTTATTTTTTTCCAGGTGCATGAATACCTCAGAAGTAAACTTTGCTCACTGTATGAGAACGATTGCATTTTTGACAAATTTGAATGCTGTTGGAATGGATCAGACAGGCAAGTTTAATTCTTCTCCTATATACACACTTAAGACCTTTTCCAAATTATTCTTAAAATGGGCAACTTGAAGCATGACCTCAAGTATCTGTCTGGTTTTATTCAGGGACTGGCTTGGGTAATATTTTAGTACTTCAGTAGACTTTAGCGTATGTGTATTAGCTCTTAACCCTTGAAGTTGCAGCATAGGATTATAGAGAATTGCCTTAGGGTACCAAAGTGATGTAGAATTTGACTAGAAATTGACTTCTGTCACTTTGCCAGAATGAAATATTAATGGAGAGACGGGCAAAGCAGTAAGATTAGAGATGGTTGTCTGCAAACTTTAACTGGTGAAATACTAGCAATACCTTAACCCACTACTAGGTTTATTATCCCCAGTGTTTATCTTTTTGGGTTTGTTCCCCCCCACACCCCGTGTCACCTGTGATGATCCGACTTTGGCATGATTCGTATGGGAATAATACCCGTGTACTCAAACCCTGTTGCCTGATGGATACTGTACCTGTAAGAAACCACACCAGGGCTGTTGGGGAGCCTCTGCGTGTGTTTTCTGTTTAAGTTGCTTTGTCACAAGGTAGAACACTTGGGGAAAAACCTTCTAGGGATTTTCTTTCTTACAATGAGTTGTCAAGTTTGCCTCAGTCGGGCATGGTTGACTAGCCAATAATACCGCTTAAGACAGCTACTGCTTTTGTGTTAATCATGTCATTAACTGCTTATTTGCGAGATCTAAATCAGCTCATTGTATCCCTATTAGCATTGTCAGGCATAGTTTTGGTTGTTTTGGTGGTTGGTTTTTTTTTTTTTTAACTCTGTATCTGTCTGCTCAAATTTTTTTTTTTTGAGACGAAGTAAGGACAGGGAAACTTCTAAATGTACTTGTCTTACTGAAAAACTAATATAAGATAAGGACCTCCTATAAGGTATTATCACAAATGTTAGTTAGTACCTAAATTCATGCAGCCTGTGTGTAACTAAAATTACATGGCTAAAAATCCGATCTACTTGGCTTTCGGTAGATCACTTCCTCATGCGTGCACAAGCAAATTTGAATGATGACACTCAAATTGCTTAGGTAACAAAGTGTGTACCTTAAAAGGTCCAGTTAAGGAAAAAGATACTTTTTTTTTAATTGAATCTTTAAAACATTCGAATGCCGTAGTCTCGCTTTAGATTGTAGATGGCATGGGCGAGGCTGCCTGCTTTCTGCTTATATAATAAGGCATGATCTTAGTTGGGACCCTGAAGAGGGTCAAAAAAAGAGGTTATTTTCAACAGAACTGTTACTTTCTTCCTCCCCCCTCTCTGCAGCATTGTCATGACAGGATCTTACAACAACTTCTTCAGAATGTTTGACAGAAACACAAAGCGAGACATCACCTTAGAGGCGTCCCGGGAAAACAATAAACCCCGTACCGTTTTGAAGCCACGTAAAGTATGCGCAAGTGGTAAGCGAAAGAAGGATGAAATCAGTGTTGACAGCCTAGACTTCAACAAGAAGATTCTACACACAGCCTGGCATCCCAAGGAAAACATCATTGCTGTAGCTACTACAAACAACTTGTATATATTTCAAGACAAAATGAATTAGGGTTGGCATTCCTAACTGAAGAGTCCACTTCCTGCATAGTTGAAATAGTTGAATCTAGCATTTGTACCTGTAAACGAAAGAGAATGAGAGGTCCATTATGGCACCCCTTTCCAGTGTTTAAAAATGTGCCATATGACAACACACTTTTATAGCTACATGGAGAAAGCTCTGTTGATCTGTCACTGCGTTCTTCTCCATGTCTGCTAGCCATTTAGGTGAGGATAGGGCACTTTTTAATTTAAATGACTACTTGCACCATCTTGCCTAATGGACTAGATTGGACTGTATCAACATCGGTTTACTCCACTTTTTATGCCTTCCATTGTGATGACGTCAAACACAGGGAAAGCCTTCAATCATGCTATGGGATTTAATTGTGTAACTCATTACTGTATCATTCGTGGCCCCCTTTTTTTATTAAATACAGCTCATTCTTGCTGTGGCTTGTAGCATTCCTCCTCCTTCTGGCCTCCTGGACTCCCCCTTTCCCTTTCATCCCCCTCCACCTAGCCTTGGTGGTGGTGTATAGAAAAAAAAAAAACCAACAAAAAAACAAAAACAAAATAAAGCACATGAAATGGGTCCGTTTGGGGTCAGTGGTAAAGGGGGTCTGTGTTGCAACAAATGTTTTAATAAACAGTTGACTGTAATCACTCCTTGCCATGTCTGGCACCAAAAAGAGAAAATAAGGAAAAAAAACAAACAAACTACTGAATAAAAGTGACAAAGAATGGAGAATCTGTTTTCTTTTTTTTAATCTACCTCTTTATACAAATACTCTGTGTTTTACCTTAGATGCATGAAAATAAAATGATGTTTTTTGTAATGATTTTAACCAGTATTAATTATTTTTCACGGGAATGAAGAGAGGGAGGGATTTCACAAGTATCTGCATTCATTCATGAATGATGAGAATACCAGCCGTAGTATGCGCTGACCACTTCCACGTCAAAACCATAAACTGCTGTCAGATTTTGCCGTGATCTGAACAGGTCAGTTACTGTTCCAGTATCCTTGGAGGCTCTTTTTTAAAAACTATTGCTTAAATTGGAACGGGAATAGAATTTTCAGGTTTTAAAATCCATTTTACAGGACTACCGTCTTAATGTTTAGTTTTGTCCTGGTTTCTTTATTGCCTTGTTTTAGGATACAATACCTTTAATGCCTTGTTTAGAGTACGAAGTCCCCTGTGGCTTTTTAAAAAGTTGTCTGAATTCTTGTCTGGCAGTGTGATGTTATGTAGTACAAACTACCAAGTGATTACACAGATAATTACTACACTGCATTCTGAGATGCTCTATTTTCTGTATTTTATTGCTATCAGTAACTGAGTGGAAATGTAGTTTTACCATGCAAGTGTTTCTGGCTTTTGGCTTTGCAAAATTATTGCACTTACAGAAATGTTAAATGGTGCAACGATCAGAAAAATACGTGGAGTACAGAAGCTGCATGAAATAAGTGTTCATAGATATTTGAGAGATTTAAACTCTTCAGCAAATAAGGCTTATCCAAAGATGAACTAGATATTGATGCTTTATAAGGCTCATGAGTTTTTACCTCCGGATACTTTTGCTGATTGTGCATTTAGGTTTACTCTTCCTTCATGGAAATGTTCAGAATGAAGTTTAAAGTTGTAGTGAACTTACCTTGACTGGGAGAATTTTCACTTTTTTGGTTACCTATATTTAAATTACTTCTGTGGCTTAGTTATAGGTAGTTATTATAATGCCTCTATTATTTGATCAACTAAGATACTGTTTCTGCTGTAAAGTTATGGCTGGTTAGAGGTTGTTAACAAGACTACTATTGCAATCATACTTTAATTTCTTTAAGTCCTTGTGCAGTGGTTTGAAAATGTAAAAATTCTAATATTTATTAGATCTGGTTCTCTTAAATACAGTATTTGTCTTGTAACATGCATGCCTGACCATGAGCCTTTGTAAGGATTTTACTTTTTTTTTCACCTGTTAGCCTTGTAAAAAAAAAAATTTAACTGCCCCAGGGACAGCAGCTGTTCTCCAATGGGTGAATAAACTAATAGGCCCTACTCCTCCTTACATAGCATGTGACTAATTTTACTCAAATGACTACACTTGCTAATAGTTAAGGAAACAGCGTGTTGAGTAACATTAATCATGTGTATAGGTGTTTACAGGATCAGGGCCAAAAGGTTTATTCTTTACCTTATCGCAAGGGCACAGAGGTAATTGGACGCTTCTTTTGCATCAGAGCTGGTACAATTCATCTCCATTTTGTGAAGAACGGAGTAGGTTTAATGACTGCTGTTTGGGGAAGACTGGGGGTCCTGGTGTCAAGACTGCTGCTCTTGTGTGTATCCGTATATCCCGAATGATGCACTGAATACCTGAGAAGTTGCTTAGCACAGACACAAAAGGAAGTGAGGATGTGAAGACGACACAGAACTGGACAGGTAGATTTCACATACAACAAAGCGCAGCCTTCTAGCAATACTACATTCAAGCGAAACTGCCTCTCGGACCTCAGCTGTGCATGTTGGGATGGAATCGGGGGTTTTAAAGATAGTTCGGGGGAAGATTTTTGGTTTTATCAGTAGCGGTGATCCCTAGCATGTCATCTGAGGTTTGATTTTTATCCTCACCAAAACCAGCTACTGACTTTGGTGTCATACTATTCAACTAGATAATTCTCTAAGCACACTGTCCATTGACATATGCTGTAAATCTTATATTTTATTAATAAAAGTATGCATAGAATATATTTTGTCAGGTTGCTTTTTATCCTCTTTCCTGTCCATCTCTCTTTCTCTATTTATGGCAATTTTTGCAATTACTGATCTCTTCCCTGCTGCCTGTTGAACGGAAGCCCATTCTGCTAGCTTCTGCGTTGCTATTCTGGGCCTTATCCTGGACAGCCTGCCAGGTGCTGGGGTAATGCTGCCCTCCACCAACACGCACAGTTACCGAAAAGCAGCCACTCCATCATTCTAGTGGTCTCTTCCAGTGCCCAGTGAAACCAATGCAAATTCTCAATTCTCAGTCCTTGAATACCAGATGACATACAGAAAAGGAGTTCTGTTCCCTTGTGTCTTACCTTGAAGCCAGTGATGCTACCTAAATGCCAACCACTACCGCTTCAGTGGTCAGTATCTGCAAAACTACAACCACGCTCTGAACCACAGTGACACTGTTGCTGACAACACTCGGCGTAAGTTGGTTATCGGGCTGGTACAATGCTGAGGTGTGGGCAAGTTCTCTGGCTGGAGTTCCTTCACTGTTTTCCTGCTGAGAAGCATCTGCTGCCTTGAAAACATGTTGAATATGCAGCAACATTCTGCTTGCCCTTACTGTTGAGGCAGGGCTGTAACTTCCACTCCAGCATTTATTATTTGAATACGTATTCTTTTATTCTCAGACTGATTGGCAAAAGCTCAGTTAGTGCTGATAAGCAGAAAGCTGTACTTTTTCCCCCTCTCGCAGAGGGGCTGCTGGATGATGGAATACTAATATTTTGACTACTTTTTACTGGCAGCTCTGGAATTGGTTGTTCTTGGGCATGACATAGCTAGGAAGTGATTTCCTGCGCACTGGTCTTTAGCTCTTCATCTCGGGCTGTAGAAAGCAGTATGGCCTCCCCATTCACAATGTACACTTCTGACTAATCAAAAAAAAGATGTTTCCTTTTGCCCTTTCCCATGTAATCGGCTGTAAACCAAAGGATTGGTGTATGAAATTGGGGGGGGGGAGAGGTGTGCTGGAAGTGAGGTGCTGTGTAATGGCTGTCGGTGTCTTGAGTGATTTGTATGTTTGCTAAGAGCAAGCATCTTATTTCACCTGGTATAGAAAGGTTTGGGCATGTAAAAAAAAGCAGTGGAAAAAAGCGATAGCAGTGGCTGGAATAAAAACAGGAAGTGTTTCTTCCTACTGTGATACAGCTTGAGAGACTAAGAAACAGCGTGAATTCCCTTTCTCTACACAATTTACCCTTGAATTTTAATAATCCCAACCTTTTGCAAATAATTAATCTATTGTTTCTCTTTTACAAGAAAACAGCACTCAGTTATTTCTGATGCGGGTTTTTGTGTGTCTCTGTTCGCCACTAGGAGGCAAAATGTCACCAACGAGAGGTGGGTGCTTCAAAAATGCAAGGGCTCAAGGTTAGATGTTGGGACTATCCCTCGAACCCATCTTTGGAATGGCCAGTCGCCTACACGGACTGTATGTTTGATCAGTTGCTGCTAAATATAAAATACAAGAAAAGCGTTTCCAGTACACATCATCACTGTCTCCAGCTAAGGTGTCCAGGGAAAAGACTGGCATCCATCGTGGCAACAGGTTAGCATTTTTTTAAAAATTTGGAGCACAGAAGTACTAAATGAAGAAATAAAAGTAAGCATAGCATGTTTAACACTTTAGATCATTCTTTAGTTAAGCTGCTTCAAACTTTGACACCACCTTGGAACCATGAGAATAAAACAATGGGGTTTGGCTCAGCTCTTTGAGATCCATCAGGTGTGTTGTTACTTCTTCAATTTCAGTCACCTTAAAGGCTTTCTATAACTTTCTAGAAGAAAAACCTTTTTATTGTACTTCAGTACAAAAGGCGTTTCCCAGAAGCTTATGGCCATTGTTTCTCTTCTATTAACGTGTGGTTTTTCTGTCCCTCCAACCTTGCTATTGTCATAGCCTTTTCCATCCAAGGATTCAAATTACTTTACAAACATTAATTACATCATTCAACTGCCTTAAGGAACCTGTGTAGTGGTTAGAGCACAGGGCTGAAAGTCAGGACTTGTGAATGCTATTTCTGGCTCTGCGTTGACTCACTCTATAATCTTGATCAATTTATTTCTGACTCAGAAGTTTTAATAGTCCCACTTTACTGATAAATATTCATGCCACAAGTATTATGGCAGATGCTTCCTGAATGATGGAGATGACAAATACTCATGATGCTAGCCTGCGATTGTTAGGGTTCCAAAGTAGGATAGGGCTACTTTTCTATTCAAAATCAGAAATAGCTCATTGTTCTGATTCCAGTCTAGAATGTATCTGCGGCCCTTCTACCTGTAAACAGCTGTTTTATTGAATTATTTAAATTACTGCTTTCTTTCTACTACATGTAGCTAATTCTGTTCCAGTGATATCCCTGGGACATCCAGATTTTCTACAAGATTAGACATTGGATAGTCACACAGGCTACGTAGTCAATTTGGTAAGAAAGGTCAGCGTTACAAAAGGTGGATTTCAAATGTCCACACTTCAGTATTTGGACACTTGTCAAAATAGCATAGATGAATAGAGGATGAAAAACATTTGAAACCGGTATTCTAGTATGGGACAATTGTGACAGTTGTACATACAGGCTTTTCTCTAGCTTGAAATAGTTCTGACACAAACAGAAAAAAAAAAATGTTATTTCTTTGCATGTGTAATGAGGAGATAACAAATAAAGAACACTACTGGAAATGTATCCGTGTGACTTCAGTCTCTGATGGTATTAGTTACTGAACTCCTACTGTGGGTACAGTAATATAAAAAGAAATAATTATGTTCTCGTGGCTGCTGATGGGAGAGGTTTATGATGTAAAAGGCTCCTTTACTGCTGTTGGGAAGCAAAATGCTCATATATATATATATATGTGTGTGTGTGAGATGGGACTTACGTTATAAAGTTCCACCATAAAGACTAGGCCTCAAAATAAACCTTGAAGTTTAAGTGTTGTCAAATAGAATGAAGTTAGTAAAGATGATTTCTCAAGCTGTGAAGGTGAATTAAACAACCATCTGTGAGAAAGTTAGTCTCACTGGTTCTTTTTATTAGAGAATGTGAATGAAAAATTAGATTAGTAACAGAAGAATCCTAGTAAAGGCTCTGCTAACCACCATACCAAACATCTATGAAAAGTCGCTCTGCCTTGAGGAATAGATTTACTTGATTTTCAAGATAAAACTGACTCTTATCTTGAAATTAATAATTTAATAGAACCTTATTTTCTATATATGTTCATTTCATGCAAGCAACTTAGAATAGATAATTGGTGCAGAAGCTACTCATGTTACGACTGAAGAAAACTCAGCAGGGTAATGTTGATGTTTGTATCTCTGCATTTGAAAGTCTCTCCCATGGAAATTGAGAGTTACTCCCATTCTCAGCACAGCAGTATGTGCATAAATAGCCTGAGGTTGCATCTTCATTTTCATACTGAAAGGCAACTCTGGCGCACACTAATAATTTCACTTTTTACAGCTATACTTTTGTGTACCAGTTAAGAACAAGTCCCATTTTGTTACACAGATGCCATCTTCTCTATCTTAACTGTCTGCCAGTAATTAAAAAAAACCTGCCATGCACGAGCTTGGTTTGTCTGCTAAACACTATAATTTCAGATGGGTATTACTTTTAATCTTAAAACCACTGGTTCTTTTAGGGTGTCTTAACTATATTTCACAGACCTACTACTTGGCTTAAAATTACCTAAGGCCAAAACAAAGCTGATGAGTGGGGAAAGAAGTGCTGGGAGCCTCATACCATTGCGGCGTGCAGGTCGGACAGGTTACCTCACGCCCGTTGCGCTCAGGAAGATTTGCTCCAATCCCTCATGAGGAAACCTCTGAGCTGGAGGCTCAATGGGTATGGTGATACAGGTTGACAGCACAGAGCTGCGAAGGCTGATCCCGTCCTCTCTGGAAGCAGGACAGGATAGGTGATGTCCGATGAGATGCAAAGACCCGTGTGGGGAGGGCCAGGTGCCCTCTAGATGCCATCCAGAGGGACCTGGGCAGGCTTGAGTGGTGGGCCCATGCCAACCTCATGAAGTTCAACCGGGCCAAGTGCAAGGTCCTTCACATGGGTCGGGGCAATCCCAAGCACCAAGCCAGGTGGGGTGGAGAATGGACTGAGAGCAGCCCTGAGGAGAGGGACTTGGGGGTGTTGGTGGATGAGAAACTCAACATGCCTCAGCAACATGCACTGGCAGCCCAGAACCCCCCCTCAGCCTGCGCTGCATCCCCAGCAGCGTGGGCAGCAGGGCGAGGGGGGGATTCTGCCCCTCTGCTCTACTCTGTGAGACCTCCCTGCAGCGCTGCCTCCAGCACTGGGGCACCAACAGCAGAAGGACACGGAGCTGTTGGAGCGGGGCCAGGTGAGGCCCTGGAGATGCTGGGAGGGCTGGAGCCCCTCTGCTGTGGGGGCAGGCTGAGAGAGCTGGGGGGGTTCAGCCTGGAGAAGAGAAGGCTCCGCGGAGGCCTCAGAGGCCCTTCCAGTCCCTAAAGGGGCTCCAGGAGATCATGGGGAGGGACTCTGGAGCAGGGCGTGGAGTGACAGGATGAGGAAGAATGGTTCTAAATTGAAAGAGGGGAGATTTAGAGTAGATATTATGAAGAAATTCTTTACCGTGTGGGTGGTGAGCCCCTGGCCCAGGCTGCCCAGAGAAGCTGTGGCTGCCCCATCCCTGGAGGGGTTCAAGCCAGGCTGGATGGGGCTTGGAGCAACCTGGTCTAGTGGGAGGTGTCTCTGCCCCAGCGCAGGGGGTGGCACTGGATAGGCTTTAAGGTTCCTTCCAACCCGAACCATTCTACGAGTCGATGCGGGGCCCCCGAGGCGCGTCCCGCCCCTGTCCCCTCACAGCCCCGCGCACGCGCGGCAGCAGCGGCGGGACGTGCTCCGGCACGGTGAGCTCCATGGTGCGCGGCACGCGCGGCGGGGTGGGCGGCGCATGCGCAGCCCCGCGAGGGCGGGAGCGGCGCGGCCCCGGCGCCTGCGCGCTGTGAGGAGAGGCGGGGTGGCCGGGCCCGGAGCGGAGTCCAGGTTTGTTGTTGTTGTCCCAAGCCCAGCGGCTCCTCAGTCGCCGCTCCTCGCCGCCGCCATGTCCAGCCCTCAGGAGCCGCCGCAGCAGCACAACAACAACAACAACCCGCCGGCTGAGGGGACGCACATCGAGCCGGGCCTCAACAGTGAGTGCGGCCGCGGTGGAGACGAGCGCGAATGGGGCTGGGGGGCCGTGAGGGCCGCGACCCCCTTCCCCCCTTCTCCGGGCCGCCATTGGCGGAGGACGGGGCCGCGCGAGCCGCCGGGGGCCAATCGGCGGCGTCTGGTGGGGGGGGATTTGTGAGGGAAGTGGGGGAGGCAGCGCTTCGGCGGGGGCCGCCTGAGGGGGAGAGGGGCGGGAAGATGGCGGGGGGTCCCCGGGGCAGGGAGAGCCCAGGGGGCTGTGGGGAAAGGGCTGGGGGCTGCCCGCCCAAAGTGGCATGAGGGGCTGTGGTGAGGGGCAGGCGCTGGCCGGTGGGTTTCGGGGCCTCGCAGGAGGGCTGAGGCGGGTCGGCCTCGGCGGGCGCAGACGGAGGAACGAGGTAGCGCCGTGGAGCAGGAGCAGGTTTGTTCCGTGGTTACACGGAGTTTATTCGACGGCTGGTGTTACCAGCTAAGATGGGGATACAGCAGGGTAGGGGGAGGAGCGTGACTGTGGGAATGAGTTTATTCAGTGGCTGAGTCAATAGCACTGACGTGAGCTATTTTCCTCTATATCCGGCATCTCTGTCAGCTGCTCTGCTGCATCCTTTTGTTCCTAGGATAACACTAGTAAGACACGTCGGTGGGTTTTATGTAGGCTCTCGTACTTGGCAGATGCTTTTCATTCGTTTTAACTGGCTACTTCAATGTGTCCTTTCATTTGCTTGTAATTATTAAGGATACAGTAGTCGAAGAGGTGAATAAATGGCATTAATGATTAACTGTTACCTTCGTGGTTTACAATGAAGTTAACCTGACCACGAAATATAGTGGTTGGTTGATCTCCTGTAACTCAATGGGAATTGTATTAAAGAAGAATAAACTATGCCCATTTCATAACACTGCTATTGTGTTATGGTAACACTGCATCTTGTGATAACGATGGCAGTTTACAACAATGTTCACCTGCATCAAATAGGTGTTTTAGCAAATTATTCAGGGCTGTTAGCATACTTAAATAACAATTATACTGTCTTAAAGTTGCTACATACCTACTGCCTAACTCGATGCTTACTTCAGAAGTGGCCATCTTTGATGCTTCTCTATGTTAATATTTCCTTTTTGTTTTCTGTTAGTATGGTAACTTTGTGGGACACGTTAATCTGCTGTAAGATAGGAGCAACAAGAGTTGAGCACGCTGTAAGCCTGTGCTGGATCTGCCCATGTAGATCTTATTGCTGGATCAGCACATAAAGGCTTAGCAAAATCAATGTGATTACTGAAGGTGGTGAGCACAAGGTATGAGAGGAAATGTTTGATAGTCTGTGCTGCGTGAACAAAACAAATGCAACCAATCAGTTCCATGTAGGCTTAGTGCTGCTTTCAGATGTTCAGCCGCTCCACAATGCTTTGGTGTTGTAGGTACGTTTTCTGCCATTATATAAGCTTTTCAGTGAACCTTTTCAGACTAATGAGCTTAGACCCTTATTCATTTTGTTCTGTATGTCATTTGTGCAGGTTTAGGGCCTTTCATTCAAAGATCCCTTAGCCCTTGAATCGAAGGTCAGAAGACCTGGGAATAAAACTGGTAACTGAACCAATGCTTTGTTGGGTTAAAAAAAAAAAAAAGCTTGCTTGCTCTGGGAATTCTAGATGCTTCCTATATTTTAATTATTATAAAGGTCTGTTACATATTGACAAAAAGAAATCCCCCACCTTAGGAAGGAGCCCATCTATCTCTGTCATGGAAAATCTGCTTAATAATTACCATTATGGGAATCTGAACAGCTTTCTTCACTCTCTTTTGATTTTTTTTTTTTTTAATTGGTTAATGGTGTACTTCATTGTAAAAGTGATATTTCTTAGTTTATTCAAGTAGGCCATCGCTGGCTTCTTGGGAGCTACTAGTTTGGTTTACTTTTATATACAAAAAATGTATATTTGTATATAACATATATTGTCCTTGGTACCTCCACTCCACACACCCAAGTGAAAATGACAGCGTGAATAAACAAAATGAGACCCCTCTTCCCCAACACATTTAGCTCATCTTGTTCCATAACTTGTTCACCAGTTATGGAAAAACATGTAATTAAAGTATATCAGTTCATAGAGAAATAATTAGCCTTAGAGCATGGCCAAAATTCAAACAATTTCGGAGAAAAATAACATTCCTATAAACAGTTGTGGGTTGTTGGGTTTTTTTCCCTCCAAAGTGTGAGCTGCGTGATTTGTGAAGGGAGGAAAGTTCTATGGCATTTCTTGATTCTACCACTCTTAATTTTACCATATTTCTACTTGAGAGTAAAATGGGATGTAGAGATATGGTAAAATTAAGAGTTCTCATGTGGGTGATTAATGTAACTTCCTTAGTTTTGAAGGAAGCTTGGGGCAAAAACCACTCTCTGTTACTTGAGCAGTTTATTCTCAAAGATATTCCTGTGCATCTTTTAAAAGCAGAGAAGCAGAGATTTATGTTCCCTTTAATCAGAGTCTTCGAAACTACTGGGGCTTTATGGCTCCCTCTCCCAAACCGGTTGTGACTGCCAGTGGGAGTATGTAGCATGTTTTAGCTTGATGTCAGATTACGCTTCCTTGAATGTATTTTGACTCATTAAAAGTGAGGTCAGATGGAGAACGTGCTGCTTGTCATGTAAACTACTGCTCGACTCGCTGGGACTCTTTACTCACAGTTTAATTTGAGTGTTCTTCCTAGTATGGCCACAACACGTTTTAGATAAACGGCAAGTTTTGTCAGTCCCGGATAAACGTTAATAAGGATTTTGTTTGTGCATAATCTTAAGTGCTGCGGAGGTGTGTTTAGTAGCTGCATACTTGAGCAACCAGTTCTGATCATCTTCCGCTGGGCTTTTCTCTGCCTGCGCGTGGTGTCAGAGGAAGACCTCTCCTTGCATCTTTGCCTTCTGTTCTTTTCACATTGTTCGTCACTCACTGCTGATTTTTTAGTAATACATGTCTTTGCAGATCCTTATAATTCTCCCAATAGATGCTCTCTACTCCAGAATGGTTATTGGGGACCATACGGCTTTCTGGTCTGTCTTCTAATTGCATTTGCCACATGCCATTTCTGCAGGTGTGGCCTCTTGCTGTAAAGGTGTTGCTACAAGGCAAGTCTACCTTCCTGATGTAGTTCTTACAATGTGGCCTTTTTATTTTGAAATTTAGACTTCAGCAATCATCATAAATCCAAAATAATACAGTCTCTGTGTCTCATGCTGACTAGTCTGAGCAAAGGCTGCCTTTTCCCAGTTAACTCTTCATTACCCGAGAAACCCAGTATGTAGTACAGAGTTGGTATACATTGTGTGATTGTGCACAAGAGCTCTGTGTACACCCTAAATTCCTTGTTTGTGAACACAGCTTGGGGAAACCAGACTGTAAACCACCAGGACTCTAACGAGTATGATGCTTCCATGGTCATCCGTGTAATGGCGTAGTTAATAATTGGTCCTGAGGATAAACCCCGTTTCAGCTTCACAAAATCAAGTTGAAAATAGGTGAACTCGTTATGACGTATGTCCCTTCCTGTGTCGCTGATGCAGTTCACAGAGCCAAAACTTTGCTATAGAAATAAGTGCAGGCACACTAAGGTGCTTTTCAGAAATCAAGAAGTCAGTGTTAAAATTTAGAACCTGTACAAATAATGTTTAAAAAGTAGTTTCAGCTGTTGTATCTTTAGGCTCTTTTTTTTTCTTGACTTTTTACCTCAGTGGTGAAGATGTCAACACCTTAAAAAGTGAACAATGAACCAAACGCAAAAAATCTGAAAGCGCTCACCTTCAAGTGCCATAAATTGAATTATGCACGAGCTGCGATGCTATAATATACATGTGTGAAATAGCTGTCTGACCGATAATGGGAAATTGCTTTGCATTGAAAACAGTATGCTTTTGAGAAACGGGAGATCTTTCCCTCCATAATCGTGGCTAATAAAGCGGCTGTATGGGTAAATGATTCTAGTTACATATCTTAATGAGAAGGCTGGAATTGCAGTTGGATAGGGAAAGTATTTAAATATTTGGAACAGATAAAACAGTAGAAGTCTGCTCTGCCTTAACCTGTCAGGACATTAGGTGGTATGTTTATGAATTAAGAATAATTCCCAAACCTATGAATTGAAACATGTCACTAATGAACAGTAAATACTGTTTTGTATTCTGTTACTTTGCATATTAAATGCATGTGAAGACATTTAAAAACAAAAATAAAAATCCTCAGCCTAACTACAGAGTATATGGAGTTTTTAGCAGATGCTTTTACCATTCGCAATACACTTTTGCTCTTTTGTCAAATCTCAGTGCACCCATGGATATCCCAAAGCTAGAACTACCAATAAAAAAAAAAAAAGGGAAAACCCAGTAAATCTCACCTTGTAGTCTGTACAGCATTCCCTGGCTAAGAAAAGAAAAAAAGGGAAGAAAGAAAAAGAAAAAAAGAGCCTGAAGGGATGGCATTGAAATTTTTAACTGTTATTACATGTGAGAATTCTGTATTTCTCATGCTACTCAGTTCCTTATTTTGTCTTCCTGGCAGTGAAATCTTTTAATCTACCTGCAATGACACGTATGTTAGTATGGTATTTTAGCTGTGTAAGGAAGCATAATGCCTACCTCAAGCTTCCGATGGTTTGAATTGTGGTATGACCCATTTATTAAGGTTATGATAGGATCGGAGAGGTGGCAGATGGCATTGAATGGGAGATGTTTGTTGGAGGACGAGGGCAAAGGAAGCTGGATGAGGCCCGAAAATGGCAGTCTGCCTGATATATGTAAAAATCAGGGTTTGATTCAGGGCCTTTGGAAGTAGAGGGAAGAAGGAAAATATAAAATTGCAGCTGGGGGAATGGTATAGAAGGGGGCTAGGGGACGAAAATTTTGTTTCAAAACGGAATGTAGAGGTAGAATAGGGAAGCGGGGTGGTTAGTGTAATTGAGTGATACGTAGAAAATTGAAGCTTCAGACTGCAGAGAGAAACATGAGCTATTAAAGTATTAATAGTTGAGGAGAGGGGGGACATTTTATTTGACTAGTTCCAGAGGTAGGCAGCAACAAAACATAACTTTTTAGGGTGGTGGTGTTGATGAAAGAGGAAGAAACATGTCACTCCTGCCTCCCGTACATGTTTATGAGCTTTTTCCCAGCAGCAGTGTATGTTATCTGAATTCGCCATGTTCGTGTTTTTTTCTGCGTGTAATTGATAAACTTGAGGTGGGTTTTAGTTCCACTGCTTTTAATGAAATGATGTCTGGCTGGCCCAACAGGTTCCTGGGTGGAGTTACAGATGAACGGCAATGGCAATAGCAACGACAATGGCAATGGGAAAAATGGAGGTCTGGAACATGTCCCTTCATCATCCTCCATCCACAACGGAGACATGGAAAAAATTCTCCTGGACGCCCAGCATGAATCAGGACAGAGCAGTTCAAGAGGTAGCTCCCACTGTGACAGGTAAAGAAGTGTTTGCTGTCCTGCATGCAGTTTATTGCAGTTTTTATCCTGTAGATGTTAATGGAGGGGTAAAGCTTTTTCTCAGGCTTAAGTTTGTCATGCTCCAGTGTTTGTAGTACTTGCTAGCTCCTGATAACGCTGTCAAATAAGACATCTGACTTGAAAAACGCATTGTTGCTACAGAAAGCTAAGGAATCCAGGAGCAGGAAAGGCGCATCAAGACCACAGTTAAATTTCACATTGTCATAAATCACATATGGTTTAAAAAATATCTAATTTTACTGGCTTTTTTTTTACTAATTTTATTTAGCAAAGCATAATAAAATGTATCACCGGACTTAACAGAAAAAAAAATTCTAGAATTTGTACTCCATGCTTTCAATATTCCACTTTTTTATCCTGTGAAGGCAAAATGTTTCCTACCTAACAATATAATCCTTTGAGACACATGTGAGCATTATGATATTCTTCTAGAAAGTTTTGGGGCAGTTTTGGAAATCCTTGAGTGGTCCCGTTATATAATTTTAGCTGTTCTTCTGCTCCTGCCTCCTTTGGTTTTGCTGGATGAAAGCTGTCTTAACTGTCACATCTACTGTGTAGTTTATATAAAGTGGTTGATCAGATATAAAAGCTATTTAAAATTAGTTAGGCCTGATTTAATTACTGAATGTAGTAGACAGTTTTGAAAATAATCCATATGAGTATTTCAAGTAGAATGGTTACATTTATAGAAAATAAAGTTTGTTACATCTGTGGTGCTAAGAAACTAGCTATAAGTGGTTTAGTACTTTCCAGTCCAACCAGGAATGTTTGCTAGGTGATGGTTGTATAGTTTCTTTTACTAGCATAGCATTTTTTTTCAATCATTGCCTGCATTTTCAGTGAATGAAGACAGAGCCCTTTCCCCCCCCGCCCCATCTTAATTTTCCACTTGCTAACTTTTTGATAATTCCTTTCCTGTTTTGACAGTTGAACTAACATACAAGAAAGGGGAGGTACTTTGACATTTTGTGTTGTTTTTTAAAAGTTCTAAACAGTAAGTTGCTCTTTAAGTGTGGTGTTTTGGGGTCTCTTTGAATATTTCTAAATGCGCCTTTTTCATGAAAGCTTAAGTCAGGTTAAAAAGCTACCTGTAGCATTTTAATGACAGAGACCTGCATTGGTGTATCACACAGTATTTCGTATTGTTCTTGGCTTAAATTCTCTAGCGTTTCCTTGGTTGAGGTGTAATAGGTGAGATTAATTTCTTGAGTAGATTACCAAATTTTTAATACTCAACCTGAGGCTAACAAGGGGAATACGTGTTCTTGCCAAACATTAAAAAGTGTTTTGATGTGTGGTGTTTCTGCATGTGATGATACAAAAAGAGGTATAATTCACAATACTGGCAGTGTCATCTAAAAGAAGGAAGGGATCTTCATCTTTTGTGTAGCAGTTGAAGTTTTGGGCAATGCTTCCTTTTCTTTGGTTGAGGGACGGTCAACCCTGTTGTGAAAGGTAGGATTATAAATGAAAAAAAAATTAAAAGATGAGTGGTGTTGGAAGACTTTCTAATACTGATATATGTGATCTGAAGGGTAGCATAGTCTGTAACTCGTCCGAACAGTGTGCAGAAGTGGACATGATTCAACTGAGATGCTATTTACAGTAGTGATTCTTTAGGTGACAGAATGTAGTATGACAAAATGACATAATGAAATCAATTTCTCTTTAGCCCTTCACCTCAAGAAGATGGACAGATAACTTTTGATGTGGAAATGCACACAAGTAAAGACAGTAGTTCTCAGGTATTGTCTTCATTAACTTTTAAAATACATTAACTTTTAAAAAATATTTTAAAGTTGTGGATATTGTATATATGTCATATATTTATATAGATCGGTATTGGAAGTACTTGAGGGGTAGAGCAAGCTCTCTGTCATGTTAAAAGGTCTAAAACATTACATATTTTACGTGTCAAAAGAAAGCATTAAGCTACTGCTTTATAGGATTTATTTTTTTTAAACTGTGAGGCCCTAAACTGGGCTGTTACCTGCAGTACACGCAAATGAATTAATAAACCTGATGTATTCAAAATTTGGAGGTGTCCCTTAGTCATTTAGGTAAGACAGTTTACTTGTCTCATACTTTGTTCTTGCAGGTTTTTATTCTTTTTTTTTTAATTTTTATTAGAACTTTATATAGTACCTCTCTGTAAATAGATACAGTAAATACTTTTTGTGTACTCAAGCTTATGTCAGTTTAACTAAATTATCTTTTCTTTTAAGGGGCTGTTTTCGGAATAAAGTTTTATCAAATTAAAACGCATTCCAGAACAATTATTTTTAACAACAAGGCAGGGTTAGTAACGTTTGGTTAGGCCTACATTCTGTATTAATTGAAATTTGACTTGTAGAGATTAATAGCTTTGGAGTGAAGGGAAAAATGAGGCTCCTTCTCTAAAGCTGAGGAGTGCCCTGTTTAGTAGCAGTCATATTATTGATTAACACTCTGCTTAAACTGTGTGTGTCAAACCTGTTTTGTTTTTGAAATGTTTGTATTTCTGCACAAGATTGCAGGATGTTGCGTTTATTGCTCTACAGATAGTCAGCTCACATGATAGTGAGTAATCTCCACAGTACAAACTGAGAGGAGACTAATGCTGAACTCTTAGTTTGATCATTTAATAGAATTTGCTGTCTTCAGCAGTATAAATAAAAAGCATTCCTGGAAGAATGAAACCTTGCATTTAATTTTGTGAAAGAGCTGGCGGAACAGTAGGACTGTTGCACTTCTGCCCTGTGGAGCCAGAACGATGTGAATGAAGTTGGTGGTTAGGTCTGCCATCTCACTTCTGTGACTCTCATATTTGATTGCTTCTGGTTTTGGTGTGGTTCCCACTTCGACGTTGTAAGTGGTTTGTCTTATTTTACTAAGGGTCACTCAGGAAATTGTTTTAGTACTAAAAGTTTGTACCAAAGTCAGTGGTGTTCTCTAGTCTTTCTAATCTGTTTTTTTCCTGTATGGTAATGTTTGCATGTAATGGTGTAATGTTGAGTGTTAGGATCAAGGCAGTTGTACCGAGTGCTTGCTGCATCTGGGACGCACCCAGTAGAAGCTGCTAGTTGCAAGTAATATAAAATTTAAATGATTAATAACACCTTTAAAAAAGTAAAAATACTGTTTTTGAAACCTTTTTATGTAGCTGTGTTTCTGTGCTGTATCCGAGTTCTGTGCACTTTAAATCAAATGCCATCAGCTTAAAGTTTTTGCCGTTTTTTGTTTAATAATTTTTGCATTATGCTGGTTTATTAAATTTAGGATTAAAATAATCCTTTTTAGTTAGTTTAAAAAACCAACCAACCAACTTGTTATGATGTTGAAATCCTGGATATGGTAATTAAATTTGTGGCGTGCTGATTTCTGCAGATCCTCCCCTTAGCATAATGAAATCTCTTCTGAATAATCAGTAGTCCAAGAACACTTGCTCGTTTATCAGGTGCCACCATTTGGTGCTTATCACTTTACCACTGTTGTTGTTGCTCTCAATGTAACACCGAAAGGAGGAGCTAATTGAGTGTTAATAAGGCTTGTCCCATGTCTATTTTCAGTCTGAAGAAGAAGCTGTAGAAGGAGAGAAAGAGTTGGAAGTTTTGAAGAAGAGTGCAGACTGGGTGTCAGACTGGTCGAGTAGGCCTGAAAACATTCCTCCCAAGTGAGTTAAACTCTTTTTTTAATGAATATTCTTTTATATGAAGGAGAAAAGAATCATAGGTCACAATTGTATGGAATTACTCTGGCTCTCCAAGTAAGATCATCTTTGAAAAAGATGGATTTCTCTTTGGTGAGGCTAGAAAAAAATCAAAACAATGAAGTATAAAAATCTTAATAGCAACAGAATTATCTTTTTATTGAAAGTAATATAGATCGACAGCAAGCTGATTACGAGGTTTCTTGACAAAATTATAATTATTGGGAGAGCTGGTTACTTGGAGCTGGGATTCATGTGATTTAGTTTTGGCTTATCGACTGGAATAGTGTTGAGCAAGTCTCCTAAATTCTCTGTACCTTTTTTTCTTTCTATGTAAAATATGTAATGTTCATCCACGGAAGGGGAAACGTTGAGATCCTTGAATGCAAAGCATTTTTATTCAAATAGAGGATGCTGTCGAAATCTGTTAGACTTCTGTATCTCTGTTTGGAACAAAAAATGAGGCTCTTGCTAACAAATCACATCCTGAAATTCCCTCTCTCCGACCTACCTCTCTCTTCAGCTTCTGCTCCCTTTGTCTCTGTACTGTCTGTGTAAGTGGTCTCTCCACAGTACCTCCTATTATTCTCTTTGATTCCTTACTCTGCGTAAGGGATCTCTTGCTTTGATCTCTAGCTCTTTGTACTCTTTAAAAAAATGTTCCTACAGAGATCTGTGCATTTGTGTGCAAAGAAAGAAAAAAAAGGAAAAAAAAAAGGAAGGAAACAAAAAAATCTTGTTGAATTTTTTCCCCCCTCCCCCTCTTCTTTCAGGGAATTTCATTTCAGACATCCTAAACGTTCAGTGTCTTTAAGTATGAGAAAAAGTGGAGCAATGAAAAAAGGTGGCATTTTCTCTGCAGAATTTCTTAAGGTTTTCATTCCATCTCTGTTCATATCTCATGTTTTGGCTTTGGGACTAGGGTAAGTATTAACCTAATTCTCACTTCAACTTTTGCATCTGGCTTTGCTTTTTCACTTTACTCGTATGTCAGGTGCCTGCTGAAAAGGGCTTTATCTAGAATAACTATAGAGTATTGTTGCACCTTGCTCAAGGTAGGTTTGGTGCATTTTTTTGAAATGCAGGAAAACTTTGCAGCTGTTACAATTTTACAGACATTAATATGTTTCATTTCTAGAGTAGATCGAGTTTCTTCTACTGAAAATGCATGGATTATCATGAATTTGCAAATAACCTTTGCAATTATAATCTGCCATTTGATTACCCACACCTTCCACTTATATGATTCAGGTTATGTAGGGAAAGTAAGAATAGAATAGGTGGAAAACTGCAGTAACTTTTACTAACCCTTACAAGAACAAATAACGATGCTGAAGTTCCGTGTGTATGGCACGTAGTCTGTAATTTTCAATGTCTAATGCTGCAGTTGTGTGATGTTACTGAAAGTCAAGGTTTGGATATTTAAAGAAAGATACATGAAGTGTATCTACACTGGATGTGTCCTGCAAGATCAGCTATGACTCTGCTCAGCAATGTTTTCATTGCCTGCGTAATCCGACATAATCTCTGAGCTTCCTTAAATCCTTATGTTATGTTTATCCATCTTATGTTCTTTGTGATGGGGGCAAAGACATGTACTCAAAATATGTTTTTATTTAGCTTCATATTTATTTTTGGGGGTGTAGTTCAAGCATCATTTTAAATTCTTGTGCACTAACAAATAAGGAGGATAGAATACGTGGGAATATATTGTATGATATTTGTATGATAGAAAAATTGTATATTTCTGTGACGAATTAAATCTTGCCTGGATTTATTTGTTAGAGGTCAGCGTTTGCGTAGATCCTCAATGCTCAGTGTTTTAAATCTCACCCCCTCCCTTTATAGGCACTACTTTGTCTGTTTTACTGTAATAATCTGGGAGTGTGGCTCGGCTGTGCGAGAGCCCCCATGTCAGGTACTGGACAAACAACGCAAAAGCTATTGGACTGGGGTTTTCAAATGAGCTTGAGACTGGAAAAAATCCACTTTTACTGAATGTTGGTGGCATCGGTCCTTCTAGGCTCATCTGAAAATCTCACTCTTTAAGTAATTTTATAAAAGAGAAGTGAAGTCCTTGGAAGAATCTCATCAGACTTACTTGAAAGACAGACTAGAATAGCTGAGTGCGCGAGGACTGTTTGGAAAACAGGGAGTATTTCTGTGAAATACGATATGCCTTATACTTTTTATTTCAGCATCTACATTGGAAAACGACTGACCACACCTTCAGCCAGCACTTACTGAAAGATGGAGTGCAAAACCTGGAAATCCACGTGACCTGTGAAGGTGTTACTGTCTCATTTAGTACATTTGACTTGAGACCATTTTAAGCATGACCCTGACTTCACCCTTTCCTTACATATCCAGGTTTTCGCTAACTCTGGAATTCAGTATTGTGTTGGAACTCTGTTGAGGTGTTTCGCTATCCACATTCTTTCCCTCTCTCCTCCCATTCCCCTGCCTCTTGGCCTGCAAGACACGTCAGAGTTGCTGAACGGAGTTTACAACTGTCTATATGTTGCAAGGGCTTCTCTCAATGCAAAATGCCACCAGCAAGTTTTAATTTTATCAGTGATGCTGTTGCCTCCTTAGTGCAACCTGACTTAAATTGCAGTTGTGCATGGTATAAATGTTGGCTGTATTATGGTGATAAAATTAACAGTCTCTTTGGAAGAAAATTACTGATTGGAGTGAAAATGAATTTTTCTTTTGAAAAAACAAGCTGTTTGTGAAATAAACTAAGAAATCACTGGCAATAAAAAAACAGTTTAAATCGGCTTTGGGGGGGAATTTACTTGGCCCCTTGTATTGGCTAACACCGTTTGATTTGCAGGAGGCAAAGACTGCATAAATTTTAAAGTAGGATAACTAAATCCATCAGCATATTTTATTAATAGGTAATTGTTGTAATCTTGTCTTTTCTATGAAGTCATCTCCTTATTCCTTGTAGGAAAACCTGTCTGATGCCTAGAAAATGTTAGAAAAATTGCATTGTTTGCATGTGAAGAAGCTTTTCTTTTCCTTACATGTTTTCTTAAGGGAAAATTTTAAATGTGAAATTTTCCTTTTAAAAGTAGTTTTAAATTAAGGAAAAACCCAACAGCTGTAGGTGTAGTTAGACTTTGTATAAAAAGAATATGATTCTGTTTGTTGTGGAACCATTTACAATTATGATGATATGGCAGTTTCAGAAGGTAAAGCGTTTGACCTATCGTTAAGGGGGACAATCTTGCAGGTGCGTAGAGATTCAGAAGTTGTAAAGCTCTGAAATGTCTTCTGCAAATGAGTTTTCAATATTCCTATCTCACTGTTTACTGTACAATCTCCTCTGGGGATCCATGGAATCCGAAAGTCATTCGTGATGTCTCATGTTAGCTAGACTTCTCACTAATGTTGTTGAACTTTTATCTTAGGGAACATTAAGCCTTGTCCTCCTTCAGTGACACTTCTTTTCAAAATGTGAAGCTTTAGTACCAAATTGTTACAAAGCGTTGGGACAGTCTTGTCCTTAAATAGATTTTATTGGATTTCAGAACATGTAGCATGACTCTGAAGGATAGAATACTCTTTTTTTATATGTATATGAATATATAAAAAAAATATGATATAGACTTTAATACTAAGTATTTAGGGAACCAATGCTAATTTTAAGACTAGCAAAAGTCTCATTTAAATAAAAACTTTAGTAGGCTGACCTGTAGAAAATGGTAAGAAAATATAGTCAGCCAGTTTGGAGAGAACAGCTACCTATAATTGTTTGCTTGCGTCAGACTTTATAAAGTTGATTATTTGGTATAGCAGTGATCGCTTGAAACAGTTGATGCAGAGAAGCTGAATCCCAATTGAAGTTTGATTTAAAAGAACTTACTTAGCTCCCGGGAAGTAAAAAAGTTAAGTATAAATCCACCGCCAAACTGTATTTATTTTTATTCTCTACTTCCGAATGCCGTTAGAGAATGCTTTCAGGGTGAAAGGGCAGTCTAACAAAAAGTTCTGTTGAAGACATCTGCTTTATTTTCTTTTAGTTGTGAATACTTGAGTTGCCTACAACTGCGTATTTGTTTGAAGCGTGGACATTGGGTTTCACCCAAAGGTGGGGGAGGGAAGGGGGAAGTGGTGAAGGGTGTTTTAGATGGTATCAAGTACATCATTTTACAGTCCTAAAAACTGAGGGGACAGGGGAAAGGCTGAAACACTTTCAGTTCTAATTACAGCACCTTGTTTTGTATGGAAATTGGAATAGTGGAAAAATAGATCTTTACTAAGTAGGGAGTACTTTTTTTCAAAAAAAGTAATAAAAATTACCCCTTTCTAAATTAAAAGGTAATTCTTCTTCAGAAGATCTGATAAATAATATTTCAAGCTTGTGGCTAGAGTATCAACACAGCTTATAATATTTGAAAGAGCTGTGAAGTAAAAATTGTGAAAACTAGAGATGAGGAATGGATACGTGATCACTGTAACACTTGCTAGGATACAATGCAGTATTTATTGATACCCTGCTATAAGCTTTGGATGAAAGTCTACAACTTCTTGTTTTACAATGAATAGAAACAGATTGTTGTATAATTTGAAAAGGGGTTTCAACTATTGATAGTTGAAGTTTTGTTAAGATAAATGTTGTTTAAAAAGCTTTATACCTGTTTACAGTTTTGGAAAAAAAAATGCAGGCTTCATTTTTCTCACATTCAGTGAAAACTGGCCTAGAATATTTGTAAATAGGATCAAGAAAAAAAAATGCATAAACTCGCACATTAAAAATGCAGCAGGCTAACTTAACTGCAGCAAATGCATATTTACTTACTGTTTTAAAAAGTGAAAGCTGAAGATTGTTAGAAATTCAAATTTTTTAATTGACATTTGCTGAAATATTGGAGTTAACTGAGCCAAAGTGATTATGCATTCTTCATAAATTAGTTAGCACTTTGTAACGTTATATACAGTTTACAGTACATGTATAAGTTGTAGCTTATAAACATTTTGTGCCATTAAAGCTCTCACAAAACTGGTTGTCTGAAATTACTTCATGTTGCGTCTTTTTTCTCTTTCCTTCTTTTATTTTCTTTTGGTTTTTTTACAGGACTGCTTTGTATGATGTTTTATGAAACTATTGTGTTCTGAGTTATATGAACATTGAAGCTGCTGTTTATAGACTGGAATGATTTTTTTTTTTGAAAGATTGCTTGGGGTTTGTTTTGGTTTTTTTTTTTTTTTAGTGACTTGGGATCATCCGCTTCTTTTCCTGAAGCACTTAATAAAAATATTCCCATTTTCAGCGATGTATACCTGTGCTAAGTCCTCCAGGACCTTGTCAAGGAAAACTTTTAAAGCAAAATAATGTAGTGGCATATGAAATGTAAAGTAGAATTGATGAGATTTTGTATAATTGGTCAACTCTGTTGTACTCCTTGTATTTATCTTCTGTTTCCTAATTCTGTTAAATTTGCAGATTAAAGAATAAGGGACATAAACCCTAGTTGTTAATCTGCCTCCATATTCTTGGTTCAAGAGCACTGGTTATTTCTGGGAGTATCGTGTGAAGAGTTGTTCATTCTAAGTGTGAAATGTCATCCTTCTGATACTGTTCCTGCCCATTTTAGTTACCTGGTGATTGTTTTACATGTTTTTAATGTAAAAATCCAGAACTTTGTGAAAGCGGGATTTATTTATTTTTTCTGAGGAATAAGATAAAATTATAAATCCAACTTGCAGAAAGTTTAGACGTCTGGGAATTACAGTGAAATTTGGACTTGAAGTTGTGAATTACTACTACTTTGAAACAGCTTTGGAGAGCAGGGTTGTAGGGCTTTTGAGCAGATTGTTTCTCTGCAGCCAACTGAGATAAACACATTTACTTAGTAGGTGTTGCAGGGAAAATAATTTCATTGTGTGTTTCGAAACCTTTTTAGTTGTATTGCAATGTTTTGCAAAGGAATAATAAGATAATATTGCATAAAGCAGCAGTATCTTTGCACTAATATTATTCTGGTATAAATCACATTTTGATAAGAGTTTGAGGACTGTCTTTTAAGTTGTTGGTTTTTGTTTTTTTTTTTTAATTCTAGTTCAAGAGTGTTTGAAGAGAAGGGATTTATTTGCATAGTTATTTTAGAGCAGCATAGTGATATTACTTATCTGTTCAACTAAACACAATGTAGCTAGAGAAGTGAGCTGCATAGTGTCTTGCTTTTCTCTGTAATCAGCACCAAAAAAGTGTGTTTTGTGTTAAATTCTAGGAAAGTTACCTTCTACCTTTAGTTAACTACAATGCACCTAGAGATTCATCTAAGTTAGCTATTCACGTGAGACCAACACGGGATATTAAGTTCTACTTGGACTCTGTTTTCAAACTTAACTGTGTATATATATGAAAAGATGAGAATTTACTTTGAATTCTGTCTTTTATGAAAAAGTTCTATATAAAAATGTTACTTATACATTTGTGTGTGTGCATACATGTAAAAATCCTATCTAAAAAATGAAATCCTGATTCTGTGGAAGCGTCTGTACGATCTTTGCCTGGTAATTGGTTATATATGAGGACTCCGTTGTCTTTTGGGTCTTGAAAACCAAATAAAATGTTAGGACTCTTGAACTATGCTGCATAGTTCAATCATCACTTTAAAAATGAAACTAAAACCTTAAGATACTCCTGGAAGAATCTTGTGCTGCATACGGCATCCACATGAAAAAGAAAAAGCTAAATTAATTTCTGCTTCATTAAATCACTCTGTGTCCTGCACTGCATGTCAGCTTGGCGAAGCGCAGCTGACTCAGCCAGACTTCTGCTTGCAGCACTTAAAGCGTGATTCGCCTTGACATTAGGGGGAGAGCGAGTGGTGGTTTTGCATTAAGGAAAGTAAACATGACTTAACTTTTTGAGCTGCTGCCAGAAAATTGAGAGTATGGAAACCAGCATTGTCTATTTTCAACTGTTTCCTAATGCTTTTCTGATGAGATTGTGGAGTTTGTTTAGAGAGACTTTTTTTTTTTTCATTGGTACATTTTGTTTAACTTGCAGCTTGTTGTCTAAAGATGAATGAATTTTAATGCTTATTCTAGAGTATATAATGAAAGGGAAGAATAGTGAGTCCTACAACTGTTTACAAGTTGTTACAGTTAAGGTATATAATTTAGGTCACAGAAGGACACGTATATCCTTGCAGAGATTTGGGTGTATGGAGTTGTTCTGCACCTCCCACTTGATTCAGCTGTTACAGCCTTTAACTTACATCTTTCTTTGGACCAAAGTTTAAATTTCAGCCGCTGGATCCCAGAATGCCTTTCTGTGGTAGATGAAGGAGCCTTTGACCCTCAGGTGCATATTCTTTATAGACTGTGTCTCCTAAATTAATGTTTTAATGAAAATCTCTGTATTTTAAGACAAATCTTCTCTGGGAATTTTCACAACCTTTTACTACTGATGTGTAACATGCATCTAAATACGTGGTGGGAGACAGTCATTTATCTGTGACCAATAGAAGAATTATGTGTGCAAAATCTTCAGTGAAAGATACTTCTTACCCCTCCTTTCCTAAAAAAACCCAATAAATATTCGTCATTTACTTTAAAAATGTTACATGAGTTTTTGATCGTACAAAATGTAAAAGGTGCGTGTGTGGTACTTCAAATGGAAGCTACGCTCATCGTTCTTCCAGATTGTTTTGTGAACAGGAGCAAGTGATTTGCTTGTCCTTCAGGTACTGTGGAGAGCTTTTGTGGAACCTCTCTGACAGATCTGCAGCTGGAACAACATGCCTCCTCTGCAGCTTACTATTGGTTGAAAACCTCTTGCTTCTGCTTTTCTATTGTTAACCGTAAAGTTCATTGCTTGGATGCTTCTCATCTTGCTTCATTGCACTCCTCTGGTCTACCCAGTCTTCTCTGAGCACTCCTTCCGTTTCCTTCGTTTGCTTGTATTTTCATGCTGCTTCTCATTTCTGCTCAAATAACACGAGTGAGCACAGTCTGAGAACCCACCTATTTCATGAAGAGTTTCAGTTATTGAGGCAAAATATTGCCTTGTTTTGTTGTGTATTTCCTGGTTCCATGAGCTCTGCAATTTCTTCAGGTAGGTATGTGGCCACTTACGCAGCTTCAGATCTCGCGCTCGTTAGAGTCTGAGCTTGATCTGTGTAATTGGATCTGGTGAAGCCCAGGAGGGTGTGTGTTCAAGAGTGTCTGTTTTGCTTTCGCCTCAAAGGAAGTAGGTTATAAAGTAGTCTGTCGTCTTTCTAGGTAAAGAGGGTAATGCAGGCTTAATAAGTAAGCTAAATTGGGATTCGACTCCAAACTTGGCATCCTCTTCTGGATTTTTCTGTCTGAGAAGTCCCCTTGAAGGCCTGGAGGATGTGTTGTGACCAGTGTTCATTTCCAGTGGTGCTGGATAAAACCTAATTGCTACAGCTCTGAATTTCGTACAGAATGGAGCTCGCAGAAATTAATTGCTATTTCTGCCAGTGTTTTGCTTGTGGTTGGAGATGAGGTGAAGAAGAAGCTATAGCTGCCAATATTTGAGCTTCAGAAAGAGTAGTGAGGTGCTGGTGAGAGGGTAGCGAAGCAAGCAGGCCCTGACAAAAGTCCTGGTTGTCTGCCTGGTACTCCAGTCTGGCTCAGATGGTTAGAAATCCATAATAATAGATTATTACCAGGGGAACAGCCGAGGTCTGAATGAAGTGGGGAGACTGGCCTGGGACAGCGGGGCAGGTTTGGCCTGGCGGTGCAGCCCCAGCACTGCGAAAGAACAGAGCGCTCCTTTTCCTGGGGTTATCTAGGCGGCTCCAGTTGCAGGATTCTGCTTTGTAAAAATACCGGTATTTTTGAAAGTGCTGATAAGGTAGGAACAAATGTTCGTATCGGAGTCAATAAGAGCGGGATGGATACCAGAGTTAGATTTTTTTTTTTTTATTAGCCTGAACTTTGCAAACCCAGAAGTAAACCCTTGTAGTGTGTATGACTGTGCTGTTGGGAGTTGGAGCAGTGCTCAGATAATTTTGCAATGAGTGTGACATAAAAATCTATTTGTATTTATAGGCTTTTTAGGTGCTGCTGAGTTAGCTGGGTGTGAAGCTGTGTGCCTAGAGTGCAGCCTACAGTCTCCCTTGGAGGTTTTTTTTTCCTCTCCCATCCTAGGCTGTACCAGTACCAGAAGACTACAGACTTGCTTACCTGATGGACCTGTTCTCATTTTATTTTTGAGTGAGAAGCAATTGACAATTACAGCTGCTTCTTTAAGAGCGCTGTCTGACAGACAGAATTGATCTCTGGGGTTCCTACCAATGATTTGAATAGCTTGCTTCATCCCGTGACAATATTATGTGCCCATTTCCTATTTCTCCTCCTAGACGGCAGCTGCAGTGAAGTACCTGGTGTAATCACAGCATGCGCTTGCAGGCCTCGGTTTGCAGCACTGCAGCTTCCCCTGGGCTGATGTTGGGCTTTGTTTCCGTGTGCGAAGAATTGGGTCTTGTTTAGTTTAAATTAACAGAGATAGCTGGGGAAAGTCAGAACAGAGTCCTAGCTTTAAAGTCTCTGCTGTCTTTTCCCGGGGTTACAGGCATGATTGGGCTATCTGCGTGGAGGTGAATTGCCTTTAATATGTTTGGGATAGAAATACAAAGACTGTTAGCTGCACAGTGTCATAACAATGAATTAAAATTATCAGTGACAGAGGAAGCTTATTCCTGCTGCTGAAATTGCTGAAGAAAAATACGAATCTCCAGAACGAGCAGGAAGTTCTTGTGTGAATCGCTGCCAAAAGCCTAACACTCGGAAATGGATTTTTGCTATGCATGGTTGTTTTGTCTGCGCTGTGTTCTCTGTGCAAGTGCATGTGTGTGTGTATGCACGCTGGAGTGGGAAAAGGGAAGGAGAGGAGGAGTGGCAAGATAAGCATCAACAATAAGAGTGAGTCCTTTCCCAGTGCTGTAACATTTTCCTATAGGCTTCCCTGCTAGGTGAGAAATAGCGGCTGCAGGAGAAGCCTCCCCAATTGGCTGCTAAGGCAGTGGTATGATATGTGATGTCACCCTGGCAGCCCTATTCACAAGATTGTGTTCTGGCACTTTTCAGGCTTCGGTTTTTATTTCTCAGCAGAAATGTATGTGTGTGTGAGAGAGAGGATGGTGCTGGAAGATGCTGCGTTCCATTTCCTTCTGCAGAAGTGAGAGTCGCTTCTAAATCCTTAGTCTTCCACTTAGAAATGCAGTCAGAGCAAAGTTAATGTAAAATTATTTGGGAGGGGGAATTAGATTTCAGTAGTTCTGCACAAGAGTTACGGGTTTCTGAAGAGTAGGCAAAGAGCTTCTGGAAATACTTAACGCTGCTGAATGCACGAGGAAGACAAATGCAGTGGCGCTTATTAACATAAGTATTATGTTAGTCGTGAGCATTTATGAATAGGTAATCGGATGAGTGTAACAAAAAAGAAGGAGAAAAGGCATACCAGAAGAGATTTTCTTCCCGCCTGTGTCTCTCTCAGCCCTCTGACTCAGGTTTTGTGATACTGAATTCTACAAACATGGGAAGATGTCTTCTTTTGCCCCAAAGCGCTTGTATGTTGTTCTTGATGTACACACCTAGTTGAGCATGCAAATTTGCATGCATAATTGACACACCCACTGAAAGCCAAATCAGCACAAGCTACACAACTTCACCGTTTATGCCTTTTTCTTACCAGTTTATTTTATAATTTACTCCTTCTGGTGAATTTGAGTTTGGTTTTGTTTCTAATACGTGCTTTACTTTGAATTTGTTCTCCAAGTGTTAAGGATTTTTTTGTTTTTTAATTCAGCTAGAAATGTGAATTGTGGCCTTGTTTTCCAGGATGAGTAAAGCAGCAGCCTTCTTTATGCCACTGACTTAATATTGACTCTAGGAAGCTCTTGGGGACTCGGTCCTCATCTGTAAAATGGAAATATTAACCTACCGTAGAAAGGTGTTAATGATGTCATTTAAAAGCAAAGGGTTTCTATAACGATCTCAAACACCAATGATGTTTTTTCCAGATTCTCAGCCAGTGTAGGTAATTTTAGTGTCAGCAAATTGTATCCTGGTGTGTGCTCTTCTGACCTGTTCTGGTTTGATTAGTTTTTGAAGCAGATTATATGGTATGTCTGTCTCTGCTTAAAAGGCCAGATTTGATGACCCATGAAGCAATTACTAAATTTATATTCCTATAAAAGAATATTCCTATGAGACTCAAATTTGTGTGGAACTCAATTTTTGGTGAGGTGTTTTTGTGGGCCATATCTTAGTGAAGTAATGAGATGGTGGTCTTTAATCTTAAATTACTGAACTGGACTCGCATGTTAGCATGCTGAGTCAGTAATGGTATTTTTAATCTCTATTTTTGATAGATAAAGTGTAATGTGAATATTTCGCATTCATATACAGTACAACATTGTATTTGTTCAGCGTGATCAGGCAATGTGATTGCTGTATGAACTGTACCATGAGGGTCAGGATCTGAAAACCTATTGCCTTGTTTCTGCAGTTAATTAATACCTGTGGAGCCTCACTGGAGAGCAGTGGGTCCGTGTTCGATGTCTGTGGGTATCAATTTATTTGTGTGAACCAAGCTGTGGGATTATGGCAGAATTCTGTCGTGCAGCATAGCTGAAGCCTATAGACATACTCGTGCATTAGAATGTAGATGATACAAAGTGGGATGACTGATGCTGTCATGTTAAGGTCCTTTCTCTTTCAGTGCATCCACAGAGCCTGTTATTTAATCTATTCCCTACCGTTTCTATCAGCAAGGAAATCTGCATTGTTCTCCAGGCAGAATCCAGCGGCCTTCCCAGACCTCCTATGGAGAGTGATGAAAACCTCATTGGTAAGCCTGAAATGCTTTTATCGCATGCAGTGGGGCGGTGAGCCAGAAACCTGATGATGATCTCTAGAGGTTAGGCAGAGCGATTAGAATATTGGTTGGACAGAATAATTTAAACCTCCTGAAGGCTTTTCTCCAATGCACCACTAAAGATCTTCTTTTGACTTTAAGAGAAACGAGGCTTGATTAATGTTCAGATGTACTCTGCTGGCACCACTGGTTTCTTCCCTAGAAGTGTGGTTGTATTCAGTCATCAATCAGGTGCTTTTTCCTTTTCCTGAAGTTTCTATGTCTTTTTCGTCAAGCTTCTAAAAGCTGGCTTAAAAATATTTGATTTTTATCATCTCTGCCTGGAATAACAGCTTTCGGGTGGATGAACTGTCCCATGCAGGACTGCGTTGGCTGTAAGACCTTCTCTCTAGATTCTGAGACACCGTCATGGTGTCAGAGGGCTCTGTATGACAGATAGTGTGCTAGAGCTGGGTGACACCCCTGGGCTGCTGGGAGAAAGCTGTGGCAAGGAGAGTCAGGGTGGGGAAAGTTCCTGTGAGGGTCCTGGAGGAGCAATGGATGCTGTCCAGTGTCCACGCATCTGTCAAAAGAGGACTGGTCTACAGTGTCGGGAAGAGAGGGCAAAGCTGCTTGGCAAGTGGGTGCCGGATTAGAGTTACAGTAACCTAAGTTTGTGCTATGCCTCATCCTTCATTGGGAGTTGTAGGTTTCAGCAGGGTCAAGCAAAGGCTTATTTTCTGAAGAATGACTGTATGAAATACAAGCAGCTCTAACTCATCAGCTGTACTGATAAGAGACGTGGGTCAAGTTTCCCGTGTACAGGCCTTCTTTTGTGGGACATAAGTGCTGCCCAGGCCTTATGCCAGCTCTCTGCTCAGAAGCAAGCCTCACTCGGACCTCTTGTAAAGCAAATGCAAAGCTCTTCTGCAGCGTTGTGACCTCCCAAGCGATTCTGGGTTGCCATGGCCACGCAGCATATTAGTGGCGGAGAGCCTGATTTAAAGCCAGGGTGAGTCTGCCCACCGGCTTCTGCAGGCTTCAGAGTGAGGGACAGAGCACAGGATTCTCAACTGACGGCTGTTCCTTCCATCGTCTTGTTAGTGATCTGCATTCCCCAGACCGAAGCAGAGATTTAGTTGTGGTCTGGCACTTGGGAGCCAGCGTGCTAACACAGCTTCTTGCTGTGAGCTCTTACGCTGTGTTGAGTTCAGATCTGTCTCCAGATGCTCCCCACACAGCACTCAAACACGCTGTGCTGCAATTAGTCCAGCAGGTGCCCAGTACTGCGGTTTATTATTAGCCACCCCTAATGCCGTGCTGCAGATGCACATGGTGCTTTGCAAAGAGAGGGATGGAGATTCCTTGCCCCGAGCGCCCGTTTGCCTTTTGTTCCCAAAACCTCTATCCCTGGCAACTCGGGTGCCTCACAATGATTTCTTCCACACCCCATGTGTATTCTGAGAGATAATTAACCTTTCAGCAGCTCGATTAAACAAGAACTTCTGCAACCTACCCTTCCTGGTAATGCAGCAACTTCCCTAGAAAACCACGCTTTTCTTTCATCCCAGCTTGAATTTTTTTTGAAAAAATTAAATCAATGGCCGTTGATGCTTTGTGAGGTGACCTTTGTGTGTGTTGGTTGTCTGTAACACATGAAGGAAACCCAACATCAGGCTTTTGACTAGAGCAGGTTATAATTTTGAAAAGTTTTTTTTTTTAAAAAGTCACCTATAACCTAGGTAAAAATGACACTGTATTTTCTCACAACTGTGGAGTTATTTTACTATTTTGAATGTTTAAAAGGAAGTCTGCAGTCTTTTGTTTTGTTTTTTCCTCTTCAGTGGGCGGATGCTTCTTTGAGATAAAAGAAAAAGTTTCACTCGATGCATGGATTGTGTTTTGCTTTGAGCATTAAGTACAAGGAGATTTGGCCCAAGATGAAGGGGAATCAAGTGAGTAAAATCTGTATCTATTTGAGTGGTCATATGAGCAAAGAAGAAGGTGTGATGTACATCTGTAGTATTAGGATTAGCCAGGGAAATAAGGAATAGGATTTAGCCTAGAGATGCTTCTGTAAAGTGTTCAGTCACAGCAACCTGGATAGCCTTATGTTTTACTTATTATGTTGTATTTTTTGCTCTCTGTGCATATTTTTCCTTTCTAAACATATCAGAGTGGGATAATGCAAATTTTTATAAGGCCCTTTATACATAAGTTGAGTATAAAGCTTAACAGCTGTCTCTGCTGAGCTGTAGTGTCCGGTAGCTTACTGATAGATGCATAATTTGGGATTAATCTGATCAGAAAGCAATGGCCAGGCTAATTGCAGGCAGAAGCGAAGGTAGACTTTCTGTAGACGTCTGGATTGTGAGACGAATGGGATCCAGGCAGGTTCCCAAAGCAGTCTGCAGAGGGAGGGTGAGCAGCTAGGAAGCGGCTGGTCTCTGGGTGCAGGTAATGGCTGGAGAAACCACAGTACAAATGCAGCTGAGCTTCCGTCGTGCTTGTCGGTCCACAGGGGAGCCTTTGTTTTCTTCCCTTCAGCCAGTTTCTTGGTAACCACTTAAGTACAGTGACATGTATTGCCACTGCCCTCCCTTTATTTTTCCTTGGCCAGGTAGCAATCAAGCAATGTGTTTGTATTGCAAAAGAAATCCCTGTTGTCTTCCCTGAGTTGCAGCTGTATTTATCCTCCCGCCCCCGTCACTCCAAGCACCTGCATTGTTCTGTCCCTTCCAGAGTTCCCCAGATTTAAGCAATAAGCAGCTTTTCATTTATGTGCTTTCACAGATGCTTGCAAACAGCTCCAGACTGAGAGCATCTTGTAGCCATTCTGTGTCAATGAATGCCCTGGTCTTGCCGCAGGCTGTTCTTTTGCTGTCTGGTTGACTACTAAAATATCTCTGATTCAGAAAAGTAATGTTCCAAGAACTTTATAGGAAAATTCATAGATAGATTCCTATAGATTAGAACCTGCTATGCCCTAGCTAGTAATTTTAGGGCATGCTGGGATGACTGAAGAAGCTAAACTCTTTTAGAGTACTGTTGCAAAACTAAGCCATGTGCACTGCTACCACACTTGCTTCTCTCTGCTTTCTGTACCGGCAAGGCAATACAGACTCTCGCCACCATTTAAGGTTGTCTCCAGGGCTTTAAAGCTCCCTGCAGCTGAGGCCCCTGTTTAGTGGCTGCCTCCTAGCTCTTTTCAGGGTCTCTGTCTGACAAATGAGGAGGGTGGGGAAATAAATAAGTAAAAATGAAAAAGCAGTACCTTCTTCCTTGCCTGATTCTCATCTCCGTTTCCTTGTCATGGAACGGAGAGATGAGAACATCTCTCTGTTCCCCTGTGCCAGGAAATGTGATGCACAGTTTGCTGGAGGCAGGCACACTAATAGTCTAGGCCTCTGTAAGACGTCTCAAGTTGGGAATCTTAATTGCTAAGCACTTTTGAAATCCTTGCTGTAAACACTTCAGGGTTTTTCCTGTCAGGATGGGCGTCTGGCCAGTGGATTTCTATTCTGCACCCTCCCTTCAGCATCAGGATCTTCAGAAGAGCTGTTCATGTCAATGGTGTTGAGTGTTGGGCTGCTCCCAGCTGTTATTTCTGGGATCAGCTGCCTGACTTTCCTGATCCAGAAACTGTAAGAAAAACAAATGCCATGGCGGGAAGTTGCTGCCCTCCAGCGCTGCAGCCTGGCTGTCAGACCCAATATTTTGAGGTGTCGCAGTAGATCCACCCATGCTGGTATGTGGGTCTGTTTGCACTGGCTTGCTCGTTCTGCTGTGCACTCCTTGACCAGACTTGTGTCTGGTGCTGTGTCTGGTACTGTGCTCTTGTTGCATTTATTTGTGCTTATGTGTTAATTCAAGGGTAAAGGATTTTTTTGTTGTTGTTGTTCAGCTCTACACAGAACTCTATGGAATTATTAAGAACTGTAGGTTTCAGTGCCTCCCCATCTCATATGACAGGGATGAGCTGACAGAAGGATTGTCCAACTGAGAGCCTCTCCTTTGCCCGTGTCTGAGCGAGCGAAGGGAAGGAGGGCAGTACAGAATGAGTCATAGACTGGATGAATTGTTCTGGCAGGGCCTGACCCTGATGTATTCAGATGTATCCAGGCATAGCTGAATGAAATGTAATGGCCTGAAGTTCTGTGATGATCTTTGCCTAAATTAGGGTGCTTTTTTTTTTTCAGTGATGGTCTGATATTTAAGTCCCTTCTGTTTCTTTATCCAAGGTTTACTGCCCTCCTGCCCCCTGAGCTTTAAGGTTTGATGGCCTTGCAGGTGGTGTATTGTCCTCCTGCAAAAAAAAGAAACCTGCATGTTTGCTAATCTTACCTTTTGTTTAGATCTCCCTGCTTACATCCAGAAAGACACCAGGCAAATCAGATGTACCCCGGAGCTATTCACCGTGGGAGTTCAGTAAAGGATTGCAACCCCAGAGTGTTTTGGAAATGTGTTGAGAGGAGTGTAGAGGCCTTAGGTGTTTTCAAAGGTTTGCTTTGGATTTCTTTTTAGGATTTCTTTTTTTTGTCTTCCCCCTTCCCCCCCTCCTCCCCCCAACAAGTGAAACAACGTTTGTCACTATGGTGGAAGAAATCCTTTTTTCCCCTCACAGACAGAGACTCCTGCAGGAGCACTAGTTCATTTTGTTAGTTCTAACATAAAGGAAGACACTTCTTTTTCTCAGCTCTGGGGCCATTTACAGTAGTTCCTCTTTCAGGATGACTTCCAAGTGTTTTGCTGACGCGATGCCATGGGGGCAACTCGAGTCAAAAAGGGAATGTGCAAGAAGGTCGGAAGCTTCAATGGGCTAAAGTAGGAGGGAGAGACTTGGCATCCATCAAGGTTGGCACAGCAGTAGGAGATAGTCTGAAGAAAGAGCCAAGAAGAAACAGCAAAAACATTGTGGAGCTCTGTCAGCAATGGCAATTTTATGAATTGAAACAACTGATAAGTTTTAGGCAGTGAGGAGTTTGGAGCAGGCTCAGTCTGACTGTCTAGCCACCCTGTGCAATAGGTTTGCACTTCACAACTGGAATACAAACAACTGCCATGGGAACCTTAATATCAAACTGGTAGTAGCACGGACAGCTCGGCAGAGTTCAGTTTTGGTACAGAAGATCTAGCCTTGATCACGGAGCGTAGATGTACAACTGCTTTCTCCAGCGTGGTCCTGGCTGGGACTTCTGAGCAGCAGTGCCCGCTTGAGAGCAGCATGGCAAGGGACAAGTGGCAGCACGGTCAAGTGTTTGTCCACACGACAGGAACAAAGCGTGGCCAGCAGCCATGTTGTGCCACCGGGCTGCAACTATCCCAGAGAAGAGAGGTCCCTTGTTGTGTCTAGGGGCCCGTCATCAAAAGGGTGATTTGTGATGCTGGGGAGAGCGGGAGAAAGGAGTGTGATAAGTGCATAAGAACGATCATAAGCTCAGCCCTTTAGGATAATTGATTAATTACTCTCATTTTATTAAGCAATGTATTAAGTAAGGTTCAGTGCACTAAAAACTCATTAACTAGGGCAGTCAGGGACAAGCACAACAGGCACATGCAATTTGATTTTCACAAGGGTTGCAAAACACCCTCATGTCTATACAAAACCCCTTTGAAGTCCCAAGTCATCACATCCTGCACCTGGAAGAGCAACACAGCTAAACTGCTCCATGTAGGACTGTTTATCTTCCAGAAGGCCTTTGCTGTCAGGATCCTGTCTTTGGAAGTTAGTGGGACTTTTGCTTTGACGTCTCTGTGGTCAAAACTAGAAGCCTCTTTTAAATGACTTTAAAACTGTAGTGAAAGGAAGGCGGCTCTGTATGTGAGGAGAGCTGTGGGAAGAGCCGAGAGGCCTCGGCAGCTGAGTGATGTAGCCTGCATCCTCCGCGTGAAGGAGCAGGTTGGTTGTTGGGGAGGATGTTGCAAATGGGTGTGAGTCCGTCGTGCCTGCCTGGCTTGGAATATAGTGCTGCCAAACTGAATTTGGGTTGGAGGTTCTGACAGGGTCCGGGCAATGGGTAACACTGGAGTCAGAATCACAGAATGGTTTGGGTTGGAAGGCACCTTAAAGATCATCTCGTTCCACCCCCCTGCCCTGTGCAGGGAATCCTTCCACTAGACCAGGTTGCTCCAAGCCCCATCCGGCCTGGCCTTGAACCCCTCCAGGGATGGGGCAGCCACGGCTTCTCTGGGCGAATAACTGAGTCTGTCTCCCAAGAAAGCCACACCAACGCACTTCCTCCCAGCTCTTTAGTGTCCAGCAGAGCACTGCCTGATGCACCCGCCAGCCAAAGTGGGAGCTGGATCTTAAGTCCTCCTGGCAAATCTTTGGCTGTGTTGTCAGTAACTGGGTTGGCAGTCTGTTGTCAACCTTGAATACTTTGTGGAGATTGGGACCGCTTTTGTTATCATAATGGAAGTCATAATGAAAATGTAGCTTGCTTTAGTGTGTGGTATGGCTCAGTGAACCATTTACCATGGCCTCATAGACATAGCGCTTTGTAGTTGGAGAACCATTGACTTAATGCAGTGCTGAAAGGTAATTTTGCTGTTACAGTGATGGATACAGCACCATAACAAGGGTAGAAAATAGTGTCTATTTATAGGCCTCTCATCGAGATACATGAACTGTAGAATGAAGCATTTTCTCAGCGACAATCTGAAGAATCGCGTGAGAACTGCTGACAGCTTGGACTCCGGCCTGTGGTGGTGAGCCACAGAGAAGCAGGAAAGATGGATACAGTAATTACGATGAAGGCAAAGTCAGCTGACAAATTGGCTGTTTCCTTTTTTCCATACAGTTAGGAGTGACAAATGATTTAATTTATATTACTTCCTTACATTAAACTTCAGCATGGCCAACTGCCTGGAGATTAATACAGTCTATGGATCTTGCAGATCACATTTATTTTAATGTGTTTTCTTTTTAAAGGTTCATAATGAATTTTGCTTTTGGTTCTAGTCTGTTAGGTCCCTGAAATGTAGTGTTTGCAAGAAACCTAGCTGAAAGGATTACAGTGCAATTAAAATTCCTTGTCCTTTTTCTTTCTCCTTTCTGGCACTCCTGTGCGTAGAGTGGATTGTTTCTGTCTGGAAGATCTAATTAAGCTTGCAACGCTGAAAGAGACGGTAAAGAGTTAGAGGTGGCTTTTTCAATTCAATATAGGTGGGGCATGAGAGCCACACATCTTGCTTATTTCACATTCTTATATAATTTGTACATGACATAACAATAAACGTAGATGGGGATGATTGTTTAACGGAGTCACATTGATTTACAGTGCTGAGAATGTGGCCCGTACTTTCCAAAAATGGGATTAACCGGATCTAGTTTGCTCTCTATGCAAAAGAATGCAGAGGCCTTTCTCAGTGTGTATTAACATTTTAGCAGGCTCTGAATCAGTTCTCGCAGCCAGTGCTAAAAAATAAAATCTGATGTTATTTTTAACTCTGTAATAGTGGATATGGAAAATAGCTAGCTTCCAGGAACAGGAGAATAGTTAACAGAAACAGTAAGCATTTTCATTGGATTTGGCTTCAATTTCTTCTTGAAATTTATGCACTGACACATCAAAGTTTTTCCTCAACATGTTTATCAAGAGCAGCCACTGATTAATCTCTCTGTGTAAATTTTGGTTGTGCTGTGTTGATGGGTGTTCAGCGCTCTTAAGTTACGACCTGCGTGCAGCTTCTGATCTTGTTTGAGTAGGTTGAAATAAGGCATAGGCCTAAAGTCAGCACCTCTTGAGGAAGAGGAGGCTCTTCACGGGGGGAGGCTGATCGTGCGGATCCGGTGCCGGGTGAGGACTGCGCAGATGCGGTTTCCAAAGGGGCTCAGGCTGCATGAAGTGACCGGGTGTGTGTCCCCGCTGAGGATCTCTAGTGGCGGCTGCAACCTTGTCGCTTCCTGCCTTTGTCCTTGCCTTTGCAGACCCATCTGCTGCGCTCTTTAGAAAAACCTGCCTCTGAGCTTCCATTCTGCCTCTGTAAAATGGGTATAATGGGATTTCTTACCTCCCTTGCCCTCACTGCACTAGGAAGGCTTGGGCTTCGTGCGGCGGGGACCGTGGAGGACTTGAGGCACACACGGCACCAGTATTGCCCCAGTTTCAGTTCTGCCTGCTAACTGGCAGCAGAGTGAGTGCCAGTTCCTCAGGATGTAGGCTGAGCAATTTTTGCTGTAAAAGCTACTTGCATAGTCTCTGTGGCTAAATTAATCCAGCGGTGTGTACTCTGCTGCCGTTTTTGTGATTTCTCACTGACCTCGTGATTTATACAAGACCTCACGAGTGATGCCCATCTGAGGGCATTTCCCTCAGGTTTCTTATTTAATTTATTCATTTAAGTCCAGCTTTCTGCTGCACTGTCTGAGAGCAGAAATCTCTCAGTAGCATGGAAAAAGGCACAAAACCAAGGCGAAGGTAGATCTCAACAAGAGCTTGCAAAGGCCTAGGCTTGATGATTGGTAACCAAGGCAACGAGGCCTCTTTTGAAATAAGTGCTTGCTGTGGCCCCCCATTTTGTGCAGAGAACTGGTCAGCATTAAAAATTAGAGAAGGCAAGGTAAGATCTATTAGGCAAACAAAGGCGTCAGACAGGCAATCAGAAGTGCGTGCCGTCTTGCTGACTGAATTAAAGCAGGCGCCACGTGGGGACGAATGTTCACTGCTGGTTTGATTATTGCCTTGCAAATGGCCGAAGGGGCTGTTACTGCTAAAGAAGAAATGAAAATATAGATAGCAAGGAAAAGTTTTTATCTAAGTGGCCACAGTCTCCTCTTTTTTTACACTGTAAATCTGTGGCAGAACTCAGACAGCAGCTATTGTAACAGAGGGTGCAAGTGTAGCCCAAAGCCTCCCTGAATGGGAAAACTCCTACAGGTCTGATTTTAATTGCTTGATTTGGCATGGGGATAAAGTGGAGGGAGACACAAGTGACTGTTTTAAACCACTTTTGTCTTCCCGTCATCTGTTAAAAGACCCGGGGGTTAACAGGTATTATGGCTGTTTTAATTTACATTCATAATGTAATGTTCGTCGGCTGACAGTCTCTTTCTTTTCGCTTAATAGCCCTTGAACGTGCCCTGCATCTCTCCTGGTCAATATTTAAGTTCTGATTTTAGTCTTTTAGAAAACGATCTGTGGTGTAGGGAGAGGATCTTGTGTGGATGCATCTGAACCAGACCTCTGTTGTGGGGCTGCTTGCGGTTGCAGGGGGCTGCTCTCTCTCCCGGTCAGTCCTTCTGCTCCGCTATTCCCCAGGGCTTTTCCATATTTGTGTCTGGACAATTGGATCTGCTAGGAGATGAGCTTAGTTTTGCCTCAGCACGTATGGAAACTTCGATCCCTGGAGCTGAACCAACAGTATTGTATTCATTTCAGATGAGCCACATCCAGGGCTCGTTTGCTGCTTAAACCTTGGTTGTGTCGAATCCTGTTGTAGGGGTTAAGTCAGTCGCTGCGTCCAGCTCTGCAGGTAATCCTCTGTCAAGGTTCAAATCTGGTCCTGAACATCTGTGCTGCAAAATCCCTCGCAATGCACTTCTCGCACCGCTGGCCAGCGCGATCACATCCATCTACCAGCAAAACTTCAATGGGTTGGAAGTGGACAAATCCGTTCCAAAGCTAAATGTGTGATAAACAGTCTGAACAAAGGCATTGGTGGAGGGGTCTGTAGCCACAGATGTTTTTACTGCCCAGTGCTTTTGGTCATATAAAGTGGGCCCAGCATTTTTATTGTGCAGCCGTGGGTTACTTTTTGGCTGCTTCAGGGTAAGCAGAGGATGGTTGTCTTTTGTCTTCAGCTGGGCCTCATTTCAGTGTTGTTTAAGCTGTTGAAGCTAAAATTCAGTGATCTACAATAAGCATTATATAGAGAGGGGGGTGTATTGGCGAACTGGAGCTGATCTGCGTTTGGCAGCTCCAAAGGATGAAGAGAAACAGACCCCTGCGTTTCTCTGAGAGCTCTTCCTGCCCTCTGAAGAGCACCCGTTCTGCATTCTGCTGCCATTGCTATAGTAACTTTCTGCCTCCTGGTTTTGTTATGAATGGCAATGGGAAAAGCCTCCATGCAGGCTCCAGCTGATACCCTGCTGTTTCAGACATCCTCAAGGCTTGCTTTCATTTTTAACCCATGAATGGATGGTGCTTTTTAGCCAGGGGTTCCTTTGTGAGCCTGTGTTTTCTTCCTTTTGTCTCTGTGCATTCAACAGCGTGCCATATGTCCAGTGTACACAAAGAGGAGAAATTTGGAGCAAGCAGCTTTATACAGGCAGAGGTCTGGATCTTTGGAGGAGGGAGTGCTGGGTGTTTTTGGGAGATGGCGGTTTATAGTGGTGTTTTTGCGAGATGAACGGGAGCCAGTGGGGTTCAGCAGCTACCAGTGCTGGGCTCTGAAGGCTGACTTTGTCTTCCTTTATCACAATCCAGGCATCCCCTCTCCAGACACAATGCAGCTCTTTTCCTTCTGCCAGCACGCTCTCCCTCTGAGACCTGCTGCTGCCATGGAAAACAGCATAAAGCACGGGTGAATCTATTCTTTAGCCAGTTGTGAGCAGCAGGTCAATGTTAGTGCTGCCATTTAACAAATATGTGGATGGATCCCATGAAAGGCAAGTGGCTTGCTCAAGTCAAGAGAATGAACACCAGGTGTGGGAAAAGAGCTCAGGAATTTGAGGATGCTGTCACACTAACAATTTTTGTTTAGAAGAGCACTGAAATGATGTGACCTTGCAAATGACCTAGTGCTAGAGGCTATCCACATACAAGTAGCTACCAAAAAAAGGATGGTGGCGGAAACAGTCACAGGTGAGAGAGAGAGAGACACAATTATTTTCTCCAGTGAGGAGACAAGTTTCCAGAGACAGAGTTGCTTGTGTTCTCAAAGAGGAATCAAACCCAGCTTTCCAACTTTATTATTATTCTTAGAGATAGTGGTAACCTTTTCCTCGCAGCACCCTGTGATTTATCCTCAGTTAGAGCATCTTTTCGGCATGACCAGAAAAATTTATCTCCCTATGCTGCCCAAGGTGCTGTTGAAACATTTTTTCAAGATGTGCCTTAACTTGAATTTTGCTGCTGTTTGTTAAAGTTCTCGGGCATGAATATATTTTAGGCTCACAGAATCCTACCTTGAATTGAAAGAGAGATCGTTTGAAAAATGATGTGCTTTAAAATCCTGCTTCTCCCAACTGACTGGACGATTACAGATTTTCAGATGATGGGTATACTGTTTGTGCTAAGTTATGCACACGTTCTTATTAGAAAATAACTGCTTACCTTAACACTAACATTTCTCAAACCTGATTTTTGAGATGCGAATTAGTGTATAATGCTGTAGACCTCTTAAGTAGTTTCATTTTGTTACTGTGGTTTTTTGTTCTCTTATCTCCACATCTGAAATGATTTTGTGCTCGCTAAAGAATTAATGAATTTATCATCTTTGCAGACAATTAGTCGTATTGCCACTTAATAGGCACAGGTGAGTGCAGTGACATACCGATGGTCACAAAGCGAGTCAGTGGCAGAGCCAGGCGGGGAGCCTGCGCTTTCATTCCCCCTCCGGTATTGCAAAATGATAATGCTGCTTCTCTTGACAGGTTTTGGTATGCGGTGTAGAACAGAGAAGTACGCGTGCTAAAGTAGGCTGGTTTGCTTTTAAAGCCGCACTGAAGTATGTGTATTTATTTCACTGCATACCTGCCAAAGAAGCTTGGCAGATTAGAGTCCCTGCCTAACTCTTGCATTTGCACACATTAGCAAAGCAAAGGGAGAAACTGTAGAACAGCCAGTGCATATTTCCCACTGTGATGCTAATTTGTTGGCTTCTGTTTGGGAAAGAAAATGGTGAGTAATTTGAGGGAGGTTGGTTGTTTGTTTTTCCTCTGTAAGACTGGAAAAACTGATCCAGATTAAAAATTAATTGGGTGCTACTCGGCCTGGGGAGAATTCTGCCATATTCTGGGGCTCAGCCTTCAAAGTGTGGAGCACTGAATTCTGCAGGACAGAACACCTGAATGGTAGCTTAAATCTCAATGAGAGGGTTTATTTACCAATACTGCTGAGGCCATCATATATTTCTGAATCTGGGCTGGCTGTTTGCAAGGAGATGCACAGATCAGTCAGGAGATGTAAGTGCGATCCATTTTCTTTTGCATATCAGTATCAGTATTGCAGCTGCTGAAGAGGAACGTGTGTCTTCCTTAGAGCTCTGTTGTCAGAGTTGGATACTGAAGCCAGGCTCATTGTTTGGAAATGTTCTTACACTTGCAGCGGGGCAGTGCTGGCAATGCTGGGATCCCTGGGGCGTTCCCTGACTCTGTGTGTCTTCCAAATGTCAGCTCAGCTCAACTGGCTTGGGCCTGGGCATCGTCCGTGCGAGGATTTTGTAGTGGTTACAGGGTGAGGCTTTTGTGAATATTCTGTATCTAAATATGTGAAGTGAATATTAAATCTGTCTATTGAGCCATGCTTAAAATGGATTTGAACACATTGTCAAATGGTTTGCGAGAGAATTTCTTTCCTTTCTCTTTTCTTTTTAAAGGGTTAAAATGGTTGTTGGAAAACTGCAGTTCTTCATTTTGAAGTCAGAATGTCTTTCTATGCAAACGTTTCCTTTGATCCTACGAAAAGTACAACTCAACCTTAAAAAAAACAAACCCCAACTGTTTAGCCCCTAAATGAGATGTGTCCTATCAGATGGAAGGCAGGTCAGTCTGAAATTTTGCGTTTTGATTCACTGAAGTTTGTTTAACAAATTGTTTCATGTTGACCTCAGATCACTACAGCAAAATCTCAGCATAGGAGGGGGAGGAAAGGCTGTTTTACACAGAATGGAACACAGAGCCTGACCTCTTGGTACTGCTCTTCTGGAAGAGGTAGTAATACCCTGCATTTTCACTGAATTACAACAGGCTCTTTGGATGATTTTAAACAAATGTTTCCGCCCGTAGTGGAGGGTATGCAATTTGTACTCTTTTTGAAACACCAGTACCAAATTTATGGGGATGTTAAAAGAGCGTGTATTTCACTGGTGGGGGAAACAGTCGCCCTGTGTGTCACTCCTCACCCTACTCAGGGAAAGAGGGCTGTGACACTGGCATATGTCTCTGGCTGTGCAGGGATACCCTGGCAGAGGAGGACGGGGGGTCTCCATGTGCTGGTGACACATTACTGTTCCTTTCAAAAGCAGCAGCTGGCAGCCCTCTGATTAGCATGCTACAGATGGCAGCGAGATGCAAAGGGCCTCTGCCGTCCCCTCACTGGAGCACCCTCCGTGCTGTCACCTCCCTCCCTGATTCAAGGGAACCCGTTGCTGCTTGCTGGGGTTTCCCACCCTGACAGTCGCAGCTGCAAAGCAACGAGCTGTGTGTAGGGCTTTGGCCTGGAACACATGCAAAGCGCTCCCAGCCTGCTCTGGTCCTCGGGAGTGATGCGACCGGCAGGGATGATGGTTTTGTCAGGAGTGCCTTCTGCAAGCTGAGGGGACGAAAGGCATAGTCCACTCAGGAGTTAATTCTCTGGCTGATGTGGGAGGCACACAAATTTATTAAATAAAAGCTTGTAATGCAGTTTAATAAGATTAGATTTATTTAATAAGTGCAACATGAGGACGTTGGTTCATGTTAGCAGCAACTGCAGTGCCCCCAGACTTAATGGGTTCTACAGAGCAGCACAAAGAGGTCTGGTTTTTGCATCGCTGTTACTGTTTTTAGTCCTTTTTTCTTACTACTACTGTTATTCCTGGGTTTTGCCTGCTTCTGCCCCTGCCTAGAAAGAAGGACTGAAAACTACGGAGGGCAGCGTGAGCAGAACAGTGGTGGTGGCTAGGAGGATCCCCAAATAGGGCTGACTTCAGACAAACAAGAGCCTGGACCAGTGTCTTGCTGTTGCTCCATGTGACAGGCTGCTTCTGTGGTTTTAGGTGGGTCATTTGAATTTCTATGCCTCATTTCCCATGTGTACAGTGAGGCTAATAATGCTGCCTTTGTCTGTCCTGTCTATTTAAAATGTAATGAGATGAGATTTTCAAAAATGACAAATGATTTTCAGTGCCTCGTGTGAGTGCTTAGCTGAAGGCGTCTTCAGAAGTGACTGAACTCTCTCCTGCTGGGCAGTATGGCCTGGTGAGGTTTTCAAGCTGTGTCAGCAAACTGAAGAAACTGAGCGGCACAGAGAGTGCAGGTTCCTGACTGAAGCTTTTTCTTCTTAGCTTAACTTTTAAATTCAGTAACACCCATGTGTCTTACCAGTTAGCATTGGTTCTCCCGGACATCACGCTTGGAGAGAAGGGAAACCTTTATAAAAACAAGGGAAAAAAGCGAAGTTTTTCTTTCTCTTGCGTTCCACATTGTGAGGTTTGATGACTTGACTTGATTTTTGCTTTGAAATTTCCAGCGTGACATTTTCACTTAACTATTTGTGCTTCGCATTCTTCTTTCTGCTATTGAACCAAATCCCAGTTCAGCATGTCCCTTGAAACACTGGTCATCGAGCAAATCTTAGCTTGACACTTTTTGAAAAGATTGCTTCTTTTGTGTATGTTTTTAACATTACAGAGCACATGACATGCTGCAATAGTAATATGGAGCATACTGGGAAGCTTTAGTTCTATCTGTTTCACTTGAAAGTGGAATTCTGTTTGCTTTAGTAGGGTTATTCCCTGGTTTTGCAGTTGGAAATGGTATCAACCTGGCACGATGGGCCAGCTTAGCCATAATGTTCATTAGCTTTCCATTGTAGTGATTCTCTCTTCTGTGTTATTGTCTCTGCTTGGCATTTTTATTGCAGAATAAAGCATGACAGTCCATTTCCCTTTATCAATGAACTCAAGATACTTTCCCTTTCTCTCCTCTTGGGTTCACCAAGTCAGTCATTGCGTGTGTGTCAACACGATTAACAGTGTATTCAGAGCTGTTTTCTAAATACCTACCTGTGCAGACTGGTGCGACATGTTTAAAATAGGCTCTAAAGCCACTACCAAACACAGGGTCCATGAGGTGAAGCTGCTTAATGCAGCTTAAGGGTAAGATGCTTTTGTGCTATGAGCCAGTAGAACTTTCATCCAGGGAAGCTGATAAACAGAACCATCAGCATACATAACATCATCTTCTGAACTCACCTGGGCGCTTTCGTCCATCATCCCTTCTTTACGTGGATGTGCCCTTCCTCTCTTTTCTTTTAATTTGTGTAGCTCAGATCTCTGCAGTGAAAAGTCTTGAGTGTCTGGTGAGGGATAGGGGAAATGTTTCTGTGCCCATGGATGCGTTTGTGTGCACGCATGTGTGATGAATATTCTAAGCACAGTTCTGATCCAAGTGCTGAGTACATTGCTGCCTGTGAGTGCAGAAAAATGGTTTCAGGGCCCAAGGAAGTCTTCTCTGAGACCGTCATCCTATATTATGGCCTGTCATCCTATAGTATGAGTGCAACATAGCAGACGACGTCCCAGGATATTCTGTAGAGTTAAGTACTTCCATTCCAATAAGTGGGGAGGCAGTTCCACTTAGTGGGAAGTGCTGCAGGAGTTGCCATGAAATAGCAGGGACAGGAGAGAGCAATTCTAGAGTTGTTGAAAGGGAGGGTGAAGCTGGGCTGCATCTTCGATATGATAGCAGCATGTTAAGCCAAGTAGTATTTTTTTAACATGAGTCTGAGACACTTGTCAAGTTTACTGCTGGCTTATTTTTAGTGCTGTTGTGTCCTGTCTTGAAGGAAACCGGAGAGCTGTAACACTCAAAGTCAAATGAGTGAATCATTCATAGAGCATGATATGCTTTATGACCCTTACTATTATTGTTGTCATCATTATTTATTAACATAGTGCTTAGAAGGTGTGTGAAGCCATGTGGATCACAGCTCTGGCACGCTCGCAATGGGAAGATCTTATCTGGGGAGATGGAGAGCGGTCAAGAGATCCCAGTGACAGGACATAAACAATAATATTCACCCATCCTTCTCCTTCACTTCTTGACCGGAGCTCCCTGACTTGGAAGGTCTTTATTTTAATCCATCTTGTGATAGTAAAGATTATCATTGTCCATTTTGGGTCCTTTTGGGAAAATGCTGGCAAAATTTTAAATATTTTCCAGTCCGCAAATCAATAGCTGTTTCCTGTTGAGTCCCAGTTCCATACAGATTTTAATGGTGGTAAGCCAGTAGCCGACATATTCTTAGAGAGGTGTTCAGAGGAAATGTTAATATTTAATGATGCCTTTTTGTGGTTAGACGGGTGAGTTCTCTTAATGATGCTGTCTGGAAGAAGCATACCTCAATCCTCAGCAGTAATCAATCCACAAGCCTTTTCCAAGGCTTCAAAATGTTGCAGGACATTTATGGACCTTAAGGAAATCAGCAGGTTTGCTGGAACTTTTGCCTTAAATGCTGAACACTTCAGAGAGATTCCTATTGCTTCTATCCATGATTATCATCCTGGGAATAGCTGAAAAGTGTCTGATTTCAGAGCAGGTGTTTCACATGCATTTATTTTATAAAGACTGAATTAGTAAGGGGAGATTTTGAAGGCAGTGAGGCTCTCCACTTCCCCTGGAAGTCAATGGGAGTTGTGTGCCTAATTTCCATTTGTGCCTTTGGAAAATCCCTTTCTAATTGACTAAATATTTGTACTATTGGCTGTGGGCACAATGTGGCTTTCAAACCATCTGTTTTCATGGACTAAAACCCACTGGCAACAAACCTTGATTGGCAGAAATTTGCCAGGGCTGGTTTACATTAGTTGAGGTTGCTGAGGACAAAACCATAAAGGAAAAGAGAGGCATAGGATAAGCGGAAATAAAAAGGACCATGGAAATAAGTGAGCTTTGTTTCAGCATTTGAATGGACTGTACTCATTTATCAAAAGACTTTCTTCTGGTCTTTAATGTTTCTGAAATAATGTGTCTCATCTTCGAGTGCTCACCGCCAAGAAAAGCTGTCAACCACTCCAGCAATTATCATATCCCGAAGGGAAGTTGGTTAATGATTTCTCCGTAGACAACTTGGTCTTTCAGTTTTTGTGCTATGCCAGAACAATTCCAACTCAGTGAAGCATTTTAGGATTTGGTTTGATTCTTAATGTTTGAGGAATATTCTGGAAACACAGTTGTTCACTGCCACCTCTTGATACTGAGCCTGCGCCTTAGAAAAATGAAAATCACAGGGTCAGATGCAGGGCTCAGCCACAGGTAAGGCGAGAACCAGAGAGAGGGAAGATGGATTTCCCAGCTCCTGGTCAGGCAGGGAAATTCACAGGCTATTCAGTGGCACATGCAACAAGTTGGTATTTTTAAGGGCTGCATAATTTTGTAAGCAGTGGTGGTTGCAGAGGTCAGCACAGGCTATCCCAAGCCCTTCCTCTGAACATCCTTGAAATTTGGTTGTGGATTTATAGTCAAGCTTTGTTCGGCTTCTCTTTGAAAATCACTTGCTAGTGCATGTAAGAGTGGTCATTGCATCTTTGCTTTTACCCCCATGCTCCCAGGCATCATGAAGATTTTCCTCTATGCTCAGTAAAAGGAATTAGCAAGCTTCACTGTGGAGTCTCCTCTCAGTGGACCCAGCTGAAAACACGGTATCAACCTGATTTAATTCTGAGGACGAAACTGTGTTCTTAAATTGTGACCCAATGAAACTTAATTGAAGGACTGTCATTAACTTAAAACTGTCTGGTATTTCACTTGAATTTGCTCCCAAGTGTGAACGTCACCTGTGCTTCAGCTAGCGTAAGCCCACGTTTTGGCACATACACCTGCTTCATTCGTATGGATTGCTGCAGCTTTCCCTGGTAAGGTTTTCACCTGGGCTCCTTAGGGCTGGTGTTCGGATGTTGGAGGCGTTGAGCACAGTACCTGTGCAGCCAGGGACAGGTAGATCTCCCCTGTGCGGAGGGGCCTGTTATGTTCACGATAATCTGCTAGAAATCTCTATGAATATCTGGTGGCCATGAAAACCCCGGCCCTGGCTAGGTCTTAGGGGCGCTGTCAGGGAGGGTCCAGGCTAGAGTTCCCTAAGCCATGCCTCAAGATGGCATGGTGGCTCACACCAGTCTCTTTCTGTGCTCATTTTCACTGAAGAATCTAGGTTTTGTGGAGTTCTGCTTTTGCAAATATCCAAATTTCAGTGGTATCCTGCCTTGCATGATAGATTTTGCACCCACTGGAAGTATTAATAATTAATTATTTGCAATAGGAAGAGCCCCAGATATGGAAGTAGTTGCTGTCACTTATTTTAATAATGGCAATTTAATGGCAGAATATACTGCTGTAATTTCTCGCTGGGTTCTTAATCTTTAAATAATGAAGAAAATTCTGGATTTGCAGTGATTGTCTCACCTAAGGATGAGTAGGCAAATAAAGCACCACAGAACTTATGTCGCGTTGTTTCTAATTCAAATCAAGTTTGATTGTTCAGCCTTACCTTGCATGTGTAGGTAACTATTGCAATGAAATGAAATAAAGAATAATTTTTTATTTTATGCATGAGAAGTAAGTTGGCACATCTCGGCCAGATGGAATAGGAAACCAGAAATCACTAGAACGACTGATGCAATGGAGGTTAGTGAAGGAGTCATTGAATCATAGAATTGTCTAGGTTGGAAGGGACCTTTCAGATTCCGTCCTGAGTTTTTCTAGGCAGGCCACAGATGCCAGAGCACCGTAGCACAGAGGCAGTGTTAGTATGTAAGTAGAGAGACCTAATTTTTCACTCGTTTGATGAGGAACCTGCCTATTTCATATCTTTGTGCTCCCATTCCCCCCTCTATATCAATGTAAAACTTTTTTGCAAAAGGATCCTTGTGAAATCCTCGTGCTCTTCATGCTCTCCTTTTTTTTCTTGTCTTTGCCAGGGCAAATCCCCAGGCAGGGGTTGTCTTTTGTGCTGTGGTACTGCAGCGCTTCAGGTACTGAGTACTTATGTCACTTAGGACTTTTGTGCACTGGCATAAAAGAATCTTAAATTAAGCCAGTTCTGCTATCGCTTTCCTCCGCAGTTTCAGGCAGGCTGTGCAAGCTCTCTGTTCATCACTGTCCTTATTTGTAGTGTTGAGTTGTAGTCACTTGCCCAGAAGTGTCCAGAGTGTTTTGATGTTAAGAAAACACGTGATTCCGCTCAGTTTCCCTCTTTCATTCCTTTATTATATGGTATGTGGATAACATTAACTGATAAAATTAACTACTTTTTCGTGTATTACTAAATAGTTCATCTGCAAGTAAGTGTTCAAGTTAGTTACTCTGCTCTGCATACCTGTATCACTGCGTTATTTCAAGGACTAATTAATACTCATTATAGGATTGGAATATGAAACCTGCTGCATGGAGGCTGAAGGCTACCAGTGTGACTCCAGCTGGCCTGATGGGTTTCTCGGGTCCTGTTTATGCATCTTCAGTGTTTTTCCACCTTTGTTGTCAGTAGGGCTGAGTATGATCTGTTATCTGAGGAATTTTTCTTATTGATGCTGGATTTATGAAATTCAGATGAGGGTCAGTGTTATTTTCAAAGTAGTTTATGTGGTTCAGAGTGAAAATAGATGCCCTATGGGATTACTAAGCACACGTGGATTATCAGCATCTGGTGACTTTTCAGCAAAAGTTGCTTATTTCCATGCTTAGAGCATGGGCATCTCCAGTTGCTGGTTTAATATATTACCACTCAGGAGTTGTTCTATGCTAATCAGCTGTAAACAAACTCAAACTGAAATGTTAGTTGCATCAGCCTGTACTCTTTTTATGGTAACAAAGTTCATAAGGAATCTCCTATCTCTGGCTGGGAATTCTGGGATCAACAGAACCCATTGTCGAACATTATAGAGGCTCGACTGGACTCATGTAGACAGTTTCTATGGCGGGTCCCAAAGTCAGAGTGATTTGGGGGGTCTAAGTTCCCAGTGCACTGGCTGGTTGAGCTTTACTCATGATAGAACTCTTCCTGTAGGAAAAATAATATCCTAGGAATAAAGCTGTGGAGTCATGTAGGTGTATCAAAACGTTTCAGTTCAAGTATAACTAAAAGAATGAGTAGAATTTGCTACAGCGTGGCCATTTCTCAGGATCTGATACCTGAGTTTCACAGGTGGGAATAAAATCTTTTGAAATTACCCCATTTTTTTTCCAGTGCCCATAAAAGGACCATAAATACATAGAGTACTGTACAAACACCCTGTGAAATACCCAAAAAGGAGAATACAGTCAAAGGAGGGTTCCTTTTAGTAGTTCAGTGGTTCTTTTGGAGCGCCTGAGTTTCCACATGGGTAATGGAAGTCGTCTTTGGCTTGATATGTGAGATCAATCAGAGACTCAACACATCAGCCTGTGGTAAGGTGTCTTTGATAGACTTCCCGTGAGCCTACCTGGAAATACAAACACGAAATAACTGAAGACACTGCTAAATGTGTGCTCAAGTGCATGTGGAAAGGGGAAATACTTGGAGATGGCCGTTCAATATGTGATCATTGTCCCTGTTTTGAGGGTTTATTGGAAAAGAGTCAGATCTGTATGGTAGGAAACCTCATCTTTTGGGAGCGACCTTTATGAGGTCTGAAACATTGGAAGCTGCAGTCTTGTCTGCAGGATTTTGTTCTTGTCTCAGACACTTCACAGCCTCTAGGCTAGCATGTACTGGCAGACCATTCTCTTCCCGTCCCTCCACAGAGGCCTGTGTCTGCGGCCATCTGAGCATCTTCCAAGGATGTGCCAAGTGATGAATGAGCTTTATTTAAGGCTATCCCTGAAAGCCACTGCGTGCATTTCAGCAAGCTGCAGAACGTGTCAACACAATCGCTTCAAGGCTTTTAGCTTGTTGGAGCCTCTGTCAGCACTCTCCACAGCTTCTGTGGACTGCCTGATCAGCAATGCTCTGACTATTAATATTTATAAACCTTAAATAATACAGGACTTCAGTGTACCTGAGAGGCCATATGTTGGCCTCCAATCCCCAGCAAAGCACCTGAGATCAGTGTGGCTACAACCCTGGCTGATCAGCTCTTAACGGTCCCAGAAGGGGAAGGAGATGGAGCTTTTTCCCTGGAGGGCCTCTCTCTTTGGATGTCTCCCTCCTTCATTAGTTACCAGAGCACATCATCTTCATCCTTCAGGGCCAAGCTGCAGGCTTATTCCTTTCCTTTTAGTCTGGAGTCTTTTATCACTGTGCTGTGCATTTATTACAGGGCTTCACTTGGTTGTGACCTTGGTTTTGGCTTTTTTCCACCTTTTGGTACAAATGCATTGATTTGGGTGTGGTTTGCAGGCAGAGAGGGCTCTGAGATTTTTATTATTATTTATTTAATTTTTGCTTTGGGTTTTTTTGGCCTGAGTCTCATGAAGGTGCTTGGTAACCATTTGGTCACAGATGCCTCTAAATTAACATTTAATGTATGCATGTGCAAAGATGCATATCAATGAATAATGCATCGTAATAAACAGCTTGGTGATTGGGTTTGGTTCAGAGTGATATTGCATATGGATTAGCCTTAAGGACCCAGATCAGCGGTGTTAATGACATGTTATCAGGTGGAGACAGCCAAGCTAAACCTATTGTGTGCTGCACCACTTACCTTTGTGATAAAAATGTCTCTCCTCCCACATGCACAGCCTCAGCCGGACTTGCAGAGCCATTCCCTGTACTCTGCTGAAACAAGCCCTTGGGAAATGACTAAGGCAACCCTCCCTCTGCATTGCCAGCTGCCGGAGCCGTTTATTTAGGTACAAACCTCAGAGAATAAGTTTAAAAAAAAAAAATCAAATCCTTGATACATGCAGCTGTACCAGCCACGAGGAGCAGGAGGGTGTGTTAGCCCAGCAGCTCATGCAAGGTGGAAATGGGGCTAGGGGTGGGGTGCGAGTGTCTGGACGTGGCTTTGAAACCCCCCCTCCGGGGCTGCGGCTTGCTGTGACCCCCTCGGGGCTGTCTGTAAGCCCCCCCGGGCTGGGGGTGGCCCTGACCCCCGGCTGGGTCTGGCCCTGACCCCCCCGCGCCCGGGCCGGCCGTCGGTGCCGGGCGGGCGGCGGGTGGTGCTGAAGGGACAGCGCCGGCGGCTCGCCCGGCCCGGGGGGGTGGCTCGCCCGGCCCCGGCTCCTCGCCCCCCTGGCTTTCTCGTTCTCTGCCGCCGTCTCCGAGCGCAGGGACGCTGTCGGCATGGGCAAGAGCCGGGAGGCGAGGGGCTGCTGCTCTGTCTCCTCCTCTAGAAACCTGCATTCAGCCGGAGCCGCCTTTGGCTGCCTCCCCTGATCCCCCGCAGGGAGGGACTGGGGGCTTCTGGCATTGCAGAGGCTTAATTGACTAGCAAGGTCACTAATTTCGGCTCCTGGAGGTAAGTCCTAGTTGACGGCTCATTTTCCTCTCTCCCTCGGTTCTCACACCCCTCTCCCATCTGTCTCCCTCTCTCATTCTCTCTCCAGTGCCATTAATCAGCCCTTTCGCCCCCCCTCCCCGAAGAGGGTCTACCCGAGTCACGGCACCAGCGATGCCCCAAACCCCAGAAAGCTGAGTCAGCACGTTGCCCCCCACTAACCCACCCGCGATCTCCTCTGCTCCCCTCCCTCCGGCGCCGCGGCGTTGGGAAAAGTGAGGAACAATAGGATTCCCGGAGCACTCCCCGACTCCATCATTGCGGGGCCAGGGGAGGAAGGGGAGAGGGTGGTGGGAGGAAGGAAGGAAGGGATCCTTTCTCCCCTGCCCTGGGAACACGCCTCCCGAGCCGCCGGGGGTGAGGGGTGTGCTCGGTCCCCATCAGTGACATGCAGCAATAGCAGCACTATAGCTGGGGAAGGGGAGGGGGGAGAGGGTGTGTGTGATGGGGGCTGTTGCTCCAACCTGATCGAGTCCATTTGCCAATTCACCACTCGCATCACTTCCGGATCAATCCTCAGTTTCTGCTGCAGAGTGAGGATTTTTTTTTATTTATTTATTTTTTTTTCCTCCTTTTCCCTCCCTCCCCATCTGGATGCTGGGAACTTGAAACCTCCTCCCTTGATTGCAGCAGGATCTGCCCCAACCTTCCCTCAACTTTGCACTGCATCAAAGAAAACAGAGCGAGCTACAGGCTATATTGTACCGATGGGGGCAGGGGATCTGCCAGGCACAGCCCTTTGCAATTGATGTTGCCGTATCTCTAGGACCCAGAGCGATCTCGCTCTTCTTTTTTTCTCTCCTCTTTTCGTGTGTGTGTGTGAGTGTGTGAAGGATCCTCCTGGTTACCGCTGTTACTATTTTCCCTTAGCAGGGAGACCACACAAGCCATGGCTGAGAAGAAGCAGTCTGGTCGGCAGGGCGAGGAAGAAGAAGTGCCAGCCTTCTTCAAAAACCTGGGCTCGGGCAGTCCCAAGCCCCGGCAGAAATTCTGTGGCATGTTCTGCCCGGTGGAAGGCTCCCTGGAGAACAAGACCATCGACTTCGACTCCCTCTCGGTGGGCCGCGGATCTAACAAAGTCGTGGCAAAGCAGAAGGATGTTGCCCACCTGGGTCCGGATGCTCCGTCCGTCTATTCCAGGCAAAGCGGGAAGGGAGGGGAACCATCTGTTGATTTCGGGAGAAAGGTGGAGATCAGGAGTGCCACTGGGAAGGAGGCGCTGCAGAACCTGAATGACAAGGTTGGTGCATATATATGTGTGTGTGTCAGTGTGAGAGATGCAACTTGAACCCACGATAGGCTGCAGAAGGGATGTATCCTTTCCACCCTGCAGTTTCTTGCTTTTATGTCACTTGCATGTATGTGGCAGTCGATGTCTTCCTCTAAGCAGCATCTCTACTAGAGCCTTCTTGCCAGATCTCTAATGTTATCCGTATGCTCTCTGCAGGTGTGTGTGTATGTGCACAGGGAGGAGGGCAGAAGAAGAAATGAGTCCCCTCGCACCCACAGACACCCTCCCTTTCCCCATTCTGCCTTCCTATTTGGTGGTATTTGATCCTATTTTTGTTTGTTAGGCGAATTCCCCCCAGCATAATGGTAGCAAAATGCCCCACCCAGCTAGTGAATGCAGCTCACGGGAACAGAAATGCAATTGTTAGCAAAAGAGCATCAATGAGCCTCCACCTACAGGGATGAAATCCCTGCAGGCTTCTTCCAGGGGAGACTCCTACCCGCTCCTCCCAGGGGACGACAGACCGGAGTGACCCCTGGGAGCTGTATTTCAATACCAATTTTGATCAAGGCCGCTGGCTACAGTGGGAATTTTTGCCTTGGGAAGATCTGGGACTTTTGCAGGAATGTGGCGTTCTCTTAGAAACCCACTGAACTCCTCCCAGTCTGTTAAGTCTCCTGAAGCTCTTTTATCAGCCTGTGTCATGGTGCAATACAGCCTGTCTTCTTCCTGAGGCAAAACCCATTCAACGCATAGGTCTAGCTGACCACGCACATTTGCTTTTCTCAATAAATAGATTTAAGCAAGCTTTATTCAGATCTGAGCCATGAAATGCTCTGTGTGTTCCTCTGACAATACTGGCTGGAAGAGCAGAAATGAATGAAATGCCAACCAGCAAATTGATAAACTTCTAGCATACTGGGAGAGAGTTTCTGTGAGTAGTCCTCCAGTGAGTTTCCAGAGCACTCCTTCCTTCTGGAAGCTGTTTCTAGGATGCGCCTCTGGATTTTTGGTAGTGGTATGGATTGCATATATAGGGCAGAAGTCTGCCTGGAATTTATAATATGGGCTTGTTCGCCACTGTCTTCAACTTTCAGAAATGTGAAGTGTTACTAGGATTGTTACTGGGGGCTCATCCTCCCCAAATCCGACCCTACTCTGCTTCTTCCTACCACAGTAACCTAAGGGCTCCATCCAGCCATATTTGCATGCGTGAACGACTGCCGTTTACCGTGAGATCTCAAAGGTAGGCCCTGATTTTCAGAAGTGCTACACACCAGCCTTTGATTAGGAGTGGGACATGTCTCATGCTGCTTCAAACCTGATTTGCCAAACCCAAACAGAAGTTTGCCACTACAAATGCCTATGGTTTGATTTGACCGTGTTGAAGTGCCTACTAATTGAGTAAGTTTCCATGATTAATTAGTCTCGTTGGACTAAGCAAAGTGCATCTCAGGAGTAAAGGGTATGCACCTTTTCAGCTTTGTGAGTCAAAGGTTTTGCAGTTCGGGACATTTTCAGAACTAATTTCCGACAATTTGATTCAGTGATGTCCTGCAGAACATAAGCATAAGCAGGTGATTTATTAATTCTGAAAAGATTGATTATCTTGTGATTGAAGGGTACCAGTATAATAAAAAACCTAAGCACAATATGGTGAAAAATCAGAAGTTCACACAAAATATTAACCACATTTTTTTTAAAACGTGTGTTTTGGTTCTATTTTTAAAGATTGTTGTATTAATGTTAACTGAGGGTATGAAATAATGGGATAGTGTGAAACATTTGAGTTGTTTCTCATTAGCTTTACATAACACTGATGCCAGTGGATTGTGTTGTGAGGGGTTGTGAGCATTTGGGTAAGTGCGGCCTTTTCTTATAAATGTCTTGCTATGGATTGGCACTTTACTGCTTTTAGCTTTGATGGTTTTCCAGCTGACTGCATCTATAGCCTGAATCAACGGTTAGATCCTCACCAGGTAAAACTGGCTTTACTTCAGAGCAGTTAATAGAAATGTGTTTATGATGACGATCAAAGCTCAATGTATTAAAAAAAAAAGGTAAAGAAAAATAATGTTGCAGGAAGCGGCATTAAAGGAAACAGCGCATTGAAGTAATTTGAGATAGGAGTTAAAAGGCTTCTGAAGGTTTGCAACTGAATTTGGCCCATTATTTTCAAACCTCTGTCTTAAGCATTTAGTAACACATCTGAAGCAGGTTCTCCCTGGATAGACTGTATACTATTTCCACGTGGTGGGAATCTAAATTATGGTGGAAAGGAAAAATATGCTAATTTATAGGCTCTTGAATTTATAACTTGCATAAATTATTTCACAGTAGGCTAGCAATCTTACTGCATCTTTTTCTTTAGCGTGAGATTGGCAATAGTTGCAATTTTTATCAATTCATGTGACAGTCAACATACAGGACGGTCCACGCTCTGTTTCAGCAATCAAAGAACCATATTGTGAGCTGATGGGAATGGGTGCCAATCAACTGGAGGCAATGGAGATAGGTGGAAGTATGTTAGCTAGTGACTGGATCCAAACTGGGTTTAAAACAGTCATCCTCTCTGTCACTGTATAGAAAGATCTTGTATTAATCTCCACTGAAATAATTAACAAAGCAAGATGTACAAGCTATTTCTTATTTTTCTGAGGACTTAAGTGCCTAGAGGGTAAGAAAGGGAATGTAATTATTCTACATTAAATTGCAATATATTGTTCTGCAGGCAAAGATAAGGGTAATCAGATCTCTTTGTGTCTATCCTGTCTAGGGTATTCTATAGGCATCTATCACAGCCTTGCTTTATTGCCTCTGGGCCGTGCTGCCTCATAATTCAGGGTTAAGATCATCTCCAGAGGCCCCAGGAAGGCTCTCTGTCTTAGTTTAAGCAGCTCTTTACCGTGAGGCCTCTGGAGGCAGTGTGACCTATTCAACAGGTCTGCAACTCGGCACATCTGAGGCAAGCTCTGCTACTCGCCAGATGTCAGGCCATGGAGAATTCACTGGGCTTCTATTTCCCATCTTAAACTTTGTCGTCTTCCCTGTTTAGACCGTTAATGCCCGATCCTGCAGTTCCTTGTTCAACCTCTGGGCACTGCTTAGTGCTTTGAGGCCCTGACCTCAGCTGGGCCATCGCTGTGGTCTAACAAGAATGTCATGTTCAAACCCAGGACTTCTTGAATGAGACAATAAACACTTGGCCTGGCTTTCAGGAATTGCCGTGCACCTGCAAGCCCATTTTCTACAGTGGGATTTGGTGTTCAGATAGCATCAGGGCAGGGACCTGTGGAACTTACTCAGAACAAGGCTTTGTAGCAGTCAGTGCAGAAGCTCCAGGCTGCCTTGTCTCGGAGCAGGGGGACTGACGAAATGGCGCTATTCCTTTGTTCCTTAGATGAACAGTCTTGAGACACATGTGTTCCTCTGGGTTTTGAAAAACCTTAGCCATTGCTTGCTTGACCTGGGTCCTTCCTCTGTATGTATTTCCCAGATTTCCCGTGTGTATAATTGGTATTCCTTCTATCTTGCTCATCTGTTGAGATTCTTCAGGGCAGAGATGGTCTTTTAGGGAACATAGAATCGTTTTGGTTGGAAGAGACCTTTAAGATCATCAAGTCCAACCATTAACTCCGCACTGCCAAGTTACCACTCAACCATATCCCTCAGCACCACACGTACCGTCTTTTAAATACCTCCAGGGCTGGTGACTCCGCCACTTCCCTGGGCCACATCTATAGGGAAAAGCAAGGTTTGATTGCAAGAGGGATCAGCAAGCCTGGGGCTTGCTTGAATCTAGTTTGCATAGGGAGCCTGAGTAGGTGCTAAGACACTTCAACACAAGAACAAGCCTGGGGATCACAGATCTTTTCTGAAGGTGCTAAAGCTCCCATTGCCATCCTGTCATTACTCCCGTGATTCAGGTGGTTCCCCTGTGCAACAAACAGTCACCCTTATATACCTTTTTTGTGTCCCTTAGAAACAGTTCATGGACGTTTGGGAAGTGCAGAGCACTGGGTGTAAATGACTGGGCCAAACCACCAAAGCTATGTCCTATTGTAATAAGATAAGTGTCAATAATGCATAAACAGAGACCAGGAAAAAACTTCTATTTTAGAATTGACAGGAGAGGAATTGCTTCCAAAACACAGTTTCACAGAGCTTTTGACACGACTGGACTTTTTTGCTAAAGTCTCAAAGCTCTCAGGATCATGGTTGTTCATTGCTGGAGAGAAATAACGAATAACAGGACGTTGTTGAGAGCTCAAATAATCATAGACTCTGGAACGTTAATGGAACTGTTGTGTAAAACAAAGAAGCTGTTCCAGACAGCTGGAAAGGCACTTCTGAGTTTAATTTGTTTTGATGCCTGTAATTTTTCTAGCCTTGTTTCGACAATCATTGCTTGCAAAATAATTATACAGGAGGATGACTTGCACGTTCTTCCAGTGGATCTTAATAGTTTGTCTGGCTACTGAAAAAAAGAAACCAACAATGGTGAGCACAAATGCCAAATTCCTCTTAACTTCTTAGATTCCTCTCAAAGCCATCAATGTGCAGAGCTGGCACGTGCCATACATGCAATGGGTGTCTTGTGGAGGGGTCTGTTGGTGTTACGTCAGGAATTCACCAGTACCACACGCCCCCATGCAGAAACGAGCTAGAGGCTTTGATACAAAGCCAACTTAGTACTTGGGCTAAAGCTGGAGGGAAAACTTAAAACGCCTGGGGCCGTATTTCCCCACCCGGTTTGGAGCTGGGCCAATTCAGAGGTCTGGTCTTTCAGCAGCATCTTGCAATGCAGGCTTTATCTCGGGGGATAGATACGGTACCCGGCATGGTGAGACTGCCAGCTTTGCATTGCCACCCTTAGGCCCACGCTATGGCCGTCATTTGACATGAGCCATCAGTTTTTAGCAGGTGCTGAGCAGTCGTTTAGGTCTGCCTGAAATTTTGTACCTCCAGGACCATGTCTGACTCCCCATATTACTTGTCTGACTTGTGGCACATGAAATCTGAGTCTGTCTTCTGTGGTGGTGTTTAAAAGCTGGGAAATGGTGTGCAAAGCTCGCGTGAAGTTGATGTGTGTGTTCTGCCTGAACTCCCTTACCCTAGAAAGGGGCAGCATCTGGGAGCAGAGCTGTAGGAAATCTACCTAAACCAAACCTCTTTACTGTAAGATTCACACAGAAGCGCAATGTCCTGTTCTTTGGTCACCTCCCAGAGTCCTGGGATGAATCTCAGGGTGGGAGAACAGAGGTCAGAATTTCATTTTCTCATCGTCTGGAGTAATGGTTTTCCTGTACATCAGAGGTAGGCAAAGCTGGTTGACACAAACAATGACAGCGATTGCTGCGAGCCTGATGCTTTGCCCTGTAGGTTTTGGGGAAGGAGAAGTGATTATAATAATAATGACAACAGTGTAAGCTCTTTGGAGAGAAGAGCATATTTTCGCTAGGTATTGTACTAGCCATGACAGAGCGATCCCTCTCTAGAACCCTGAAGAGGGCTGTCTCTTTCCTGACAACATGACCTCATAGGAAATTAACTGTGGAGCACCGGCTCGGGCTTGTTTAAGGACAATTAAGATCGTAGTGCACCTGAAATGCTCGGGACATTTCCTCTAAGAAACGCACTATAACAGTAACAGTCGTCTTAAGGTTATTTCTGAACCTTCTCAAGGTTTCCTGGGATTTTAAATGAAACAAAATCAATTGGAAGGTTAATTTTAATTTGCAGATCAAACGTACATTTTTATCGACCTGTTTGTGCAGCTAGAAATTGAATCTCCCCCTCATAACCTAAGATAGTCTGTGTTCAAAAAAGAGTAGGCTGTTTCTCTGAGAAGTTGTATGATTTTTACCTCTTCATAGTAGCATGTTTGACCTCTATGGTCATTTCCTTATCCTGACACTCAATTTTAATTTTCTCCTGCAAGATAATAAAACAAACGAAAGATGCCCATTGGCAAGTAATTCCCCTCTATAATTTAATTTGTAGTGATTAATAATGGACGGTTCCTTCCTCACCTTTTGGGAAGGACAGGTGTACTCCTTCCGCCATGGATCAGCCTGTATTTAATCCTCCCAACGCTTCGTAAGATGCAGGGGGTTGCTGGATCCGTGGGAAACTTCTTTTCAAGTCATTGAGATTTGGAGCTGTGCAGCAATTGGCATGTGCAGAATCATAGCAGAAAATGAGGGTCTGATCGTTGAACCCATGAAAGCTCTTTTGGCCCAATCCAGCTGCAATAAGAAGAGCCTTGCTGACTTTGGCGTGGGGGGGGTGTTCCCCATTAGGGAGTGGGGATTATGGGCATCTGACAAGCCTAAAGGGAAATGGAGAGCTTGCTGATGGTATACCACTGGAATTTCAGATACTTCCAGGAATGCTTTAACTCCATCTCTGATCCCTCTTTTCATTACGCTTTAAAATGTAGATTTCCATTTGCAGGTTTTAGAATTTCATAGCAAGATATCCTTGTGGATAAAGCTTTAAGAATTCAGTTGGAGTAAAAGCAATAGGGTGTTGCAGAAATTCTGTGGGGCTTATTGCAATTACACTAAAAATCCACAGAGAAAGAGACTGTTTTAATAGTTTTTTCCCCAACCATCCAGTACCTCCACAGTGGGAATAAAATTCCTTGCTAAGTGCCTTATGGTACTCCACGGAATCTGTAAAGTGAAGGTTCGGAGCTCATGTAAATTGATTCCCACTGATGCCTGTGATGGTTTATTTCAGCTGTACAGAGATTTTCATATTCTTGTGCTGTTTTCCCTCTAGACCTTTCCAGAAGACAAATTCAGATGGAGAGGTTCCTTTAACATGAAATGTGTTTCTGCTGCAAAGAGATGTCCTACTCCAGGTGCCACCTGTGCGGAAATGGCTGGCAGCGATCGCGTGTATCCGCTGGCCAATACACCCCTAATATATGCCCCAATATAAACCACAGTATACCCCTAATACACCTGCTATACCCAATATACGGCTAAGGATGGGTCAGAGACATTCACCCGGTGCAGAGCACAGCTCTGTCTGTGGCTGGGGTGAAGGCTGGCAGTGCAAACGTGGGCATAACGCTCAATTTTGTGCATTTCCTCCCCTGTTCTGCTCTTTGGTGAACATTGTTACAGCCCTCAGAAGTGCTGAGGTAGCGTAATTGAAGATATTTATGTGCACTTGCTGTTCCGCCACTGCTGATGTGACTTGGCTGCGGCAACCTTGCTGGTCCTGTTGCGGTGGCTGCAGTGGGGGTGCTGGGGTGGGCTGGCCAGCCATCCTTCATCGCTTTCCTTCATTAACCTTTGGCAAGGAAGATTTGGCAGTGCTGGTTCTCCGTAGCGTCTTCTAATTTTAGCCTGCCCAGCCTGCCGCGTGCATTAACAGACCTATGGAAGACAAAGTTCATCAACATTGTCTAGAAATCCCATCACTTCCCGCAATGCCTTGGCAGGTGACAGCACGGCTGTACGACAGCTGGACTGGATACAAACCTGTGGGCATTTAAGAAGCGGGTTCCACTCTCCTCTTTTAACCGTGTCTCCTGCCCCTGACATTTCCTAAGTAGTTATCTATCTTCATTTAACTTAGAGGGAGAATTCATACATAACCTATAGGTTTACCAGGGGAATGAATCAGCTTTTGTTTAAAAAAAAAATTACATTTATATATATAAAAAAAAATGCAGGTATACATCTCAGTATTTTCTGACTCTGTTCCCGACTTCTTCTCATCCCAACCTTGTCCTTTAGCTGTAGCTCTTCTGCTTCCCTCCTGATCACCTCCCCTCGCGCGTGTTTATACAACAGATAATATCCATTCCTTGCCTTTGTTGAGCAAGGCTAAATAAGCCAGTTTGCAACTACATGAATAATTTTAAAATTATTTATTTTGACAACCTTTTCAGCTCATCGCTAAAAGGAAAGGAAATTGGGCCATGTCAGCAATTGGTATAACGGAGCTAGAAGATACACCTGGGAGCTCAGTTCTGGTTCTTTGGGTACACGCTGAATCATAGGGAAGTTCTTAAAATTTGGCACGGTGTAGGTGTTGAATATTGAACGAGCATGTTTTTCAGCCCTTTAATCTCTTCATTTATTTTATTCTGTACTACTTAGGTTCTTGCAACATGGTGATGGGGAAGGAAAAGCTGAGTGTCATCTGAAGATTCATTATTACTTTCTGAACCTAGTCACTGCTGGATTCAAGTTACGGAACGTATCCAAAGTTCAAGAACTGCCGTTCTGAATTAGGCCCATGTGCAGTAAGGATTGCCTTTTTTAAAAAAGTATTTTAAATAGCTATCTTTGAGCAGATGAGAACAGCTTTAGAAATATTCATGGGCTGATGACATTGTCGCCTTAAAGGTGCTTCTAATTTCTTCTGCCAGGGCGGCTGTTCCACAGCTTTTAGCGTAATGTGGAGAAACGGCCTGGCCAAGGTCAGGGAGGCGTGTTGGTGCTGGCGATGTGCGGTTTCCTGCGCCCGTGTTTGTGGCTGTTCCTCCGCGATCACCTTGCCGCTGCCAGGGCAGGATCTTGAAATGGTACCTGGACTTGGCATGTCTCAGATCAGCTGCCCAAGGGCCTTGATGCCATCTCCCAAACCCTTAGGCAGCCTCTTCGGTAGCTGAAGACACTCTTTTTCCTGGCAAGTAAAGGCAAGAAACCATTCAGATATAAAGTCGAGGCAGAAAGCTAGAATTAAAGAGAAAAAAGGAACAGTTGCGCTGTCTAATTTTAGAAAACCCCATGTAGATGCTTTCTTCCATGTTCTGAGCAAAAATATGCTGAGGTTTCCAAACTTCTTCCAGCACAGATCAGAGAGGGGCAGGATAACTCATTTAATATTGTCTATTCTGATCATTAAATCAAAATAAAACCCTACAGGCTAACAAATTAATCATTTTGCTACTGTCATAATGAGCCACTTTTTCATTTGCTAGTAATTGGGTATTAACTGATTGGCATATTATCTACTTAAAGGTTGCCTGATGCCCTACCTATACCCAGGAAAAGCTCTTTTACTCATTTCCTTATAGTCTCCTGTGAACTAATGGACATAAAAGGTCCTGATATTCATCTGTTTGAGCAGATGTTGCCTTTATAATGATTTACTGCAGTAATATACTGAAGGTTTTAATTTCTTATGGGCTGTGCATGGTGTGTTTAATGGAACTATTTGGGTATGTAAAGATCACTACGTTTTGTGACAGGAGAAGCTTGGTGTGACGTGCAATTCACCTGTGATCGAGGAAGAAGGTAAGTCTTTGTCAGTCATTAATTGTCTGTTATAACCTTCAAGCAGAAGTGGATTTGTGCTATTTGTGAGTCTTCCAAAAAGTGTCTTTTACCTTCCCCCAGAGCAACTGATATAAGAGGAACTGGTGTAAAGAGATGTCTTTTGAATGGTTACCCCACGCTCTGGCCATGAATCCCGTGTCTTGGGTCGAGTGCACAGCAAATAACAAGTAAATGTTTGTGCCATTTAACGTGTTTCTTTCCTTGAAGTACCAGCTTATGGAGGTCAGGGACTGAGGAAATCTAAGACTCTGAGTGTGAGTGAAGTGAGCAGGGAGTCTGCAGCACAGGAGCAGTGAGGAATGGCCAGAGTGATGGGGACCCCCCCGGAACCTCCCTCGGGTGTGCTCTGACCCCAGACCCCAGCCACTGAAGCTTCAGGTCAGTGACTGCGGGAGGGGGGACTGCATTTTCTGGACGAGGAGGCAAATACGCTGGAAATCAAACGACCGGCAGTGCCTCCAAACCTTATTTTTTTTATTATTATTTTTCGCCCCCAATTTTTTACCGCACCCCACCGGCGTTCTGCTCCGGTAGCGCCGGGAAGGGCGGGGCGGGACAAAGAAGATGGAGGGCAGCGCCTTCTCCCAGCGCAGCCGGGCAGCTCGCAGCCCCGCCGGGGCGCGGGGGTGTGAAGGCGGAGGTCCGCAGCCTGCCCCCCCCGCCCCCCCCAGCCGCGCCTCCATCCGCGGCTGTCGCGTCCCCGCCTCCCGCCGTCCGTTAACCCGTCGGTTTGCGGTAGCCTGGGCGGGGGAACGGGCGGCGGCGGAGCGGCGGGGGGACGGGGCGGGGGGGTACCGCGGGAACCGGAGGAACCTGGGGGGGGATCCGGGGTACCGGGAGCGGCCCGGGGGCGGCGCCCGCTCCCCCCTTCCCGCGCTGCAGGACCCGCCGCACTGACGTCTCCACTGCGCCACTTTGCATATCACCCCTTTCTCCTCTCCCCATTGGACGGCTGCCGCCTCTCGTTTGCATCCCCCCCAGCCGCTCAGCCAATGGCGCCCCGAGCTGCGCCCCCCCCCCCCACCCTCTGGCTGGCCGCGGAAAGGGCGCGGCTGGGCTGGCGCATGCGCAGCTGCCCCCCGCTCCGGCGCCGCTGTTGTTGGTGGCGGCGCTCGCCCCCTCCCTGCGCGGCCGGGCCGGGCTGGGCTGGGCTGGGCTAGCGAAGCTGGGTTGGGCTAGCGGGGCTGGGCTAGGCTGGGCTGTGCCGGGCTGGGCTGGGCTCCGGGCAGAGGGAAGAAAGGGAGACGCTGAGGGTTGGCTGCTTCTCCCCTTCCTGCCATTGCGGAGAGCAGGGATCGCCCTCCCCGGCGGACCCGTCGCTCCCCTCCCTTGTGATCGCATTGATTTGGGCTTGAGGGATTTGTTTTTATTCTATTTTGTTAATTTTTTTTTATTTTTCTTTTTTTCCGGTGGAGGGGAGGTTGGGGAGCGGTTGCTGTACGGGAGACAATAGCGATACAGCAGCCGCCCCTCTTCTCCAAAAAAAAAAATAAATCCTTTTATATATATATATATATACACACACACACGTATAATATTAAATCAATAAATTGGGGAGCGATTTCCCAAGATGTCGTATCAGGGGAAGAAAAATATTCCGCGGATCACGGTGAGTTGGGGGCGCGGGGCTGGGGGCGGGGGAGGGGCGCGGGGATTAAGCCCTTTGTGTGCGCGGGGGGTTGTGGCAGGATAATGAGATCAGGGGCTAATGGCGCCGGGGGGTGTGTTTGTGCCTGTGTGGGGTGTGTGTGTGCCACCCCAATGGGAGAGCCCCGGGAGGGATGGAGACCCCCAGCCCGGCAAAGGGCGGCTCCGGGGCGAGGGGGGGCGCTGGGAGCCGGGATGGGGATGGAGCCGGGGATGGAGCAGGATTTGCTTTTCTTCCCCAAGAAGCTTCTCGCAACGCGCAGGTTTGGGTCGGCTCCGCGGTGCGATCCCGGGGGGGAAAAAGGGAAGGAGCCGTTATACAACCCCCCCCCCCAGATTTCCTGAGGGTGGGAGCGATGTAGGGCAGGTATGGCGGGGCCGCGGATGGCAGCTCCCCGTTACGCAAGGCGAGGCAGCCGCCGCTAACGGACCGGTAACGGCCATTGCTGCGGGGGGTTTGACACCGAGTTCTTCATCGTTGGACCCCCCCCGACACACCCAGCCCGGGAGGGAGCCGGGCAGGGTGACGGTCACCTCCTGAACCATGGTTAGGAAATGCAGGGGATGCGCAGCACCGGTATGTGATAACCGCAGCGTCCTCTTTGAGGTTTTTATCTTTTTTTTTTTTTTTTTTTTGGGGGGGGGGGGGGGGATGGGGTGGGGTGGTGGGGTTAGGGGGTGTAGTTTACCTCCAAGAGTCCGCAGGCAGAGAGTTTAAAAAAAAAAAAGATGCCAACGTTCAAATAGAATAACAACGAAGGTTACCGCTGAATCGCTGTCACGGGCCAAAAGTAGCGTGACGCATTTTCCTTCTGACTGAATGCTCTGATTTGTGGTGCGTGCGCCCGATGCAAGTCTCTTGTGAAGATAAGGGATAGAAAAAATACAATAATCAGATTCTGGTCTTCTTTGCTGTTGCATAAACCTAGCATTGATCTACTGAGGGTGATGCTTGAAGAAAGAGGGTAATGAATATCTAGCTGTCCCGTTTTGACTCCATCAGTGGGGTAAATACATACAGAGTATAAACAGGGGTAAATAGATCCAGAGTTAGTGGCAGGCCCTGGCAGGGCTGCAAACTGCCTGCGCTTTTGTCTCCAAGGTGGATTTGTGCTGATTTCCGAGCACCGTTCAGCTGCAGCAGGAGACCTGTTTATTAGCAGAAGCATTCACAGCATCATTAAAATGGTCCAGGCTGCGTTTTTATCGCTCACTATATATATATGTGTGTCTATTTTTCTTCTTTCCTAATTGCTGCCCAGTGCATTAGAACTTGGGCTGCCGGTGACATCGATGGCCAAACTAACCTATTTCGATGGCCTTTTTAATTGCACAAGGCGTCTGCACTAGAGGTGGGCATAAATACCGCAGTGTTTCTGGAATCGGTAAACACGTAGGACAGTTTGCTGTAGAGGCTGGCATGGAAAGACAAGTGGGTTTTTCACGCCCCGCGTTAATTCATTCAGGCTTATTGGCATTCACAGCAGGTCCTAAATTTAAATCTTGGGGTTTTCTTTCTTTGTTGTTTTTAAATTGGTGGCGTTATTCAGGGAAACTCCCTATTGCAGGAAGGAGAAGGAAAAAAAAAAAAAAAGGGGAGGGGGAAGGAGGGGCGCTTCACGTCTCATAGGTGTTTTAGCAGTTATACAATATAATGGTGCAAATCAGTAGCTGATGGAATTCACGTAGCCCTTTTGGCGTTGAAAGCGCCATGTCAGCTCGTGTCAGTTGAGAATCGGGTACGCCAACTCTTCAGTTTTATTATACGCTTTTTGGGAAAATGCCTGATCCTTCTGGTGGAGCAGCGGAGTCCCAGCTCAAAGTGAGGGCCCTGAGCAGCGCTGTCGCTCTCCTGGAGGTGTTTGCTGGAAGTTCAAGGCCCCACCGAGTTAAAGTCCTGCTTTCTACCCCTTTCTACCCCTTCTTGAATTCCGTGTGTGGCTTCACCAGCCTGGCTCTGCTCTGCTGGTATGAGCTTTGTTCTCATACAAAGACCTTTTTGGGAGGAGAAAAGGGCGTCAGAGTAAGTACAAGATAAAAGGGCCAAGGTGTAGTTCAGATTCAACGCCACATAACGTCTGCGTGCTTTGCTTTAAATATATGTACATCTGTAACGTAGGGAATGAAGGAACCAGAGGAGCAGAGCGGTCGCTTGTAACTCTCCTCCCCATCTGCAGCTCTGCGGGCTGTCGTTCGCTCTTGCTTATTACGACTACTGCAAACAAACAAACAAAAAAAAGATAAATTTCGTTTTGACCTAAAATCTCGCAAAAGCGAGGTGTAACCTGGGCTGCGATAAAAGCACATCGCCTGATAGCTGCCGTGTTATAATTACCTTCCTCTTCCTGCCAAACTGTCTTCTAATGGGAGGGAATTTGAATAACTGTGTTTTAAATCCTTCTCTTAAGTGCGTATTAGCAAATTAAGGTTTTTTTTCCATCTGATTATGCAGTAGTGCTCTGCAAAGGCAGTTGAAGTATCCGCTGCATTGAAACATCACGAAGTTGGACAAAATGAGTTTGTTTGTGTTGTGTAACCCCCGGCAACAGACTTTTGGTCCATTTCCCTGACAGCAGTTGACTCACAGTTGGCCAAGTTGTGACTCCGGTCTGTGGGTGAATATAGGAAATTTTGCATACGACCAAAAAATAGAGATGCGGCGATTACACATCCTTCAAAGTACTATTTAACGCTTTTGCTGTAGGTGATGGTGGCAGGCTGCAGGTGGGAGTGAAGCTGCCAAATAGACAAGCCCACTGGAACCCAAATCCTTTCCCATTCTGCCTTTTTTGGGGGGGGGATCATTAGTGTGATGAAAGGACTTGCAGATGAAATAAAATATTTTATCTTTCCAGTTGAAAGTGCGGCGGTTGACTTGTGTTTTGACATGCGCTTCTGAATAATGCAGAGGTTGTTTCCGTCTCTTTTTATCTCTGAAGTGACACCGCAGACTGTCAGCTTTCTCACAGAATAATTATGTTTTGTTGTATGCTTCTTTGTTGCAGAGTGATCGTCTTTTGATCAAAGGTGGTAAAATAGTTAATGACGACCAGTCTTTCTATGCAGACATTTACATGGAAGATGGGTTGATAAAGTAAGTGAAGTTTGATACTGTTTTATGATTGGAAATGTACAGAAATGTACTGCAGACTTGCAAGGAATAACTTAGTCTCAGTGAGCTATATTAGATTGCAGCGAAAAATGAATATTTCACATATATCTTGGTGTTCGATGGAGGAACTTTCAAAACCAGGTGTTGAATTAAATAAACAAATGGCCCCAAACCCCACTGTTATTAAAGCGTGTGTCAAAGGAGGTACTTCCATGTGCTTAATTTTAGCCACGTGAATAGCCCCATGCTGAGATGACACATATGTTTGAAGTTATCCCTGTCGTAACATTTTCCTGAGTTATGACTTAAGGTATTATGAACCCAGAGTTCAGCATGCTAATGCAGTTAATTCTGCTTTAGGGTAGGAGGCTGGACTTAGGTGACCTCTCGAGGTCTCTTGCAGTGCTGTCTTCTGTGATTCCGTGATGCAGGGATCAGTCCAAACCCCCTTAAAGTTAAAAATGATCCTGCAGCTCAAGGACTGAGGTTCAGACCTCTTTCTGTGTTTTCAGACGTGAAACATGCATTTCTGGCACGTTAAATATATTACAGATTTCTTTGGAAAATGACTCTTAGGAAAAAATGGACGAGCCAGAGGTTACAAACAAGGAATTTTCCTGTTCTGGCTAAACGGTCAGCACATGTGCTTTGTTAATCAAGGTTAAAAGTTAAAGGAGCCAGCCAAAGAGAGCTAATTAATTGCAATATGTCATCCACTGTTGCACTTCTAAAAATACACCCATGAAGAGCTAGACTGGAGAGACCTTTGAGGGTCTCATCAGGAATTTGGTAACTGGTATCTGGAGGGGTTTATATTTATGCAGGGGCTACATAATATTTATGCATGAGAGAGAAATAGACAATGTAGAGGCAAAAATTCCGCCAGTGCTCCCAAAACAATGCTAACGTCCCAGTTGCTGTTACATAGCTGGAGTCAAGAGGGGAACTGCCACTTGGCAACCCCAGTCCTGTCCCAACAGAGCTGCTGTGTTTGCAGCAGCGATCATCTGATTATCCGCATGGTCCCTTCCCCAGCTGCCTGCTGGTGCGGCTCCCTCTTTTCATCCCTCTTCGATCTAATATTGCCCCGAGGTCCTGAAGTAATTGCGCACTTTGCTCTCAATTATGCAGCTGCTTCAGGGGGAGGAATAAAATATTACCAGCTACGTACGCTCATCCCGTACATGGCTTTATATGGCAAAAGAAAACACCAGCCAGGTTAAACAGCAGGAGGGTGTATGTTTACAGGCTGTTTGCCTTCTGTGTGTCTGACCTGCTGCTTGAAACCTGTTTTCCCAGGCAAATAGGAGAGAATCTCATTGTGCCCGGGGGAGTGAAAACTATTGAAGCCCATGGCAGGATGGTGATTCCTGGAGGGATTGACGTTCACACCCGCTTCCAGATGCCGGAACAGGGGATGACATCTGCTGATGACTTCTTCCAAGGGACCAAGGCTGCGCTGGCTGGGGGCACCACCATGATCAGTAAGCTGGCTGGTTTTTCTCTTCTGAGAAGGCTTTACTTTTCTCTTTCTCGGCTAAGTACAGAAACTGCGGGATGTATACCTCACGTGGTATTTTGGACCAGGTACCAGCAGTGGGGCACTTCCAATGTCTGTCCAGGCTGCTGAGAAAAGCCTGTGTAGGGGTGGGAAAAGGGGTGGAAAAGCAAGACACCAGGATTTCTGCATCTTGCGGCTGTCAGTCTTTTCACTCTTGTCTCCTCTGTTGTCAGGGTTTACCTTGCTGCTTGTGTGACTTTGCCAGATTTTTGGGTCTGCTCCTGCTGAAACCAGTGTCACTTTGACCTCTGGCTCCAGTATGCCTAGCAGATTCTCCACATTCCTGTGCCTCAGTTCCTTTCTCCGTGATATCTGTGGATGGATGTCCATCATATGGTTCACGCCCAGAAGCTCGGTGCCAGTGTAATATGTGTCTTTGAAAACTGGGCCACTTACTTATTTAAGGATCTGCACATGCCTACTTAAGTACGCGGCTTTAGCACCAGGAGTTTTGTTAGCGTTGTTCCTTTTTTGTTCATACCCTCTTTTGGAGGAAGAGAGAAATCGGGAAATGAAAGTATCTCAAAACAAGAGGACAGACAGACTGACTGTTGTGCAGACACCAGGGTGAGACACTCATGGTGTTCCCCCTCGGGCTCTCTAAAATGCCTCATGAGTGACTTTCAGGCTCTCTGTCCCCGCTTGCGTTGGCTACAGATGCTGGGCTTGTCAGAGCCAGGACCTTAAAACTCCGTAAGTGAGTCATGGCTGTTAACCTTGTTTGAGCTAGAGGAAAAAAATGAAAACCTCTGTTGCAGTGCAGCCCATCACGTGTAAACTGTAACGTGGCGCCCTGGAGTCTGTTGCCGCATATAGGATAAAAGATAAAGGTGTAAAGTGATACAATATCTGAGCATCTTGCATTCTTCCATGTTCTGTGAGGAGCTGCCATTTCACAGGAGGGGAGTTAAGGTACAGAGAAATAAAAGCGCGTGGTTCAGAACAGGTACTAGTGTCTGTTGTCAGAGATAAAGAGATCTTAGGCACAGCCAGGAATCTGCCTGACCCTCCTCAGTTCAAACCTGGCTCCTTGCAGACTAGAACATCCTCATCTCTCAGAGGATGGTTGTGAGCCATCTTTGATGCCTGGCCTGGTGGGCAGGCTGGGATTGCTTGACCTGGAGGTTGGGAGTGGGAGCCAGTGGTCCAAACACAGCTGGAATGTCTGTGTTTCATCTTCTGGGTCTGGACCTTGCAAAGAGGTAGCGTCTGGCCTATGAACTTGGTCTAATGCTTCAAATAAGTAACCTTAAAATAACCCGGGAAATTATTTTTCATAATGTTATCACTTTAGAGTATGAACTTTGTGTATGAAGATAACCTCACACATGCAGAGAATGTAAAGTGGGAGGGAGCGTAGCTGTGGATGGTCTCATTCTGCACGCTAACATCCAGTTTTTCTTCAAATCTTTGCTGTCAATTTAAATTAATAACACCAAAATGGTATTTTCTTTTCAGCTTCAGTTCATTGACTTTGTTTCATTGGCTGTTCCTTTGTTGCTAGTACACCTGGTTCACACTTGAATTATCATTTTGTTCTTCCTTGTTAAGTTGAATTAGATCAAAACAACGTTCTCTGTCATCTGCATCTGAGCTTTTAGCAGCATTATTTCCCCCTGTGGTACTTTTTAAAACACTTTAAGCAGAAATTGCTTTGGCAAAATTTTCTGAAGTAGCCCTTTTCTTTGGTTGCCCAATTTTACCTATGCAAAGCCTCAAACTTGAGAAATGTTTGGATCTTTCCGTATGTGTGTACGTGTATATTGCCTTCATGACTGTGGTATCTGAATATCTCACTAATGGTGTTTTTAACACATCTCTGAGTTAGGGAGGGTGGAGGAGAGTCCTCCATTTTACAGCTTCTCATTTTACAGCTGTGAAAAATTAGCACAATGTAGATTATGGCCATGGGCAAACCGTGTAGAGGAGGCTGGTGGCAGCCTTGACCTTACTGCCTTCCTGAGTGTCTCGGATTAGGATACCAAAATCTAACCGTCATCTCTGAACGAAACCCCTCTTCCTGCAGCGTAGCGTCAAGGACTGCGTAGGATGATGGAGAGACCTTTCCGATGGGCAGGTATCAGCTGAAGGGTGGAAAAGAGGAGAAATAATCCAACTAGACTTCAAAGCTTTGGAGACTCTGCTCTGTGTCAGCTCAGCTCTTCTCTTCTCAGCAAAACTATACCATTTGCAGAAATGTTTTTCCCCAAGGAAGCAGGCAGGGCTGCCCTCCTCGGCGTGCTCTCGGTGGGTGGCCTCTGGTTTTTGCCAAAGCAGGTGGGAGTCGCGGTTGATGGCAGCGTTTTTTCTTCTATGATGAATAGGGCAACGTTTAGTGAACTCGATTCCTCATATCGCGAACAAATTGCAGCCTGAAAATGACACGCTAATGTTTATGTCACTGTATATTTAAAATATCGTGCCTGGGGCTTTTCAAAAGAGAATGTGCTCCTCTCGTGGAAGTGTGTCCAGATGTGCGCCTCCGTTCTTCGGGCTTTTTTGGAAAAGCCTCATGGATGTGAGCTTTGTTGCAAAAAACACCCATCTTTCTTCATTTGCGGTTTAAGCAAACTTTGTATTATTTATTTACAAATACCTTTACTCCATCTGTTTTCCTCTTTTATACATAGCTCTCATTTTGTGCAAGAAAACAGGTTCGTCTGCTTCATGCTTCAGTTTGTTTCATGTTTTCATGCAGGACGGCGCTTTAAGGCTGTTTAGTTTACAATCATTGTAGGGAAATGTTTTCTGGACATTTTTCAGTGAAATTAAAACAAGAAATCTTGGATAGGTTTCTACTGATTGTTGGTTTTATAAAAACTGCGGGTGAAATCCCGCCTTCGGCGAGGTAACGGAGAACTTTGGCCTCAGCAGTGCCAGGAATTCACCCCGAATGTCTGGGTTGGTTTCAGTGAACTTCATTTTCGGCTCGGATCAAATTCAGTGTTGTTCCCTTTAATTCCCTTGGCAAACACGTCCAAGGGTAGCACACAGGAGTTCAAGAATGTAACCTATTGTTTCCAAGCCCTGTTCTCATTGACTTCCGTTCCCCTTTAAAGTAAATTCATTACTGCAGCGTCAGAGATAGGAGAATCCGACTCTCAAATGGAGCAGCCCCGTTTTCTGTGGGGGATTGGTGGAGATTTATCCCGGTGGGAAGCAGATCTGGCTCCAACCTGGCGCTTCCCAACTTATCCCCTGGTCAGCTGGAATGAGGGAGAGTGGCTGGTGGTGATGATCCGAATTGGTGATGTGAATTAACCCTGTCTGCTCTCATCTCCTGCGTTCCTGCAGGGCTCCCCAGTCCGTGCTTTCACAGAATCCCAGAGTGGCCGGGGTGGGAAGGGACCTCTGGAGATCACCCCGTCCAACCCCCGGCCAGAGCAGGGTCACCCAGAGCAGGTGGCACAGGGACGCCTCCAGGCGGGTTTGGGATGTCTCCAGAGACGGAGACATTCCTGAGCCCTGCTCCAGGTTGCTTCACACAGGAGTTAGGGCCGATTTCTTTCTCTAGCCGCTCGTTCCGCGCAGCCCATCTGAGCAGGAATTCCAGCTATGATCCTTCTGTCTCTACCCTCTCCAGTGCCAAAGGCAAGGCTCCAGCTGACTTTGCTAACATACGGGAAAACATAGTTGGTGTTGCTGTGCAGAGCTGCTCAGAGGTGAAATGACCTATTGTGATACGATTTTCTGAAACGGCAATTTGCGTGATCCTTTCACTGTCCCGGCCTTAAAACAGTATCAGTGTGGGTATGTATGTCAGCCAAGGGCGAGCAGCACTGCGCGTGTTCTAGGATAACGTTGCTCTGGAAGAAGCTTGGATTATCGCCCTTTTAAAATGTCAGAATGCAGTGTTTGGGTATTAAGTTGAAGGGAGGATTCCAGGATGATCCGTGGAAGACTTTGCTAGGAGAGAGGAGTATTAGGCTCCAGCTCGTTCAGGGTAGCTTCCCTAAGCTCCCTCATATTCCATGGAAAGAGAAGAGTCCTTCCAGAGGACTCATTTTGAAGTTGCCCTTTACAAGAGGCTCGCTCTTGTCCATCCGGCCACAGTTTTGTTGAGCTAAAGGTGCTGGTTTTGAGCCCTTATTGCCCCAATTTGAGATAGGCTGGTGCCCTGCGATATGAAACAGTGCCTGGAGCTATTAGGGCAAGAGGATATCACTGCTCAGAACAGGGTGGCCTCTCCAAGTCTTGTGATGGTTTGGTCGCTTATTAATTGTGATGGGTGAAATCCCCGTCAAAATCGGTGGTAAAACTCCCCCTGATTTCAGTGGAGGCAGGATTGCCTTTCTCCGCGCCTAACCCTTCAGGAAGGATGAAGCTAAGCTGTGTATATTTACCGGCTCTCTGATCCTCTGGCCTGTTTAATGTCCTAATGAGAACTGCATCTATCCAGGGCAGCTCCCACACGCATTTCAGCCCCCCCTCCCGAAGACTCTGCATCTTCCCGGGTATCTGCTGCCCTTGAGTGAAATTGCTTGCTGACATCGCCTGTGTTGACTCAGTCAACCACTGTTATAATCATAGAGAGAAATTACAGTGAGAGAAATTATAGCTCTTTCTGGCTCGGTGACTTGGAAGCCAGCTGCCTTTTGAACTTGACTAGCAGTTATCCTAATGACATGGAGAACGTTCGCTGGGGATGTGAGCCTTTGTATCTTGGGAGGTTCAGAAAATGAAGGGGAACTTCACGTGGGCTGCAGGCTGCTTCCTAATGCTTTTACCCTGCTATTAAAGAGTGCTCGTGTGCAGGATGGCAGAGGGTTTCAGGAGTGTGTTGGCTGCTCAGCTACAATCAGATTTGTACTGAGTTGACACCAGGTCTCCTGGGTCATCCTGAAGATCACCACCTTGCTGAAGGACATGCCTAGCATATCTTCCGCACCTCTTGGTTTTTGAACTGAGCGTGACTTGAGAGAATGGAGCTGCCCCAAAGGTGGTCAGAGTCTAAATTGCAGCAGTGTCAGCTTAAAGTAAGGGTTAGTGTTGTGGGGCAAGGGCAGCTTGGCGTGGGATGGGATTTAGACCCACCAGCAAAGACTAGATCATGTTCTGCCCTACTGTGTGCTGCTGGCTTCTATTGTCAGGATTACTCCTGTCCTGGAAGAGAGCAAGAGTCTAAATGGTGGGCAAAGGCGAGGGATGGAAACGGAGACGCAGGAGGAGGTGGCACAGCGGTGGTTGTGCAGTAACTTGTGGCTGAGCTGGAAGTATAAAACCAAGCGTTTCGAGTCCAAGGGCGGTGACCGCAGAGCTGCAGTGTCTCACCACGTCTCTGTGGCTGTGTGTACACAGCGCTGCATTGTTCCGCAGGCACCAGCCTGAACTCTGTTTCTTTTTGCACCCAGTAGCAGAGATAAAAGAGGAACTGTGCGGCTGGGGAGTAGCGCTGGACGGGCTGCCTTGGGCTCGTTTCACTTTCCAGCAGCTGGCGGGCGTTCTTCTGCAGCAAAGAAATCTTTAATTCTCTAGAAATGCAGTGAAAATGTCCACTTGCTTGTATAAAAGATTATTGGTGATGTATATGGGCAGAGGCTTCCTTGAACTCTGTTGTTAAGATAATGACAGGAGCGCAGAGTCCCTCCAGCCCTTTCTCTCCTCTCCCCAGCTCCCCTCGGTGCTTTTTATCCCCCCAGACCCTCTGGCCTCCGCACTCATTCACGCTAAACCTCGTTCGCTTCGCTGACTCCCAGCCTCCCGCTGATGCGTGCGTGGCTTTCATTCAGAGCGGGCTTAAAACTGTTACTGAGAAAGTCGGTCCGTACAGAGGGACGGGCACTCCCCCGTCGCGAGCTACTCTTCTCAAGCTTTTAAACCCCTCTAAGTCCATTAGGCGTCTCTGCCGGCAGCGGCGTGTGCGGCAGGGACGACGGCCTGCCCTGCCGGGGCTCCGCTTCCAGCCCTCCCAGCTGCGCTGCTTCTGCTGGATGGGATCCCCTCTATTGTCCTGGTGGGGCTTCCAAAGGGGTCTCGTTGGAAGCCAGTCTGCCAAGCCCTTGATGTCTCTTGCCAGTTAGCACAGAAGGAAACAGCTGTTCCGTCCTCAGCATGAATTGTGTGTTACTGTCTGCGTCTTATTTTTTATTTTTTTTCCCCTTTGGGCTGCAGCTATTGTTTGTCGTCTCTTTGCCCCTGAGACAATAGGCTCCTGTGAGGAACAAATGAGGGCTTTAGGAGCTGTGGAGCTTTGCCTGAGGTTATGCAGGAGGCTCGTGGTGTGGTAGTGCCTTTAACCCTGGCTGTTTTTATTCAGGCTGGTGGCTCTGGGTCCAGAGGAGGCCACGAAAATGATCAAAGGGCTGGAGCCCCTCTCCTATGAGGACAGGCTCAGAGAGTTGGGGGGGTTCAGCCTGGAGAAGAGAAGGCTCCGGGGAGACCTTGGAGCCCCTTCCAGTCCCTAAAGGGGGCCTACAAGAAAGCTGGGGAGGGGCTGTTTGCAAGGGCATGTAGCAACAGGACACGAGGGGCAACGGTTTAAACTAGAGCAGGGCAGGTTTAGATGAGCCATTGGGAAGAAGTTCTTTCCACTGAGGGTGGTGAGACACTGGCCCAGGTTGCCCAGAGAGGGGGTGGAGGCCCCATCCCTGGCGACATTCAAGGCCAGGCTGGATGAGGCTCTGAGCGACCTGATCTAGTTGTGGATGTTCCTGCTGACTGCAGGGGGGTTGGACTAGATGGCCTTTAGAGGTCCCTTCCAACCCAACACATCGTATGATTCCCTGCCTGCCAGCCGGGCCATCTTTCCTCCTTATTGCTGGAAGGTGAGATCAGCAGGGTCTGGTTTGGGGCTGGAGTCCTGTGGAACCACCACAGCCCAGCACGGCTGGTGTTGAAGTCAATCAGTAGACGTCAGTCAGCTGGTGAAGGGTCTGGAGCACAAGTCTTGTGCTCAGGAGCGTCTGAGGGAGCTGGGGGTGTTCAGCCTGGAGAAGAGGAGGCTGAGGGGAGACCTTCTCGCTCTCTACAGCTCCCTGAAAGGAGGGGGTAGCCAGGGGGGGTCGCTCTCTTCTCCCAAGGAACAGGCGATGGGACAAGAGGAAACGGCCTCAAGTTGCGCCAGGGGAGGTTTAGGATGGGTATTAGGAAAAATTTTTACACCGAAAGGGTTGTCAAGCATCCAGGGAGTCGCCATCCCTGGAGCAATTTAAAAGTCGGGTAGACATAGTGCTTAGAGATATGGTTTAGATTAATGGTGGTTTTTGTCAGAGTTAAGTTGATGGTTGGACTCGATCTGAAAGGTCCCTTCCAACCTAGGCCATTCTATGATTCTATGTTTTCCCTATTTTTCCCCATCAGAATTCTGCCTTCCCCAGAGCTGCTCTGGATCCTGTCCCTCACTCCTCTGCCCAGCCTTCTGCCTCTTTGGCAACACTGATTATTATTTTTAAAGAGTAGGTGAGCAGGGCTCTTGCTCCGCTCCTGTTTTGCTCCGTTCTGCTCTGGACCTGCTCCACCCCCTGGCTGCAGAGGAAGGAGTGGATGGAGACTGTCCCACACGTGCTGGAGCCTGGAGACTCTTGATGTAGTTATAAACAAATGAATGATGAAACGGCAACGCCGCTGTCAGTGCAGCCGTTTTCCTGCAGATGTGACTGACCTAGATTTTTCCATGCATCCAAACAGAGGGATTTGGCACTCGCTCGGGAGAAATAACCAGTGTTGTCTGTTTATGCAATAGTACTAATCCCTCTTATTCCATATAATGGTTGGGATCAGTAGAGCTGCTTTCCCACTGCATGGAGAAGAGTTCATGTTCTTTTGTTTGAAGAGCTGCTTTTAAATGCTTTTCATGCTTTCACGTGTCCCATATTCTCATGCCCGAGTCCCGTGCCTTATGGATGACACGCAGGAGAAGTAAAGAGCTAACGGGTATCACCAACGTTTCGTCTCTTATGCAGCTCTTTACATCGATGGAAGATGCATGTGAGACTGTGAAGGGTGCAGGCGTTAAAGTTGGGTCCCCCAGCTAAAACCTGTCTAGATGAAAAAACAATCTTAAAATAAAAAACAATTATCTGCCTCCATTAATGTAACGTCATTAGCTGTCTGTGATAGGTTTTCAAAGCGCGTGTGTTAAATCTTCCTAGATAACCTGTCTTAATCACCTTCAAGTTGAGACAAGGTCTCGAAAGAAACAGCAGGAAATGGCGCCTCCAGCTCTTTTCTTGGCACGTTTTTCTGGGCACGGATTTTTGTCTTCCTACCAGTGTTCAGTCCCGTGGCTTTTACCGTCCCGTGGGCTTGACTCAGCAGAAACCATCCTTGTCAGACAGGAACTTTTAAACTTTCTGCATTGGGAATTAGCTTTGCATGTCAGGGGAAGGAAGCAAGTGATGCTTGAAAGAAGCGATGGCTAGAACTAAATGCAGTGTTTCTCACTTGGGCTGGCTTCGGGCGAGTGCCGTCTGTAGAGTAGAATTTGACGTCTTGGGTCAGCGGAGTCTTTTTCCATCTTTCCTTCAGCCTCTGTGCCTTCCGTTCATAGATCCCATCTGTTTCTTAGAAACTGGATTTTTTTTTTTTAATCATTCTGGTGAGAGGGAGAAATGTTTAAGGAATACAAATTAGCTCCTCCTGTCTAGCATACTTTAATCATGTTTATAAATTGCCAGTTGTTGCGAAGTTGGTGCTGTGCCTGCATCTTTGCACAACCCTAACTCCCATGGAAGCCATGCGTGTTTAAAAGGAATGGGCACTGAAGAGTTACACCTTCTGGGAAAACTCTTTTCTTCCCTTGATACACTGTGGTTAGTGTTAGGATTACTTCTGTGACAATGGGTTTGTCATTTAATTTCTCCATGCTAGTTGCTAGCTGCCCATAACAGGAGGTGGCTTTGTTGCATAGGGGTTGTAAGCTTTAATTTAAATTAATTAAGTTCACTCAGACCCTCATATTATAAGTACAAAGTGATTATTTTTATGGTAGAGCTGCTTGAGAGCCTGGCACGTGAAACACTGTATGCCACCTGGCAATGCCCCTGTCCCTCCCAGCTGGGATCCCTGAGATGGAGACACCGGGTCCCGCAGCTCGGGATGCTCGGCTCTGGTTCCTGTCTGGATGTGAATAAAGGGAAAAACCCCGGGTGAGGGAGAGACGAGGTGAGCCCTCTGTGCATAAAGTGCTTTTGGCTTCCTGCATCCTGAAAGCTTATTTTAAGTAATAGGAGGAACCATTAGACTTTAACGTGCAAAAGTTAACTGGGAAATCTCTTGGGGAATTCTCAAAGCCCATCAAAAAGGGCTGTGCTTTTGGAAGTTCCTCTTCCTGACCACTTCTAGGGCATATTTTCACCAGATTGCTTTGTTCCTGAAAGCAGTTACATATGTGCAGCGTGTATATTTTTGGAATCTGGGGGACTCTGTGGTGTTTTACATATGAATGAAATTCTCTGGCACAGCCTACAGGCAACGTGAGCTGGTAAAGGAGCTCCTTGAGAACCATCCCGTCTTATTACACAGTGCTGCTTTTGTGCAAAGGAGGAGAAGGGGGGAAGTTCCCAAAGCACAGCAAGAGATAGAGTAACCCAATATTGCTTCCAAAATCTCATTCCAGAAACGCGTGGCAGTTAATGATACTTCCCACCAGACTTTTCTTTATTTCTGACACGATTTCTCAGGATTTGTATCCGTGTCCAACAAGAAGAGTTCAGCTACTGATGGGGCACGAAGTACTTTTCAGGCTGTTGTGCAGAGACTATCCACTGTGAATTGAAAAAGTTTTGTAAAGTCTTTGTAGCACAACGGTAGCTGGAGAAAAATGTAGATCATAGAATCATAGAATGTGTTGGGTTGGAAGGGACCTCTAAAGGCCATCTAGTCCAACCCCCCTGCAGTCAGCAGGGACATCCACAACTAGATCAGGTTGCTCATCCAGCCTGGCCTTGAATGTCTCCAGGGCTGGGGCCTCCACCCCCTCTCTGGGCAACCTGGGCCAGTGTCTCACCACCCTCAGTGGAAAGAACTTCTTCCCAATGGCTCATCTAAACCTGCCCTGCTCTAGTTTAAACCGTTGCCCCTCGGCCTATGGCTCCATGCCCTTGCAAACAGCCCCTCCCCAGCTTTCTTGTAGGCCCCCTTTAGGGACTGGAAGGGGCTCCAAGGTCTCCCCGGAGCCTTCCCTTCTCCAGGCTGAACCCCCCCAGCTCTCTTAGCCTGTCCTCACAGCAGAGGGGCTCCAGCCCTCGGATCATCTTTGTGGCCCTCCTCTGGACCTGCTCCAGCAGCTCCGTGTCCTTCTTGTGCTGAGGGTTCCAGAGCCATACACAGTACTGCAGATGTGCAGGATGTTCTTAGGTGAAGTAGAATTAGGCCACGGTACCAAACCAGAGTTTGCTTCTGCCGCTTTGTGAAGCAATCAGTCCTTTTGCTGTGTGAGCACTCTAGAAAAGGGGGAAATGGCAGCTGTATAGAAACGGCTCCCACCGAGCTGTGCCGCAGCGTGGATCCAGGGGAATTCAGGCTATTGATCAGTCTGGTTCCCGTGTTTGAGACAGGAACTGAAGCTGAGGTCTAGAACGTGAGAGTTGCCTGTAAAAGGTTAGTGCATGGAAAAAATAAAAGGCAATGTCTTAGAATCATAGAATTGTCTAGGTTGGAAGGGACCTTTAAGATGATCAAGTCCAGACATCAACGATGGTTCTTGTATGTGTGAGTTTTCCCAACCAGTTTGCTGTAGGGGTCCTGGGTTGGAAGAGCTGCAGGCTTAGTGTCCATCTTTGGGTTGGCCAGATCAGGTGATGCCCAGGAGCGCATCTTCTTCTACCTCAAAGATGGTGCTTTGTGCTCCTAAACCTGGGTGGTCTCCATGGACCTGGGAAGATAGCAGAGTGCTTCAGGGGCCAGACAGGGCTATTTCAGACCCGGAGAAAGGAAGTTCAGTTGGGGACTGTGTCACAGAATTCCTATTTAAACTAAGGATGGTCTAGTTAGTCCTACTCCTACGGGTTATTGTTACAGCGATCTCAGTAGCTGTTTTTGCAGGCAATGCTGTCCTTGCAGGGTTGACAGAAAACTAGCAGATGTCCAGGTGTGCTCAGAACATTGGCGTGTGCAGTGTGAATGTGTTGCTTCGTCTCTGTCCTACCATAGGATGGTTAGAAAATGGGTTCTGTTGCACCTCCACATCAGATCCCACCACAGTTTTCTCTGTGGGCACGTGGACATTGGGCTCTGCTTCAGTCCTCGCTTCCTTCTCTGTAGCTCCGTTTGACAGTCGTCAAAGTCAGTGGTTTAACCGAGGACAGGACAGGGACTGTTCGTGTCTTACAGTGGTGGAATTGGTATGATGGTGATTAAGGAAGAGGTTTTCATCAAAGTTCGATGTCATTTCATCACAGCCACGAGAAGTGTCTGGTCCTTGTCCAGCCAGGGGAGATGTTTATATGGCAAACACACAGAGGGAAAGGACAGGTTCACCAAGCAGATCCTTTTTTGTCCATTTCCCTCACAAGCTGTTTAAAAACAAACAAACAAAAAGTAATTCTGCAGAATCAGAACTCTTTGCATTTAATTTATTTCCTATTCCGGAAAACGTAAAGCCTCCCCAGAACCGTCACGAATTTCCATAGTGAAAATTCCGGTTCTGCGCCTGCGTTCCTCTTCGTCTCCGCCGTCCCCCTGAGACAACCACGGGCAACGAAATGAAGCTGAGAAGCCAAAATCTGATCTTGGCCACAATGATGCAAATCCAGAATTGTTCCAGCTTCCCGGCTAGTGGAAAAAGCCTGACGGGCAGGGTATATCTCCGCTGACCTGAGAGGGACAGGACTGGCTTACGGCACTCGATCTTTTGTCCTCTTGTTTCTGACCAAACACTTGCCCCTTGGATGTGTTGTGATGGCTGTGTTTTGCCTTGACTTGAAATCCATGGCTACAAACAGAGGTTTTCTCCATCCCGTTCCCTCAAGGTTTACTGACCAATTTATATGGAAGTCTTTGAAGTCCTCTGTGCTTGCTTTTTTTTTCATGGATTTCAAGTGTGGAGTTATGCCTAAAAGAAAGAATAAATCTTGGAGTGACTTAAATCTCTCTTTTGAACTTGGCTCCCTGCCTCCTCTCTCATGGTGACCTCCTGAGATAGAAGCGTGGCTTGGATGTGCAGTAAACCTGTGCTGTAAAGGGATGGAGCCTTTTTTGACCTGATCTAAATAGGTAGTCATTGCAGCTGTTGAAGGGGGTTATTAATTATTGTTTGGACACACAACCCCCTATTCTTTACATTTGTGTCCAGCTGGCATTAAATTATTAATCATATTTTGGAACTAATCAGCTAAAAAGACAAGTGAAATATCTGTATGACATCAGTGAGGGAATAACAGAACATTGCAGGCTGAAAATGTAATCAGTGTAGCACAGATATGTCTTGAATTCTTCTGAGCCTGGTCCAGCTTCTGATTTCTCTGCACGGAGTCTAATAAAGTGGATCTGAACTGACAGAAAACAACATGCGATGTCATTTAGCCTGCCTGTTCTTCGGTTAGTTTGGCAGACACGTAGAAGCCAACAGCCCTGGAGTAGTTGCGTTAGCACAGTAAATGCTGTTCGGTGCAGAGCATCGTTACTCCTCACAACAATCTCTTTATTTCAGCATCTTTTCCTGGGCGAACAAGGCCAACAACAAAATAATGTGGGAATAAAACTCCTCAAATACGCAAAGCTAAAGTCTGATCGCTGGATCCGGGATGTTGAGAAAAATTCTTCATTTGACTTCTCCTTGCCGTTCTGTGGTCAGGTGTGTCAGCTTAGGATACGTGGAATGGTAACCGTAAAAGCGATCTTCTTGCTATCCTTTCTTGTCCTAGATCAAAAACACGACCCAGAGCGTGGTTTGGAGGAAGAACTGGATGTGAAATCAGAACACAGGCGATGTGAGGCTCTTTTAGGTTACTCGTTTTGGGATTTTTGAGCTCAGAAGAAATGCTGAGGTGTCTCTAGCCTAAATTGGTGCAGAGGCTGGTGGTCGTGTTTCCGTACGTCAAGCAGAAGTCTTGCTGCTGGCAAGCTTGGCTTGTGAACAACTTTGTTTCTGGACAAGGCAGCTTTTGGTAGCTCCATTTCTTGACGTGTAAAAGGGTCATAATGATACGTAACTAATAGCAGAAGGGATTGTGGTATTTTACTAGCTGAGAGTTTGAAGTCTCTGGATGAAATAAGGTCTGTGATTATGGGATAATCTTCTGTGAAGCTTCTCGGGTCAGACAAGGGCCTGACTTTCGGTTCGCAAGTGTTGATTTTATTCCACTCGCTTTCATAGCGTTACTCCCAGTTCACACCAGTGCCGGGAGGAAAATACTGCAGCCATAGACTAGCAACAACTCCAGACTTCCAAGTAGGAAGCTGTGCAATTACCAGGGCTGAATTTAATTACAACCTCTCAATAAAATGGCTTGTGACAGAATGTACAACTCAATAAATTTCACCAGATTTCATCACATGCAGTTGCTGTGAAGATTAAGTAGTATTAAAAAGGCAGATGTGTTTATAGTGATCAAGCTGCTATTTAAAGTTTTGGGTAGGGGAAATCTGCCTGCTAACAGTTAAGCTTGAACGTTAAGGATTTTCACCTTATAAACTCCTCTTTAACAATAGGCACGTTTAATGCTAGTAGGAGCAGGAAATAATGTGTAAAACTGTAGTTTATAATAGCAACTGGGACTCTGCGTACACGGTTTTATTGCATACACAATTTTCGTAACATCTGACCCTAATTCACGTTTATATTGTCCGTATCAGATAGTTTTTCTTTTTCCTGGTAGTGGTGTTCATTAGCGGAAGATCGAGAAAAATTTCATGCATGCTTTAGATGACACATAATTAAACCAGTTGAAAAAAAACCCCAAACCTTTACAGGGGAAAGCTGGAAGCGGCGGCTATTAATAGAAACTCCAGGAAAGGGCTGTTAGCAAGCCAAGGCCTGCTCCAATGAGGCAGGATGCAAAAAAAAGAAAAAAATTGAACATGCCACAATACCAGGAAGCTATAAAACCCATTAATCCCCACCCATGAGGACATCCATCCAAAAAGTAAAGTTTTGTTTTCAAGGCAAGGCTGATCGCGGAGTTCAGCTCTCCCGCTGAAGCAGTAATTTCTCTTGAGCTTTGCGAGGGGTCAAAAATATAAAGGCATGGCTCTTAAACTGCTTTTTTTATTATTATTTTTTGAGAGCTTCAAAGTGCCCAAGAGAGATTATATGGGATTTTTTATGGATTCAGCCTCAAAGCGTCCCTCCCGCAGGCTGTTGGTGATGTTCCCCAGTGGTGTGTGTGTGATCCCTGCAGAATAAGCCCGTGCAGGATGAGCAGGAGAACTCAATTCTCCCACTGGCCGCTTGTTTGGGGCCTGATCGGGAGCCGCAGTCCTCCATCCCCCTGCCTCAGAAAAGCTCTTAAGCACCAGAAAGCCACGGCGTACCCGAGTTTGTAAGAGGAAGCCGAGAGGTGATGCAGCCCTTCGCAAAGCCGCAGTCTGTAGCTGAGGTGGGCACCAGTTTCAGTGTGCCACGCGCGCTGGTGGGTTTTAAAGTCAGTGAGACGAATGAATGAAGAACGAAGGTTTGCTTAAAGCCAACCCTTAATACATGTGCTGAGCGGTGATGGGATTAGTAAATCCTAGTGCTTTATAAACTGATGCTCTCACTCCTGCCCTACTTACATTTCATGCTTATGTTAAAACAATACTACTTTATCTTCCCCCATGCTTGTAAAGTTCCCTGTAAATCAATTCCTCTAAGTTTTTGCCTTCCTCTTTCTTTTAACACCGCATGCCCCATGCACTGGTGGTTGTTATCTCTCCCCCGCAGCGTCGAACCATTTCGGCTCATCGGACACGCAACATTTCAGCGCGGCTGAGGGCCAGCTCTGCTATGTTAAAGCCCCGCAGATAAGCTAACAGCGGTTAGTGGTGTTGTCTCACTTCAGCTTATTGTCTGCCTTTAATCTTGAGCCGATTAATGTGTCCAAGGAGGAGCGAAGAAGGATGACGAGCGAGGCAGGCAGAAAACCAGCCATGGACGATGGGTGGGTGGGAGCTGAAATACTTGGAAGTAAGAGCAGATGCACCTTGTAAGCAGGGTGGAACTGTGTGTAACGACGGGAGAGCAAAACCAGGCCCATCGGAGAGGTAATTAAGAGTCTTAGTGATTGTGGCTGGAACAGTTGTGGCATGTTGGGCACGCAGGTGCTCAGATCCCGCTGCCTTCTGAAGGGAGGTGAACACTTGGTTTGTCTGGGAAAAAGATAAACAGCCTATCCAGTAATTTTGGAATCTCATCAGTATTTTACCAAGGGAAAAATTAGATGATTTATAAAATACAAAATTCTTTTTTTTTTTTTTTTTTTTTTTTAAAAGCTGTTACTTCGGTGATGTAAACCAGCTTGCTTGCTTCTAAGCCATAGGCTGTTACATTTTGGATTCTGCATCTCGGAAGGTTAAAGGATAAATCTACAGAATGTTTTCTGTTCATAGCTGAGAAACCACTGTCATCCTAACCTTGGCTTTGCCATTTAACTTGCAGAGAGAGTGTGTTAAAGAAAGAGAAATATTAGGATTAGATCTGAATTTCACTCTGGTTCAGGGAGCCACCACAAGCTATTGAATTCCTCCTTTGAAGGTTTTGGTACTGATGAAGTTACGCTTAAATTATCTTTTCCTTTTCTCTTTTTTTCTTCCTTTTGTTTCTGTTTTTGGAGCAAGCTTTGAGTTTAAATTGAGCTGGCAACTTCCTTTTCAGACCTCAGCAGCTGACATCATTCGTACGGCAGTAATCAACAACAGGAAGAAAACATCTGGGTTTGGAAGGATGAAGAGATCAAGGCTGTAGTGGTCTAGAGAATAAAGGGGTGACAACAGTCTGCGTTGCCACAGTTTGTCTTGAGCGCGTCCTGCAGACGCGAGGCCACTCCAGCAGCTGCGGGAATTGAACATTCCCGGTTTCCGAGGTGAAGGAATGAAAGATGGGGCAGCGAGCTGTCGGGTTCCCTGGAGAGAAGTGGTTTGGTGAGGTCAGGACAGCACACTGCTTTTCTCATGGGAAGCCTCCAGGGTAATCTCCACGGCTGGGTCAGAAGACCTTGTGTCCGCGGTCCTGTGGCGGATCTTACCCAAGGGTCATCTTGGGAACCTGGGGCTGTGGGAACGCAGTGGATGGAGCTCTCATCAGCTGCTCTGTACTGTGCTGAAGCACAGGGGCCTTAAAGAAAAAGCGTTTTGTTTTACTCTGAGCTCTGCCTGAGGGCTGGAAGGAGAACTTCCTCTGAGCTGCATGTGGGCGATCCCTAGCCATAGCGATAGGCAGAAGTAGCTGCAGTGCTCAGTTCTTTTAACAGCAGGCAAAGAATCAATGTTGGCTCTTCTTCTTTGAAGGATCCAGGCTCGTTCTTACTTATTTGGGCTCTAGCTGTTACGTTTTTACTTAAAAAACACCCGGTAACAACAAAAACCTCCCCCAAACCCCAGCTCTTTCACGAGCTCTAGCACATAGGGATGTTGGCCATGATCGTGCAATGTCGTTGGCCCCTTGCATTGTAACAAGGGATGATAAAATTGTGGAGACATTTGGATTTGTGTCTGAATTAGCTCTAGACTATCACTTAAGCTTACATCCATCTTCATGTCTTACGTTCAGCGTCTGCTGCTTCTGCTGCCTCACCTGCTCCAGGATGCTGTGTGTCAGACAGCCCATGGTATGCTCTGCCGTGGTTGCTGAGTCTCTGTGGACTAGTTAAATCACAGGTTTTTGAAGACTCTTGGCTCACCTTGCACATTCAGGCTGTCTTCTTGCTGACTTCTTCCACGTGGATATAAGGAAGTGGTTGATCAGTGGTGTTTGCCTGGCAGAGAGCTGCTATGGAAACAAACTGTGTTCTGTTTCGATGGGGATGATGGGCGATTTGGCTATCGGTGAGCTCAGGGGAGCTGCTATGAGATGTGTCGGCAGCGCAGCTTCCATATGAGATATCCCTAATCCCCGGAGCTGGCTTTCATGCACACATGCACCACTACCTCCATCCCTTATCCTTATTGCAACCAGCTGTGGTTTGACTCTGTCAGAGATCTGATAGAGCTCCCTTACCCCCTCTCCCACTCCCTCCACACACTCCCATTAGTCATACTTGGGCAGTGCATGAAATAAGATGGTGATAAAGCTCTGATCCTAGACACCAGAGTCATTCCTAGGGGCTCCATGCTGGGCTGTGAAGACTCCGCTGTGTTAACCCCTTGGTGCCTCCCGGCAGAATTTCCTAATGCCCATAAGCCATGTATCATCTCGGGATTGATGGAGCTCTTAGGGCACCTCTCGTCTAAGTAGAGATGGATTTATTACTGTGGTGTGTTAGAGATTAAATGGGCTTTTTTGGCTTTTTGATTAGTCAGTGGGCTGAGGAAGACAGCTCTTGTGTTAAGGCACTGGCCATTTGTTAAAACTGGGGTTTTCTCTGTGTCCCACCGGTAATGCAGAGAGAATGTTATTTTCCTCCTTGTTGTTCATACTACTTAAGCTAAAGATTAACTTTGGCAGAGTGACAAGGGGCTACGTACTGTCCAAGAAACAATTCAGTCTGGAAATTAGTGGAAGGTTTCTGACCATGGGGGAGGAGCAGCTTGTGGAACAGAAATTGCATTATTTTTTTAAAAAAAAACAGGACAGTTTATCGGCTCATAATTATTTGGGTTGCGTTTCCTAAGGGTGGCAAAAAACACATCCTTGGTCTGATGCCAGCCACCGGGCGAATTTCGGAGCTTTCACTCATAGCATAGATTTCTCTAATGGGTGGGATGCTGCTGTCTGAGCAGGCGAAGGCCACCAGCTGCACTGCCGAGGTACCAGCAAAGAACTCTGCATCGCATCCTTCCCTTTGCAGGCTAGCATGGTGCTTCAAGGGGCAAGCACAAGCCTTTTGGAAAAGCAGAAGTATTTTCACTGCCGTTTTGCTATCTGTCACGTAGCCACCTTTGCAGAACGGAGAGAGGGTGGGCAGAGCTTGGCAGGAAGGAGGGTTCTTTTGGGTCATCCTCTCGACTTTCTACAGTGGTTGCTCATCTCAGACGTTGGAGATGTCATTACCAACGTGGCCGAAGCTCCTGGGTTGTTCAGGAGTATTGCTTTTTCAGTGGGTCAAGAGCTCCCAGTGTAAATCCAGTTGTAAAGGCAGTGCAGGAGCAGTAAATCCAGGCTGACGTGTCTGCATGGGGGCGAAGCAGAGCTTTGTAGGGCCCAAGGACTTCGTCTCTTTGTTTCTTATCCTAGTTGTGATTTAGAGCTAACTGCAGAGCTGACGGCAGCCCAGATACTCGCCCGTAAAGTTAAAAATAAACTCCTTGAGGTTCTCTGCTTGATAATTGAAGCAACTTTTTATTTTTTTGTGTGATTCGTTGTGAAATCAAGCTGGGGATCTCTCCTCCCCCCCAACAGTGCCTGCCCAGTTTGTGACCCCTGAAGTCCCACTGGCTTTTCCTGCTCTCTCAGCAGCAGCGCAGTTTCTGAGATGCTGGCTTGCTTCTTCTATTTCACGGTGTCCAGAGAAGATCTTAGAGATCCCCTGAATGCTGTTCAAATTACTGGGAGGAACATTAAACCTTCAGATCCAAATCTCTCATGTTACCCTTTGAGGCTGCTCTGCGTCTGTAGCGCTGGTGGAGCGTCCTGTAGCTGCCTACAAACCCTGTTGCGGGTGGACCTGATGTGTTGGGCTAGAAGGAGGATCAGGCTGAGCAGATGCCAGAGACAAGCAGGACCATCTTGTTGTCAGGAGGTGTCTCTCCAGTCGTGACAAACTGTTGGTCCGGCTTCTTGCAGTCCTCACTTGTATGCCGTCTCTGGAAGATGCTCTCATTTGGGATGTGGAGCACAAAGCAACGCTGGCCCATGCGTGGAGTCCTTGGTTGTCACTGCATATGTGCCAGCAGTAATAGGTCTTTGCGCTCTTTGGATGCCTCTTCTAGCGTGTCCAGAGGCACAAAGTCCCTGCTTGAACATGAGGTGCTGGGTACTGAAAGCTGCTGACTGATGCTCACGGGGGACCTTGCCCGCGTTGTTGTTTATTTGTCATTATTTGTCACCGAACGGGAGCAGTGTTTATAGAGCTCTCTGCAGCGGTTTGTGTTTGCTGCCCTAGAAATTCCATTTGCTCCATCCGCAAACAATGGCAGCAAGCAGGCTGTAGGAATTGAACTATTTCCTTCTGTTTTGGCTCCGTTATCAGCTTCCTGGCTGCATTCTCAGATGCTTTAGAAACCAGGTCTTTCAAACTCAAACATTTTAAGGCAAAGGGGATGTCTTGTTTTTGCAGCAGCCTCTGCAAACCATGCTTTTACTCTTGGACATCCAGGAAAGCTATCGCACCAGCCGTTTACCAGTGCTTTGGTTGTCTTTCCCAGTCGATCATGTGGTTCCTGAGCCCGGGACCAGTTTGCTGACGGCCTTCGACCAGTGGCGAGAATGGGCAGACAGCAAATCCTGCTGCGACTACTCTCTGCACGTGGATATCACCGAGTGGCATAAAGGTGTCCAGGAGGAAATGGAAGCTCTGGTTAAAGATCACGGTAAGTTCAGTTGCTGAAAGCTCAGAGAAGCCTTTCCCTTCGTTATTTTTTAGGACTGGCTCTTGTGAAATATTTTACATCTCAGTAAAGCTGTTCTGGGCGCTGCCGTTAACTCGGCCCATTCTGGCTTCCTTTGGAGGTTTGAGCAGTCACTGTTGTAGAGGGGCACTGATTTTGGAGAGGTCGATCTCTTGCTGCTGCCTTGCAGAGGAGCACCTTCGTTCAGGGGAGGTCCTTTGATATTTGTTAGTGCGGGTAGATGATAGGTTCGGCCATTAAACTGTTGTAAACAAGGGAAGAATCAGGCCCAGAAGGAACAATCCAGCACTGCTTGCTAAACATGGAGAAGAGCTGAATAAAGTGACCTCATAGGTTTTTCCCCTCTTTAATTTCCTTGACGTTTCATCCTTAGGCTAGAGTATTTTTCCATCCTGTTCGTAGTTTAAAAAAAACAACCTTTTACATCCTAATGAGTGCTTTCCCACACGTGTTGGGTAGAAGCTTTTCCTGGTGGAGAAGGCAGGAGAGGGGAAGCCGATGGAGCATTCCCCGTGTCTCGGTCAGGACAAACACGGTGGAGGGGAGCATCCTGATGGACGCACGTTTCCCGTCGTTCTCGCAGGAGGGAGCGGGGGATCCGCCAGCCAGACCCAGTCTCCGCTTTTGTGTGTGATGCATTTTGCTTACATTCTTACTCGGCCTCCTACGGTGCCGAATCCACAGAATTATTCTTATTTCAATGTTAAGTGGAAGCCGAGGTGTTTAGCTGTCCCCGCGGCTGGAGCACGGGCTCCTCTGCTCCCATCAGTTGCTAATAGATGCCACGTGGCTGGGGAGATGCTGGGATGTGCTGGGAGTGTGTGTGCCTGTGCACACGTCCGTACGCGTTTCACAGCAGATTAAAGCAATTTATTTGTCTGCCCGTCGTTACTGCTTGCGGGGGGGTAGACTGAGGGGGACGTCTCCTCTCTTACGAGGGACGGTGTGTTTCGTAGCTTTGTCTGCGCCTGCAATTTGTATGTCAAAGATAATTCCTCTCCTTTCTCTCTACCAGGTGTGAACTCCTTCTTGGTTTACATGGCTTTCAAAGATCGCTTCCAGCTAACCGATTCTCAGGTAGGAAGGCTTAGCGTTCACCTGCTTCAAGCTGTGCATTAATCTCTTATGAAGGTTTATTTTCAATACACTTGGATCTCACATTCTCTTTTGGTCTCGGTCTCTGTATGCTAACAGTACCTAAGATTTGCAACAGTACCCAAAGGTCTGGTTTGAAGATTATTTTTTTTTAATTAAAAAAAAAACACGACACATCAACAACAAACCCTGAAAGGCTTGGCTTGGGAAAGCAATGGCAAAACCCTCATTTTGAGAGATCTGAGGTTTTATTCCAGCTCCTTTGGTGTGGAAGCAGTGGCAGTTTTATAAATTGCTGCTTTATGGCCAGGCGCAGGGCAGGACAGTGAGATCTCTGGCGTAACTATCCTATGGGTTTAGAAGCCGAAACCGATCCTGGTCCAGAAGTGGGTTTCTGGCTTTAGCATTAGAATTGCTGGGACCTTAAAGAGGAATTGCCCTCCTGTTTGCCGTTCTAGTGGGTACGTTTGGGTACATTTAATTGTTGAGATGGGCAGTTTGTATTTCTGAATGTGGTGGGAGGAGAGGAATGCCTGGGAGTCATTTGGAACGGCGTAGGAGGCAGTGGTGTATGACAGTTATCTCTAATGACTCTGGTAAGCGTTTTAATGAGTGACCGTTGACGGAGACGGCGTCAGTTGTGGGTTACTCAACCTGAGCGCTCTCAGGCCGGTTGCAGGAGTGGGAAATCACAGTGCTGCAGTCCCAGGCGGGGAGAGGGCTGGGTGCAGGTTCTCCATGAAAATTAAGTGTAAGGGTTTTTTTTTCCATGCCACGCACCAGTAAACAAAGGCATGAAACAGGTACAACTCTGAGAGCTTTTTAGAATCACTCCAGGCAAAGCCCTATACACTTGCTGTTTGTTCCTCCAGCATGGTAAATATACCCAAACCCGGCTTTTGAATAGTGCTGCTTTGCCATGTCAATAGCGTCTGACTGTACAGATTGGGAAATTTACTTGTAGGCAGGAAGATGGATCTGTCTATCTATCTATCTATCCAGCAAACCACATCTTGTATTTCTTAATGCTTCTCTTTCTCCTTTCCATTCTGCAAAATGCTCTATACTGAAGGAGTCTGGAGCATATACTATGTAATACGTATATAATAGTGTATACTCAGGGTGTATTGTACTGTATGTTTTCTCTCTTCCAGATATACGAAGTCCTGAGTGTAATCCGGGACATCGGTGCGACAGCTCAAGTGCACGCTGAGAATGGTGACATCATTGCTGAGGTATGTTATGTTTATTCTGTGGATTATTAACTTCAAAATGCTGGGAGGGATTTAAATTCTAAAGCCGCCTTTGCAAACAGAAAATCACCAAGACTTTTAAAAGCACAGCGTAGCTGTATCAAGGGTGCAAGCAGAGCTGTGCATCAAATCACATCCCCTTCGTTGTCACTGATAAAGCAGGTTTTCACGGCAACTTCCAGTTTTGTGGCTATCGGGCGTTTTTGCCTTTCTCCCCATAAGTGAAAGACTGTGTCTGGGTGTGACTGTCACTGTGTACAACAAAATGCTCTGCGGTAACTGAGACTGGGGGAGTGGGAAGGGAAATGGCTTCATACAGTGCCTGGGATGCTGATGTCTGGGATCTCTTCGTCCTTTAAAGAACAACAAAGAAGAAATGTTAATAATGTGTTTGGATTTAATCTGATCTCCAGCTCATTTTATACATTATGTCTCAATGCAAAACTTGGTGTTGCGGAGGATTTCTGCGTTGACTGACTGGGGAAGAGCCCACCTGAGTCTTTGAGCCCAGTCACCCGCAGTTGCAGGATGATTTTTTGATAAGATACTGTTTTGCCACATCTGGGAGATTGTTTTATAGAGGCAAATGAGTAGTGAAAGTTGAGGGGCTATGAACCCAGGCTGAAGCAAATCAAAATAAAAGGTTTCCCTGACCTCCTCTGAACAAATCAGCAAGGGTTTTGTGAGCTCTGGTTATTCTCAGCAAGGGAAGTTGGCCAGGACTCTGGTTGTAAGGCCCTTATGTAAAGCCCCATGTGATTATTAGTTAGCACAGATGCCTAGGATCTCGCTTGTACCTCTTTCAGACAGCTGTGTTTGCTGCAAGAAAAAATACGTCTTGCTTTAAATCTTTTTCCTGCCCTTTTTTCTCTCTGCCTTAGGAGCAGCAAAGGATCCTGGAACTGGGGATCACAGGCCCTGAAGGGCATGTGTTGAGCAGACCTGAAGAGGTGAGGACTTTACTGCCTTTGCATTTATTCTCACAATTTATAACGCTTCTGCATTGCCATCAAGTACTTCATATTGGGATGAATGTGGCCGGAAACATGATTTCATCCTGGCTGTAAACATAATTGCTGCATGGCGTAAGGGAAGAGGCTAAAACACCTCTAGGGACTAAACTGGTAACGAGTCCCTTCTAGAAACTAACTACTACGGGTCCTTATGAGGAATTGAGGAGCCTTCTCCTGTACTGGAGAAGGGGACATCTCCAGGGAGTAATTCGTCCAGCCTAAGATTTGGTTCACGCTCAGGAAAAGCTCATCTCTTCCTGTTGATTATTGGAGATCGTCTGTAAAGGCTCTGCTCACCCATGACCTGTCTAAAGCGAGGTGAGATGTGTTTGAACCGCAGAGCCCGTCATAAGCACTGAAGACACAGAGCTGTTGGTAGTTGGCACATCTCCATTTCAGCCTTTTGATAGCCCGAACTGGAATCCTACGTTAAGAAGTGTAGAAAATGTTGAACCTGAAGCACAGGTAGAGCACAGTCCACCGGAGTCACCCACTCCTTGATCCAGCTGCTGCACAGCAACACTTAAGGATGGAGTCCCTGAAGAATTACATCTTCTATTGATGTTGGTCTTTACGGAGCTAGACCCTGAAGTTCTTGTAGTTTCCCATCGCTTTAAGTCGAGTTTTGCATGAGTAAAGACTTCAGAATTTGGGTGTATGTAGGCAGGACTCTGCCACTCGCTTTTCTAGATCTTTCTTGCGCTTCTTTCTCAGTCCTTGTTTTATCAAGACTTCCTCTGAATAAGCAGAAATTTTTAATATATGCCCAAATCCTGACATTCTGTTTTAGGCACTTGCAGACCTTCCATTACTGAAATATTTGATCGTTTGATGAACATTTAACCGGTGGTGGATTTTTACTGAAGGGGACTAAGTGGTTTGCTGAAGGCACAGAAAGTATGTACCAGGGAGGGGAGCTAGTTCTCAGATCCTAGTTTAATATAGTTATCCTCCATACTTCCCACTAGATTTCTCTAGAGTCAAGCACCCCAATCCCTCTCACTCCCTCTCAGTCTTAAAAATAAATCTCAAGAGTAAGAAAAAACCTTAAAACTTTGCTTTTCAGGTTGGTTCCCACTGCGTTCTTCTTTTCCAGTCTTTCGGTATCCCTAAGCCAGGCATCTCACCGTGGCGTTCTGGGTTTGTGAAGTCCATCCGTTACGTACAAGCCGTTCTTTTTGCTCCTCCAAGACACTGGGGCTTTGCTGCCTGCCAGATGTGGCAGCTGGAGGCTGGGTGTGTGAGATCATCCACACGTGCCCCTCAGGCTCCCCCTCTATTTCCTCCCCTTGGTTCAGACAAGCAGCATCCAGAGACGTTTCAGTAGGAATATAAATCATTCAGTTGCTTCACGCAGAAGGGGAAGAAAAAATGCTTGACTTGGGCAGTATGTGAACGCTCACGGAACTTGTCTTTGGCTGCGGGAGCTGGGATTTTTTTGCTTCCTGTAAGTTGTGAGCAAACACTTGCACTGAGCCTCCCACCCACCCACCCTTGCATTTTTATTTTTATTTTAACATATTTTTCGGCTTGCATCAGGAGAGCAGGAACAGATGCTGACGTGACACTTGGGGCTCATGTGTGGAGCACCCCTAAACTTTTATTGACTTTAAAGGAAGGAAGGCTGCTCCTTAACCCTAATGGATCTGGACGTCAAACTGGCCGAGTTTTGTCTGGCTACTTTAAAGCTCATCCTTAGCGGAGCAGGGGCTTTAAAGCGTGAACCGTGTGGCTCCCTGGCTTGGTTGGTTTGTTACATCTGTCTCCTGCGCTTTGCCGAAGTGCGTTCTTTCTCAATTTAGCCAGGAGGGCTGCCCGAGGACACGTGGCTGCCTCAAACGAGGGTCACTGCAGCCTCTGTCACCGGGCAGCCTCCGTGCAGCTGGAATCAGCTGTGCTGGCTGCCCGGTGTGGAAGCATTTGGTACAAAATTCTCCTCCTTGAAAGTCATAGGAAACAGAGCAGGAAACGATGTCATCTGGTTCCATCCCCGCCTTTTCTCCAACGTGGGAGTCGCTTTGTGTTTTTAAAAACATACAGCTCCCTTTAAGCTGGCTGATGACAAGGGCCAGATTCTGAGGACGGCAGCGGATCCGTAATTCCTGTTGACTTCAGTAGGAGCGGATGTTTCTTGGTACCTCGCTGGGGTGCTGTTAACGCTGGATTTGGCTTTTCACGCTGCCCCGTATGGAGCGCAAGGTCTGCCCTAAGGACTTGATGGTGGTTGTCATCTTACTGAAGAGCTGCTTAATTCAGACCTCCATCTACAGCAACCTGGCAGGAGTTGTTGAACGAGTCTAAAATACATATTTAATCAAAACTCCCACTCGGTTCAGTGAGACTTAGGTCAGTGTGAAGCTTTCAAGGTCTGGCCATGTGCGTTTGTGTCTTACTTGGAGCGTATGCATCTTTTGAATGCCCAGGTTGAGCAGAAGGCATGAATTAAGGCTTAAATTTCGCTGCTGACTCAGGGGTTTAGCTTGCTCACCTCAGTAACCTGGGTTGAGCCAAGGTGGTGGTATCCAGCACGTTGTTCCAGCCAGCAAAGGGAGCCTTAATTAGGGCATCACCATCCCAAATCAGCATCGCCCATCGCTTTCTGCAGAACTCTCCCCCTCATAGCTCACATCATTCTGTGATGACTCTTCGGAGCGAGCCATCATTTTTTGTTTTTATTTCAGCCACAAAAACGCTGAAAGCACAAGCAGTCCAAGTGCTCCAGGAAATGTCTGTCTGTTTTTTTTCTTTTTTTTTTTTTTTCCAAGAGAATTGCTGTGCTAGGGCTTCTAATGCATACTGGTAATTGCAAACATTCCCCTTTGGACTAGTCGTTGGGTTATTGTTATGTGCCTGTCACCATAGCATCTGGGCACAAGGCATGAATTTAGCAGCCCTGTTTCTCTTCTGTGCAGAAAATATTCTCCTCCTGTTTAGTGGTTGCTCAAGTGCCTTTTTGGTCAAAAAGTCTGGAGGTGCGCGTTGTTTTATCCGTGCTTTGCAAGTGGGGAAACTAAGGCACAGCGTGGAAACGTGATTTCTGCAGGGATGGAGTTGTGTGCAGGCAGTTTGCAAACTGATGCCATTGCCTGGAAGCACTGGCCCCTCTGGGTTCTCTCCTTGTCTCTCAAGAGGGACAAAGATGCTTTTCTTGGCTCTTCCATTCAGCCTCCGTCTTCCCTGCGAGTGCTGCTGGCTGTGGCACACTCAAGTCAAATGTCCTGAAATAAACACCCTTCCTTGCAGCCTTTTGCATTTGCGTGGGGCAGCCAGGCCAGAAAATGTCCCCTTCTGTCCATCACCCTGCCTGGGGAGGGTTGGTCACGGTCCTGGCATGGTGACAGGCCAGGGCTTTAACCCTTTTGGCACTGGAGACCGACCTGCTGGTGCAGCGGGGCTGGATTTCTTTTAAAAACTGCTGGCTGTTGCTGTGTTGTGTTTCTTGAGCAGTCCAGCTGCAAACAGGGCAGTGTTAGAGGGGGTGGCTCCATCAGCATGAGCAGAGCTCTCCTGGGCGCTCAGATGTCAGTGTGGCAAGTACACTGTTCCCTAAGCTGATGGGTCCTTATTTCAGGTACTTCTTTCAGTCACGGTGCTGGGAGCCAGGAGTCGATGCATTCCGATTGCGGGACTGATGACAGTTCACAGCACTTGGCCTGCAATAAATCACTGTGGAGCGGATTTTCAAAAGTGCTGAGCGTAGCTGGACTAATGGTTGGACCATCAGTTGGACCATTAGTCCAACTAATGGGTTGGACTCGATGATCAGGTTGCCCAGAGAAGCTGTGGCTGCCCCATCCCTGGAGGGGTTCAAGGCCAGGTTGGCCGGGGCTTGGAGCGACCTGGGCTGGTGGGAGGTGTCCCTGCCCAGGGCAGGGGGTGGCACTGGCTGGGCTTTAAGGTCCCTTCCAACCCAAACCATTCTATGTTTCTATGATCTTAAAGGTCTCTTCCAACCTAGATGATTCTATGATTCTATTCCATGTACCAGTCCCATGGGAGGTGCTGGTGGTGCCTCTTGCATTTGGGATTCCGGTGGCCGATTGCTCTGAGTTTCAGGTTCCTCTGTCTGTTCGCTTGGAAAATGTGGTGTTGCAGGCTGAGTTCTCTGTGGTAGTAGGCTGTACGAGCATTACCCTGTTGTTAAATCTGTCATCTGGGCTGCTTTGATTAGGATGTGTGATCTGTAAAATTCTGCAGAGTGATGACGTTCATTCTAAGGCTGTAGTTACAGAGTGACCCTCAGTCTCGCTGAGGTTATCTCTCTACACATGCAAGAAAAAGTCGTTGATTTATGGGGTGGTTCACACTGTGTCAGATCCCAAGCCAGATATTGTAGTGGAGGGTGCAATTTAAGAGGCTTGTTTGCAAACGTGGCTTACCAGGGTATGTGGCTACAGCATCTCTCTTCCGCGTGGGCTGGAACATGAATAGTTCTGTTGAGTCAACACTTAGTTGCTTATTTTTGTCTAGGTTAAAGAAGGGGCTTAATCATTCTGACCTTGAGCACCTGGAGTGTTGTTTTAGGACTTAGTCTGCTTGCTGAGAATCTTTGAAGCAGCCTGGGAGAAAAGGTAGTAATGAGAGGGAACTACAGCTTGATGTCACTTTAATTATCGTGGTTACGCTGTAAATATTTCTGGCTCAGAATTGGAGAGGTGGAAAGTCTCTCATCTCGGTGCTGGGTACCCTGTTTTCCCGTGAAAGCAAGGCTGTGGGCCTCTGAAGGTGAAGGGGATGTGCTGCCGTGGGGGGATGCCTCTAACTTGCTGCTGCCTTTGGTTCTCAGGTGGAGGCGGAGGCTGTGAACCGGGCAATAACCATCGCCAACCAAACCAACTGCCCCCTTTATATCACCAAGGTGATGAGCAAAAGTGCCGCTGATGTCATTGCTCAAGCCAGGAAAAAGGGTAAGTTATTTCCCTTGGATGGAAGCACCCTATTAGGTCATGCAGTTCAACTCCTTGCCAATGTAAGCTTCATCCCTACAGGAGAGGTTACTTTTTCCAGTGTTACTGTCCAGGCTCTTTTTTAAAAGGTCCCAAGCAACTGCTTCTGTCTCATCTCCCATGACAAGTATTCAGTGGTGGTGTCAGCACCAGGAGCCGTTCCTTCTGTTCAGCCTAGAGCCTCTCCCTTCACACTCGTCCTATTGAGCCATGTGCCTTCATGTTATTGCAGAGTAATTCCATGCTGTCTCCATTTAATGAATCCCCCTGGAGATTGCGAGCTGTGTCCTCCTTCCAGCTTCTGTGATCTTTCCTTGGTGCTTTCTGCTGAGCTGCTTCCTGGGGTCAGCAGTGATTCCAAGAGTCCTGACAGAGGTCTCTGACTCACAAGCCCTGTTGGATTTAGTTGGAGTAACCAAAGAGGTTACCGATTCCAGCGATCCGCTCTCCTCCTTGCTTGTGAAATAGATACTCCTCATGGGCCGGAACTCACGGCCTGGCATCCGAACAGGAATTGGGATAAGTAGCCTGGGTTGGGCTGGGAATTGCAATTGCCTCTGCCTGAGGATGCTGCGGGAACCAAGGCTCAGACCTGCGGTGGGGGCTGCTGCCTTGTGTCTCCTCTCTCCAGCCGAGGTCCGTGAGGGAGCTGAGCTGCTCCGAGTGATGCGGTAGCTTCTCCCAAGTCTTGACCCTGCTGTCTTGCCCCCAAAAGCAAGGGTTACAAAGCACAGTGAGTGCCTGTCTCCCCGCTTGATTCTGTGACTAAACCCTTCATGTCTATTTAAAGTGGCTCTGGGTGGGTGAGTAAGCAGGAGGGATGATTTTCCCCCTTCTTTCCTCAGAAGGGTTGGATTTAATTTTATGCAGTCTAAATAAGCCTGAATGGATATACAAATGACATCACTTTCCATCTGGGTGTTTGGTGCGAGAAGAGCTAATTTCCTACCGCAGCAAACAGATTTGTGTTTGTGTATTGGCTCAGAAGTATTTTGGTCCCATGATTCCTGTTAAATGAGTTCAGAGTTGGTGAGGAGGACTGATTTCCAAGGCATCTCTTTCTGTTGGTGGCGTGGAAGCAGCTGAAGCTGTTTGGGATAAACCACCCTGTCCTAGCTCCATTAGTGGAGATCACGCTGAAATGAGAAGATGTGTTGACATGCAAAAGTGGCTGCGTGTTGCATTACCCCAGAAAACAACTTGCCGTCGTTGTGCAGCTCAGTCCTGTGAGCCAGGGAAGCATCCCTTCCTTTTTCTAGGTAAAGTGCTGGGGATGTAATGCATCACAGAGACGGGGCATCAATAAAAACACCTTCTTGCTACGCTTGCTGTCCCCTGTGACCACTGATGGGCAAGTAGAGGGATGAGGGACTATACGCTTGTATTGCAGAAGCCATAATACACAGCCTGGCTTGGCTGGGTGTTACCCTGCCTGTAAAAGGTGTTGGGATTGTCCCAGCTGAATGATCCACAGAACTCACTTCACTCAGCCTCCTCAGTGAACTAGCATACACAGTTTTCATTCAGATTGCGTTTTCTCCTTATAAGGAGAATTTGGGGTATAAATGGCACACCATTCTCTGCTCCTTTATTTAAATAATTCAATTTAAATGCTGCGCAGTTACCCAACTGGGTAACCCAGGAGGGCCACACGCACTCGCCTTGCCCTCCCAAGCAACAGAGGAACCATAACTGAAGACAATCCAAGGCGAAAACAAAACAGAATTGATTTGCTAAATGGAAAAGAACGAATGTTATTTAAAGCCAGATGTTCCCAGTGGCATTTGTATGGAGGAGATTCCCTGCAGACTCTTGTCGTTGGCAGATCTGGGAGCTCAAAACATCGCTCCCTGCAGAACAATCCTCCCAATGTATTGGCCCACAACAGGCTCCCCATTAATAGCCAGCGTGTGTTTCGCCTTGTTCTGATTTTGTAACCCTATTTGTGGCAAGTGATGTCAGTCGGCCTCTTCCTCTGCTGGTGGATCCCCTCTGACAAAGGCTGTTCCTACACCTCCTCTTTCAGTGTGGTCCTGGAAGCAGCGTGAAGCCGGTTCACGCATCCTTCTGCCACAGCTAACGCGCTCTCTCCCAGCGAGCCTGAGAGCCCATAACGGTAGCTCAGGCAATATGGTTAAAGAAAGATCGTGGTTTTTTTAATCTGCATGGTGAGGTGCGTAAGACCCCGCTGACCACTTCTGTCGTTGCCTTTGCCAGTCTTTTCCGACTGACGTATTTAGGGTTAGGTGTATTAACTACCCGCATCTTTTGCAGGCAGATACAAACGCGTGAAGTGTCTGGGCTCAGAAGCCAGATGGATACAGAGATTTCAGGGAAGGTTGCGTTTGGTGAGCAGATCTGCGGGGCTACCGGCCTGCAGTGCTTTTGAAGTTGCAGCGTCTTGCATCTGCTTGGCATGCAGATGTTACTGCTGCGTTCCAGCTCGCAAAGCGTCATGGCCTTAAGGACCCGCTGTTCCTTCATGTGGTTCCAAAAATGTTAATGAAGAGGAAGGATGCACTGGTGGTTAGTGCGCTGGACAGAGAGTCGGAAGATCCAATTTAATTTCCTAGTTCTGCCACAGATTTACTGTGTACCCTTGGGGGAATCGCTCGGTTTCCCCGAGCTGCGTTTGTGAAGCAGAAACAGCGATATTTCCTCTGCGATGGGCTTTCTCTATAGGAGAAACTCTCTATAGGAGAGTTTTCTCTTATCTGATCTATGCTCAGAGCCTGCTCCGATAAACCCAACCTTGTTAGCTCTTTAATACCTCCACACTTACAAAAATATTGCAGGCACTATTTTTGTTCATTCTTTTTCTTCCGTGGATCAGACCTGGATCTCCTCATGTTCTTACAGTTCTTCTCAGGCTCTTCCGTAAGATTCTTGGCCCAGGATATAATACCATGGATCTTTACGGTAACCCGTTCAAGCACAATTAATCAACACTGACCTCAGTATTTGAGGGCATTGTGCACATTCTGCTGCTCCATGCTCTTATCAGTAACAGTATCTTTATTATTAACTCAGGTATTTATCTGTTTGGGTACTTATTCTGAGGGACCGATTTTTGGACAATGCTCAGTATTTCTTTAGAGATCTCAAGAGAGGCATATAAAATTAAGAGCTTGCTTGTGAAAAAAATGCCCTTAGTAAGATCACGTAGTTTCAGAGGGGCATTGAACAGGAGTTGAACGATGTCTGATTATCTGCTTGTGCAGGGCAGTGAATTCAATCCCGTGTTGTGTCTCTCTGATCCCATAATGAAGAGAAATGCCAAGAAGCCCTGCAGCGTGTGATGCCGGCATAGCTTACCCAATTTGTCCTATTTCAGAAGGATGCTTTATGCCTGGAAGCCAGGCTGGAGATGCACGTTTGCTTGGTGCTCACAGTGGATTTGCCTGTATTCCTGTCCTGCAGGGACTGTGGTGTATGGAGAGCCCATCACAGCCAGCTTGGGTACCGATGGGTCTCATTACTGGAGCAAGAATTGGGCTAAGGCGGCAGCTTTTGTTACTTCCCCACCACTGAGTCCTGACCCAACCACTCCTGATTTTCTCAACTCGCTACTGTCCTGGTGAGTAGATCTCTTTGTGTTCCTACAGCATGTGCTCCATCGTCAGGCAATGATAGCTGTTGTTGCCAGCAAGCAAAAGGCTGGTTTACCTTTAGGAGTAAACCTGTGACAATTAAAATATCTTAAATATTTATCATTGTCTTTTCCAGTGGAGACCTCCAAGTTACTGGCAGTGCCCACTGCACCTTCAACACTGCTCAGAAAGCTGTTGGGAAGGACAACTTCACCCTGATCCCTGAAGGAACCAACGGGACTGAAGAGAGGATGTCCATCATCTGGGATAAGGCTGTGGTATGTCACACGTGTCATAGGCTTAGGCTACAACTAGACATTCTGAGCTGAAAGAGCTGCAGCGGTGTGTTATTATCTCCCCCCAGCCACTTGTTTTGGTCCTTCCGCTTGAGTTTTTTGCCCCTGTGGAGATCTTGGGGAACCTGCTGTGCTGTCTGCTGTTTGCTTTTTGGAGCGGTCCCCACCTGGCTAACGCAGTGACTCTGTTTGTCTTTCCCTAGGTGACTGGCAAGATGGATGAGAACCAGTTTGTTGCTGTGACCAGCACAAATGCAGCTAAAATCTTCAACCTGTACCCGCGGAAGGGCCGTATTGCAGTGGGCTCGGATGCTGACCTGGTTATCTGGGATCCTGACAGTGTCAAGACAATCTCCGCCAAGACTCACAACATAGTAAGGCTGTTTTCTACGATGTGAGCTCTGCTGCTCATTTCCTCCTCTCTTCCTTCAGAGACAGACTGTGCTGCCAAGAACTAGAGCTCATGGCAACTCTAGGGCTTTGTTTTCTCGATGCCCCAAGCCCTCTCTGGTCTTAAACCCAGTAGAGCTCAGTTGTGCGAGCAGAAGGGAAAGACGATTTTGAGTCCAAATCTGAAACCACGTGAATGCTCAGAGATTCCCCTTGGAGCAAAGAGATTGTTTGCTCTTTCTGAGTGTTGGGTGCTTGGATCTGAGCACACAGAAAGCTCTTTAAATCTGCTAAATTATCAAAAGGCCTCTTATCACAATGTGTCATTTATGACCTTCTGGCTCACTACCGGTGGGAATGTTGGGGCTGGTGAAGCCTGTCAGCTCATGGACACCTTTGCTGGACATCTGATCCAGATCACTGAGTCTGAGTGGATTTACACCACGTACTGGTCTGGCACCTGTATGTGGAGTCATACCTAGACGTGATTTTACTGGCGATCACCCCAAGGTTTGTAGGCACGGGGAGGCACGAGGCAGCACCCAGGGTAACCAGACCTTCTCCTTGTTTCTTGTGCGGCACTGTTAGAGGCGCTGGTTGCTTGCGTCCCACACTTGTGTCCCGTATCTTATACCTGGCTCCTGCAGAGAAGAGGCTGGCCCACCCCGTGGGAAACTGCAGGACAGCCCCAGTGCAAAGGGCTGGTTGGAGTCTCCCTGTGACATTGGAGCACTCTCTCGGAGAAAGCAACCACTGTTTGCATTTGTTGACGACTTGTTTCACTGCTGGCGATGAACCTATGGAATGTTTCCCTGGAAAAAAACTCCTTGTTCTTTTTTCCGTGAATGCTTTCATTCACTCTGGAGCTGAAGGAGCAAAATTTTCTTCCACACTTGGATCCCTGGGCATGTTCACAAAGAAACTTTTTTTTAAAGGTTTGGTTCACTTCCCTGTGACTTAACTCTGTGTCAGAATTGGTCACAGATGGCCTGGATTCATCCCGCCTGTGCTCAGACTTCTAACGGAGGCATCCAGACTCAGAAGTCCGGTCATTTCGGTCACCTTAGAGGTGCTTCCAGACTCATCACACCTCTGGTCTGGAGCAGAAAGACTTAGAGGAGGGAGCCCAGGGACAGACCACTATTAGGTGCCAAATTTAGTGGTCTGAACCCGGGTTTGTGCTTACGGGTGGCTCAGAGAGCTGGAAGTAGCTTGCTGGATGAAGCGTTCGAAAGTCATTGCTGTTTAATGGCTGTGGTCTTCAAGAAATGAATTAGACTCTTTAAATTTCCTAGCACAAAACTCAGAGACTTTATCTTTTGTGGATGTGGTCCAGTAGGTTGAGTGTTCCCCAGGGAAGCGGTTGAGGCACCACCCCTGGAGTGTTTTAAAAGATGGGTAGACAGAGTGCTTAGAGACATGGTTTAGTGATGGTTTCTGTCAGAGTCAGGTTGATGGTTGGACTCGATGATCTGAAAGGTCCCTTCCAACCCAGGCCATTCTATGATTCCATGATTCCAGTACAATCAGGATTAGCTCCATGATCTTGCCATAGGTCTGGGCTAGGCTGAAGGAGACCCAGATCCGCCATGGGGTGACCAAGGCTTTATAGGCTAAGGACTGCGGATCCCCCTGAAACCCCTGCACCTCAGCACTCAATGACCAGCTGTTGCTGAAAGCTGCATCTCTATGTTCAAACTGGGTGCCAAGACTATGGAGGGTGAAGGGCGCTCATTTTGGAGTGGCTTGTTTAAAGCTTGAAGGGCTGTCTAAGAAATAGCAGGGGTTTTTTTTCTTACAAGACCCGCTCTAACCTCCTCCCCTCTCTCGTTACATCCCCTCTTATACCTGGCATTACACCTGCTGGGGTTTTTTGTGTCTCACACCGCGTGCGTGCCTTGTGTTAGAGGAGAAATCGATACCGGCGATGCCTTTAGAGGCAAGGTGTCCTAGTTTGGTCAAGTATAAAACAAAAGCCTCTTTGAAAGGCAGGCAGAGCGGTTGCTGCGACACAAGGAGACGTAGTGATTATGTGGCATCAGATGATTGTTACTTTTTTAAATGCTAGAGCAACATACGGATATTTTCCAAGAATTCACACCGCTCTCGCCACCGCCTGGCAAGGAAACGAGGAGCCGGAGAGGGAGATAGTGTTGTTCTTGGACAGCCTAATTCATAAGCTTCTAACCAAGCCTCCTCCTTTGCCACCACAACTCTTTTTCAGCCTGGGCCTGGTTCAGTGTCGGTTTAACCGCCGTTCTGGCTAATTGTAAATCTGCAGTCAAGCCTACCCATACTTATAACACACTTCAAGAGCAAACTCCATTATTAACTCCGTAAAAAAGACCTGGGTTTGTCTCAGAGATGGTCACTGGAGTAACAGTCCCCAAATAACATGGTTGGAGCATCTCGTTCCAGGATGGTCCATGGGTGGGACGTTTACCAGGGATTCCTTCAAAACTTGTCTTTTTTCCGTGGTGTGATGTTTCCAATCCTATTAATTGAGGATGAGGAATCCCATTAAGAGTAAAACAAGATTGTCCTGGTCCCTGACCCACAACCAAAACACTGGTTTGAAATACAGCTGTTCAAAATATCATCGTTTTTAGTATGAAACTCGGATAAAACTTTATTGGGCTCCTAAATCCCGTGCAGTTCAGAAGAGATAGGTGCTAAATGCATTTAAACAGGTGGGCTTTGAGACATTCTTACTTGTACTTCCTCTGTGTGAATCTTGTTGCAGTGGAAATTTTGCATGAGTAAATCCTTGATAAATTTAGACTGATAATAAAGACCAGCCTTTCTGTTAAACCGCACTCAGGTAAATGCTGTTGAGTTTGCTTCCGTCTGTCCTTAAAATGCTGGCAATTAGCATGACTGGTGATTGCTAATTAAAGCACAGCAGGCTTTGCTGGGAAGAATACGCTTGACTCGTGTTCTCTTTTTGTTTGTTTTTTAGTCTCTGGAGTACAATATCTTTGAGGGCATGGAGTGCCGTGGGTCTCCCCTGGTGGTTATCAGCCAGGGGAAGATCGTGCTGGAGGATGGGAATCTCCATGTCACCGAGGGATCCGGACGGTATATCCCCAGGAAACCCTTCCCCGACTTCGTTTACAAGCGCATCAAAGCAAGGAGCAGGGTGAGTCTCAGGGGCTGGATGCGCATTTCTTCTCTCACTGGAACCCCTGAGTTAAAGTGGGTGGAAAACAGATGCTGTCCCCTGGCTCGCAGACACACACTTCTGCAACCCAAAATGTTCGCTGGACAGGAGCCATATTTATCTCATTCCTCTTTCATTTTTGCTATTCGCTTGAGTCATTACAGGAATATGCTTTGGCTTGAGCTTGGGTTTTCTGCAAATTTTATTTTTCCGCTCTTTAGTTCTCCTCTGTCTTGGGACACCTAGGCAGAGCATGCGGCCAGGAACCGTCCGGTTTGGACACGAGTCAATCTGCAAATAACCCGTCCGGCTTCTCCCGTCTCAGAAGTACCAAGAGAAGTTTATTGATAGCATTTATATATCAAACCTTTCAGCAACAATTTGGAATTCTAATTTATTGTTATAAATACGTTATGCTGCTTTCCCTTCTGTCAGATACGATCAGATGCTCTTGTCTGGTGACTGGTGAGTCACAGGCACAGCCTACTGACTGCTTAAAAGTGAGAATTTTCTATTTTTAAGAGGCTGAAATGGTTGGAAAAGTGTTTTTTGTAAAATACCCCCATTCAAAACAGAAGCTGCCTTTTGATATGCCTTTAGTTGGTAAAAACTGACAGAGGAGATGACACTGCGCTCAGCTGCAGCTTAGTCGCTGAGAATTTAAGAAGTTTATTTCTGGATGAAGTCAGATTTCTGAGGAGAAAAGTCTTTTGATGTTCAAAGTGTTGCCCTCTCCTGGACAAAACTGGAGCTGTGTTAGTTCTGCTGACCCTGGGTAATTTTCACATTCCTTGCAAATGAGCTTTCCTTAATTGTTATTTTGAAGAAGTTGCAAGTTATCAAAATTACAACCTCAAATAATGTAGCACCGTGGAGAACAGACCGTGGTTTCTGGTGTGTGCTGCTCTCCCACAGAAATACGTGTCTGACCTATAAATCCAATTGCGCAGCATCTCAACTGGAATAATTGCATTTAACCCAATCTAAAGCTCCCAAGCCGGCTATGCGGAGGTGGCCTGGCTCCTCTTTATGCAGACCTGCCTCTGCCTCGGCAATGTTTTGCTTTTTGGGGATGAGTAACAAGGTTCATTTGAGAGTTGTCAGGAGCCTTTAATACAACAGTGGTTGGGTTGAGATCATTAAAGGGCAGAACTTGGTGGTGCAGGGGACGGGCTGGCTGGAAAGACAAATCTCAGAAGCGTGTGTCTTTGGCTTTGCAACATCTGGCCAGCTGTTCAGTTCCCTTTTGAAGGCTGTTTTGACCCTGAAGGCTGCCTGCCCCCGTGTTTTGCAGCTGGCGGAGCTGCGGGGTGTGCCCCGAGGCCTCTACGACGGACCCGTCTGCGAAGTGTCGGTGACGCCGAAGACGGTCACGCCAGCCTCCTCGGCTAAGACGTCTCCTGCCAAACAGCAGGCCCCACCCGTGAGGAACCTGCACCAGTCTGGATTCAGCTTGTCTGGTACATACTTTTACGGGGCTAAATTGCTTTGAAATCACGGCTTGTTTATACTCCCATCCTCTAAATTAATTCTGCTGAAATTGGAAGGCAATGAGAGAGGATGCGATGTGTTTTTTAGCTTGGAGGTTATCCCTTTAGGAAGGAAAAGATCAGTATAGGAGCTATCGTAAAGTCCCGCTTTATTTTCATGCCGTGGCATGAATGCTGAGCACCCCACGGCGCTCTGGGCTCGGTCCTCAGCCGGGTGTCTGAAGGGGGCAGATGGCACCAACTTCAGCGGAGCTTTGCCAGCTGAGACCAGCTGTGGCTCTGGCGTGCGGCAGATCTGATTTCTCAGTGTGAAATATTTCCCAGTAAGTGCAAAGTATAAAAAGGCTCGCTGAGGGGAAAACCATGTGGCCAATTCTTATTTGCGCAGGGCTGGGGGGCTCAGGTGTTCGGTGCGGAGATATTGGTGCAGAGCAAGGTGGGTTGGACTAGATGATCTCCGAAGGTCCCATCCAACCCCGACCATTCCGGGATTCAGCAGAATTAAGGCACTGGAGGCCACTAAGGGCTTTTCCTCCAAAGATGATGCGTTTTGCTGTGTGTCATTGGAGCCCAAGAGGGCTTGACGGGTTTGAGTGTGGCCGCACTCTCCCGACTCCCGATGATGAGGGGACTGGAACACCCCTCTGATGGGGAAAGGCTGAGGAATTTGGGTCTCTTCAGTCTGGAAAAGAGACGACTGAGGGGGGATCTTATCAATGCTGATAAATACTTCAAGGGGGGGTGTCAGGAGGACGGGGCCAGGCTCTTCTCAGTGGTGCCCGGGGACAGGACAAGGGGTAACGGGCACAAACTTGACCGTGGGAAGTTCCATCTCAAGACGAGGAGGAACTTGTTTGCTGTGAGGGTGGCAGAGCCCTGGCACAGGCTGCCCAGAGAGGTGGGGGAGTCTCCGTCTCTGGAGACATCCCAAACCCGCCTGGAGGCGTCCCTGTGCCTCCTGTTCTGGGTGACCCTGCTCTGGCTGGGGGTTGGACGGGGTGATCTCCAGAGATCCCTTCCCACCCCGGCCACTCTGGGATTCTGTAATTCCCTCCTCCTGCAGCTCACGCCCCTCCAGCCCTGGGCGAGGACGTGACGTGGCTTCTCTTCTCTCCCCCGCAGGGGCACAGATCGATGACAACATCCCCCGCCGCACGACTCAGCGCATCGTGGCACCACCCGGCGGACGTGCCAACATCACCAGCTTGGGCTAAGGACCAACCCCTCGTGTGCCCCCCTGGGGGACCGGGGGACGGGGGCACCTGGGGACCCTTTTTTGATTCTTTTAGAGCCTGTGACAGTTACTGCGGGCAACCAGTGAGGGGGGGGCTGAAGTAAGGCGCCTCTTTCAGTCCCCTCAGATTCCCTCCTCATCTTCACCAACCCCTCTCACTTCCCCCCTCACCCCCCCCTCAGCTCCTACACATTTAAAGAAATAAACCCTGTTTTGACACCTCTGACATGCAAAAGTAAATGTAAAGAGGATGTTTGAGATATGTGGCCTCTGTCCCATTCAGCATCTTTCTTTTAATAAAGGAAGGATAAAGTGAATTTCCCGGGAGCTGCCTTTAAGACACACACAAAAAAGGAATAAATAAATAATAAATGTAAAAAATAGCTTTTTTTTTTTTTTTTTTTTAATGTCAAGCAGAAGAGTAGTTCAAGGGTTTTAAACTGGATATTCTGTAGGGTTCTGTGTTCCGGCAGAGTAGCTAGGCAAGCGCGGAGGGACGTGGATCCCAGCCTGTCTGTAACCGTTCCCCACCGCTGCCCGGGAGGTCGCTGAGTAACTGGCTGCTGCCAGGAGCGAGAGACGGGACCTAGCACTAGGAATTGACAAAGCGCATCGCACCCCGCCACCGGGTGAGCTAGAACCGTTTGGGGACTTTGGTTCTGTCAGTTTGTTTTTTCATTATTTTTTTTTTTCCTTCTGGATTTTGCTGCAAATTAGGTCCTTGAGGAAACTTTTTTTTTATGTTTGTGTGTGTGTTTTTAATATGTTTGTATCATTGTGTTTACGAAGCCTTATCTGAGAACTGGGGTTCTCCCTGTTCTTCCCGGTCCTTCCCGAACCTCATTCAAGTCACAGACTCCCGCCGGTGTCACTGCCACTGCCACCCTGGTACTTCAGGAATTCCTAGGTTGCATCATTCCAGCCAATGCTTGCCACTTAGCTGCAGTAGGAGGTCGCAGAGCAGGTTCATAAGCTATAATCTTCACTTTGGTGTACTAGGTCTTGAGCTGGTGCAGACAAAGGGGCTGAGCTGAGGAGCTCGGACGGAGCCTCTTGAGAAGTTGTTAGCAGTTAGTTGGTCTTCTGTTCCTGGAGGTGGAAATCGATAAGCCCTGGGCAAAGAGCAACATGTTGCTTGAAAGATTTCTGTAGCAGCCACCTTCCCCCTTCCTGGGCACCAATGGGTGATTATTTAAAACTTTATGAGAGCTTATCTTTAGCTCTCATTGAAAGGCCGGCCAGTTGAGTGTGTGCCTGAGCATCTGTGGCAATTCCAGTTGGAGTCCAGATGCCCAGCTGTTGTAACTGGGAGCCTCAGAGCAGCTCGATGGGTCAACAGCAGCTGAGAATCTCTCACACAGGCTGCGAATTTCATCAGGAATCTGCCTTCGTGCAAATACTCACGAGAAAGCCTGGTGGCTCCCCACCCTTCCTCAGATGCCTGCTGCCTCAGATTTGAGAAACCAGAGGCCATCACTGGTCCTTGAATGAATTTAAGAGCCCCAGCTCCTAAATGGCAGCGGGATCTGGACATTTAACTTCGGGGATCGAAGGTCTTTTAGCCCTGGTATTGGAGGCTTATTATTTTCGGGACATGGAGAATAAATCTGTTAGATTCTCACTGTAACTTAGCTGGAGGGCTCGGCGGTCCCCAGGACTCGGCCTGTCTCTGGGCACGGGGAGCTCTTCTGCCCGCAGTTAGCCCCGCGGTACCTCCACCCTCTGTATGCCCTGGCTCCTGGCTGCATCTTCTGCTTTGTCTTCTATTTGTACTTTGCCACGTACATAGATCTCGTTTTTTCCATCTTTGTGAGTATTTTCTTAAACGGTGTTTACAGGTTCTTTTAAGGAAAAAACTATATATATGAAGGCTTTCAAGAAACGAGCACCAAATTTAGTGTTGTTAAATATCAACGCTGGGATTTGCAAAGGATCTGGAAGCTGTGTAGGTCCCCAAACCCTCCCAGCTTCAGCACCTGATTCCTTTAGGCCCCTTTGAACACAAAAGTTAAGAAGAACCATTGCCATATTCATCCATGCATTTCGCATTTAGGTTTAACTCTTGGGTCTTTTAGTTTTGCATAAAAGAGTTTGCACTTTGTTTGTTAAGTAATCCGTGAACTTAATATATATTGCAGCTATTTTCATTTTTTTTTTCACCTGTATGTTAAAATCAATTTGAACGAGTTGGGGAGAAAAAAAAAAAAGAATTGCAGATCCGTTTCAATTCTCCGAAACACTTGCGGCTCTTCAGTATTCACTTAAGTCTTCCTTTTTTTTTTCCTTCACTGACTCATGATGACTTTTTAGTTTTAATTTGTTCTTCAAAAGGAAAAAAAAATCACAAAAAAAGATTTTTGCAGGCTATGTAAGCATGTTTTTTCCTGTGAGAGCTCGTCCGCTTTGTGTCTGTTTAATGAATGTCATATGTAAATGCTTAAAGAAAAAAAAAAAGACGATGACTTAATTAATTAATTAACCGCAGTGACTTGAAGCTCTAAAAATAATAAAAAAAAAAAGTAGGATTTAATACTAGCTGGATTTAACCCTTGGATTTGTGATTGTGAACCATGAGTGGAGGAGCTGTAAGTGCTAAAGCTGACCATGTGTGTAGACAAAAAGAAGTACTGATATTTGACCATTGTCTCAATGGCAAAAAAAACCCCACCCCGACCCCAAGTCTTGTGTTTTATTCCTTAAGAACTCTGTGTTATATTACCATGGGAACTCCTAATAAAGACAAAATGTTGTTGTTTCACTAGGTGCATCTGTGTCTCAAGGCGATACGTGTTCTACGCAACCGCGTACCTTCAACAGATAAAAACGGACTGGGCTCCGAACTCGGTGCTAATGTAGGCTGATGTGTAGGAGTGCGATGCACAGTAGCAGAACTGGAGATAAGGTCCCGTGGTTCCTTGGAGATGGTGATGGTAAAGAGGAATCAATGGTCCACGGTGTGGAAATTCTCGCAATTTCCTTGAGAGAAAAGCAGTATTTGGCAAAGCAGACACTTTTTGCCTGAAAACTGGCTCTGCGTTGCAGGGATCACTGCCGAAATGCGAGCAAAAGAAGCTGAAACTTGGCGTAGCCCTCCAGTGTGTTTCTACTTGGACCCTCCTAACAGCGATGGAGGAGGGGAGAGAAAGTAGAGCCGTAAATAGAAGCCACACACAGATATAACTGAACGGGGAGTGTTAGAGCCGGCTGGAAAAATGCCAGCGGAACTTTCGGTGGTGGTGGTTGGGTTCTGCTGTCGCAGGGATGCTGTGAGTGGGATCACACCGGGTGGGGGGAAGGGCTCCGAAGGAGCCAGCGTCGCCGTCAGCCGCTCGGACCTGTGGCTGCTGCATCCCTACATCCACCAGAGCGACCCCCTCGGTGGTCTGTCCCCGAAGCCCAGCACAGCTGGAGTTTGCAGCTGGCTTTGCGATGATGTTTAGCTCTTGTTCGTCATCGTAACCAAACCAAATGTTGAAGCGCTCTGTGAAATGCAATTAGCTTTCTCCACGCAGCTTTAAACCTGGCGCGCCTATCTAGTGGGGAGTTTTAGGAGGGTTTCCTTTCTAGCTGTTGAGAAGGGGCAATGGTCATCCACTAGTAAAATGACTTCTGGTTAATGTGGGGATCCTGGCTCTGCCACCAACGATGTGCAGTTATTTGGCTACTGGCAGCTGAAATTAGATATTAGCATACGTGCCATCAAATCCCATAGAACAGCGTTGGTGGGTAGCTGTGTATAAGATTTATTAGCTTGTCCCAACAATAATATCCCAGTGAAAGACACATTCAGCCTGAAGCACTGCTGTTGGGTTAACACACATCTGCACAGCCTCCCATTTCTTTTTATTCTATCATTATTTCTTCCTCCAGCGCCTAAATTAGACAGAAAGAAACCTCTTCCCCAGGAAATCAATTCCAGGGACTCGGTGAACCTGGTGCATGGTGGAACAGGCCAAAAGATACCAACTGCAGCGTACAGAAGTTTTTGAGGTCAGGAAGATCAACAGCCAGATCTAAACCTGACGTGTATGAGCAACCAAGCCAGTGAGAAATCCCAGGAAGGTGTTCAGGTCGGTGGTGCAGGGCTGGTTTGCTGCTACAGAAGAGTATAAGAATAGTTGTATTTTGTCAACTCATTAATCCAGGTAATTCGAGGAGGCCCAGCTCATGGCTCGTTACGTGTGCGCTGATTTGGTTCTCTGCAGGCCTCCCATTGACTGGTCTCCGGCCACGCGTCTGAGCTTAACATTCATACAGAATTAGTGGCTAAAAGGAGGAGAAAGAAAGTAGACGATGAATTTGACTCGGTGACCTGGAACGCTGGCTGTGGGCTGGTGAGGAGATGGGGGCTGTCAGAGCTGAGGACAACGTGGCGTGATCTGTTCCTTAGTGGCAGGGTGTTGGGAGCAATAACTGTCACTGGCCCTTGGCTCTCAGCTGTCCTGCTTCAGCGTGGGCCGAGACCCAGCACAGGATTTTCAAAGCCAAGGCTTCTGTGACCTAGGACTTATTTGTATACCCAGCTATATGCACAGTCTCTATACAGAAGCATGTATATGTACCTCTCTCCAACCCAACCAGTTTTGCAGCAAAGTTAATTTGCGCTATTTTGCATTTCCCGCAGGCTAAAAGCAGTGTTGCTGCAGCTTAATACCTTCCCCCCAGAGTAATTTGGGGGTGTCTGAGTGCATCGGCCCCCAAGGCTCCTTGGCGATGTGGACCTTGGTCCTTTGCACTTCAAAAGAACCCGCTGTTGGGCAACCCTTCGTGTGGGCTACCACCACGGGCACCTTCCCATGGGCTGGGGACACGGCATCACGCCCCTAACTAAGGCACTATACGTGTCCAGATAGCTTGTGCAGGACCAAAAAATCCTATTAATTAATACTAAGTTTAGTTAAATTTCCCAAGATTTTTACGACTCTAAAAATTAAAGCACTTTAGCACTTTTAGCTGCTTGCTCTACAGAGCTTCTGGAAGCTTCAGGAGAGGGTTTCTCCCCCTTTTTTTTTTTAGCGCTAAAGGTGAAGGTTGAGCTCGCGGCCATTAGGTGGCAGCAGGACACGCAAAAATCACGGTGACAAACTCCCTTGAGGCACACGGATCAACTGGAGAATGATATAGGATGTAATAAATGTAGATCACGCCCAGGACTTATGATTACTGCGACAGAAGGATGACATACACATATATCCTCTCTTTTATATTAATATATTGGGTAGTATTTCAGTGTTAAAAAGATATGAATCATCTGAGTGTATTCTGTTATAGTTTAAGCCTAACAAGACGCCCTCCTGTAATAGAATACAGAGAAAGCCATAAACTTTATCTATCAATGTAGTTACAGGAAAAAACCCCCAAACATTATTTTTTTAAAAAAAAACAAAACAGGTTTTGGCTTTTCTCCACAGAAGCATGATGTCCAAAACCAGAGGTAAAGGCAGATTTGAAGAAATAGCAGGGTTTTTCTTCCTCTGAACCGGTACTGGTTTTTTCCCTGCCTTTTCCTGCCCCTCTTCTGTCATTAACAATTTTTTTGGCTTGGCCTTTGTGTGTAAGAAGCTACTGGGGTGGGGGGGGATAAGAGCGACGCATTGTTTAGTTTATTGTATTAGTTGTTCCACTCATTTCTCATTAAGAAAATGGTAAAAAATAGAAGTACAAAAGAATCTCCTTTTCTCTCTAAACTGGAAAATACGCAGATTTTTTTCTCTGTTTTGTTTTTGCCAGTAGCAGGAAAAGTTCTCCCTTAAAAAAAACCAAACCAAAACACTCAGAGAAAACCAAATGATTTTCTTTCTTGAAAATAATAAAAACTAATTCTGCTCAGTACTAAGCTGTGGCACCATCTCTTTCCAAGAGCTAGGTGCTGGCTCCTATCTGCAGGGCATCGCTGCTGCTCCTCCTATTCCTCTTTCTTCTTGTAAAACTGCAAACTTTGACAACTGAGTGCTCTACAATTAGAGGATATTATCTATCCTTTTCTCCCATAAAACACAGGCCAGAGAAGTTGCCCTCTGCTCGCTCTGGTAAGTTGGGATTGACTTACAGCCTTGGCACGCTCACTGCGGATTTACCACTGTGCGCTTCGGCGTGGTGGCCTTTCCACGGGCGTTTTCTTCAGCCGTTGACCACTGGAGCTTGGCAGATGCGTTATAGCGAGCCTTGCAGCGCTGACTTGTGAAGCCTCAAATGGTAGAAAATCCCTCGGTTATTTATTCTGTGGATTAATCATCGTCATGGTTAATTTTCCCCCCCCCTCCTGATGTGAATTGGCCTGCCTTTCATTTCTCGCCAGTAGTTTTCGTTATGCCTCCCCACAGTACAGGAAACATCCCTCCAAGCCCTCTGTGGGGCTCTTCTCTGGGGTGGTAGCGCTCTCTGAAACCCAACCGCGGGGCTCTGGCCGTCTTCCACCCCACATCCCACCACCTCCTGCTGCAGAGACGCAGCGTGTCCCACCGCTCGACGGCAGCAACAGATGTGCAGCCAGCATCACGCTCAATATTTATCAGCTCACGCAGCTCACGTGTGCTGATGGAGGCTGCCGTGCCTTCCCCTCGCTCACCCTTTGCTATTTTATTCATCTGACTTACAGTCCGGGTAAGCCCAAATTGATGAAAGAGTGCGTTACTCCAGAGGATTCCTAACACCATCTAAAGCTGTGGGAAGATCTGACCCCAGGAGTCTGCATTCTTCAGGTTTTGGGTATGGATGCGGATCCCTGTTGCTGGTATATGTAAGTGCATATAGCAAATGAAGACCCTTTTTTTTTTTTTTTTTTACAGCTTACAGCTTCAGTCCTTTTTAAAAGTTGCCCCTTTTTTTTTTTTTACAGCAGTCCTTTTTAAAAGTTGCGAACAAGGCCAATATTTGCTCCCCCTAAGTGCAGTTTAAAAAGCAGTAACGCTTACTGGTCAAAAAAGTTTTAAATGGCTCATTTTCCCATTGGAAACTGTGAGTATAAGAGTGATCGCGTTTACCCAATTGTTAGGATTGGAATTAGAGGATGACAAGAAATTGATGCTTCGGTGGGCAAGACAGACACCCCCCCCCAGCAGTTGAGGGCGTTTATATTTAATGTCTGTCGTGCAAAACATTCCTCAGATATAAAGTAGTGCAAATGTGAGGATAAATAAAGTAGACCCCAAATCAGTGTTACCTGGACAGCTTTGTTGGATGATAGCTTGTTCTTCTTTCTGAATTTCTGTTCCAAAACTTGTTGATTACTACCCTTTTTTTCTGCGTTGGTTCATTCAGGTTGCAGAGGCATGTGTTCGGAAGCTTTACTTAAGCTCAGCACACTTAAATTTCAATTTCGTTTGTGGAACAGCCCCATCTGCCAGTCCCTAAAATAGGAGCAGACAAAGCACAGCGTTCCAATACAAACTGTTTGCTAACGGTTAGGTGATACGGGGACGGGGTGGGATTATTACAGCTACCCAAAGAACGTGTAAAACTATCTCATTTGTTAGCCCAGAAAAATCTCACGGTAGTTTTTTTTGGAAAACAATTAGTTAAATTGCGAACTGAGCTCTGGTTTCTACCAGTCTTATTCTAAGTCCAAAAAATTAATCCCTACCCCAGAAATCTTTTCTGCTCATTAAAACGGCTGGGTGTTTGCTCCTTTCCTCCGAAGCGGCTCCTTTCCACAGGAGGGCACCAGATACACGCGGTGAAGCTGCTTTTCTGTTCCGTTTTTGAGGCTATTTCTCCCTGTTGGCATCGCTTCCTCCGCAAACAGATAACACAAAGTGCACAGGCCTCGGCATCTGTATATCTGTTACGCTTTTCAACACCAAAACCTGCCAGATTTTACTTCGTCCTAGATCAGATAGATGGTGGTTCATACGCAACTGAAATAATCTCTCTTTTTTTTTTTTTCCAAGCCAAATTGGCTGTAAGTATAATAGGGAATCATCTGGGTTTGTTTCACTGCATTTTTTAATTCACACACAAAATTCTGCAGCAAAGCTGTAGTTTTACCAGTGATTTTCTAAGAGCCCCATCAGAGACACCCCATAGGGTTTTCCTACAGATTCTTGCAAGATTTTTGTTACGCGACACTCGCAGCGTGATGAAAACCGCTGCATCTCTCTCCCTTAGTGACATCAACTAAGCAGGAAAACGTCCTGTTTTATTTATGCATCTCTTTGGAGCTTTTCCCTCCCGTAGGACAAAGACAAACGTAGCACGGGAGAGGTTTGGAGGTGGATGTCACCTTGGTGGCACGATGCGTTTCTGGGACAGGGAAGGGGAAGCCAGTTGCCAAGTCAAACGGCAGCTGGGGGCTGGACTGGGACTAGATGACATTCAGATGTCACAGCTCGTCAGCGACACTCGGGCTTCTGGCTCCAAATGCTAGATGGTTCCCGGGAACGGCTTGCTTTGTGCGATACTTGAAGGAGCAGGCACATCATGGGATTTAGTGTGGCCTTCCTTTCTGGGCCATTGCATGTCACCTCATGGTCAGAGAGAAACGTGAAGTCCCAGAGGACTCAGCCCAACTGGACATTTCAAGGCTGAGACCCAAATTCTCTGCAGATTGACCAAAGCTCTCCAGGAAACCCTGTGGTTTGCTCCCCTTTGCTCTCCTACCCTCTCTAAAGCTTGTCTGGTGATAGGACTGAACTTTCCCAGGCTCTGGGCCAATTCTGTAATGAACCACCATCCCACATTTTTGCTTTCTTTTGTCCTTTCCTCTAACAAACCTGCAGCAGCCACACTGCTGAGTGCAGGAAAGACCCTACAGAGTCTAAGGGAGCTTCTTTGTGACCGGGGCTTAGCAGTGGGTTTGAAGTCTCCTGAGACCTTACATTTTAAGAAACGCAGTGAAAAAAACTCTCCCTCGCGTAGGATTTCAGGGTAGGCACAGAAACGAGCCCTTCCTGACTCTGCTAGCATGGAGGCTTGGAGGAACCAGCATCAATTTTCCAGCCTCCTGCAAATCTCACTCCTATAATTAGATCCACATATTGTGCCCACGTAGAGACGTAACTGGGACTGGAAGGTTTCTTTTGCCTCGTCTCCAGATGCGTCTCCTGCCTCAGCGAGGTAAATGCTGGGATTTACAGCTCCTAACAGGCAAGGTCATTCGAAACAGCCGCTGCCCTGAACACCCACAGCAAAGGGCCACCAAGATGCTGAGGGGACTGGAACATCTCTCTGATGGGGAAAGGCTGAGGGATTTGGGGCTCTTCAGTCTGGAAAAAAGCTGACTGAGGGGGGATCTTATCAACGCTGATCAATACTTCAAGGGGGGGTGTCAGGAGGACGGGGCCAGGCTCTTCTCAGTGGTGCCCGGGGACAGGACAAGGGGTAACAGGCACAAACTTGACCGTGGGAAGTTCCATCTCAAGACGAGGAGGAACTTCTTTGCTGTGAGGGTGGCAGAGCCCTGGCACAGGCTGCCCAGAGAGGTGGGGGAGTCTCCGTCTCTGGAGACATCCCAACCCCGCCTGGAGGCGTCCCTGTGCCACCTGCTCTGGGTGACCCTGCTCTGGCCGGGGGTGGGACGAGGGGATCTCCAGAGGTCCCTTCCCACCCCGGCCACTCTGGGAGTCTGTAACTGCTTTGCCTCATTGGTGGGTGTCACTGAGGTTGTGTTCATGCAGACGATATTCCTTGTCCTTCCAGTATGCTAAGGAGGAATTTTTTGTTTGCAGTGGACTATTTTTACTGCACCTGAATTCATTAATCTCTCCAAAAATAACGCTGGAGGCACGTGCACAAAAGAGCATGCTTTCAGCTTGCCATGGACGGCACTCAGCACCCCCAGCGAGTGCTTTACTGACGGCGTTGATTTAATATTTCTGCACGCATGCAAAGTCAACCACCAGAAAAGCACAAGCGAGTAAACTTTCCCTGGAAAGGGGGAGGGAAAGGACCTCTTTTCCCTGAGCTACCATTGATTTACTGCGACGAGAGTTTTAATCAAGCCCTTGTACCTTTAAGCCATAAGTTATTAGAGGAGAGCAGGGACAGTCTTTCTGAGGACTTGCTGACACTCGGAGCTTTCAAGATTATTAATCAAAAATGTGGTATTGGAGGAGGGTTTTTTTCTTTGGGTTTGGGTTTTTTTTTTTTTTTTTTGCAGGCACCACTAAACTGCCAAATAATGTCAGATGGTGGGGAACAATGTGAATCCCCCATAGAGATCTATAAATAACAGCTGTAAATGTGCCTCATAAATTACTCAAAGGGTTATTTTCTCCTGCCCGCATTCCCTCCCTCACGTTCAAATTCAATTTTATTCATCCGGTTCCTCACCCTGCGCTGCCGTGTGGGAACCTTGGGTAGAAACCTCTACATGGACAAGGCTGGAGCTCTGCTGGGGAGATTTCCACCATATCAGGCACAAACCAATGCTGCAGAGAGACTCCCAACCTAATGCCAGGGCTGGTCCCCTTGTCATATGTCCCCCAGAGATGCCCCACAGCCTCCCGGTTCACCCATGACTAGGTTTTGTACTTGAAATGAAACACAAACCATAATGGGCCTGAGTTGTGCTCCATGGAGAAAACCCATGGCGTGACAAGGTGGTTTTATCCCCCTCGACAACGTGTTGGTTTTGTGAACGTGCTGGAGGGAGGGAATAGTTCTGGTTCAGGCTTCTGAGAAGGACAGACAGGAGGTTTAAGACAAGCACAACACAAGCTAAACAGTGACAATGGAGGGGAAGGTCCTACCCAGCATCCCAAAATAACTCAGTGGGACAGCCAGAAATAGGGAGAGGCTGCCTTTGTTAAGCAGTGTTGTTTCAAGAGGCACAAACCAGTCCAATGGGAGGAGCAAGACACAGATGGTAGACGCTGCGTACGTCTGTGTGCAATTGTGTATGCATAAAACCTCAGAAAGGGCAATTATTGTCCACCCGTGCCTAAGCCAAGGTAACCACTGGCGGAGCCGACCGTGGTTCAAAGTGGTCTCTGCTTATATGTAAACATTGCCACGTATAAAAATGATTAATTGGCAGATTAGAAATGTGACCCCAAAAGGTATTGTTCTCCGTGATGAAAGACGAGCCTGGCCAAGGATTTACAGCCCAAGCGCCTTATTGCCATAGTAGGGCTGTGCTCACAGGCGAGGTTATTATGGTGAATGCTAATGATGACTGCATCTGGGTAAAAGCCTCTCCATCACCTCTCGCTGTCGATGCCTCTTCCGTAGCTATGGAAATGGCACCTTCTGTTCAGCTGCTGCTTCTGATTAAAATTCAAGTGGAGAGGGACGGGGAAAGAAAAGCCAGGGGACAAACACAGCTGATGAGCCGAGCTGATGGAGAAGAGGGAGGCTGCAATGTACCTGTTCCGCTCCTCAGAGAGAGAGAGAGGGAGGGTGCTGGGCTTAGTTGCTCTGATGGCAGCAATTTAGGATGAGAGCCACTGTCCCATTTTCCCATCGTGAAGTCGAGATTAGGGAAGAGTCCCTGCCATGAGGAACTTGCACTTGGAGTACCCATAGGAATGGCAAACACAAAGGAAAGATGCTTTGCCCCAGACAGCACCAACCCTCTCCCTGGCAGAGCCAGGCAAAGAGAGGGGGTTTCCTGGCTGCTGCATCGCTTCCCATGGTTTTGGCTGCTGATGAAAACCCTTCAGTATTTTTTTTTTGTCTCTTTAAGTCTGTAAACACATTTGCAAGAACAAGAGCAGCTTAATGGCAGATTTCAAAGGTCTGTCGTACATCATCTTCTAATGCAGATTTTGTGCAACTGCCTCTGGCTTCAAAAATTGGAATAAAGAAAGACGCTCCTGCAGTATGTGTAGGAAAAGAACCACAACTTGGTTATTATAAATTCATGCTATTATGACTGTGACATGGTGGTTAGTAGAGGAGCATCCAGCCAAAACTGGGGCTCTGCATTGTCTGAGGCAAACACGACCGTGTGGAGCATTAATAGGAAAGATGGCTAAAGGAGGTGTGCTATTGCCTATGATTTTTGCCTATTCTATTTTTAAGCTGAAGAACAGGGGCCCAGCGAGATAGAATCATAGAATGTGTTGGGTTGGAAGGGACCTCCAAAGGCCATCTAGTCCAACCCCCCTGCAGTCAGCAGGGACATCCACAACTAGATCAGGTCGCTCAGAGCCTCATCCAGCCTGGCCTTGAATGTCTCCAGGGATGGGGCCTCCACCCCCTCTCTGGGCAACCTGGGCCAGTGTCTCACCACCCTCAGTGGAAAGAACTTCTTCCTAATGTCTCATCTAAACCTGCCCTGCTCTAGTTTAAACCCTTCCTCCTCGTCCCATGGCTCCCCTCCCTGCTCCAGAGTCCCTCCCCAGCTTTCCTGGAGCCCCTTTAGGGACTGGAAGGGGCTCCAAGGTCTCCCCGGAGCCTTCTCTTCTCCAGGCTGAACCCCCCTAACTCTCTCAGCCTGTCCTCACAGCAGAGGGGCTCCAGCCCTCGGATCGTCTTCGTGGCCTTCTCTGGCCCTGCTGCAACAGCTCCGTGTCCTTCCTGTGCTGAGGGCTCGAGAGCTGGACACAGCACTGCAGGTGGGGTCTCACGAGAGCAGAGTAGAGGGGCAGAATCCCCTCTCTGGATCTGCTGGCCACAGTTCTTTTGATGCAGCCCGGGATGCGATTGGCCTTCTGGGATGAAGAGGGTCATCCCAGGTTATGCAGGAATCCTGTGGTCGAACCAGGAGATGAGTCAATCTGCTGATGCCAGCCCAGCGCTGGGCTGCGGAGCACAGGGGAAGTGGCTGTACAGCGTCTCGGGCTGAGTCCTCAGCCTGGCCCGGGCTCCTTTGCCCCATCCCCTGGAGCCTTCCTGAGCCACAAGGTCACAGGCACACTCGGCAGCCTGAGGTTGGAGCGCTACTGGGAGCTTTGGCATTATGAATGGCGCAGCATCTGCTTGCCAGGCGATTTACAGAGTCAACACCTCATTTTGACAAATTCGCCACAAAGAAATAGAATTTGGAGCTTTTCCATGGCCCTGCTGTGCCACCTTGGATCTCATCCCCCAAAAGCTTTTAAGGCCTAACAACATTCTTTTACTGTTGAAATCCTGTGTAAATATTGAATTATCTGCCTGCTCTCGGCACACGCCGGTTCCCTGCGTTTGAAAGCAGGATGCTGTCAGCGTTGTGCTGCCCTTGCCCTCCTCCAGCAGAGCACAGCCGCCGGGGGTCAAGAGTGCCGTCCCTGGAGGGCTGCTTTGCTGGCTTCCTTCTCATCTTATTGCTCAGGCACAGGTCTGGAGCAGGGTTTGAGCTCAGAGACACCTGGATCAACACACACATTCAAAATCCGACCCTGTTAATTTGCAGATAATGGGATATGGCCTTGGCCTTAGCCACTGCAGGGCAACCGCGGCTCCCGGTGGACTAACTCAGGTTGGCGTGAATGATATTGCGGAAGCTCAGGGGCTCGTTCCCATTCGGTGAAAGGGGTAGGTAGAGGTGACGGAGCATCGGCGTTTTCTAGGAGACACCCTGCCGAGGCTGCGTACTGGGACTAGAAAAACATCTGTGCAGGAAACTGTCCTTTATAACTAATTAAAAGCATAACCTGTGTTCTGACCTGCCCCTTGCCAGTGTGATGCTCTGACACTTGTGGCTTGGTAACGCTGGGGGGGGCTGAGCTTACTGGAGAAGCCTCACCCACCTCCATCAGGCGTCTTCAGAGAACGGTCAGGTTTGACTCTAGACGGACATGATTTATCACTTCACTGTTCCCCAGAGTGCTATAATCAATGTTTCAGGGCGCACCCTTGCTGGCCAACCCCAAGCAGGCTTATCTTCCCTTTTTTTGGTGTGAATGCAGTACCGGGAACAGTTACTGGTATCGCATTCTGCAGTCCTTGGGGTGTCATGAAGGCATTTGTTTACCATCACTATATTGTAGACTCTGTGATCTGTGGATTTGACGAACTGTTTAGATGTGTAAGATTTTGTGTTGTAAGAAACTTTGGCCCGAAAGGCATACGTTCAGATCTACTTAATTTGTATAAATCTTTCTATTTTTTTTTAGCAGAGCTGCTGTGGAGTCATAACAGACTTTGATCCCAGTTTTACAGTTGTGACTCTTACTGTTTTCACACCGTTCCTGCATATCCAGCCTGGGTTTGGGCCTGAGGTTAGAAGGTACAAATCATCCTTGGCATGGAAAGAGTTAGGATGAGCTTCATAGGCTGGTAATTGAGATCAGATTCTGGCTTCTAGCATCTCCTCCCTCCCTCCCTCCAGCTCTGGCTAAACAATTGTGCTGGGAACTTCAGCTAGAACAAATCAGCTCAAAATAATTCCGAACAGTTTGTTTTTTCAGTTAGACAGTGCAGACAGAGAGAGAGAGAGAGAGATCCCTGTGAATAATTGTGGATCTTTTCCCTGCTAAAATCATCACTTTCCCTCCTCCAGATTTCACTCATCTCCACATTAGCGCCCAGAACATCACCTGCTTTAGTGGACAGCAATGACTCACCCAGGCAAGGGAGTACGCGTTCCTGCCAGCCCCGCGGGTCGGGAGGCGAAGCAGGAGTTGATACAGGGGGAACATTGTGCCTTCCTGAGGACTGGATCCAGATGGGAGGTGAGGTATTATTAGCATCAGCGTAGGTGCTTTTAGAAACGTGCCCAGCTGTGGCTACAAAATCAGGAGGGGAAACAACGTGCCACAGCGGTGGTGGCTCTGGTGGCTCTTGCAGGAGATGCTTTTCAGTTCATCCCACGTTGCAGCCCCTCATCTGGCTTGGGACCATTCCTCTGTTGTGCCTTGCTTTACATGCACTGGCTTTACCGTGCCCACAGGACCACTTCAGGTTCCATTTGTAGGAGTGGAAAGGATATATTCTGGCGTTCGTGTTATTGTACAAACAACTTACCCAGCATCTTGCCTTAATAGAAAGAATAAGGAAAACAGCCCCGAAGGTGCTACTTAGAGCTCAAATACAACCCTAGTGCCAGTTTGTGATTCCGCATGTTCAACCATCATTTAAAGCTTTTTTCCCCACCAAGGAAAAGCTTCTCTCCTGCAACATGCCTGAGAGTGCTGCTTTCCCTGTGCTGAGTAGCAAGAGCCTCTGCTCATCCAGCTCAGCTGGGGATGCCTGCACTGAAGATGCTTGAAATTGGTGCCATGCTTACGTCTGTTTCTGGTTTTGGGGCTGGCTTCGTGCCTCAGTTTACCATCTGTAAAATAGAAATACAATTCTGACCACCTTTGGAAGCATCTTGGAATTCTCCTGATGAAAACTGATGGCATATTCATATGCTAGAGCAATAAATCAGATTCTCAGAAGCAAAAAAAACAAACCCCTCGGGCTCAAATATTTTCAGCTCAGCTCCATGTTCCTCTCTCTTCTCACAGTCCTGTGTTGATTTCAACAGCAACGACCGTGTCCTTTGTGACCGAAGTGCTCTGCCTTTCACCACAATTAAAAAAAAATCAATGAGCCGAGTGATTTCCTGAGCCCTGACAAGGTCCAGCAAACGCTCAGAGCATCCCTGCCCAAACCCCAGGGCTGCAGCGGGAGGAACTCGGCTCCAACAGGGGCCTCGTGCTCTTTTGGGCAACCATCTTCCTGGTTTACTGGCAATTGGCCTTTGTTAAAGGCCTGCGGACGGACGGTGCTGAGTTTTATTGGGCAGCGCCTCCTGATCTGATGAACAACGGAGACCTCATTAGCACGCTCTGAAAAATCCCCCTCCAGCCCCGCTCCGCACGGCTGAACCGACCAAAATCTGGAAACGTCAGAGGGGAGAAAAAAATAGAAAAAAAATCAGTTCTTCCCCTTTTTGCTCTTGTGGGGCTGCTCTGGCGTTAACAGGCAGTCATTCCCCGTTACTGCAGACTTCACCCTTCCCGGCACGGTGAGGGTTTTTTCCTAATTCCATTCTAAAGCAGTTTTTCCTTATAGTTTATTTCTAGTGTGAGCAACAGCCAGCAGAGGGCAAGAGTCCCCCATCCTGGGCTGGAGAAACCGCTCCCCTGCAGCCATCCCATAATAAAAACAGTCTGCTCCAAACTCACTTAAATCAATGGGAGTATTCGCATCCACTTCAGTGGTCTTTGGATTGGGTCCTAGAGTTCTTTTAATATTAAAAAAACCCCAACAAAGCCAGCAAGATGTTTTATATAAACTTAGAAACAAGGTTTTATAAACTGAAAAAAGCCCCTGGCATTTATACACTTTGAGTTTCGCTGTAACTTGTCACTTGGATGTTAAACGGTCCTTTTTATTTATAAGAAGTTTATTTTTTAAATACCCATGTTATGAACAAGCCACAGCGACAGAGGGGATGTAATCCAAAACCCTGCAAGTTTTCAGTCTTCTTTGAAAAGCTGTGTCTGCCTGGTGCTGTAATGGGGCTGGCGGTGCTCATTAACACTCATGTTCAAAGGTAAGTGCCTCTACGACAGTTTTAGGCCATAATTTAGCAGAGGGTGTTGGCGTGGGCTCGGCTACAGGCGTGGTACCAGCTCATTGACTGCAAGGGGAATTGGTGAAGCCTGAGGTTTGAAATCCTACTTTGCCTCCCAGAGGTGGGCAGGGACTCTGGATCAGGGAGGGGAGCCATGGGACAAGGGGGAATGGGTTTAAACCAAAAGAGAGGAGATTTAGATGAGATCTGGGGAAGAAATTGTTTGCTGTGACGGTGGCGAGCCCCTGGCCCAGGTTGCCCAGAGAAGCTGTGGCTGCCCCATCCCTGGAGGGGTTCAAGGCCAGGTTGGCCGGGGCTTGGAGCAACCTGGGCTGGTGGGAGGTGTCCCTGCCCAGGGCAGGGGGTGGGACGGGATGGTTTTTAAGTTCCCTTCCAGCCCAAACCATTCCATGATTCTATAACTCTACAAAATCCCCAGCCCCTAGCCCCAGTGCTCTCTGCAGATCTCCCGTAACCCCGCACAAAGACATGGAGACGGGAGCGATGGACATAACCCCAGCCAAAAATTCACAGCTGGGGGGGAACGTGAGGAGAACTGGATTAAATTTTCTCTCTTCTGTCTGAGCACAGCTGAACCTATATCTTCCAGAAGTGTGAATATAAAGAGCTCCTGGGTACGACACACTAAATCCCTTGCTGACCCATTGTATGATTCAGGGCAAAGCCACATTTTCTAATTTTACAGCTGAAGAAATGGACATTAAAAACCTTTAATAAGACTTAGACAGCATCTCAGAAGCTGCCTAGCTCCTCAGGCTGCCCCAGGGAGGCACAGCAAGAATTGTATAGTGCCTTCAGCGGGAGAAGAGCTTTGGCCAATGCAAAATACTTGGAAAAAAAAATATCTCCCCAACAATGTTTATAAAAGCCCTGTCACGTTCTCTGATGAAAGATGCTATTGAGGTGCACAGTGTTTGCTGGAAGTTTTCCCTCCCACCTACTGCACTGTTTCTAGGCAAATATCTTGCCCTTTTGAATAATACGGTGTGGAGTGAAAAGATAAACTCCTGTAATTATCCCTTCCCTCAGTGTGGCTGTGCTGAAAAGACAAACTGCCTCCTTCAGCATTACTGCTCACTGAAAAATGGGACCTGAAGCGTACGTGGGAAGATTAGACTGGCTTTAAAACATTTTTTCCTCACACCCTGGTTCTTGAGGATGCTACGGCAGGGTGCAAAAATGGTTCAAAAAAGCCCTGGGGACCACCAAGACCTCATTTCCATGGGAAAGTCATCATCTCCGAGCTGTAGCAGAGGTGAGGAGGAGGCCAGGGATGGAGTCTGCTGCCAGTTTATCAAGAAAGCAGGAATGAGGAATGTGCCCAAACTGTAACACAAAGATCTGTGTTGAAGCCATTGCTTGAACAAGGTCCTCCTGAGGGCCCAGATGACCTCCCCGCTGCCTGATGCCCCTGGCCAACAAGCTATGGTGGTCACCAAAGGGAAAGGGTCGGAAACACGCTGGTTACCCCGGTCACCCTCTGTTTTGTGCTGAGATTATTCCAGTCTTCAGGGCTGCCAAAACTTACACTAGCGCTAAAACCGCTTCATTTGAGCACCCAAAGAGCTTAGGAGAAAGCTCAGGAACATCTGAGAAGATAATATTAGCACGTCTCCCAGTTTGGAAGTGCAGTTTGCTACCCCATATCAGGGGAGAGTGGAAACTCCTATTTTGAGAAAAACCTCTTGGCATCAGGCCTGCCCTATGAGTTGGATTTAGAAATAAGGCGAACTGCAGATGCCATGGACATAGATCTGCATTTGCTCCGGGCCAGAAATTATTCACCCACTGGCTTTGCGTTGCATGAAAGTATTCCCAGTGACAAGCACTCAGGATGGAAGGATGCAAGAATGATTTCAGCCTGACATCCAAAAGGAAGAGAAAATAGCCTAAAGCCCAGAGAGAGGAAGGCAAGTGCTTCCTTACTGGCTTGAACATGGGAGTTAATGAGCCAACGTGATATAGACCAAGGACATTTCACTGGAGAACCCTCACTAGAGACAGCGAGGACACAAGTGTCGGTCTGAAAGCATAAGGAGATCCTAGAAGGAAAGTGCCCTTCTTGTGCTGCCTTCCTTCTCCAGAGAGATTTAATTCGTTAGGTACAAGTAATGAGTTGTCAGGCTACGTCCAGTCCTGTGTATGCAGTTCTCTTGGTAACAGTCTGCGCTTTAAGAATAAAGAGAAAAAATAAAATGCTTCTTCTCATTAGAAGAGAAAGTCTGGAATGATGAAATATCTGCCAGAAAAATGATCTGTGCCTTTGTGCACTTCAAAAGAAGACAAGCATTTGCAGTTTTGTAGCTGTCAAAGACGCTTAGATTCCTAAATATTAAGTTGTTTTTTAAACTACGGTTCTTTGGTTAATTCCCTGATTTGTTCCAAGCCCAAGCCCAAGAGTTTGAGGCTGAACTATCACATTCTTTAGACACTCATTTAGACTTATTGAAAGTCTTTCAGAGAGGGAGAATTTATCATGTTGCTTAGTAATGTCTTGATGGTGATTTGCTCTCACCAATTAAAAAAAAAAATGCACACAATTTCTAATTTTTCTCCCAGACACCAACTTTTCTAAATGAAGCAAAAAGAGAAAAATAGTCTCAGTTTCTTCAAAGAAATCTTAGTGTTCCCAAAGAGAATGGAAATCCCATTGCTGGATCATTCTGCTTATACTGAGCTCTTCTCAAGCTGCAGGGTTGGAAGCTGCTGGATAATATTACCAATACAGATCTGAAAGAGGCAGATTCCTTTTTCTTTGGCTGTCTTAAAAAATGACTTCTGATTTTTTGAAAATGTTAATTTTTGTCTGTTGCTTGATTCTTTTGTCTTTGAATAATTCCAGCCTTGCCATTTACTGAGAAGTTCTCTCTTCTAAATTTAGATTAGAGTCTTATTCACTTTCATAAGAAGTGCTAATATCCCTTAGGTTAAGAATAATTAGATGTTAATTTTCAAAACCTGAAAGGAAATTATACCTCTAATTCATCATTTAGAGTAAAACAGCTGGTTTAAAAGGCATACATAGGTATATTAAACAAAGGTCTAGCCATTTTTTTCCTAAACAAAAATTAACCTCAATACAAATTAAGATGATGTGATTCCAGTTAGATTAATGACACCAATTAGGCTAACACATTTCTGAGGCCCCCCGAGTTCATGGGAGGAGAAGGCAGAAGATCAGCAACGGCAAACCAGCGTGACTCCTCCGGCTGCGTACTGCGTTACCGGGTCTCACATCTCCAGCGTTAACCCGTTTCCAGCAGCTGAACCCCACCGACAAGTTGCTCTTCCCCAGAAAAACCTTAGGAGATGGGTGTGCACTGTTGGAGTAGCAAAATTTATCCATAAGGAACTGCGGAACCTTGGCTGTATAAAACAAAGGTAAGACGACTACACTGTGAGCTCACTGCGGTGGTCACAAAGTTTCATGTGAAGGGTTAATTTTGCCACATCACTCTTAACATTTCCTTGGCCTTCTCAGTTATTTGCAAGCGTTTTCTGCAGATGTTTCTGAGGCTGAAGTTCTCCAAACCTGCCTCCCTGCTGACGTCTGCCTGGCTTGCTCTGGATCTGGACAGGCTGGATCGATGGGCCGAGGCCAATGATATGAAGTTCAACAAGGCCAAGTGCTGGGTCCAGCACTTGGGTCACACCAACCCCATGAATGCTACAAGCTTGGGAAAGAGTGGCTGGAGAGCTGCCCGGCAGAAAAGGACCTGGGGGTGTTGGTCAACAGCCAGCTGAGTACGAGCCAGCAGTGTGCCCAGGCGGCCAAGAAGGCCACCAGCATCCTGGCCTGTATCAGGAGCAGTGTGGTGAGTAGGACTGGGGCAGCGATTGTCCCTCGTACTGGGCACTGGTGAGGCCCCACCTCAAGTGCTGTGTCCAGTTTTGGGCCTCTCACTACAAGAAGGCCATTGAGGTGCTGGAGCGTGTCCAGAGAAGGGCAACGGAGCTGGTGAGGGGTCTGGAGCACGAGTTTGGTGAGGAGCGGCTGAGGGAGCTGGGGGTGTTCAGCCTGGAGAAGAGGAGGCTGAGGGGAGACCTTCTCGCTCTCCACAGCTCCCTGAAAGGAGGGGGTAGCCAGGGAGGGTCGGTCTCTTCTCCCAAGGAACAGGCGATGGGACAAGAGGAAACGGCCTCAAGTTACGCCAGGGGAGGTTTAGATTAGATATTAGGAATTTTTTTTCACACTGAAAGTGTTGTCAAGCATTGGAAGAGGCTGCCCAGGGCAGTGGTTGAGTCACCATCCCTGGAGGGATTTAAAAGATGGGTAGATGTGGTGCTTAGAGAGATAGTTTAGATTAGTGATGGTTTTTGTCAGAGTTAGGTTGACGGTTGGACTCGATGATCTGAAAGGTCCCTTTCAACTCAGGCAATCCTATGATTCTATGGCTCTATCTCCCCAGCCTGCTGGGGACATTTGCAGAGTCACCCATCGCGTATACCAGTGCAGGATGAGCCTATGGATGCCCAGATTAGCCTACACATGCCTCAAGCAGTAGGAAGGTGGATTTTCCTCCCTGTATGTTGCCATTGCTGCTAGTGGGATTAGAAATTAAACCTGGCAGCCAAGGTCATGGCGCTGAACTGCCAGAGTAAATCAGTTGTCCTAGTGCAGACATACATATATATATATATTTATTTTTTTTTAATATATATATATATATTTTCATATATACTGATGTAAATTGGCAGGCAAACAGATTGGGGGCAATTCGCTGTCTCCCCTGACTTTTCCCCCACCTTCATGGGTTAGTGTAGCGTCGCCTTCTCTTCCCAACTGTGCCGTCAGATCCTCGTCTCGCCCCAACTTCGCTGTCAAACTTGCAGCCCCGAGCAGACCACAAGATGGCAAGGCTGCACAGAACATGCCCAAATCAGCTCCTGCGGATGCAGCAGGTGGTTATTGGCCAATTTGCTACTTGCCACCTGCTTCCATAGATACTGAATTATATTTTTATACGTAGCTTCCAGCAAAACAAATGACCCCAGTGATGTGAACGCTGGGTTCTGGACTATTTAGGCATGATCCCTTTGCAGCACCAGGAAGGGGCATATGATTCTTATGGGTCCTCTGGAGCCCTTCAATATGCATGGATCCATATGTAAATATAGCTTGAGATGAGATTTATATTCAGATATTTCCTGGTGAAGCCAGCAGACACTCCAGGCATGTTACAAATGAAACAACAACCCAACTAAGCCTTGTAATTTAATTTAACTGCCTCTTTTTGGGTATGTGTCATGCATTCAGAATTAGACAACTGAATTCCCAATCAAATGTTCTTTGGATATAACAACATGGTGAAAGGCATAAAAGTGCCTTAAAATAGCTCGCTAACAACCCCGTGGAACCTATTCTTTTGGCAAAAGGAGGCGGCAATTTTTGGGTCTGGATTCAGTGCTCATAAATAAATACATGTTCCTTTTTCTTTGCATTGGCACGTTTTTGGCTTTTCAGATTTGCCACGCACTTTATAAATTCTCATATAACTATTCAGTCAGTAGATGGGAATAAATAGGCTTTTTCTGGGGGGGACATGAATTTATCCCATTTTGAAATGTCTGACACGAGTTCTCTGCTAACCTTGCAAGGAAATTCCTTCTGGGCTGCTTATTTGAAATTTTCCTGCAAATCCTATTCTGCTTTAGCATCCTGAGACCAGACAAGCTGCTTGTTTTACTGAACCTGTTCTGAATATTCTTTTTCCTTCATGGCAGCAGCAGCGAGTTAAAGCAAACAGTAATTTCAGTTTGTTGCCTCCACATTTTGGGATATTTGGTAGCAGCAAAATGCCTTTCTTGCAGGTAAGTAATAACTTTGAGCCTGGAGCGACGGAAAGGGGGGGCAGAACAGCAGGAACACAGAGTCTGGGGATTAAATGCAACCGTCTCAGCACAGGCCACCATGCAGTAGGGACTGAATTACGTACACAAAATATCCATACTGAAGGCATCTTTTTCACTGTGATTATGCTCCAAGCAGATTCTATATGGGAAATATAGAAATTGGAAAAGAGAGCCAGTTTTCTAAGAGTGTAGAGAAGTGCGAGGCAAATGGAATAGGAATAATAATAATAATAATAATAATAATACCCAAAGTTAAACCCCATCCATCTCTGAAATGGATCTCTCTCTCTCAGGGTTTTTGAAAAAGCCTTATTTCTTCAGTTAACACACTGGGTAACATCGTACGTGATGAAAAGGCTGGTTTCTGTAGAAAATCCACAATGTGTTAAAAACTCCACGATGGGTGTGAGGACTTAAAAGCTTGAATACAAGCAAAAAGCTGTAGGTTTGATGCGTGTTTTGGGAAAGAGGTTGCTCTTTATAGTGGCGGCTCACTCCTCCCCGTGTGCCAGAACATCTCTTTCAGAAATACCATTTTTCCGAAGGGGAAGCAGCTCTCCGTGAGGTCACCTTTGCATTAGCCCTTTGGAGCTCAGGGATGGGACATTGCTGGTCCAGGTGCCCTCTAAGTGGAAAAGCCACTGAAAGAAGTTCTTCCCTTTTCCAAAATAGGAGATTTTCTCCAATTCTTCGGATTAAAGCTAAATAAATAAAATGTTAGGAGGGGTTTGGTGTCTCTAACTGTTGGGGGGGTAATTAGTGAGCCCTGGGTTTAACAATACTGCCTGTAACCACCAGATTTGGTTTGTTCTCCCTTTTACAAGTGCTCAAGGAAAGAAATGCCTTTAAAAGCTAAGACTCCCTGTAATGCCCCCTCCTCCACCGCATCTCCGGATATAGCACTATTAGTTTGAGATTTTTATGACTCTCAAGGGAAAGGCAGAACATTCCTGAACCTGAAGTAGCATTTTGGAGTCCCTGAGCCGGAGTTCAGATAGCACGGGCTCTCTCAAGGATAAATCATGGGACCTGCCAACAGAGGGGATATTTGCTTTAAGAGACGCGGGGCCAATAAACATCGATACTGTGCTTGATTCACTAATAAACAGTAAATGCTTCATCTTGAAGTAGCCCCGTGCGATTTCCAGCAGCGGCTTGATGATAAAGAAGCCTCACGACTGAAGGCAGGTAGCGTTAGAGAACAGCTAACTTGTCATGAAGGCTTCGTTTGCTGCCAGCTGCCTCCGTCTCGGCAGCTAGAAGGAGGAAAAAAAGACCAGTAAAGGAACGGGCAGCAGCTCTTCAGCTTTGCGTCAGCACCCAACAACACAATGCGATTGTGAATGTTAATAAAAAAGATGATTTAATGGTAAAAAAACCCCAACCAGTGAAACAAAAAACTCTTGTGTAACAGAGCCTCAGGTGGGCTGAAATGCTGCTGTGGGTTTCACTGAGCGCAAGAGGAATTTCTCCAGTTCACCCCCGAGGAATTGGTGTGTTGTAGTTAAAAACTGGAGTATTTGAGACATTAGAGGTGGGGGACAAATACTGTGCTAGCCAGAGAACGCGTTGCTGTGTTCATCTACGCTTCGCTCCTCTAAATTAACGTTCCTGGGGAAGTTAACATGAAAACTGGACAGAAGCTGGGCTCAGCACTATCAAGACGGGCTTTTACTGCCCGGCTGTCAGCTCCCCTTTCCACCATATGTGTTGGGACCAATACTCTGTACGTTACGTACAGCCAAACCTGCCCTCGGTGCTCTCCTGGCAAACCTCGTTTGCTCTGAGCTTAAGCATGTGTAACCGAGGAAGAAAAATGCCATGTGTAACTGCTGTCTCCTCCACGTTAGTCAGTAGAGGGCTTGTCGCTCGGTAAAGAAACGGGATGCAGCTGCAAAAAGCCCCTTTTTCCAAAGCCTTGGCCAGCTCCATCGGTAGCCATCAGCCGCTGAAAGGAAAATCAGGTGTGTGTTGGGGGAGGGAGGGAAAAATGCAGAGCCATGTGCTAATAGGAGTGTTTGGCTGCCCATAGTGAGGAAACAAGCAACAAATGAGCTATTTAATGAAGCCTCTGACACCATCTTCCATTTGCTTTGCAGTAGATACATGAAGGAGCGAAGAAACAAGGTTGGAATCTGCAAAATCAGGTATGTGCACTTACTCCTGGTCAACAAGTTCAGAGCAGGATTTTCTATTTGAAAATAAATCTCATGCAGAGCTCAAGTTTCTAAAATAAATCTTTAGATCAGCTGATAGATTTCTGCTCCCTGCAGACCGTATTTCTTCCCCCAGCATTTTCGATCGGGCTCAACTGTGAAAATGCCTGCAGACATTGGATAGGGTGCTCTGGGCTAAGGTTAGACAGGACCTGCATGTGTATATGTATTAACACAAAGACATAGAAGCACATATATGATAATGTGATACGGAGTTGGTCTCAGTCCGTCCACTATACCATTGAAATGGTGTGGTTTTCTTCTCTCTGGAGGCGCAGTCTGGAAAGCCAGGCTGAAAAGGGGGTGTGCTCCCTGTAGTCAGCATATCTATGAATGGGAACTTCACTGTTATCCCAACATATTACCACGCAAAGGGAACTTAAATGCTGTCCTGCCACTACAGGTAACATCACAGACCTTTATTTCAGTGTTGCACATCAGCTGAGTGGAGAATCCCAGAGTGGCTGGGGTGGGAAGGGACCTCTGGAGATCCCCTCGTCCAACCCCCGGCCAGAGCAGGGTCACCCAGAGCAGGTGGCACAGGGACGCCTCCAGGCGGGGTTGGGATGTCTCCAGAGACGGAGACTCCCCCACCTCTCTGGGCAGCCTGTGCCAGGGTCTGCCACCCTCACAGCACAGAAGTTCCTCCTCGTCCTGAGATGGAACTTCCCACGGTCAAGTTTGTGCCCGTTACCCCTTGTCCTGTCCCTGGGCACCACCGAAAAAGGACTGGCCCCATTGAAAAAGAACTGGCCCTGTTCCGTGAATAAAACCTGTAGGTCTGGAGAATCATTTGCTTGTGCTAATTTAATTACTTGGCATGTCATCTAGTTACGTGGTGGTGTCCCAGTGTTGCCAGAAGTCCCAAAAGTTAAGTGTTCCTGAGGTCTCAGGGCTTTGGTTAGATGTTACACCCCATATGAAGGGGGGAGTTTATACTGATAAATAACAGGTAAGTAACAAAAGAGCTTTTCCCCCTCATGTTGCTGGGTGTGAAGACTGTCGGTTTGACTCTCTCAGCACTCTTGGATCTGCAAGCATTTCTTGCTCATCCTTCTAACAACTAGTGTTGCTACTCCTTTGCCTACAGAGAGCAAACGAACAACTTTCAGCCTGTGACGTTAACAGCTGGTAATCGCTGGGGTGAGACTGCGTCAGCGTTAACCAGGCACCCTTCTGCTGAAGGTCCAGGAGCCAAAGGCAACCCACCGGTGAGCTGCCCTGCTGGGGCTTCCTTGGTGACAAGACTGCTCAATATGGGTAAGGAATTCTGGATCTGCTCCAATATATGTTTTTAATTGGGTTGAGAGGAAACAGGATCAGCTCTTCATTTTTGGGGGGTATGGGAGTATGGGAGGCATTAATTTTTGTCTGTGTGTTTTGTTTATTTTTTTTTCCTCTTTTCTGCCAAAATATGTCAGGAAGAAAATGCAAAAGAAAAAGAAAACATACCCAGAAAGCTTCTATCCATCACGCGCTGTTTTTGCTTGAAAACAAAACAGAGCACTTCAATTATAACAAACTGTAAAAGCTAAAAGATGTGCTCTGGTGTGGAAGCGTATGTGGGTATGATCCTCAGCTGAAATCCTATCCTACTCCCCATTTGTTACATCCCTTCTCTTGTGTACACGCCCAAGCCGCGATTTCAGTTAAACTCTTAGAAATAATCATGCAGAGTTTATTACCCATCTCTCTGACTCATTTTGTGCAGGTTCTCCTTGCTTTGTGAGATAAACTGTTACATTAACAGGACCACTTCTAATTATATCTGGGAATCTGTCCCATCACAGTGATAAGCTAAGCCAGTGACAACAGATCACTGGTAGCCTCTCCATATACCTGCTCCGAACCCCTTTGCTTCATACAGAAGATAACGTCAACTGCACGCCTGGACTGACTCTGGAGAAAGGTCTTAAGTTTTTGAGGAGAAAAAAAGCCATTTCCCCAAAGTCTTTCAGTCAATTCTGCTGCTTTCTGATGAAGATCGGCATCTGGTAATTGCATTACGTGATCTAGTGGGTTTAAACAAGTATCTGTTGGGCTCACTGACCGCTTTAATGACCAGCAGAAGTTTACTGTAAGAATTACGATAGTGTTAGGCCAATAACAAGCTGGAAGAAAAACTGGATGTTTTCTGGCTCTCGCTTCTCCTGTAATTGCCAGCACAGTGTCACTTTTCGTTGTGAAAGTGTTTGAACCTCAATAAAGCTCCTGACTGCTTTGACCTTTGCCTGCGGCTCGATTACCAAAACAAAAGCCGCAGCACTAAGATTTTTCTCCTGTAGGGGACCGTGATTAAAACTGTCATAAAATTTCTTGCGGGGCCTGAATCTTCACGAAAAAAAAGCCAACCCCAATAGTTCTTGAGAGCACTAGCGGAATTTCTCAGGGAGATGAAGCAGTCCCATTAGCATCACCCGTCCCTGGGTTATTAAATATTGCATTCAGACAGAAAAATGCAGTTGTGTTGACTGCGTTGCTTTGGCCAAAGTCGCCTTTAGGCAGTAACATTCTGCTACTTGCATTTCTCTTGACGTTCTCCCTGGTGAAAGAAACGGCTGTTTCCTTATCAAAGCTTTAGAGTGATGTTAACGTAGATTAAATGTTAGAGTGATGTTAATGTAGACTAAACCAGATGCTTCCTTTCACACCAGAGTGGAGGGTGACTTTACATTTTCATCTAGTTAATTTAAAGCTACATTAAGTTAAAGTTTATGAAACGGGTTGGAAACCTTTAAGGGGATATGTATAATGGAGTTTCTGTATTGGGAAGGCTTAATTAAGAAGTGTTTCTAAAAGCCCTTGGAGATAATTGACTGAAGTGTGCTGCATGAATTGTATTTAGGGTATTTTAACTACTGTGGCATCTATAACACCGTACCTTGTAAAGGCAAGAAAATCCAGAGCAACTCTGGGATATGTTGGTGGATCACATATAAAACCAAGACTTGTTTTCTGTTATTTGTTTAAACCTTATTTGTAATGCTGAGCACAGACATTATTGTTGAAATTAAAGCATGGAACAGCAGTAGGGAAAATGGAAATGTTGCTTTTTCTCTTGATTATGTAATTTTGGGGGAAATCAAGGACCTCCCGGAGCCTCCTGCATGTGTTATTTCACCCGGAGGGCTCAAGACAGAGAAATAATCCCTCGTAGCCTCAGAAGTGGCCCCGAGCAGAGCTTGGCAGTGAAACATTTAGCTATGGTGGCTCACGGTCAGGGTGTGCATGAAAACTGTACCTTTCGCCGTCACATTTAAGACAGGCAGAGGGAGCACCTTGTGGATCTTCTTCTCTGTGTCATTAGCAGAGCAGCAGGAGCTCTGTCCTACCTTGGCTGTTAAAAAAACGATGCAAATAAAAAAAGGATGCAAAAGGGCCAGTTTATTGGTGAAACTACGTGGACAGAAGCTGCTGAGAAACCAGCAAAGGCACCTGAGGGACCTGCAAAGGGGTAGGAAGTTTATCCCCAAAAAAGCACAGGCAGAATTTGCCGAATTCATGTATCTGTAACGAAATGAAACAAACGCACCAGTAGGTTTTCTTTTTTTTCCTATCATATGTCAGCTTTTCAAAATCATTGATGGTATTTTACGCGGCTCGGCATTCCTGGGGCAGTTGGGATATAGCACGCCCATTGCGCAGCGGGGAGTCGAGACACGGTGTAAACGCGTTGACTTGCCTAAGGTCAGAAAGCCATGACCCGGTTAGGAAAACAAAATTCTCATCCAATATGTCAGAAAAGGCAACTCCTTCCTCGCCTCACCTGGCAGGCTCACCGCAAGGGACTGTGTCCTGTAAGAGGGGAAGGACCTAGAGCCACTTCACTAAGTCAGACTGGTGTCATCCTACGTAATCTTAACAGGATTTATTTCATAAAACCAAGCAAAAATGCACATTTTTCTGCACTATTTTCCTACCATTGATTAAAAATAACTCTACTTCTATCTGGCAGTAAATGTAGTGATCACAAAAGGCATTCTGAGGCTCTAAGTTATTGCTTATAATTGCAACATTTTTCCTGCCCATCTGTAGGTTTAGAGGTTATTCTTTAGAGCAAGGTCTGTACCAGTTAAGGACCAAATCTTGGTCCTTAGCTGAAGGTCCCGGGCTCTACCGCAATACAAAATAATCCAGCACTTTGTAAGCCGCAGGAAGAACAGACCTGTAGAAGAAGCAGGAGGGCAACCGTTCTGTTGTGGGTTCTTTTGTTTGTATGTTTGTTTGTTTGTTTAATTACAGTTTTTCTCCAGAATTTCCCTGGGAACTAGGATGACGTTTTCAAGGGTTTCACCGGTCACAGCTACAGCCAGGGCTCTCTAGGTTCCTCGTGCATCAGCTGGTTTGGAAATCTGTCTTTCCTTCTCCGTGTCTCTTCTCTCCCTTTATAAATCATGGAAAGTAATAATTCAGCACACTTTCCCAAAGAGGATTTACATTCTTGGGTTGACAGGGAATTGTTCTCTTAGTGTCTGTTTATAAGGAATGTAGCAAAATGGGCTGGATTTCATCTGGGACACGATGTTTTACTGTAAGCAAACCGAATGCACATGGTAAGGATCTGAGGCCCAAACAAACTTTTCAATCTCCTTTCAAAATTTTTTAAGAACTTAACTGTAATTTTTTATAGGAGAAATACAAGTTTGATTCCTTTATTGTCCTTGTACCTCACTCCCACTAAAACCCACCGAGATCAGCACTACTGGGAGGAATCTCTGTCCAATCCTCTGCCTGAAATGTTTATTGAAAGGGAGAAGTCACATTTGTATAAACACTTTTTTTTGAGGGGTGGGAGGGGAACCAACCAAGCAAACAGACTCGTAGCTCACATGTCACAAAGTGCACATTCCCCCCAATAATTTATTTGTTCACCTAGCAATATTTCATATACATTCAGTTTTGTTCAAGAAAATGACCAGCATGACTGTTCGGACACGTCGCATGGTTAACAATGGGCCTTTAAAAACAGCACGTAGAAAATTCAATGACACGGGAATATCGTGTCCAGAAGACGCAGTGCCCATCTCAAGACACATCTTTGAAAACCACTGGCAGCCAAACTTGCACAACATGCAGGCAAAATGCTGCAGCAGGCAGAAGAAAAAATAAAACAGTTTTGCAACCGAAGACCGGCAAAGCGAAAAAAGCCCAAACCAGTTTGCATACGATTCCCGCAGTCGTAAGGCCAGTAAGGAGAACTGAGCGCTCAGCGACATTCAGCCAAGGCTTTGTACCAGAAGACAACGATGCTGTGACCATTAGCCGAGTGGAATTGCTTTTGAAGTGGAAACCGGCTGAAATGCTGGCTAGATTTGTGTTTTCTTGCTTCAAGAAACGGTTTTCAAGGACTGAGCTTTTGCAGATCATAGAAGAAATTTGGATCGATGCAAGAAGGTCTTGTTATTCAGTCCGAGACAATGAGCAAAAAAATCATTTTTGCTTTTCAGTATTAACGCTTGGACGTTTTTGACTCTGAAAAAGATCTTAATGTTATCGTGATGATGAAGGAGAGGATATTTCTCGGCCTGGGTTTGAGCTCCGTATACCAGACTGTAATCTGCATTAACCAGACCTTTGAATGTGTTGTGGAACTAAAAAAAAAACCAACTTTATTTCTTATGTGATTGTTGCTTGCAATACATAGCTCTCCTCTTTGGAAATTCGTTTCCCCTTAGCGCACTCTTGCTGTTTTTCTCCTTCTCTGTCAGTATGAGAAATATGCAGCACGCTCTGTGGAGAAGGCATGACATTTTACTCGAATCCCCAATACAAATGCTTAATCTCCTCCTGGGAAATAAGTGATTCAATTACATTTATCACGCCGGGTGGGAGATCTTTATTTTAATGCACCACAAGCTACCTCCGTAGCGCCTTGGATTTTCATAATACTGTCATATATTAAACAATCTGCTTGGGAATACCTTCAAAAAGTAGTTGATTATGTTTACGGATTAGCTCCCTTTTGCAGGTGGAGAAGGCTTAGTTTACTTATGTGCACTGATAGGAAAAGACAGGATTAGTCTGGCCAGACAGTCTAACCTTCTCCCTGTGAGTCTCATTATAATTGGGCAAGAAACAGAATAAATATCGGACAGATTCATTCATAGAAAGCACTGGTTGGCTCTTGGGCTTCTTGGGAAACAATTTAAAGGCTGATACGGTGAGACTCAAAGGCTCTGGGCAGAAGGGGACTGGAGCATGGATGAGGAACGCAGAAGCGGGTAGAGAGCAGGTAGACGAAGCTGTCTTGTTACGACGTCTCTCCTGTGAGCTATTAGATACCTTTTCCTTCTGGCAAATGATGACACTGCATGATGCAAGTCCCAAATATGCCTTGAGCTTAGGGCAACATCGTGAAGACGCACCGGCTTTTCTCCTTGGCTCTGTTGTTGGAAGCAATCATCCAGAAATAATTGGTGTCAGGAGCCTGTCCTATGGAGCTGCTTGTCAGCATTGTCTTGCTTATCCAAACATTAAGATGGGAAAGAGGATAAAGGTGTCTCTGAGTAGGATACGGAGTTAATTACCAAGCATGGATTCAACATGGGACAGCTGAAATCTTCCTTGAGCGAATCACTCTGCACCTCAGCAGCTTTATCTTAAAATGGAGCTCCTGATGAAAACCCATTCAAACATGAGCGTCAGTTAACGTGAGGCCAACAGGCATACCTAGAACTAAGCAATTCCCACTTCAGGAAAACAGTAAGAGCTTTTCTAACCAGCTTCAGTCGGTCTACTACACTCCAGCCTGTAACTGTTACCTTTCAGAAAATTGAAAAAGTCAGGCAGGGAAATTTTGCAAGTAAGACTGAAGAAGCTTTGTGAAATCCATTTGCTGACTCTGATGAGTAGAAAGGCAAGAAATACTCCTACCTTAATCTTTCCTCTTTTCAATGCCATGGATTTTTTAAGACATTAAAGCCCGGCAAAGGAAAACATGCTTTTACACAGTACATAATTTATCCTTGGATTTGGCAGAGCAATATTCCAAAAAAAAAAAAAAAAAAAAAAGAGGAGACATTTATTTGGATAATGAGCAGATCTTAAGTATTTGGGATTTGAATAATCCTACAGAGTACATGAAGCCTTAAAAACATAAGACAGTAAATCTCAATGAACATTGACAGTGGAAACTGGAATACTGAACTTTCCCTGCCCTGTGAAGAAAAGAGATTGGTGGTCTGCTTAGCCTCAACCGGTGTAAATTAAAAGTCATCTCTACGATGCTGGCAGCTCTCAACCCTTTGCAGCAGAGACTATCTGCTCTGCTTAAGATGGAAATCTTGGCTGTCTCTCTCAACTGAGAAGAGTTAAGGAGGGATGGTGGGATGTCATACCCAAACTTTGAGGTGTCCCTCAAAGGTGTCATTCAGGACACACCAATTGGCAGGTCAGCGTGGTCCACTGGACGTGGCTTTGAGGGGAAAAATCACGGCACTCCACTGTGTTCTTACTTCCCATCTGACCACCTTCTGCTCTCTGTTCTGAGCTCCTACAGCATTTCACACGATGGAATCCCGACTGTAGAATGATTTCACATGTGATGATAGATGGTAAGCCACTGGGAAATCTCGTGTACTGCTAGTGCTTTTTAGGTAGACAGATACATTTAGCCTCTGTGGCTGTAGCTCTTTCACCAGTGTCAAGTTCACTTTAAATAACAGAAAAATATGGGCTGCTTAAATCTGCACTCCCCCTTTTTTCTTTTTCTTTTTTTTTTTCTTTTTTTTTTCCCCCCTAGAGCTCCTTCTATGGTTTTGAGACTTGTCAGTCCAAACGTCTATCAGGATGACAAGTGCCTATGACCCTGCTTGCAACAAGGGAACAGGGCGGTTTTCATGCAGAAATTCTCCGAGTGAGCCAAACAAATTGTGTGTTTGTTTTTGCTGGCAAACGTGAGAGCAGCAGAGGTGTGGCTGGGACCCGGCTCGCCTGACGCAGAGGTCTCAGTGCTTTTCAGAGTCACTGGACAGAGAGGTCCTTTCGCATCTGTTTGACGACCGGAAAAAAAAGGGCGCAGATGAGACCGGGACTTGATTATTCTAAGCTGTGTCTCTTACTGGCAGGAGCGCTGCGACACAAAGGCGACTATCCAGGCACTGCCACCAGCATGCTGACTTATTTATCGTCTTCTTACAGATTCAGATTATATTGCAGCTTCAGAATTGCTCTGGAATGAAATGACTAATCCCTTTGTGTCAGCCTTTGTGTAGCTCCACAACAACCCTTTGCCTGACACCGGGAAACCTCAACAAATCTAAAATTGCTGGAGAGGCCCTTTGTAGATCTCCCGGCTCCAAAGGGGAGATGGCACAAATGACCTTATTGGTTCAAGTTATCAAATAAGTATATGGAGAGGGTTGGGCAGCAAGTGTGTGCAGTGAAGATTTTAAATCTTGCTCGTCTCGCTCAATTTAATGGGTGTTTTTCAAGATGTTTCAGAGTTCAGGTTTTCTTCAAATAAACGTCCCACGTATTTGAACCCCGTGAGACTGAAAACCTCGGCCACGAGCCCCACGTGACTTTCTTATGAGATTTCCAGCTTTTCTGCTTCTGGTCTTGGCTTGAAGTACCATGAGAATATTATTTTTTTTCATGGTATTTCAACACTTCTGGTTTCAAATTCTAGACTATATTGAAAAACCCTAAGAAAAGTTTTAAGGGTGGGGTGGACTTCTTATTTAAAATAAAAATAGGATAATGCTACAGATTTGCTGTCTGCGAGCATGTGCTTTTGGAAATAAATAAAGGTTTGGGTCCAGGGATCTGATTTGAGTTCTCCTCCACTTTTAACCTGTTTGGGACATTCTGTATCTTTCTTATGCAGCATTCATGTGGGAGAACAAGTAACTATTTGCTTCAGCTAATCAGCTAAGCTAGATATTTCGTTTTCCGAGTATAAGAGGTAGCCAGTGCCATTCACTGGCCCACCAAACACAATAAAAGCTTGATGGTCTTCCGAATTCAAGTGTCTTCTCAATGTCTTCAGGACCACTGCAGGCTGAGCTGAGAACTGTTGCCTTCGTTTTTTCCTATCCCTGCACCCTCATTTATTTGAAGGCTGGGAGAAGCAAGTCCTCTGCTTGAGGTGACATGTTAGCAGCTGAAAACATCTACAGGACATACATATCTGAGTCAGCAAGCGCTGCAAGGAAAATTTACCATCGCATACGGGACCCGAAGTCTTCTTGGTTACGACACCAGAAAAAAGGTGCCAACTTTACCCGGTCTTTTACACCTTTCTTGTTCTCTGACACAGCTCCATCAGGCTGGCGTTGTCTGAGTAAATACTGGCCAATCAGCCCAAAGACATGACTCTTGTTTGCACAGATTTTACTTTTGGTCCTGCAAGACTGGCAAGACCTGGGCACTTTGTAATAGATTTCCTGGGTGTGCTGATATTACGCAATAATTTTAATGCATTGAGAAAGGGGCCAAATGTAGGGGGAAAATTATCTGGCTTGTTCTGCCTCTGTGAACTGTCTATGCCAAACCCAATCTTAGGTCCTTCTACTCTCTTCTTTCGCTTTGAGCTCAACATTTATTTAGAGTGGCAGTGCTTTGATTCGCATCCTGGCCATCTAGTTACACTCTGAGGTTGCTTTCTCCTTCCAGGACTGTGCAAAACAAGAACCCCGAGGATGAGACTTTACTTTTGCAAATTGTCCAATAATGTTCTGTCTGCAAATATGTGTTCACAGGAGGAAAGAAATCTCATTCATGCATAAATAAAAGACGCAGAAGACTGAAATTCTCTTTACACTGGGGACTTAATACTGAATGAGAGATGAATAAACAATGATTCCTCATCAATAATGTCAAGGTGTCCTTTCAAGGCTATATCTTGTAAATGCTAACTTTATCTTAAGCTTTCCCTTTTCAAGCCAGTAGATATTCAGCACAGGAGCTGACATTGAGACATGAGTAAAGGCTTATGTGTTGTTTCAAGAAGCCGCATTCTTACTTGGCAGGCTCAGGAGGAGTTATGTCAAGAGCTGCTTATTTCTAATATTGTACAGAGAATTCCTCCCACTATTTATTCCAGATGCCGAACAGCTCATTTATTTATTTATTTGGATTAGCTATATTAAAATATAACATGCTTCCACATGCTTTTCTCCCAAATTCCCAAAGGATGGCCCTTTCTCATGGGGATGTATGTCCTTAAGTCGTTTAACGTGCTTAACTCCCGCTGCTCAGAACCAGGGTAAAGTTCCTGGCTCCAGGGTACCCGGGATCTCACGGAAAGCTTAGAGCGCTTGGTATTGAAGGAGCCAGAAGAGGAATGTGGCATAAGACGGCAGGGAGACAGCAAAATGTCTGCAGCTTTTCCAGTGACTGTGGCACTGATCTGACAAGCAAGCACCTGAGCAAGGAATTACTGAGTCTTTAAGCAGGTCCCTGCTGGACTCAGAGGAAGAAAAACAAATGGATGAGTGAAAGCGATGTCTTTGAGCCTTATCTGATGATGACTTACCGAGCTTCGAATTTGATTAGACCTGCATCGAAGCGCAGAGAGCTTCCAAACAAGCCTAGGATGCATGCACATTTTCATTTGGTTTTGTTTGGAGATTTGGGAGCTTGGTTGTACGAAAAAGAAAAGTTCGGGTTGGTCTCTGGAGCTAGATGGAGTGCAGCCACTGGCATCATATTTCCCTTGGCCATGGAGTTTACCGAAATCCACAACACAAAGGGGAATTTAGAGTGACTCTAAGCAAGGCAAGAGCCAGGATTGTGTTTTTGCCGTGCCTTGCGAGCTGAAGTGACCGCTTTTCCAGACAGGTTGGGGACAAGCAGCCTTGTGGGCACTGCAGAAGACCAAATCCCCACCTGGGGCAGCCCAGGAACGAGGATGCCCAGCTGAAGATGCAAACCCAAAGAGCTGCCTGTTCTCCTCAAGGTGTGCAGGACCTCACCAAGCCAGGACCTGGACACGAACAAAAGAGGCAAAACACAGTGGGAAAAACATTCTTGTCCACAGTCCTGTAATGAAAAGTAAGCAGAGATCTGTAAACACTGTCCCAAGACCTGAGCCTCCCAACCTCAGTTCTGGCTGTTGAATCGAGGTTTAGCTTTGGAGCGGGGGGAAGGCAGAATCACAAAATGGGTCTAAATGTGGTGCTGTCTGAAAGTATCCATGCTGAAATCAGTGTGGGGTCTTTGGAGTTTGCTCTTTGTCCTCCATTGCACTTACATCAGAGCACCAGGAACTTTGAAACAGGGGAATACAGTGAAAAATAAAGCCTTTGAACGCCAGGCAAATGACTTGCAGAGGCCAGTCTCTCGGAAGACCGTAGGGTGCTCACCATCCGCTGAAGCCATTCACCGCCTTTAAGGGGTTTCGTTCTGGCTACCGACACTCAAAGACATCACGTCTCAAAGGCTTTCACCCTGTTTTACAGTATGGTATTTGTTTCACCCAGATCCCTTCAACTGTTGTAGCATCTACTTCTACTTCCCAATAAGAGCAACGTCCCACGAGCAGAGCCATGCGTTTGCCAGCCTGTGCTGCTTCCGTCCCTTAGACGTCCTCCCCGTTTTCACTGAGGGAGATGGTGTGTATTTTAATGGTTGGCACTTTGCAGTTTTCATGGACAAGGTTCCGTGAAGTGCCCGCACAGCAGCATTCCTGGAGGAAACCTTTACTTTTCACTTTGGCAGCAGTACAGTCTTTAGAAACGGCATGTTTTGCAGGCATGCTTTGCACCGCGGAGAATATCTTCCATTCGCAGACCCCATCCGACTTGGAAATCTTATAGAAGGTTTCTCCCGAGCCGACGGGGATACGGACCACGCCTTTGCCGCTCTCCATGCTTTGTCTAGTGGGATGGTTGAGGTTGAAACTTGGGGATTGCTTCTTTGCCGCTTGCTTCCTTGGGAGGCACTGTGCTCTCAGGACATTTTGGAACGCTTTCTTAAACTCTTGACTTGAGCACGGATAGATTATGGGGTTGATGCAGCTGTTTAAATATCCAAGCCAAAATGTTATTTTAAAAAGTGTGTCCGGGGGTTTGATTGCAGGAAAGAAAGAACCTAAAATGGAAAATACACAGAGTGTTAAGGCAGAGGCAGTGAGAAATTGCAGGTAACCAAAGAAACTTAAACACTGGAAAAAATAAATAAGATTCTGTTCTTTCTTGGAAAATCTCTGACTCAAAGCCCAATACCTGCAGAAAAACATCTTTCAGAAGGTATGGTGTTGTAAAATTACACGCATCTTCTATCAGAGATCAATTCAAGACATCTACTTTATTATACAAGCATTGCATTCCCATTTACAGACAGAGAGACAAGCAAGAGGCCTGGTATCAAGTGATAGAGGAAAATTGCTTCCTCAGGGACTTCTAATTCAAGATTAGTTAGCCAAATAACAGTCATATCCAGGAGGTCATCAGAAGGGGTTTCAAATGGCAAGAAAATCACACCATTTCAGAAGCCAGAGTAAGTAGGATTACTGAGTTGGCTGCATTCCAGCTAAAAGTCTTACAAATGATAACTACTGAGTGCTCATTTTCCCTTGAAACCTTTAGAAAATCTAACTATCCACATTTTTCTGTCTCATACAATGCATTTAAAATTCAGAGAAGCTAAAGGAAAGGTTCCTTCTTACGTCAATGAGCACTAGAGAGGGTCTCACGGGCAGCCAGGATATATATACTGATATATACTTGCAAGGTTACCTCCCACGGACGACTCAAAGAGCAAGAACTTGGACGGCTCCTTAGTAAGGAAAGTACTATGGGACATTTGATTCTATAGAAGGCAGGACAATATTCAAAAAATTTGAAATCTTCATGAAGCTTATTCAGCATTATCAGTGACAGAGCCCTAAATTGTGCACTCATGAGTCCTCACGGCCTTGGCACAACAGTCAGCTACAAGTGACCATGCAAATTGAAAAGTAAACGGCATTACTTTTTAAAAAATAGATAATGACATATGCTAACATAGGATTTACCTCTGAGTTATCTGCTGATTTAAAATCTCAGGAACATTTCTCCTAATGCCAAACCTTTGGTTTTTGTTTAAGTACAACTCGAGCTCCTTACCAAGTTGTATAAGCAAGTTTTTAACTTTAAGCAATTTGAACAAGGTGTCGGTAAATGCTTAAGAGATTTGCTCACGGAGAGGTGTTATTATAAAGCTCCAGAGCCATATTTAAGACATCAAAGAGTCAACACCGGGGCTTATGGAGAATTGTTTAGAAATTTGTTGCTTTTCTTGAATGAGGCTGGAAAGTGGCCGTTGGAACAAGATCCTGTAATTCTCTTATTTGGTACTTCTCTTTGCTTAGAGATAAAAACAATATTGTCTGAATGTGAATGAACCAGAAAACTAAACTCTGGGGTGGGAGTAAGTGATAACAGCTCTTCTAAAACCAGTTTTGCAAAATGAATCTAGAACCAGAGAAAGTGAAAAAATATTTGCCATATGCTGTCAAGGGGAAAGGCTGTTTCTTACTTGCCTCCTTTAAAAGAAAAAAAAGAAAAAAAAAGGAAGATGTTCTGTCTTACAAACATCAGTAATTAGTTTGGGCACAGGAAGAAAAATAGTTTCCCAGAAAACATAATTGGCTTGTTTTGGACTTTATAGTCAAGTTTATAATAAACAGAACTTTTAGCGCTGACACATGCTTGTCTTCCTGCTTGCCCCTGGAAAAATTGTAAGCATGTGCATGTTGAAAGAAATACTGTGGAAGATTTAGGCATCAATACATTTGTCATCCTCTGCAGTTCAACTACGTCTGTGAGCAGCTCCGCATATTTGCGGGGATCGATCTGTTCGTTGGACCTCCCCTGCCTAAGGAAAAGCTAATAATGCACTTAGAGGGTGTTCTAATTTAGTTCTGAGAGCTGCTGAACTTTGGTTTGAACCTTTTTCTCCCCATCTTCGCCAAACAAAGCTTACAGCAAGCACGGCAAATGCTTTCAAGCAGCAAGAGCCCGAGAGGAATTCTCAGGGTGTTTTTTGCCTGTGTGAGAACGTATCAAAATATTGCCTGAACCAGGGACACAAATAGTGCAGGGTGATTAATGACTTGCTCCTTCTTGCTGAACGCGGCCTCCGCTGCGAAACGCAACGCGAGGTCTTCTTGCCGTGGCACCAGCTCCTCTGGTGGGCCCAGAGGACACGCTGCTGGCGGGGAAGGAGGAGGAGGAGGAGAGCAGCCCTCCAGTTATCCCTGGCCTGGGGGAGGTCCCCTGAGCCCCAGTCCTTCTGCTGTGTGGTGGAGCAGCAGAACACCCAAAGGCAGTGCAGAACATGCCGCAGGAGCTCTCTCCTCCTACCTTGAACCTCTGATTCCAACCCCAGTCACAACCCGGCCACCAAGCCCCAGTCTCGCTGGTGATGGCTCCCGCGTTGCTCCAAGCTAGCCAGGTAGAGCAGTTTCACTATCAGTTTCAATACAACCAGTTTTTAAGACCAAAAACGTTGTGCTAAAGAAAACAAACTTTTTTTTAAAAAAAAAAAAATTCAGCACGAGTGAGCAGGCATATCCATAGCCCAGAATTTTTCTCAGCAAATTAACGCCCCTTTCCTTTAGTGAAAAAACAACTAAATAACATTCTCACAGAACGTTCTGGCTGAAGTCCTTGGGAGATGAAAAATAATGAAAGGCTTCTAAATGCTCAAATCATGCTCAATTTTTTCTTTATTTCCTCATTTAATTGCGGCATATCTACTGCTTTCCCATTTTGCGTTCGGACAAAAGGTGAAACAAATCTCGGTTTAGGAAATCCGCTGTGCGAGGCTGAGTGTAAAAATGGGTAAACAATAACAATTCCTGTTTGCTGCAACTTCTGGCTCACTCTAAATGGAATGCTAGTGCTTTGCCAAAGTCTGTTAAAAATAGAAAATAGCCAGTGTCAGAGTCTGTCTCTTGCTCTTTTTTTGGGGTAGGGATCTGCATGCTAATTTATTAATGTAACCTTTTTTGGTTCATCGGTGTAGAGACTTGTTGCCTTGGAACAACACACAGTGAAAAGAAAGCGAAGTAGTTTTAAAAGCATACAATTTTTGCTATCTGTAGACCCCAGCACATGCTGTCTTTAACTCTTTCTTTCCCGTGGTGGGTACAACCTGGTCTTGAGGACAGTGGCTTTGCTCCGCTGTGCGTTTGGTTGTGCTGGTCAGTGATGGTTCATACAGAATCACAGAATGGTTCGGGCTGGAAGGGACCTTAAGGCCCACCCAGTGCCCTGGGCAGGGACACCTCCCACCAGCCCAGGTTGCTCCAAGCCCCGTCCAACCTGGCCTTGAGCCCCTCCAGGGATGGGGCAGCCACAGCTTCTCTGGGCAATGTTTAGACCATGTTTATGTTTAGACCAGCTAAAGCTGTGCTGTGGGCTTCGTTATAACTGTGTATTGTCCTGTGAATGAAACAGGACAAACACCAACAGGAAGAAACCTCGTTAGTAGCATCTGGAAAGGGCTGAGGCTGGAATTGATAGTCAATGGACCCAATAAGTAACAGAGCTAGATGTAAAACCAAGGTAGAAATAATTTGGACCTTTTTCTTACTCATGCTGACAGCTTATTCAACTTCCAGAGCAAGATGAATCAAGATCAGCCTGTCTAAACCCCGAGCCACTGAATTATTGTGCAGGATGCAAAAAAATATTCCACCTCCTGCACCTTCTCTGTCTAATGAGCAAAATCCCGCTGTGTGTTGCAGACTGCTGTGAGGAACTATTGACATTGCTCGCATTTGCTTAGTGCCTCTATAGAAATGTGGTGTCCTATTCGAAAGGCCACAGAAAGCAATGCCCTTCTGTTGCAGGCACCTGGTTACCTCTGTACTTCAGAAACTTGCCCTAATCTTTTCTCTTGGCTACCTGCCTATCTGGCAAAAGGGGACAAATATCATATTCTCCAAGCCCTTGGGCAACCACGTCCCTCCCCACAGAATACTAAGAATGTATTCTTTTCTTCCAGGCCTTTAATATTCAGTGATGTTGCTGTCATGATTAATACCAGTGGTTGATATATCTGGTAGCAAGCGGGAGTCAAACAGTGCTGCTAATTCTGGTGATAAAGTGTCCAGTGGCCTGAAACATCGAACCAGGCAGTGGCTGGCAGCTCGAGTCGGCTGAGTTCAGACTAGAAATAAAACTTAGGCTTTGTGTTTTGGGTTGGGTTGTTTGTTTTGTGTTTTTTTTAAAGACAATGACCGTAATTAACCATGAGTTTAAATGTGGTACAGAGAAACCACGTGGAGCTGGGGTGAGCAGTTCAGAGTCCATGCCCAGTCAATCCTTGACCATTTGGCGGCTGTCAGTTAGTGTCAGCTGGGGTTTGGACACTTGCCTACTATCAGCCAGGACTGAGAAAACAGAATTATTATTATAGCACTTAATTCTCCAGAGCAAGCTTTTCCAATTCTCTCACTCCAGGCCAGGTGTAATCAGAGATTAATCAAGTGCTGCCATCCAGGTATCCTCTAATAGAACTGGATAGTGTGCAGCCGCTGAGAAGTGAAAAGTTTTCTTTCTTAAAACTTATTCTCTATCCTATTTACATGCCTTAATGTCTTCCCTGATACACTGGCAGGAATAAAATGGTAAATAGTGGCAAAACCGATTACAGTTTAGAGGCTTCATCTTCCACTGTCTCCCTGCAGTCTGTGCTGGAAGAACAGTAAAGAAAACTTCAACTGATCTTTTACCGCCTTTGAATTGTGGATTGACTAAATGATGCTTGAATTCCTGCTCTGTTTTCAAAAGGTTGAGGGCTCTCGAGTGTCGGTAGCACAATTCAATTGCTTGTTGTATGAAAATTAAATAAAATAAAATGTACTATTAGCCTCCTGAGATCCTTTCCCATTAAGCATTTCATCACTCACCCCTGAAAATGTCAGGATTGCATTCCCTTCCCTTGTCGTTTATTTTCCTGTTTGTCAACTCGAAGTTTCTTCAGATCTGAGAGAGAAGTTTTCCGTGTACCTCCTGGTGAGTAAGTGCCAATTCAGTCACAGAGATGTAATTTGTCAGAAGTTGCGGAGCTGCTTGATTATAGGTTGTTTAAGACGCGGTACTGATGTCGTGCTGTCATTTCACTGATGGACAGCACAGAGGGATTGAGAAGCTACCAGACGACAGGAATTTGTGTTATTTGTTCACTCTGTATCATCTCTGTCAGCACCATGGGAATGAGATTCCACGCATTTTCATGACCCACAGACCCATAGTGGTGTTAAAATCCATCTCCGCTACTAAATCTTGCAGCTCTGTTTAGGTTCACTACATTTTCCCCCCTTTTGTGTTGTATGTTACAGATTCCACTCAGAAGATGACAGCAGTGCCCGTGCACCTTGTGAGCAGAGAAACCAAGCGGTATTTTTTAGCGTTACGTTATCATAGCTTGCAGTGTCCTAGGGAACCAGGAGAAGTACCTACGTAAACCTTGCAGAGAAATCAAACAAAAATCCTGGCACCTCTTGCCTCTGACGAATACGAAATACGCCTCTGGAACCACAGCGAACTGGAGACAGGGATAGTGGGAGGCAAAACTTAAAACTCAGGTCCTGGGATCTGCCCTAAGGGGGTCAAGCCAGAGGGCAGCAGCCATTCCAGAGCAATTGCCCTTAAAACCCAGAGGATGAAGCACGGAGGAGCACTGACGGCCCCACACGGATTAACTCTGTACCAGGGGCAGCCTAGGTCTCTCCGGAGGCAGCCTGCTCTACGAACACTGATAAATGCGTTCCATCTTGTGTTCCCAAGCTCCATGTTAGCACTGAACTTTATTCCATAAAGATGGCATTCTACACTGCATCTGGGGTCAAGACACAAACCACACTCTGGAAAGTATCTTTATATATATATGTTCTGCCGTGGACACGCAACAGCTGCGCTCTGTACATATATACTCTCCCAGCACGTCTCATCCTGCTGCTCCCTTACGGAAAGTATTTTCTGTGGGAACAAAACATGGGACCAAAGAACCCTTGAACAGTGGGAAACGCTTCTGGGGTTTGTACAATCAAATTAACACGACAAATGCAGAACAGAGGTTCATAGAGATGAGGAAGGGTAAGAGCCTGCACCTGGCAAGTCTTGCACCTTTACAGCTGTGCCTGTCCCGGGGTCTGGAGTTTTGTGGCTGATTCAGGTGGAAAATGAGGGTGACTTTGTGCCTAGATATCCCTGACCCATAATAAACAGATGTAGAAGGAGAAGTGAGAGTTTGTTTCTCTTCACAAGGGGCCGAATCCAGATCTCTGGGGCACCAGGAGGGTGCGGGAGTTTGGACACAGGTGAGGGGTGGGAAGGAAAAGCAACGGGAATGGGTCAGTCTGGGAACGGTGCTCTGATTATTTGGATTTTTTCAGGCCTAATTTATGCTCTGTTTCATATTGTACCCACTTAGGATGGATGATATTTCTGGCAAAGAGCAAACATCCCAGCAAGCAACTATTTCCAGATTCACTGTGGGCTGTTGCAGATTTAGAAAGCTGATAAAAAACCATGGGAAGGTAAACTGAGGTTTTGTTACCCGTGTAAACCCAAATAATCACATTGTTTTACAAATCAATTTCTTTGTCGTTGGAATTCCAGCTCCCGTGCCGTTACTGCGGTGGAATGATTCTGGATCTTGTTGCTCACATTTTTAAGATATTTGATATTCGTCCCGAAGCCCTTGCTCTCAGAGACGTGGACTTACAACAAAATCTTAGCTTTCCTTTAAAAATTAAAAGAACCCAAACGGGTGGTTCAGAGAATAGTTCGAGAAGATGAGTCTATCTCAGCCTGTCTCAGGAGTTTGTCATTCTGTGGTTGTTGGTCGTGATTTTGGAATCCTTGGGGTTAGCAATACAGGAATAATTATCAGCAGGAGCTGAGTGTCTCTCCCTTACGTATCCAAATTGCAAACAAATCCTGACATTTGCCGGGTGGGGTGGAAGAATCACTCATCGCCTTTCAATCACTAACAAATCCTAAATTGTGCCGTGACTTTTGAGAGTGAGGGAAAAATTACGTTCTTGGTTCATTTGCTCCAGGGACCTGAAAGTGGTGACTACACAAAGCAGGAACATTTTGAAGGCAAGGAGAAGCCTTCTCTGACAGGTAGTGCGTGCAGGAGGGCCAGAGATGTGAATCACGAAACAGCACAACTGATTCCACTTTGTCTCTCTCATTTTCAGCGTAAATGGCTATTAATATCACCAGTTCCTTCCGCTGCTTTGCTGTTCTATGAGTCAGTGGGACACAACGTTTCAGGACTCGGTAACGGTGGAGAAATGTTGGCCACAGGGATGTCAGTGGGATCTTTGCCATTGGCTTCAGTGCAGCTGAGTTATCAGCCTGGACCAACAAAGCCTTTCCAGTCTGTGTTTATGAAAAATACCTTTTGTGATTAACAAAAAAAAAACAACTTGCCAAGGAAATTTCTTGGCTGTTTATCTTCATGGCTTATTTTCTCCCCATTCAGTGGCTTAACAGACACTCACGTTTGTGCTCCCTGACTCACGGACCGTAAACACCTTTCTTCTCCCTGACCTGTGCTCCGGAGAATGAGCTGGAGCTTTGTTTTGGGGCTTTTTCCCCTTAATTTCTTTTTTTTTCTTTTTGCCGCTGAGGGAATGCACCGAAGTGCTAGTGTGGGGAACCTAGCGCGAATATTTCTTCCATGGCTGGAGTTCACTGTTTTCTGATATGAAAACTATATTGAGGGTTCGGTTGTCCCAGCTTTTATCCATTTTATTTTATTATATTATTATCAGCTGAACAATGAAAAGAAAGGGGGTTCAGATCCTCGTTTCTCTGAATACCTGGACAACCCAGCCATGATGATGACGAGGGAGTGTGTGGGCTGTTTGCCTTACTCTCTGCCCTCCAAGTAAAGCAGTAGAAGAGACAGGAGGATCCCATGCTTGTATTTACTGCTATGACACTATCTATCCAATTCTAAAGAAGAAAAGAGGTGATTCATGAAAAGGAGTTAAGCAGTTTACCTTCTGTATGGGGAAATGCCAGGATAGCGATTCCCTGGAAGGCTGGTGCAATTCTACACAGTTCTGCTTCCCAGGAAAACTTTTGATTTCTCTTCCTTGTTTTCCTCATCAGCAAACTTACTCACCCTCCCGTCATGTAAACACCTTCCCTTTAACACTGCCTTCACAGGATAAGACAATACAACCCATTCCTTCAGTATCATCAATCGAAATTGTCTCGATTCTACAGGAAATTGGTGACTTTCTGTCCAGCCCCCACAGTGAAGCTGTTCCCGAGGGATCCCAGCTCGCTGCTGCATCTTACACCCTGGCAGTTCCCATTATACCGCTGCGTAAACTATGGGGGACGGATGAATCACAAGCGCTGCGTTTTTGTGCCCCCAAAAGACCCTAAAACCCATGTTTAAATTGCTCTCAGTATCTCACACTGATGGATCCTGTATGTTACTTGGATTTTGCTCATTAAAACACTGCAGTCGGCAGGAGTCTGTAGGTAGGGAATAGAGTGAATTGCAGTGTATAACCTCCAGGACAGTAGCAGGTATTTGAACTCCTGCTGTGATAAGACATGGGTGAAGCAGAGACCCCGGCTTTGCTTCCCTGACCCATCCCTGTCATATTCTGGTTCACGTTGACAAAGGAACGTGGTCCGAAGCCCCGTTACTTTGACAGTAAGTGGGCAGGATGCAGGACGGCTTATCCAGAAACCGTGGGAGTTGATCTGAACATGTTCTGGCAGAAGAACACGTTGAATCAAGACTCAGATGGTCTTGAAAAGAGCAAGAGCACAAGAAGGACATGGACCCGTTGGAGTGGGTCCAGAGGAGGCCACGAAGATGATCTGAGGGCTGGAGCCCCTCTGCTGTGAAGACAGGCTGAGAGAGTTGGGGCGGTTCAGCCTGGAGAAGAGAAGGCTCCGGGGAGACCTTATAGTGGCCTTCCAGTACCTGAAGCTGGGGAGGGGCTGTTGGCAAGGGCATGGAGCCATAGGACGAAGAGGCAATGGTTTAAACTAGAGCAGGGCAGGTTTAGATGAGCCATTGGGAAGAAGTTCTTTCCACTGAGGGTGGTGAGACACTGGCCCAGGTTGCCCAGAGACGGGGTGGAGGCCCCATCCCTGGAGACATTCAAGGCCAGGCTGGATGAGGCTCTGAGCGACCTGATCTAGTTGTGGATGTCCCTGCTCACTGCAGGGGGGTTGGACTAGATGGCCTTTGGAGGTCCCTTCCAACCCAACCCAACACATTCTAAGATTCTAAGCTACTTCTGCTATGTTTTTCACTGGTACCAAAAATCAGATGGGTCCTTGAAGCACAGCCTTTTGGGAAATACTGTACCCCAACACACACAAAAAGTGCTTTGTGTTGTCTCAGCATTGCAACATAGAGGAGGACAAGTGGCATGATTAAGGTAAATTCTGTATCTGATAACATACAAAGAACTGCAGCTTTTCTGTCATGTCCAGCCACCTTTGACTTCCAAAAATAAGTTTCCCATTTACAGCTGAGTGGACTGGCTATGAACTCAAGCCTCTGGCGCCTAAGCAAGGTGCCGTAGTTAAATCAGCCACCTTACTAAAACATGTAACAAGTGATCATATACACAACAAACGCAAACCTCACGGGAAAACACAGGCATGCGTGCACCGACCTCCAGACATTGGTGCGTGCTCCTACTCCTCATCTTCTGACCTCCTGAGATATTGCATCAATGGCAGAGCTAGAAAAATGCATTTTATGTTTCTGGTTTACCTCTAGCGAAAGTAAGGAGTCATTCTCTTTGACTCCATTTAAAACAACAACCACAAAATAGTAATTAGAAACCAGCTGCAGACAGGCACGTAGACAGGATTAGAGGATTCCCTTGACAGTGTTTGTGTCAGCTCACAAGACTAATTTACTACTCTACTACAAATATAAATACCCTCCAGCATATCCTCTTTTCTGCTCTCTTCATCATGAGAATGATTGACAAACGCTAAAAGCTTTCCTCTCCCTTGCCTGGTTTAGTAGTCTGGGTTGTTTTTTCCCCTGTGACATCCTGGCTCAGACTTTCCCTTTTTGCTTCTTTCTGCTTCTGAACTCAACATCTGGGACCAGATAGGTTTAAGCTAGCTTGCCACAGAAAGTGGACAACTAAGCTCTGTGAGTTTGTTTGCTTCTAAGGGTTTGTTAAGATGAACCATCAATCCCAACTTGGGACCATTTTTGTAATATCCCAGCCCCTTTTCTTTTTTCCATCAGTTCTGTGCATGTTTCACCTCAAAACAATCTGCAATCATTGTCATCTGTGTTGTTGAAAATGCACCTTTTGCAAAATTCCCAGAGCAACCCATAAGCGTCTTCCAGCTACAGGAAAAGGTCTGCTCTGTCAGCTGACACCACTTTGGTGCGATGTTGAGCATGAGGTTACATCACTATGGGCAAGCACTGAATTTCTGGACTCTTCTAGCTCTTGAGTATTTCTTTCTGTATTTGTCCGTAGCCCTTTCTAGCAATTGCAAGGAGAAAAGAAAAAACAGAAATGGAAGAAAACATGCTGTTATTGTGGAATGCCAAAGTCCAACAAGCCTTAATTGGCCAGATGAGCCTCATCTGTGGCCTCTACCTACAGACCCTCTGCCCATTGGCCTTGGAGCTGCATATAAGGTCAGGCTCTTTTCTTTAACCCTCTTTGAGTGATGTAAGTAAGCTCAGGCTTGTTCTTTCCTGGCTCTGTTTTGTTGGTGTGTGTTTGTTGGGTGATTACTGGACCGTCAGCTGAACCTGTTATGGATGCCACCTCTGCCTTCTTCTGCTCAGGTATGGTGAGTACACGCTTTTGGGGAGGGCACAGGTCCTACCTGCCCTGTTGTCACCCTCTGCTCCTGGGTTGTTCTCCCTCATGGAGCAGCCCTGCTCTTGCTGCTCCTTTACATTCAGGATCCTCTAGGAGCCTGTTCTCAGGTTTCCAGTTCAGCTTCAAGTCATCCCTATTTCCTGTTGCCTAAGAGAATATGGTTTCTCCAATAAGCAATTTTGCTTACTTTAGGGCACTTGGTTTCCCCCAAGATCTTAAAGAAATTTGGCAACATGTCAAACAAGATCTTAAAGAACTCTGGGAAGAGAAGTATGGTTTCAATTTATAGCTTATAGGAAAATAGAAACTTGGTGGTAAGAATGCTTTGGCTAATGTAGAATACAAAAATGCAGCTCTATCACCTGCTAGTCCTCCTAGCTTCAGTAAAGCAGTGTATTCTCGTTCGTGTAAGGAATGCATGGGCTGTAATCCTCGGCTTGCACTCCTCCTAGCTATTCAAATGGAGCGCTTCAGAGCAGTCATGTTTTGAGAAAGGAGCCAAGCATGGCGTAACCAAAGTGTAAGGTCAGCTCTAAAAGGTTTTTAAAGCTATTCTCGCTATGTAAATTAACACGAGGGCATGTTAGATGGGGAAGCTCAAGTCACTCATAAGTGGCTAGCGGTTGCGAATATGGTGATTAAGTGTTGCAGAAGAGAAATAAGAAATTAAGAAAATGATGCAACAGGTGTAGAAGATGATATGTGAGAGCAATAGCCCTAAAGTGGACAGGGAGACAGCTACCTCCTCTGAAGGACTGAATAATAGACTACCTATGGGGTAGGATGCTCTTGCAGTCTGCTTGGAGCAAACATCAGCCTGTACTAATCAAGTGGCAGTCAGTGAAATTATTTAGAGCTCCGAACCAGGCAAGGAATCTATTCAGAAGACAAACGTTTCCTTCTGTTGAATATATCCCTTGTATACTTATAGAAAGGTGGATGCTTAGTGTCAGATGAGGAAAGTTTGATGGACATATCTGAAAATCTTCTGCTTGGGAAGCAATTGCAGAGAGCTGTAGGTGTACGTGGACATCAGTCTTTCTTCACAACCTATTACTAGGGCAAAAGTTGGACGTGATTGCTCTTAGGCAATGACACTTAAAGGAAGAGTCTGTGCAGAATTCCCCCAATAAAGTTAATTCAGCAATGGGTTTACAGTTCATTTTGTGTAATACCAGTTCAAAGGAAGGTCTGCAGACTAAAAAGCACTTTACACTGTCAGGGTTTCACTGCTGTGGAGCAGAGATGGAATTTGAGCTCACTAAGAGCAGGTGTTGTATAGAGGCCAATGGACATAGTCGAAGGACCTCACAGCTCCTGCTGGCTCTGTTTGAACTCCTGTTTAGGTGCTGATTGCTGCCTCTTACCCCGCATTTCAGTTGGTCTAAGCCTTCCCCAGACTATCATGGAAAAGGACCTCTCATTGCACTAGGAAAGCTGTGTGTCTACAGGGGAACCGAGATTTAATTAGGGGAACACAAACACTGCAGATCTAGTTGGATAGCACTTGAGCTGTGACTTGGGAGGTTTTGTTAAACAATATGTGAAGATATGTTGAGTTCGAAGAAGCTTTTACAGGAAATCTTTGAGACTAGAAGTGGATCCACTGGTCACCTCTAGAGAGGGAGAAAAGGAAGCCTGACTTCTTCCAGGGGAAATTAGCTGTTTCGGCACTCTTATTTCTACAGAAGTGTTGTGAAGGGTGGGTTTGCACTCCAGCATGCAGAGAAAGAACAAATTGTAGCCTCAGTTCTTTTCATGCCACAGGATGATTCCTTGGCTTATTCCACACACCTCAAAGCCAAATGAGAGGAAGGTGTTGGTCCGAAAGCTTTTGCACAGACCCTTTGCCTGGCATGAAACTCCGTCCATCTAAGAAGTTAAGAAAGACATTACTTGCACAGATTGCAACTGGCAGCTTTACATGCTGATTTCAATTAAGATATTGTCTTGTGGCAGGGACACTCAAGTTATTTTTCCAGTTATTTTCAGAAGCACCTGCTGATACGGATACCATGCCTTTATTCCCCTCTTCCCCTCTTGATATCCTTCTATCGCTCTCGCCCTTTCCTGTACCTGCACTTCAAAAGTTTCTACCCCCATTTGTTAGCCACTTTAACGAGCCTGGTGTTTCTTGTTTTAAAGTGGTTCTTGGTTGGTCGAGTTGATGTTAATAGATGGGGGGGATCTCGAAGATGCTGCATATCACAGTAAAATAACCTGGTGTTTTGGGAACTTCTGCTGTATAGAGTGGTAAGCACCTGCCAGTTGTCTGAAGTGGTTTGTGTAGCACAGTTTAAGAATGTCTGTCTCATGGACAACCTTCACTGAGGGTGGCCTGCTTTTGAAAGGCTCTGACTTCTGCAAATGCCTGAAGTGACATGCAGCAGCCGATGGGACCGTTGATAGGTCTGTCCTGTGGCCACAAAGCTGCAGAGCTGGTCTTCTGCACCACAAAGCTGTTGTTGCCCAGCCAGCTGTGTTGTGGCCTCCCCAACTGCCAATGGTTTTGGCAAGGGAGTATTCTGCGTATCTGAAAAGTCTGACCGCTGTCACTCATCTGCTGCGTGGTCCTGGCCAAATCACTTCTCCTCCCTCTGCCTGCTTTCACCTGTCTGCACTGTAGGTCTGGAAAAGGTTACCATCTTTTCGAAAGGGTTCTGCGTGGGATAGGTGTCGAGCGCCATATGCAGTCGCCTCTGGGCGAGTCTCCGGCACAGTCTCAGGCTGGTGGGACAGTCTGCCTCAGACGCGTTTCCTTGGTATTTTTGAAGACGTGTTATTTTGTGCATTTTTGTCTGTTTAATAGTGTTTTTTGTCTTTAAACAAAAGTAGCAAATAGGTTTTGAAAGACTTATTATATGCTTTAAAAATAACATAGTAACCCCACAAAGATAGCAAAGCTAACCTCAAGAAAGTTTCCTTATAAGGGATCAAAGTAAGATGCAAAGCCAGTCTTGAATCCATAAAATTTCTTAAATCCAAAGCAAATTAATTGACAACAGCTCCGTATGGGCAACCATGTTTACACATGAAAAGAAGTGTGTTTAATGTGTTCTTGCAAACCCTTTTTGGGTATGTTTCAGACATCTTGGCAACCAGCATTCCAAGGTGCTGACACCCCGGACAGCATGAGCCAGGTCTTTCAGGGCTCTTCCCCATGAAACATCTACATCTCGTACTCCAGCACTTCCCGGTAGTGACCAACAGAAAAGATTCTCTAGTTTTGGCTTTTTCACATGGCAACGTTAGCGCCAAGTTTTCATGAAACAACCTGGTAATCTTAGTAAATCCCATAGAGGTTAATTGAAAACGAACAGCTTTTTATAAGCTTTATAAAAAAAAAAAATTAAAAAGAAAATCCTCAAATCTTCCTTCTCATGTTTAGGTAAGGCTGGTTTTTCTTTTCCTTAATTGCACACATTGTTCTGTTACTAGCTGGAACTTCCACACAATCTTACTTTATTTTTCCTGTACAGCATAAGCCCTTTCCATAAGAAAAGCTACCGAAATTGAGCAACTCACAGATTTAAGGTTCAAAAACTGATATTTAGTACAGCTGCTGAAAAGCAAACTTCAGTGTGATGTGCCACATACGTTGCACTCAGATATAGGTGTGGGATTAGTATTCTGCTTTTAAATCCTGAAATCACATCAAAGGTGATGGAGCAAGGTTTAATTAAAATTCTAATTACTACTTTATATTTCAGTGATAGTAAAGCAGAACAAATCCCCGACTTTCCTCCCCTGCAGAATTACAGCTGGGGAATAAATGTTCATGTTCAGCATGATGGTCGAAGCCGGTGTTTGGCCAGTGGGCTCAGTGGGTTTCCACAATAGATGCAAGCCAGAGAAGTATAAAATCAGTTTGAAGGATCCTCACTGCTGTCTTCTGACTGGTCATATGATAAATTAAGAATTACATTAATTTCATCTGGAGTATGATATCTCATAGTTTGAATTTCCTGATAGGAAGCTGATTTTTTTTCCTTACAGTGGGAAGTGTTAGGTGCTGAGCACTCCAGGAGGTCTGGCCCCAAGGCTGTGAACAGTTACTTTGACCCTGAATGCATTTATAGCTTGACCTTTTACGTATTTATTTACACATCACCTGAAGAACTGGTTGCAAACTTAGATATAAACGCACATCCCTTTAAAGATATTGTTCCTGTGGCAGAGCTGGTAGGAAGTAACAGTCCTGGTTCTGAAAGAGTATTTTTTCTGTACGGAAAAAGAATGCTAAATCCTTTCCATTATTTTCAGAATTTTATGCTTCTCTTTGAACCAGAGATGGTTTGTTTCATTTGAGACTCTCATTTTTTACATTCACTGCTTTCTGACGGTGAATGTTTTGGTTTTTGACAGCTTTCCAATAGAAAATTATTCCCTCAGAGATTTTCTGATCAACATTATTGGACACAGGCACAAAAACAGCCCTCCCTCCAGGGAAGGTGCTGTAAAAGGGAGAGGGTTTTGCTTTACTTACCGAGAGGCATTACTACAAAAAATGGAAGCCAGCACAGAACGAAGCATCCCACAACTATTCCCAGGGTCTTGGCCGCTTTCTTTTCCCTGGAGAACTTGAGGAGACGCACTGAGAAATGATGCTTGCTCTTGGGGTTGGATGCTGAGCCGCTCGCTTCAGGAGCGTTTTTGCGATGGATCCGTAGGGTCACTTCTTCGGAACGAGATCTCTCGGTCTTCAGACCAGAGGTCAGACCTTTGTTTTCCCTTTTGGCCACTACATAGACTCGGCAATACATCACCAAGATAATAGTCAGGGGGAGGTAGAAGGAGCCTAGAGCGGAGAACAACACGTAGCCAGGCTCCTCGGTGATTTGGCAGATGGTCTCATCTTCTGGTGCTGGTTCCTTCCAGCCAAAAAGAGGTCCAATGGATATCACCAGAGACAATGCCCACACGCACAGTAGTGCCAGGAGACCTCTCTTCTCTGTCACTATGCTTGGGTATCTCAGTGGGTAACTCACCCCGATGTATCTGTCTATCGAGATGATGCAGAGGCTCATAATGGAAGCAGTGCAGCAAAGGACATCAACAGCTGCCCAGATGTTGCAGAAGATTCTCCCAAAGACCCAGTAGCCCAAAATCTCCATAGTGGCTGAGAAGGGCAGGACAGTGGAAGTCAAGAGGAGGTCGGCTACAGCCAGGTTAATTATATAGTAGTGGGTAACACTCTGAAGATGTCTGTGGCAGGCTACGGAGAGGATAACCAGAATGTTACCCAAAACCCCAAAAACTATCAGTCCCCCTAGAACAACACCTAGTAAAATGGCCTTTGAAATGTTCACAGGCCCCACAGAGTGGGTGCAGTTGGAGCAGTCGGAGGAGTTTCCAGGAAGGAAAGCCATGGTGAGGGTCTGATACTGTTCATGTGAGGCTGTTGTACTTCACTCCCTTTTCAGGTAGAAAGAGTGATGAGATCAATTCTCAGAAGGTCTTATAGGCCACATTTGCCTGGCTTTGCTGGGGAAAAGAGTTTTTAAGAACGTCTTAGAAGTGCAGCACCAGGAACAATGAGAAGGATCCAGAAACATATTAGAAAATCTACCTTTCTCCCCAAGTTTTTACCAGTATAGCACAGTTAATAGCTGCTATTTTCAAGCCAAATTTAACTCCTTTTGCATTTTTCTTGGGGTGCAGAAGTGAGGCTACACAAAGCAGAAGCTATTTGTCCTACTTTCCGGGAATACATGCTGAGAAATTTTGGAATTGCAGGTTAGAACCATTTCGGCCTTTTGGGGAAGATTCAATATTTAGGTAACATAAGTATTCCGATTTTAGGTTTCCCCCAAGAGGAAATCACTGATGCTTTTAATTACGTTGTGTTAGTCCTGATTCTGCCTTACAACTGGCTTAGAAACCTGACAAAGTGGAGGCTGCTGCCGTGTCTGCTCAACAGTGTCATTTGAGATATTTGCCACTACCCATCTTCAGGGTCTGAAGCATCAATCACAGCTTCTCCATGCTGTGGAGCTGTTGTCACTTGAGCTCCTGGACTGCAAATTGAAGTTCATCTACAGCGGCTTCTGGCTTGCTCTGAAGGGGAAAGTGAAGTTTGCTGTGTCAACGATGTACGCTGTTGTGCTCTTTGCAGATCGTCACCCCCCTGAAGGAGACAAAGACACAAACAATGTGATTCCAAAAGCAACGTTCACTTACTGCTGCGGTTCCCATATAAGAATAGAGCAGGAGGCTATTTTAGGGAGCCTTCCTCAGGCTGGCTCCGGTCAGTGGAACCAACCTTTTCTCAGCCCAGTATTGTTTCACAGCAACCAAGAGACCAACGTGGATTTTGTTGCCTGAATTTTTCTGACCACGTTCTCAGCAGCGGTTGGTTCGCCTTTAGGGATAACAATCAATCCTAATTATCGCTTCACCCGCAGAGACCAGTTCTAGGAGAGACAGAAACCTGTGGGACACAATTCAGGACTACAAACTGTGAAGTAGATTTGTAAGTCCAGAATTTAGTCTAAGAGTTATGAAGTGAGTCCTTTACCCACTGAACTGCTCGTTAGCCCAACTAAACTGCCCATTTTAGAAATCTATAGGAAAAAGCAATTCCTGCCAAGCAGATGATGTTGCAAGGAACAAGTTTCCTACTGAGTGACAAAATGTTTCAGAGTATCTGGAAGCCAAGCTCAGCCTTAGCTGACTAAATATGGAGAAAAGGTACATCAGATGGGAAAGTGAGGATAAGCCTGGGAACTGAGACCCGGGGGGCACGGAGGGGAAAGCTACAAGTGTGGGCTGGAAAGCCTTTCACAGCACCTAGATGTGGATATCGTGTTCCCACCCAAAATATTGATCAGACGTGAAAAACCACCACTAAGACTACTCCTGTTAAATCCGAGATAAGGTAAGACTCTGTAAGCGTCCTAAATTGGGTCTCAGATGAGTCCCTCGGATCACACTTTACGCAAACACTGAGCAGCAACAACTGTCACAGACCTGAATCTCAAAACTGAATTTTCCTGTAGGCAAAGGCATTAAAAACCCTGAACCCCTGAAATTCCCAGTTGTGACAAGCAGAGGGGAGGGGAGATGAAAAGGTATTGCACTGTGGGAATTTGCCTTCCGTGCACCAAAATGGAATTCAATCTTTGTATTTTCTTTCCTACAAGAGGGAACTAGTTGAGGTATAATTCCAAGAAAGAAAAGGACAGTTTTCACAAAGCACATCAATGAAAAGTGTCTGTAGCGTCAAGCACCTCTAACCATCCTGACTGTGGTCATTATAGGGTTGATGGTGGACTAGAAAATTAAGAAATGGTCAGACTTGATTTATTTTTTTTTAAAGCACATGAAGCAAAACTTCCCAGTAAGTCAAGGAGGCGCAGCAGAAAGGACTGACAGATATTCATGCTCAAACCCAACCAGATAACACTCAACCTGGGGAGAGAGAAGGTTTTGGGGAGAGCATACCCTGGACCCCTGTGCCTGCCCCGACCCACACTCACCTCGTTGGTCTCTAGAAGGCAGCACAGCTCCTCTGAGCATCCGGAAAGGAGATTCACAGCACAACACAGCAGGCTCCTCTCTTCATGCCCGGGTGGGACTCTGTGCCTGAAAATCCATTGCTTTTCTCCCTTTATTTCCCCACTGGTAGTTTGAGGGCTGCCGGCTGCGCTGATTCCCCGTGTCCCAAGGCTTGCGAGGGGCTTGGCTCCAGCATCCCTGGAGGGATCCCTCCCCAGTTGCAGTGCTCAGCTCCACACTGTCAAGGAGCAGCAGTAACTTTACTGCTCTGCTGATGTAGCAGGCAGTATCCTTGCCATTACCGTAATCCCCTGCCATTCCCGTATTGCTCAGAAAGAAAGAGCACTTAATCTGATGACAAATGGTGTTTAAAATATCTTTCTTTTCTCCCCCCCCCCCCCCCCCCCCAATGCAAACTACCAGCTCCTGCAGAGATCAGAAAGTGGAAGCCAGCTAACAAGCCCCGTTTATAGGCTAACGAGTAATCCCTGTGATGTAGAAAGAGAATTGCCTGCCAGGCAAACTGAGCATGAAGAAAATAACAAGGAGAGACAGACACACTGACCATGCGATCTTCATCCTGGGACAAATTACTGGGGTAGGCAGCACAGCTCACTGGAGATGGGGGGGGGGTTGAGTATGAAATGCCTTGAGCAGAACGCGCTGTTGAGGTGAGGTTGCTCTTTCGCGTAGCTCTTTTAACCGCTTTTTGTTTTTTAAAGTGCTCTGGGTCAATGCTGATGAACAGATAGATATAGAAATGGTGTCCTGAAGTGAAAGGAAAGGAGCGGAGCAGAGAGTGGGATTTTACAGCCAAAGGAAAGCAATTCCTATAGCCCAGGGAAGCGGATGAACCATGTGCCTGTTCTTGCAGGACAGTCTCTCCACCTCCTGTTCCAACAACTTTCCAAGGGGCGGGAGGGTGGGGAGGATGGAATTCAAAGTAATTTTGAGAACCTTGCAAACCGCAAAACCAAGAGGCCGTTTGTAAATGCTCAGCTGCCATTTCTCCATAGTTTTCCACCTCCTGCTCCTGGGCAGTAACTTTGAGAGGGGAAAGTTTGTTTGTTGGATTCACGCGTTTCCTGAACTGAGGCAAGTTTAAAAGTGATGCTCAGGTTGCCCCAGGAGAGCACCGACCGCAGAGCTGGGCTTCTCAGCAGCCTTAGTCACTGTTCCAACAACTCTGCAAGGGGAGGGGGGCTGGAATTCAAAGTAATTTTGAGAACCTTGCAAACTGCAAAACCGGGAGGCGATTTGTAAACGCTCAGCTACCATTTCTCCGTAGTTTTCTTGGCACCCGTGCTGCTTGCTCTGTAGATGTAACGTTTGTTTTTGAAGGCTGTTGAGAAGCCTTAGGCTAAGACGGAGCCCCTGCACAGCTGTGAGTGTCAGGCTGCACCGCCGTCCTTCCCCGGGTAACAAGGGATGTTGGGAGAGAGTGAAGTCTAAACGAATAAAGACCCTCCAAGACCATGATTCAGCAGACCGACTTTAGATGCCTATTTTAGGATGAGGCAACTCTATTTCAATCAATCAATTGGCAAATGAGTCTAAATGACTCAGGGGAGCGAAGAGAGATGAACCCCACCCAGGGTTTTTTTTTCTACTGATACATACGACCTCTTCATACTGGTGGCTTATTCCAAGCTCTTAAACGCACAATGGAAATAAATTTATATTCACAGCTTCAATCATTAACGCTGTACTCAAAGTATCAGCTCATCTATGAGTAATACCCTTGTTAGAGGACATCTTTCTGAAGTGGAGGGAAGCAGCAAGAAGTGCCAGGCAGGAGGTTTTTCTTTCCTAAAATCCTCAGAGAAAAATTAAAGCATTGCAGTGAAGAACTCCTATACCCGGAGACCGCTAACAGTCCAAGGTCAGAAGGGTCACTGAACAAAGTACAGTGTGCTCTCAGGGAGAGATGGACAGGGCAGGAGTACTGTCACATCGAAGTTTTATGAAGCAATCTTTGTACCTATATGCAGTACTCTGTACTCTGGCAAGACATGCTGGAGTTGTACGTGTCCAGTTTAAGTCTTGGACTAATCAGGAAGTTCAGGAGAAAGCGGTGAGAATGATACAAGTCTGGAAAACGTGACCTGTGGAGCTGGGGAAGGGGGAGCTGGTTAATTTCAAACTTTGTGTCTCCAAAGACAGGTGAAAGTCTCCCTGTAGAGGTTATGAATATCCATCACTGGAAGCTTTTAGGAACAGATTAGGCAGAGATCCATCACGGTGCTTTACTTAGCTTTCATTCTCTACTGAGAGAGGATTAAATAACCTACAGGGTCCCGCCCAGCATGGCTTTCTACAATTAAGATCTGTAGAGAAAGGCAGAGTTCATGCAGTGGAAGGAACAAACGTCCTGGACCTGGTCCTTGTTTCTACTGCAACCTTCTTTGGTGATCTTTGGCGAGTCTATTTCCAAGTGTACCTTCCCTACCTGTGAAGTAGAGGAAATAATGTTTCTCTCTCCCTTCTCTTATTCGTGTGGACTGTAATCCTTCTGGAGCAGAGGTTGTATCTACTCTGTCTAGATTGGACACAAACAAGATCCTATGCTTTCTGCCTTGTAAATGATGCTCATTAGCATGAGAGGGTTCCCAAGGGAGGGCTCCAGGCAACGCAGCTGCTCAGCCCTTTCTAAGCCTCTGGCCATTTCTTATCAGCTGGCTTTGTTAAAATCAGAGCCTTAAATCCTGGCTTTTGGCCAGCATTGTCTTTTCTTTACAAGTATGTCATACAAAGGCCCAGCATCCCATTGCTTGTGTGTCCGATGCCATTTAATAAAGTACCGCTGTTTGTCTGCTTAGCTCAGAGTCCGGACCATGTAGGCAACCTGTGTCCGGGACCAGGAGCAGAATAACTTCTCTGAGGTGCTGTAGGCTTTGACGTGATTAGAGTTATTCACCTATTCAGCAAGTAGTGGAACGTACTGCTTTGAGAAGTCAGCCCTCAGGGTTTAGTAAGGGTTTAGCTTCTGCTCGGGTAAGAAAGAAAACCCACCCAAAGGCAAGAGAGATTAAATGTTGTCTATTAAACTTGAAGCTGGAAGTAGAATCATTCCTCTGTCTTTTAAGATTTGGACAGCCTGAAGCTTATAGCACAGCTGAGTTGAAGATAAATTACAAACTTCTGAGTATTTAAAAAGAAAAAAAAAGAGAGAAAATCAACCAGCATGTTTGCTGTTGGGCTGCAGCTGCTTATACATTGAAGACAATCAGCGTGCATTGAGAATAGGGACCTTGGAGGACACTGCTCCCCATGGTCTGAGGCTTGGAAGAGAGCAGTGTGTATTCCGTACTGGTGCTTGTGCTTGCTTCACCTGAACAGCCACATTTGCAAACACAAAGATGTCTAAATCTAGGGGTGGCGTATTGATGGGAAGATCTTACCCCCTCCCCCCCGTACAAGATAAATGAAGTAAAGATGAAAATTACCCGAGCCATTTGGAGAACTCAAAGTGAGCATTCAAACCGTGAGTTAATAGAAGTGTTGGGCAAATAGGGCTGAAATCTTCAAATGAGATAGGTCTGCCTGTTGATTTCATACTCCCTTTAACAGTGAGAAGTCCAGGTTTTAGAAGTGCCTAAAATTTTCTATCTTGGTATTCACCGGGACTCTTTCACCGTGTTCCGAAATCACTGAAGCGTAGGCTAATGCTTGGTAAACAAGACCCGTGCTTTCGCATAAATCAAGACAGCTTCATTAAAGCTAAGGGTACTTTCTTAATTCACAACAGATGAAGATTTGGGCCACTGGATTTTGTGCGCAGCTGTGGGTCTGAAGGCTGCCTAATTACATAGAGAGGCTGTTAAAGGTTTATTTCGATGTAACTCATGAAGAATTTCCTGGTTTGATTTATTACCTGGCTGATTTGATAAAGTCTAACCACATACAGAGGACAGTGCTATTTTGTAGCCTCGGGAAGATTGATTTTTACCTACTGCTGAAACAAATCTATCCAGAGAGGAGTGCCTACTTCAGTTTTTGTCCCTCCTGCATCTTTCTTGTTTACCTCCTGGGTCGAGCTGGGTCATTTCCCATGATGTTACTGCTGCTTCCCTCTAGTGAGAGTTTATGCTGCTTTTCTCTGCTTTAGCTTGACATTAATCTTTAATATGTGAAATAGTTTGGGGGAATTGAAGGTGTGTCTAAAACATACCTATCTTGGACTGTCTTGTTTAAATGCTTCATTCAGTTTTTACCTGCTGCCTGCCCACACGTGAGAAGCAACGAGATCCAACACACTGAAACACCTGCCTTCATGACACTGACTTAATTTTTCTCCCCGAAGCATCTCGCTTCATCTCCTTTTCTCCTTCTGACTTTTGCCTGGCAAGACAGGACTCTCCTCGGGGCCAGGGCCCTGCACCTCCAGTGTGGTCCATCCAGCTTGTTGTACAACAGTCCTGATTGCAATCCGTATAACATCACCGTGACAGAAATAAAACCAGTGTGCTGCTTTATCTTGCCCAGATCTGAGCTAGATTTAGGTCCGGTCTTGTGCCCCAGCATTCACTACAGGCCTGCAAGCTTTCTTTTCCATCCAAAGCACGCTGTGCAGCAAATTCCTTGACTGCTTTAGAGAAGCACGGCTCTGAAAAATCCTGGAGAAGAAATTCTGTCTTTATTCAGAAATGTTCTCTTATTCCGGGGGGGGCTGGAAGTCACTGTGAGCTTTATTTGTCCCCTTGTTTTGCTGTGAGTGGTGGCTGATTGCCCAAGGTATCTTGCACGGCCATGCTAGATCCCTCTTCCTTTGTGATGTTGTACACAATTCTGGCACCTCTGCTAAGCCTCCACCTCCCTTATTGTGCTCGAACAGCAGCTTTGGTCCCGGTAACTTTCTGAGCAGCTCGGAGCACAACGACGAGTTACATTTGATATATGGAGCCTCTCATCTACAAGGAGCCTGTGGTACTTTGGGACAGCAAATGCAAAGCTTGTGTCACCCACTGCCATGTCCATGCAGCAACTGTTTGCTGGAGAAAATTGCTTAGGGAAAGGATGGGAAAGGATATACTATGTTAGTGGTGTGTTGGTATTTCCATAGGCATATGTTTACCATTGCATCTTGTCTGGGAACCCCTTGAAATGGAAGGGGCCCAAGCTGATGACAGCAGAAGTCAGCAGCTTTGAAAGAAATGTGGCAGCAGCGAGTGGTTTCGGCAGCGCGTTGCAGGGAGCAGCTTTCCGATGGTAGCACCGGCACAGACAGGGGTGAGATCCGAAGCCCCCTGAATTCAAAATCAACAGCTGGAGCTCCAGAAACCTGTCTGCTGAGGTTACTGGGCCCTTTCTCTTAGGGCTAGAAAGTACCACGCAAGAACAAACCAGCGCTCCATCTAATCTAGGAGCCTGTCACCCAGTGGCCAGCACAGGACGTTCCAGAGGAAGAGACGTTTGTAGTGTAAGTCTGCACATCTGCAGATGATCAGGCAATCAGTGTCATACCTATGCATGATCACTGCAGCCACTACTTTAACCTTTTCCAAGGCAACCTGTTGCCCTGCCAGCCTTCCTCCTCAGCCGATGGCGTTGGCCAGGCAGAGGGTGAGCCACGTCGTCTTTTGCCTGTGCCAAGCTCAGTCCCTGCTCCTGATGCACCCCTTGTTCCTTTACCCATCTGCTGCGTTGTGTCTTAAGCACCGTGGTGTTGGAGCTGCTTTTTCGTTCAGACCTGAACAGAACAGAGCACGCTGTGTTCCGAATTAAGATATCCAGGTATTGCTGTAAGGCCAACAACAAAGAACCGTGCTTTATTTTTTCTCTCCTGATGGGTCTTTCTCTTAAGAACCTCAAATCACAGGAGGAGTTAACAGCTTCCATGCGCCTAGTACTACAACAAAAAAATCACTGCCCGTTTCTTTTCTTATTTCCATTAATTGCCTCAAATTAATTCTGTCTGTAGAAATGCATACAGTTTATATCTTGATGGCGTGCCAATAAATAGGTGTTTGAGAGATACTAGACAGATTTTTAGTCCCTTAAAGCAACAAGCTGTGGCTTTCTTCCTAAGTACGTGAGCGTTTTAGTAATATGTTCTTTCTCCTGTCTCTCTTTTTTTTTTTTTTTTTTTTTACTGGCTCTCTAATTGTTATTACTAAAATACACACACCAATAATTCCCTTCCTCTGAGCCAGGCTCTTAACGACTGCATAACACAATTACCACAAATTAGCATCTCATGAAAAACAAAGAAACAACACAAAGCCCAAAAACCCAAACAAACCCTCCCAACTGCCTGACATTTTAAAACTCTACTTAAAACACCAACAGGCAAGAATGGTAATTAGATTTGCAAAGCAAAATGTTTTTATATATTAAGGACTTTAATTCATCAGTACTGTACACTTTATTTGTGCTCGGAGCCTGTCCCTGGAAGACTTGTACGCGAAGTAGAAATGCCTTTGCTATCATATGGCCTAAGCCTGTAGGGGAAGGAAAGGTGGACTGTGAGATTTATTGCTCTCCAGCCCCCTGGAGATGAGGCAGGTGAGGAATGAGGACTTGGCCTTAACTTTGAGGGCAGCCACAGAAAGCTGTGGTGGTGGAACGTCAGCTTGGAGGTGGCTGCCCCTGCTCACTGGAAGATCAAAAGCATCCTGAATCCCCTGCCATGAATCTGCAACCCTCCTGATGGCAGAGCACGGATACTGTTCCTGTGCCTTGGGCCCTTTAAAAGAGAAAACTCTCAAAATAGTTAGAGGACAAAGGAGCATCTTAGTGTCCAGAAGTCTGATTTTCTATTAGACTTCCCCCACTTCTCTAAAAGTGAGTTCAAATCAAACCTCTTGTGCCCAGATATAAAGCTGCTAGCATAAATTCTCCATCTTAACATTGGAGAGAGCAAGAACTCTAGCTGTCGATGCGGCTGAACTTTTGCTCAAACCCAGCCTTGCTTACTGTTTGTTAAAATACTCCTGGGTCAACAATGGGGAAGAAAAAATGAAAACCCATAAATGAAAATATTTATAGTCTAAAAATGCTTTTTTTTCCCTACAATTCAATGTTCATTTTAATGTGGGAGGATAGCAGGAAAATTGTCCTAGGCTCATTTAGCAGAAATCTGAGCTTTTAGTGAGAATTTCTGGATGGTACGTGATCAGCAATTGTGTAACAAAACATGAACCCAAATGCATGATTTGCAAGGTTCTCTACATCTGTTTTTAACATCATATGGGTTAGAAAGGGAGCTAGAAACACACAGGACCAATTACTGAATTAGTCTCAGAAGCTCTTCAATGTTCATGCAAGGAATATTCTTACATGGAGGAGGTGATGGAGCAGGAATTAAAGAACTTGCTCCTAATTTGTTACACGCTGTTTGAGCCTTCCGGAGTACAAGTTCGTAAAGCCGGCTATGGCAAAAGTCCCCCAACTATTTTTTCTGTACTGAAGAATTGAAGTTCAAAAGAGGAGATACTTATTTCTGGCATTGTTCACTGTAGTGGAAATTACTAAATAACTTAAATGTGAAACGACAAAGTATTTTGGTGAAAGCAGAATAAAAAGAAATGGGTTGTTTATTACACTGTAAAGCCATTTTACAGAGAAGAAATGCCTTGCGCGGTTCATTGTTCTCCAGACCCAAGCATAACTGCACGCAGTAGGTTTTCTAAGAAACTAAGAGTTTAACTACAAGAAAATGTGTTTTTTTTTCTGGCTGTCGCTTACCAGGGAATAATCTGGCTACATATTAAACACCAATTAAGAATGTGAAAGGAATCGGAGACTATTCCACTTGTATGGACGGGTTGTTATCTAGAGGTACGGACTGTTTTGTGGTTAGGGCGGCAGAATAGGATCTGATTTGCTTTGTGCGCTTGTGCCTACTGGTGTCGTGGAAATGGTGTGAAAGGAGCAGTGCTGCTCCCGCAAGGATGCTCTATAATCGCATTCAGATGCCTGGCAATGCAGAGTCAGGAGTTGGCTTCTGGATTATGTTCTTAATTCTTCTTCAACTTATTATGTTCTTAGTTCTTCTTCAGCTGACACGTTGCCTGCATAGTCAAAAGTAATCGTTACCAAAACCACAGTTTTTTAGCGTTACGTGGTTGTTATCACCTAATAATTGCCATCTTATTTCAGAGACGTAAGACACTAGCAATTCCGTTATATCTTTTACCCTCTCCCTGTGACATATTGAATTTATCATAGCCCTTAGGTTTTCATTATTTTTTCTTTTTAATAAAGTGGCCTCTGAGTTTTAGTGCAGCGCGTGGAATTGGTTTTGGTCTGTGGCAAAGTGATGTGTAGAGATGTTCTGTGGTCCTTTCTGAGCTGACACGGGGTTCTTGGTGTTCACACAGGACTGGGCTTTGGCTTAGGGAATGGCTCTTGGTCGCTCTTGGGAAGATGACCAAAATATCGATGGCTTTTGTACTTTCTCAGTTGTAGCAGTTGCCCTAATCTACATTGGTCACGAGGGAGGACCAGTTCAAAGGCAGGCATGTTCCTAATCATATCCATGTGTTAGAAAATCCTTATTCCCTAAAGCTTCGGAACTCAAGCGTGTGAAGATGTGAATATCTCGGGCTGCTCTCTTACCTTGAACCCAGGCCCCAGTGAACGCGCACAGATTTTCCCAGGCTGGCTGGCGTCAGAGAGCCGGTGCACGCTGCTTTTTGGCAGAAAGATGGGGCACAATGTTCTTTATATACCGAAGAATGGACCCAAACCAAAGCGATTTTCCCCTCCAACATTTTCCATACACAAACAATACACAGAATTCCTGGGACTCAACGTCAGAGAAGCCAGTCTCGAGTGCTGGATTTTGCAATGAAACTTTGCCCTAAATTTAATAGGGTGTGGGGAGGTGGAGGAAGTAGTTGCATCACTTATTTTTAGGTGCCGAACTCTGTTTCTAGGCAATAGAGACAAGTGCTTCATAGTCCTAAGCACCTAGAGTGAGAGACTAACTGCTGACTGATTTCAGTTCTCATCCCATAGCCTGGAAAATCCCATGCAAAGAACAACGATCCAGGAGAGATTTGAGTTTAGAAAGTACGTGTGTGGTTTTGTGAGTGTGTATAGGGAGTGTTGCTCCTTTTGTTGCTTATTTGGCTGTTAGTTTAGCAGACTCTGGGGCAGGGGAGGGGGAATGTCCCTCTTGCCTAATGCCTAATACTTGAGCCTGGTTTGCTCAGGAGAATAATAATAATAATAGACTTCCCAGTATCTGGGGGCACACTGTTGTTGAACCTTATCTTCACCGCATGCCGGGGCTCAAACAGTGACTCATTTTAGCAAAGAGATGAAGGTGAGAGAGGAGGAGCAGTTAAACAGAAGAAAAAAAAAAAAATCTGTTCATTAATTCAGCTAATCAGATAAAGAATCAGTAATATCTCATCATGTGCTTTTCTGCAGATGAACTTCCTTACAAAACCAATACTCAGGATAATAAAAGACGACCACGCTGATTTCCCAGTGTTAACACTAACCAAGTGGTATTACCTTGGAATACGTAAAGAATCATGTTAAATAATCCACCTCTCGAGGCTGGAGCAGTGCTCCTTTGCTCGTATCAGCTGAGGTTGATTGCTTCCTGCAGGAGGTTCTTATTCTACCACAGTAAAAATGCACCTTAAAAATTAGTTGTGAAAGCTGCATTTTCTTTTAAATGAAAAGAGCTGTATAACTGGATTTTTCCTCCTTTTGTTCAGCATGATGTGGGAGACTGTCTTAGTGAACTGAGCTACAAACATTTTGGTGATGGAGAACCCAGAAGTGAATTGTTGTTCCTTGCAATTTTTTCCTCCCACTCTCTCCGGCACACCAGAACACAAAACTCTCGAGTCATCAGAATTGGCCAGAACTGCAGCAGTTCTCTCAGAAATTGAGTGTCTGGACTGATGCAGAGTCTTTTAAAGAAAAAGAAAATATAAAAAAGTTGAATACTAGGCAGCAAATACAAGTTTTTTTGCATGATGCCAGTTCCAAACCCGTATGAGGGGTATTTTAAGATGCTTCACAGACAAGCAGGAGAAGCAGGAAGCCCTTAAGGATAGGAACTGGTCAATGAACTGGAAAGATGTGCAGCATCCATAAGCTACACCAAGGGAGATTCAGGCAGAAAGGCTCTCGCTAGAGCGAGTTAACGCTTCAGTGAGTGAGTATCAGAGAAACCTCAGTAACTCCAGGGCCATTTGTGCAGTGACCTCTCGCGCAGGAGGAAAGCTATCGACTACCTCTGCTAACTTCCAGCAGCTTCTTTTGTCCAAAAAGTATGTTCTGAATTATTGAAGGCTTTGCGTTGGGACCTGGCAGTCCCTAACGAATAGCAGAAGAAGCAGGAATTCTCTCTTTAAAGATTTCAAATGGACCTGTGGGCATATGTAATCCCCTTCCTGACCTCCGTCCAAAAATAGCCTTATTAGAGCCAAGTCGGGGAGGATAAATCCACTTTGTTATAACCACTGAACTTTCATATTTCCTTGTCATCCCATATTAGAACAGAAGCAAAATCTCTCTCCAGAAAAGAAGGACATCAGTCCGTCTGCTTCGGGCTTACAAAACACGAGTGTTTTCACTCGGTCTGTCCTTGCTCTTCCCCTTTGATGTGGGTCCACCAGCTTGTTCAGAAATAGCAAACAACCAAAAAGCTCTGGAGAAAAGCTTCTGCTTGACAAAAACTGTTTAAAACTAGCGCATCGCTGCAGGAGAATTCACTTTCAAAATTTCATTGAGCTGAGAATGTTGGGATCAGCTGTAATTCACACCCCCCTGCTCTCATTCTTTTGTGCATTACTGCTGCGCAGCGGATTGCATAAACTCAGCAGCTAATTCTAAGCAGATGGACCTGATTTGAGTTGCTTTTTTTTGCCAGCCCCTCCATTTCTGTGCCAGCAAGAAATCCAGCCACATTGGGAAACATCCTCTTTTTACTTCTATACAAGGCAAACCAAAGCGCTTCTGCTGTAGCATTTACTTTTTGGCCCCTGCGAGCTAAATGGATGCTTTCAACCAAGAGCCACAGCTTTCACTTTAGGTCAGTGTTCAAACGGTTCCCAAGCTTTTATGCCTTCTCTCATTGAGCAAACAGTGGATTCCTATTTTCATGCTGTAAAACTTTTCCTGTTTACTGGCACTCAATACGCCCGTAGTATTGAGCTCTTAAGGGCAGACCAGTCTGTACTGGTTGGCTGGGAAGTACCTAATGGATTGAGCTGCGAGGTTGAAGTACAGACAGCACGGACCCAAACGTTTGTGCTGGAAAGGACGTGTTCTATGGAAATGGCCAGGTTTGACACATTAAAATAAGAATAACGTTAGCAAAATGAATAGAATATAATTTCAAAATGGAGGAAAACCTGGTTATTTCAAACTACTTGGACGCAGAATTTATTGAAAATGCTGAAGTAGTTAATATCGTTTAAAAAAACAAAACTTTATGGGATAATGAAGGAAATGTTTCAGCTTATACCAAGTGGTTATTTTCCTCCACAATTGATTCCCCAAAGCTCTTGAAATTTGGTCTTTTGTCCATCTAGTTCTGGGATTTAAGCACATTTCTGTGGCCTATAAGATGTCCAAATTTCACATACTGGTAAGATCAAATATCTCCTACCGTTCTCTCCGTTGAAGCTCGAAGGCCGTACCTGCACTTGTTACCAAAGCATCACTCTTCACATTTCTCTTTGCTCCCTGAGATTTCTGTAATACGCTGCAGTGAGGGCATGTCTGCTGTGTCATTGTTTTAATGAAACATAGAAATCAGCTCCTTTAGCCCAGCAAAGTATGTTCTGTTGTTGGATCTGTGACCTTCCAGTTGTGCTCTAGCACCAGGACAGGAGTTAACTTCATCGCGTAATTACCGGCCATTCACTGCTCGCATACTTATACTCAGATACTCTTGACAATTCTTTGTTCTTCTCCTTTAAAGAAATGGCAATCTGGAATAAAATCTTGGAAGCCACCGGCTTACGAGCAGGGGTCCAACTTAAGGGGTTAAAAGATAGAGGGAACTGGTGCTGCAATACATGGCCATCCACAGCTGCCTTCATTCCCGCTCATGTTTCGAAAGAGTAAGTGTCACACCCGTCATTCAGCTGCGCGGTGCCTTGCAGGGAAGTAAAATATGTCATCACAACACTCAAGGCAGCTCCAACGTTGCAATATTAGAGACCCTCCCGAGTATTAAGCAAAACAGCCCCCGTGAAACAGGAGGGTGTTATTTTACTGGGGAGGGGGGAACCTGAGACAGAGATTAAATCATGTCTTCTGGGAGCATGGAATTGATCCCAGGCATCCCAAATAACCTTCTGCTCTACCCTTGTGGCTTTTTCTTTCTTCTTGGTGCCGCATGTCTGCGGCCATCTATAAAACTGCCTTGGGTTCTCGGCAAGACTTACGGCAGCCGGTCCCGGCAGACTGATGACCCTGTCACAGTCAAGCGTAGCGTCTTTAAATTCAGTGCCAAGGTACAAGGGACACTTGCTGCCAGACTTATTCTTTGGATATGTACTTGTATTTATTTCTCCCCATATGCTATAACATATTTCAACAAACATGGCATTTATTAGACATCAAGATGAAAAATAGTATAGCAGCATAGGAAGAAGAAGATTTATGGTTTAGGTACAGGGCTGGGGGTGGGGAGAGCAAAGCTCTCTATTTTGAGTAAGTTCTTTACTTTGGCTGTAAAATGGAGATAAAATTATCTTTCTTTAGGGCTATTCTTAAACCAGACTAAGTATCGGTGTGGCATTATTATCATAATAAAGCTGACAATGTAATACTCTGAACTACTTGGTTATTTTTATTTATATCACCCATTTCTTGTTGCCGCCTTCATCCCCGCATCCCAGCAGCCGCTGTTATAGCTCCTGCCACAGAGGAGGGGTTGCTGCCCGGATCCGCGCTCAGGAGGTCAGACAGGCCGTTTCTCGAAGCTCGCGCAGGCTGAGGTTTGGGACTCGCTTACGGTGCAGAGAGCAGGAGCAAGGGATAAAGGAGCTGTAATTCTGAAATGTCTGTGTTTTTAGGAAGCTGACTTGGTGTATGCAAGGCGAAGTGTTGGGAATCTCTTTGCTTTAAACAAAGTTAGGTTCTCTTGCCTTTAGCTGGCAGGCCATTCCAAGGATTTAATATTAAAAAAGCTGGTCATTTGCGGTTAGATAAAATTTCACTGTAACTCCATTAAGAAAAGAACAAAATGGAAAAGGAGAAATAATTAAAATACTTCTAACGTGTTGAAGGCGAAGGGTGGGGGTGTGTGTGTGTGTGTGTGGAAATACCAATGAAAGCTCTTTCAGGTTTACAGATTCACTTCAGTTTTTATTATTTGATACAAATGAGGATAAGTCTGTCTTGAAAAAAATTCGTTAGGTGGTTCCTGAATTCTCTCATGCGGCGTTCATGTGACCAGATGACCGTGGTGCCCGGCTGTGGGCAGCAGGGAGGTGTCTGACCCCGCAGGCGTTCCCCACTGGCTGCAAACCATCAAACACCTGCTGAAAATGGCAATCGGTCCTTTTGCCCAAAGAGCAATCCTGGCGGCTACATCATCAAAAAGATTACAGCCGCTGGTTTGTTCACGAAAAAGCACAGATGGAGAACACCAACACCATCTCCCAGCTCTGCTTGCAGCATTATTCCCTCCGGTTTATTCTCTATTTTGTTGATGTTTGAAAAGCATCACAAGAGGCGGGGGTTCAATGACTCCCAGGGGGAGTCCAAATCTCACCATCTAAAATAGGACATTTCTCTTCATTCTCAACTAGGACGTTAGCCATCCCGGGCATGCAGCCTGCCACAACAAGGTAGTGTGTCTGACTACAAATCTCCTTCTTAGGAAGTCTGCCTCCTTCCCTGGTGCTCCAGAAGATTGCATTTCATCTGTAGGGATGTTCCTTGTCTGCTTCGAAACAGTGTTTGGATATTAGAGTAAATATCTCTTTAGGTGAAAAACAATCAAAGCAGGGAGCTGAGCAAAATTATTAACGCTCTGCAGTCAAGCGGGGGCTGGATCCATTCATTTACTTTGAATTCCTCCGGTTCAGTAATGCAGGTTGCACTGTAGGAAATGGATTAAACGATATCCATGAGGCATATAAGAGAGAAAAGCAATGCGTCCATTTTCATGAATTTATTGCTACTTTAAAGATGCGCTCAGGGCACTGGTATATTTGGGAATGATGGTTTTGTTGGTTAGCAGCCAGACGCAGCAGGAAACTCGGATCAGCCTGGCTTACCAGAAAAGCGGTGGTGTAGAGGTATCCCGATTTTTTGTTCTACATTCAAAGATATTTCCCGACATTGACTCATCTGCCTCGGAGTCTGCCTGTGATTCAAAACATCAAGGTCAGGAAAGCACATGATGAAGATGCTTATCAAGACCTCCTGCCTGGGCTGAATTTGGCCAGAACCCCGGTGAAGCAAGCAACGAGATCGCTTGTGAAACGAGGGTAATTCCTACCAGCTTAGGATTGGCTCACACATTGGGTGATCCATGCCTTGGAGGCAAAATGGGGTTTTGAAGTCAAAACGGGGAGGGTGGAGAGTCAAAGCAAAACGCAGTCAACTGCGGTTATCTATTTTTAGACCTGAGGGAAAATAACTGGTTTCAGAGTTTAGCTGAGACATACGTTACTGGCCTGACTTTCATTTACCCTGCAGACTCCCACCTTGGATGGAGCAGGGAGTGCTTTGGCTTTTATTAACTGCGGGACGGTGACAAAGGATAATAAGGCACAGGATCAGCAAGGGCGGTTTAGTTGCCAACTAGAAGAGTTTTGAAAAGCCTGTGGCTTAACCCTGGGTGAATTAAATTTTTCTGCGTATTCTTCAAAAGCAAACCTCCTTGCGAAGCAGCAGCGGTGCTCGCAAATCCCGTGCTCACCCGCCAGATTCCTATCAGTGACTGCTGACCAGCTGTGCCTCCAGCCACATCCTACCAGCCTACCCCAAGGCAAGGAGGAGAGCCTTTGTTTTTTTTGAGCAAACGTGAAAATCCAGTCTTATAAATGCTGGGGGGGAAAGCGTCAGGCTTTATTGCAAAGAAAGAGGAAATTTACAAAAAAAAAAAAAAAAAAAAAAAAAAGAAAGAAAAATCAATTTCTAAAGCAGCACTACTCATCACTCGATTGTTTCTCTGGTTCAAATTCATGTTTTTAGAAGTTTTTCTTAAGGGGATTAGGGTTGTGAAAACCTGAAGCTTTTCTGCCTACGGTGTGATTTGTAGCAAATTTGTGTAGTAGGTACGTTATATCTAAGGATCCTTTCTTTAGTCCGTTTGTTGGCAAAGTACGCAAACGCAGCTTCAGCAGCGCTGGGCTTTTGTCCTCTGTAAAATAACTTGGCTAGTGTGTCAACCTGTCGCCCAGTGAAAGCGTTCCTGCCATCCCCCGAAGTATTAGAAACAGGAGGATATTGGATTGTGCTGCTAGAGCGGGGTCCAACAAAAAGCTCCAAACCCGAGTAATATTTATCTGAGCTCTCAAGTGAAAGTCTGGCTGGGTCATGTCTCGGATCTTTAAATCTCCCTGGGACTGATCGGATTTTTTCCCCGGCGTTCTAGGCGCTCTGAGCGCCACGCGCACATGCTGCTGACCACGTTTCAGTGCGTGGCGCTGCATTATCGGTTCTAGACCCCTGGTGAGGGGAGGTTTTACTGTAAGGCCAACCCCCCCCCCCTTTTTTTTTTTTTTCTTTTTTTACACAATTTTCCCTTGGGAAGAAAAAAGCTTCCTCTACGAGGTTTGGGAAATGGCCATTCAATAAGGCAGACCAAGCCCGAGCTCTCAAAATAACAAAACCATGCTGCGTTAGCATGAATTGTCAGTATTTTTAAGAGGAGGGCAGGAAAGATATGCTGAATTATTTATGTTGATGGACAGTGGATAAAAATACTTTCAGAAAGGGGGAAAGTGTTTAATTCTATGTGTAATGTGTGTAACTGGGTATGACATCAGAAATATGGTGGAGAAACTGTACATACTTGAAATTTGTATGAATCTCGCTGTTACATCTTCCCTGATCCACTGAAAAACAGAGAGGAGGGCGTACTCGGAGAGGCGCAGAAGAGAGCAATGCCCACTAAAGGTCTCCATTACTGGTTTCCTACATGCTCTGAAACGCATTAACGGATCAACTGGGCCTTCATTCAGAAAAGGGCTTGAACTGATAGTGATGGAAAACAAACCCAGTGATTTTTGTATTTTCCTCAATGACAGGATTTCTGGAATGGGCATCCTTGGAAGGGGGTGGGGGTTAGGAACCTGCTCCCACGTAATTAAGTTGCAAAACATCGCTTTGTGGAGGACTGAAGGGACATCCCTTTTGAATCCTCTCGCACTAAGCTGCAGTAAGATCCTCCGTAGCCCATTCCTGCTCTCGGCATCCCTCCCTTTCCTATTCTGTTGTGATCGGATTCCAGATTCCTGTTTGCTGGTGGTGCTTCCTTTGCATCCTAATTGCTGCGCTGCCAAACAAGCATATTAATTAGTGTTCTTCACCGTTCTACCCCTGTGTGTCTGGCAGATTTCCACAGATACTTTTAGCCTGGTCTCCCTTTTTTCTTTAGCTCATTGCGTAGCTAAGTAAAAAATGCGGCTTTGAGATAGAGAACAAGTTCTGTGGTGCGCATAATTATAATTATGGCAGCTTTTTCTTTCCCAAGGTGTCAGATATCAGCAGTCTGCTCATATTCTGGTTCTAATTAATGGTACAGCTTAGAAGAGGTCTTTAAATGGCTGTGTGGTGATTTCAGCCAATCTATCTGTTTAAGGTTGGATTCAGACTCCTAGGAGGTACAGCAGGGGCAAATTGGCCCACGTTCCTAATAACTTCTAATAACTTTTTCCTTTGTGAAAGCAAAGAGAACTATTTTTCTTCTAGGCTCTTTCCATCAATAGATATTGATCACTTAACAAAGCCAGTCTTTCAGCTAGGAAAGGCCTTTGATTAAAATTTCCCTTGGCAGCCTCTTGGATTAGATATTTTATCATCGTTGCGAACACCAGAGCCCCATAATATGAAAAAGGAAATGAAATGAGGAGGCAGTAACCTGAAGTAAGAAGTAATTATGTATTAAATGCCAGACACATACTCACAGCTACTACTGCGCCGCTTTACATATCGTACAGCCAATTAGGTTCCATAGGGATGGGGGTAATCACTGCAGAAGAATCTCAGGGGCTAAAAAGATTCTATTTAATGTAAGCATTCTGAATAGCACCTATACATCTAACTGGTTTTGGTAAGAGGCTGTAGATTTTCTGCTAGGTTCTTGTGGTAATCGGAATTTTCTCTGTCTTAGAAAACTGAGTTTATTTTGAATGGGAAACAAACTGTCCACTACAAAATCTGCTCTGATCTAGCTGAAGTTTCAGCTTTCTCTTTGTTTTCTTTTTTTTTTTACCAGAAAACTCCATACCGCATAGGGAGATAGCTGGCAGTGTGAATAAATGCTACTGGGGATGAGTCAGCTGCAGAGGAGGAGAGGACTGTTCAAGTAACTTTCTGTAGAAAGAAAAATATCTTTCGAGATTCAATAAAAAGGAAGACGACAGCACTTTATTTAGCAGCAGTGATGATCAGAGTTGACAAAGGAAGATTATTTTTTTCAAATGCAAGAACCAGGAAAAAATGAATCTATTGCAAATGGTCCATTCTTGTGCTTAGAGGCTACTGATAATGTCTAGGTGGGTGCTTTAACCCTTTCTTAGGTGGTTTTTAAGTTATTTCAGCGAAGAACTGTTTAGGGGACAAAAGAGCTAATGTCGCATTGAGCTGAACAATGAATTTGGTTAAGCGTGTTTATCCAATACAACATCCGTTTTTAAGTGCATAGTAAATAGTTGCCAGCACAGTTATTCAGAGAGAATGAAATCTTAAAATCAGGCGATAGAAGACTTACAGACCTTCTGCCTTTTCCTGCGGGAATAGCACTGATTTGGGGACCTCCAATGTCAAAGCTCTACAGGCTTGAAAGTTACTCCAGAGAGATGCGATCTCTCACGACACAACCAAGCTGGTGTTGAGGAGGACACGAAAGAAAGCAGACGCACTATAGAATGTACGTGAAGTTATTATTATTAACTGTAAATTATTTGGTTTCCCGTGCCGCTTCCAAGTGCTAACACATTAAGCCAGCAAACCCACGGGAAAAGTCCTGGTTCAACAAAAGGTAATAAGTGCCACTCTTTAGTTATTCTTTCCCAGGCAGGTAAATGCTAATTAGTATATTAATCTAAGCCACTGCGCCTATCTCTGACCTAGTTACTTTAGTAGCCTTTATAATCAACAGACAAAGATACACACATACACAGACAAAAAGTGAAGAACTCTAATTTTTATCAACAAATCACAGGTCCTACAGCTTATATTGTCTCTTCCGCTCTGTGGGAAGATAATAAAGCAAAAACAACAGTTTCCTGACAGCGGAATCTCTTATGGCCTCAATTAGAGCATGGGAAAGTCGGAAACATTTTTGTTCTATTTTAACCTGGTTGTCTCACCAGGTCTCTTCTTCAAAGGCCACAGATCAATTTTTATTTTTTCGCTTTGAATGGTTATTAGATCTTTATCTGTGAGTAAGAAAAATAGCAGAGCATCTGCAAAGGTTAATGCTGACTTGACCAGTCCCCCCTTTTAAAAGGCAAAGCTGTATTTCTGTGACCTGGAGCTGCCAGTACGGCAGATACGGTGCAGTTACAGGACACAGAAACCATCTCACGGAGGCAGGATTCTGGGGAGAGAACCAGCAGGACAGGAGAGCAAATGGTGTTAAGGGGAGGAGAAGCTCTCACAAGTCACAGTTCTCGCATTTGAGGTTTTGTGGCTGCTGAAACTGAATTTAAATTGGTCTTTAAAACCTCTGCGGCCACCCTAACACCCCTTAGGTAACAGAACTAGATAAAAGGGAAACACATTTGCTGATCCCTTGAAATGTATAAATAACAGAGAGTTCTCGTAATCCAGGCAAGAAAGTGCCAAGTGGTGTATCACCTTCTTCTTTGTCTTATGATGTTATAAAATCCAGATGTCTCTAGGACCAGAAAAAGACAGCTTCAAAGATCACCATTACCAAATATATTGCAATATAGGTTTTCTGTTTGAAGCCTTTTACGGCACAGTGCTGAGGATCCGATCTCAGCCTTTCTGCGACCTGGATGTCGCTGAATCGCTGAATGATGGGCTGGAATATTTTCTTCCCGAATTTTCTCATCCAGCCACCATTTGCAATCAGTTCCTGTAAATGACAATTTTTCTTGCTCAGCAGTACTAGAAGCTAATAAGTTTGAGGAAAACTTTTTGATAAAAACAAATCAACGCTCATTGATTTTAGTTTTTCACCTCGAGTCTTTTGTCTGTCATTCTGCTATATTAATGAGCTCATTAGTAGTTCTGGAGAAGACTAAAAGTTATGGCCACTCAACTCAATCCATCACTCACAAACCTGCTGCTATCAACGTAAAATGGTAATATACCACCAGAATAGGGTATTAAACTATTGCTGTAATGGAGAGAGCAGCGTGGGTCAGTCTGCTATTCGCACTGAAATATATTTAGGTCTTAATAGCTGTACTCTGCATTGATTCATGGGTGCATGATATACATATTAATGAGTTACACTTCACTAACAACACAAGTATGACGTTTTTCAGGCAACTGCGTCTTTACAAGTATTTCTGGTGGATGTGTCACTGTTCCATGTCATCAGCCTATATCAGCCTAACAAATCATGACACATCAGCCTTATCGTGGCAGCCTATCGTGCACGCTTACCTAAACGCAAGATATTTGCTATTGTGGTTTAGAACAAATAAGTTGCATTGCCTTGATGCTGTTGTGACAACAGGAATCCTCCTTTGTTCTTCTTTGCTATTGCTGCACATAAACCAGAAAATGTTTTTTTTATATATATATATATATATATATACACACACACACCCTGGGCATATGTACAGGCATGAAGTACTTCTGCACCTTGGGGTGATGTCTCTAACCTCAGCTGTCTGAATTAGGAGCACTGCCACCCCAGAGTCCCTCTGCAGGCACTGGGGACACGGCCATCTCCAGATTTGGTGGGATGTCTCTGCCCGGAAGCAGCCAGCTCTCCGTTGCCCGAGAAGGAAGCCTTTGGTTGACTGCTTCCAGCCTGAGTGACTTCAGGAGGTGACATGAATCTGTGATCTTGTAATTAGATCATAAGCCTCAGACTCCTCTGTTCTCTAAGTTAATTCTACTAATCAAGGCGAATGGTTTTATGGCTAGAAGGCAGATTACGCTACATATGTAACTAAGTCGGAAATCACACAAAATAGCTCATAAACCAGACAGGCTTAAGGCCTTCTGTATCACTAAGGTGTTTTTTTTTTCTATCAGATAGGAATGAAATTAATTTCTTTTACCAGCATAAAACCCAAGGCTCTGGTAGAGGGCTACAGCGACTATGTTTGGACTAATGGCCGAAATGCATCTATTCCAGCCCTCTGCACTCATTCACTGAGGCTGTCACAGGCACTGTGTTTTATAGCCTTGCTTCCAGTCTCTTCCTGCCATGGCATGGTCCCAATCATCCAATTATCCCCAATGCCAATCTCTCTGATAGCCTCTGCTAATAACCTTCGGCATCAACAGATGTAGTGGCACTCGAGTATGAGTGTGCTGGTATTCTTCCTGCATAAAATCGTCTTGACAAACTCAAGATTATCAAGGTTTAATAATCAAAGGTTTCAGGTTGGACTACCTCAAAATATGTATTAATAATATGTATTAAAGTAGGCCACCTACTTTGGCAGAATAGACTGTAGGTGGGTCGTATTTGATTTACAAAGGCCAGAGGACAATATTAACTCAGTGTATCACACCTTCTTATCAGCTTTAAATTCCCTTGTATTAGGCATACCCCTTTTGGGTTTTAGCACTCCAGAATAAATCATCCCATTTTTGTTGCTACTCCCAAATTCCAGTCTAAAGTAAACCTCGGTGAAGAACCTCAAGCAGCCAAGCAAGAAGGAAGATATTGGATAAGGGACAAAAGTCTAGACTCACCAAGGCTAACAAGTAATAAATAACAATTCAGATTCTTAAACCTGGATCCCAAAGCTGATTGTTTGTATTCAGCCCCAAACCATAACAGATTGAAATGAATTTAGTCTATAATATTTTTCCCTTTGTTGCCTTATTAGTTTGGAAACAAGGATATTACTGTTGGATGGCTACTCAAAACCCTGAACAGTTCTCCCTCTGGGCTTTAATAATTAAACTCGTTCAATGAAGTGAATTCATTGCAGTGCTAAGACAAGGTGGCTTCAAAACCACCAGATTTAATGTTGATTAAAATATTTCCCTAGGCGGTTATAAACAGCCAACAGCTGGCTCAGAGTTTCTTGTTCAGTAGGATTTGAGTGTTTAATTCTCCTATCTGTGGAAAAACCCATTGTCATAAAGCAAGAGGTCAAAGGACCCACAAGCCAGAATCCACTATTTAATTCCACCTTAAGGCGAGCTTTAATTATAGTTGTGTCTGCAAAATGGTTATAGTTAGGGGCAGGATATTTTTGAAACCCAAAGTGCCCACTCTTAGCAAAATCACTCTCGTTGAGTTTTGAAGACAGGTGGATGAAGAAATAGGCTGACAGAATTATACCCCCGAAAGGTCAAACCTGTCAGAAACCGACCTGAAACACTCTGCATTAACTTTGCCCTTTATTGAGGCAAATATTTATTGGCCACTGAAACAGAAACTGCACATTCATTGCAAGGTGCTCCCAAATTCATGCAAAAGACTCTGGAAAAAGCAACACGTACAGAAGCAGAAGCTGCCCAAACTTTCATTTGTTTCTCTCCCCATTTCGATTCACAGCTTACAAAGTCTTTATGATAGCACAGCTACAAATAAGTTGGCTGTTCATCCACCGTGAAATGATTTTTTAAATTTGTATATCCATTATCTGAGTAGGAAGAGGCACTGATCCTCTTGTTTATTTTGCTCGCAAAAGAGCTACCGGTAACAGAAAGATTATTGAAAAGGATAGCTGGGTGTCTTCTTGTTTTGCTAACTCTGTTGAGTTAGTTTGCAACATCAGTGCCAACTTCTTAAGGAAGTTTTTTGGCCTCGTCTTCTTTCGGCTAATTAGTTGGATATAATGGTCTTGCCCAAAGCATCAGATAAGAGGGTATAGACTTTGTCAACGACTGGCATTCAATTTGATTCTGATTCCCTAGCAAGAAAACTTGAGATGCTATAGAAAACCAACTAGAATTTTCTTCAGTGCTTTCCAAACGTTTGCTTCAATATTTTATGAGACAGCACATGATACAATTCCTCCAGCCCCATTCAAACTGATGTCAAAACTGGCAGATCCTCGCATGTTTTACCAAGCTTGTGTCTCCAGTGTATCTTCTGTGTGTCACAGGACGGAGCCTGGGCGATGAAGTCATGCCAGTGGTGTTCATCCAGTAAAAAGGAGCTATTTCTTAGCCTGTCCTACTCACACGAGTAGTTCCAATCTATGCTTGTAATAAAGGCAGCTCTTCTATTTCCGACTGCCGCTCATGGAAAGTATTTAGAAAGTTTTTAGTGCCTGTCACAGCATCTTTACAATATCTGAGTGTGAATTTCCAGTCCTATCTATAAATCTGGTATATGTGATCAAGCTATAAATTTAGCTTCCAGTAAAAACATGCTTTACCAAATAATATAGTTAGTTAAATAAAAATATGCTTTTAAATGCCAACAATACTGTATAGTATCACGTAGTGCTGCACTATTTCTTAGTAACTGGAAAGTAAGCATATCTGGAAGCAGATGTAAATTGTTCAGCCTACCGCAATTATTTGCACCCAGTGAAAGGTTGAAAGTAAAGATCATAAAGCGAACATTTAAATTCTTTCAAATTTAATCATAAAAGAAGTCTTTAGCAAATGATTTGACCTTTAACAAAAGTTTTTTCAGTATTTCTGAAAAATGTAATGGTATTCTCTTCCATTTAATTGCTACTTGCACACAGATGAGCCTTTGCTTTATTCTTAGGACTTGGATAACTGTCCTCCATTGGTGTGTGCATGTAGACATTGAAGTTAAAGCAAATCAGTTAGGCAACTGTAATTCTACATTAGTGGTCATTTCAAAGTGCCAAAAAAAAAACCCTCTCCTTGATAATTTCCTTAATTGCAAGCTGTACACTCACTCATATACGATGTAAATAAAAATAACAAAAGTCTGATTTCATTCACTGAAAAATATTGTTCTAAAAATTGCGTTTTAACCTCATTTTAAAATATGTGCCTTGATCCCGCAATGAATTCCTCTTACCAACTTGAGAAGAAGTAGATATGTTAGTGTTGATTTGTTATAGGCGGGTAAACACCGGGCAGTGCAAGACGTTTGTGAAGCTGCAAGCATAAGAAAGGATTATCAGCCGTTAATAACAGAAATGAGAGAGGCTGATGGTTGAGCGGTGAAACCGGTAGCTTTCTGAAAATGGGGAAATAGCTCAGAAACTTGTGTACAACCTCAGGCCTTCTGCAGCAAAGCAGGAAGGAAATTCAACTTCCACCCCCAGTGCCATGGTTTAATTTCCGCACTCTGTCGTTCCCCAGGATCCTCCGGAGTACTTTGGGACCTCCCAGTTCTCCTGATGCTAAAACCCAGATGGAGCTGTTCATTTATTTCGCTGCCGCTAACGAGATTTAACAATGCTTGTCTATATTATTTATAGGCAGAGCTTTCACAACGGTGCGTATGGGACCAGCAGACGCTTCCACCCAGTGCGTAAAGAGCTGAATGCCCACAGCTCTCCTGGGTCGCTCGATATTGATCAGCTAATGCCACGCTGCGAACAGCTGGTTGTGCTAGATTAGAAGTGTGACCTGCGAGGGTTAGATTCTAATAAACTAGCGGAGCCACAAGCTGTAGAGGCCAAATGATTCATATCCTCCGAGCTTTCACAGAACAAACACTGTCAGCCTTAAGAGCACGCAAAACCAACAAAGAGGTTTTCTTTGGAGGCAAAGAGGCATCTGCTGTAATTAGAGTGGGACACAGATGGGATGCATTATATCCAGGTTGACTGTCCCTTATTGCAATATATGTTGTTCTCTTTAAATCTAGGTAGGCTGTCTTTTGGTGCTAAATATTCAAGGCCTCATCCAAAGCGTCCACTCTCTTACATGGTCCCACGAGCACGCAGTGCGAAAATAAGCAGTACTCACCCTTCCAGTGTGTGGCCAGAGAGGCTATAGTTGTCTTGTGGTGTGAGATGAAGCAGTGAAAGACGTTTCGGAGAGAGCCAGTCTTGACAGCACAGTGACCAATAGAGACTGGCAATATACCGTTATTTGAGAGGTACTGTCTCTGCGTTAGGTATTTCAAAAACAAATGATAAAGACCTAAACCAGACAAGACAGTAGAAGAGAGACATTAATGCAGATTCCCATTGTATTGACAAGTCTTCTGGACAGTCTGCACTGCTGGGAGTTACACCCTCTTTTTTTTTTTTTCCCCTATGTGTTTTTAGCAATATCTGTAAATGTGGGAAAAACTGTTGATGTAACTCACTTAACCATTTCCATCTGTATCTCTACACAGCTCTTTAAGAATATGTAAACTAACTATTCCATCCCCCCCGGGGCATATGCAATGTTTCTTCTACAAATTATTTGGCAAGGCTGAATGTAAACATATGAAGACGCTTTAATCATCTTCTCTGAGACATCCTACAGTTTGTCCTATTCTAGAGAGATGTAGGAAGCCCATTTCAAGAACCATAATAGAACCAATTAATTCACATTTTTTCCTGTTGATCTTTGGGAACTGCAGTGTCTGGAAAATGCACTGCCTCATACAGAAAACTGGCAGGGAAATTTGTCTGGTTATTTAGAAGAAATTGTCAACCAGATGCGTCTGAAGGCTTGAGAAATCCACTAAAAGGTTCAAACCTAGTTGGTTTTCTCACTTCATTCTTCTACCTCTGCACTTTGGCATGAGACTAAGAGATTTCTGTCATCTTTTAAGAGTCGGGGCTTAAACGGAGGAAGACTGAACTTGAAAATGGAACCATGTATCTCCAGATTGAAATTTAACAATGTTGAGAAATCCCTCTAGTTGCAAAGGAAAAAAATGGAAGCTCTTCTCTCTGCAAAAAATGCAAACTTTACAGACGTTAGTAGAGAGGCAGCAGTAATATATTCCAATAGTATTTGAGGAAGCATACGTTTATGAAAAAGTAGCTTCAAGGCATCACAAAAGATAATCACAGGAGCTATTCTAGTCTCTAATATTTCGCAATCTACATCACAGCATGACCCATTAATATATCTAAGTTGTAAACTGTTCTTGGAGTTCCTCGCACTCTGTTTCTCTCAACTCCCTGAGCAGAGCGGCTTTAATGAAATAGAGTTAGGAGTCTACTGTTGGGGACTGAATGAGATGAAAGAATGGAATAGATCTTTATTTGAAAGAGCTATTGAAGAGATGTTTGTGTTATGCTAAAGCTTTTTAAGTAGGAAGAAGTTTAAGTAAACATAAATGCACTTTGTGGTTCTTTAATACTGCCAGCATGAGAACCAGATCCTCTTCATTGTACAGTGGCTTAAAAAGTTGTAATGTAAGAATTGGAAGAGCTGCATGGAGAGATGGGGCACATTTGAACAGATAGAAAAATAAGCCAACTCCTTTTTTCCCTACTCCTTCAAACAAAGGTCGCTTATCCATTCTTATCTAATTTCCCATTTTGTTCTGCCTCAGACTGCAGCATATTGCTTCTCCAGCCATCTCCAACCCCCCTTCCAGGCAGGCCTAATTTGCTTTTTTTGAGTCTGACCTGAAACATGCCAAAGCTAACAAACATCTTTTCCCATTGACTTCAGCAACTGCTATGTGAGATCCTTAAAATACAGTTCTGAGCTCAGTTCTGCCGGCGTTGCACTGATGTAAATTCATTGACTGCTGTAGAGTTTTGATAATTACGCTGTTGTAGAATAAGAACTAAATCAAGGCAGCAGTGACAAATGATGGAACTGGAAAAATAAACTTTGGTGTCAAAGTCCACTTCAGCTGGGGGCTGTGCAAATATTCTCACAAAAAGCAAAGCATAAAGGGAACAAGGAAAATAAACTATCTCGCGGTTGTCCCAGTGCTTTCGGGCACCGGTTCCTGTGAATCCATGAACAGCAGAGAAATGAAAATGTTTATTAATCCTTTTTTGAATTATTTAACCACAGTCATCTGTGATTCTTAAGGAGAATACTCACTGTCATGTAATTTCTCATGTGGAGGAAATCTACTCTCTGTGTCACCAACAGGTATTTTATTTTACTTCCACGAGCTCTGTGTCAGCAGCATGAAGGCATTTCTTATCTGTAGAAATTCCCAGGAGAAGTTAGTGACACAAACAGCGGGGGTTTGAGCAGCAGCAAGAGCAGGGGAGCGGCGTGCTCTTCCCATGTTCTCTTGGTGGTTCTGATGACAAGTCTTTGGCATCATAGGATGCTGGCTGGAGCCAAGAGACCATGGGCAAACTTCGCTGTTTCTATTTTTGTGATTTGTAGGGTTTTTTAACAATTTCATGCTCCCTTTTCTGATAGAGCAAAGCTGCGGCACCTTTGTAGTCAGACCTTTCCTTGGCTTTCCAGAATACTGCATTACTTGGCCAGATCTATCTAAGTGCTTGCAAGGATGTGAGCTACATTATTTACCATAAAACAAGGGGCAAAGTATACCTAACACCCCCATTCCCCTGGCTGTTTTGGCATCAAGGGAACCGTGGATTAATTATGAGTCCTGCTGGCTGCTTGACAGTAAAATCCTCAAGAATTAACAACTTCAATAAATTACTGAAATGTGAAAATAATTCGGTACAATCTAGGAATGCCTTGGCGTTGGAATATAAGATTTAATAGTAATTCCTTGCACTTTCTGTTCTCTGGATAAGAGGTGCTTTATAAATATAAGAGGACGTTTATTTCAAAAGAGCTCAACTTAATGGGTGCAAAGCACCTCTAAGACTGGCTGCACGTTTCTTTTCCTTCTGTGGCAAATACGTTTTCAGAGATTCCCCTGTTCCCGCTTGCATGATTATTGCCATTTCCATAAAGCTCTTTAGGTTGCCTTGATTCATCCGATTGTATAGCCACGCTCTAAACCTGATTTTGCGAGCAGCTCTGTTTTAAATATTCAGATCCACTTCACAGTGGGGGCACGACATAGCTGGAGCGGCGTCGCTGTGGGAAGAGCATTTTGTCTCCAAGGGGAGGGGATGGCAGGCAGGAGAGAGAGTGGAAAGCAGATCTCCTTCCCGAGGAGACGCAGGATGCAAAAACAGCCAAGGAGGGCAACCAGGTGCGCTGTGTGCTCAGTCCAGCTTGTGTTTAGACACTTCACTGGCAATAAAGAGACGGAGGCTTTTGAAGATGTGGATCAGCATCTCAGGGATTTTGCCGAGCATCTTGGCACGTGGGGTGCCGAATTCCTGCTCCTCTCAAGGCATTAAACACCCCTGATGACCCTTCTCTTTTGCAAGTACACACCCCCAGGTTCCAAATGTATCCCCCCACTCTATTTGCCTTATTAGTTTTAGTGATTTTTTTTTTTTCCCCCTGTATATTCCTACCACCTCTGTCTCAACCTGTGGTACCTAGGTGCGTGCTGTTTTGGGGGAGCCTAGTTGTGACATGAATGCTTAGCAACATGAATGCTAAAGAAAATTAATGCATTAGCAACAACTGACAGAGAAAAATACCGGAATGCTGGATGGCACGGGTAGTAGCTTTTGTTTGCTTTCCAAACATATTCGCACCAAAGTGTTTTGCCAATAAAAACGGTAAAAAGGAAAAAGAAAGAGAGGCTGTTAAATATAGAATGTATTTCTACATTGTGCTATTGTCATCATGAGGACGTGGGTCATCCAGGCAACAGAAAGAATCCGTGAAGATCTCTGAGCTGAAGCACGTGATAGGAACAGCGAGGCCTTAAAGCGATGGCTGCCGTAAATGGATTGCGACCGGCCAATTGCCAGGGCTGACGTATTCAAGGAATGGGTTATGAATATATAATTGCAAAGCAGCTACATTCCTGAAAATCAAAACCTGTACGTGGCCGTTGAAAAAGAGATCAGGGAGCTAAATTGACCCACTTGTCCCGCACAAGCAGCTCGCTCAGTGCTCGAGGTGTGTAGCCCTCTCCATGTTGTACAGCTGGACAAAGGCAGAGCGTGGTGATTAAAGGATTTGTCCTTGTTATGTATGCAGAGGACTGAGAAAAGCACACCAAGGACATGTTAAAGCAACGTGTCCGTCTACCAATGTAGAATTTTGTCCCTGTGAGAGATTTCCCCATTCAATTCCAGGTAATTTGAGCAATAGGACACTTGAATCCCTTAGGAATGGTGAATACAAGGCGCCTTACAACCGCACTATTTACTTATGCTGGAAGAGATCTGCTGTTCTTTTAATACATGTAACATTTCCTATGAGTCTGTGCAGCAGGTTTTTTTTGTGTCGGGGATTTAACCTTGGGTGTTTTAATTTAAAGAACAAGGTTTTGTCTACAGTAAAAGATTGAGCTGTTAGTTTATAGCACCTCAAAGATTTCAGTCACTAGCGGGTGACAGAATTGTGTGAGGGAAGCACAGGCTGCCCACTTAACAGCACTCCTCGTCCTAACTCATAGCTATTGAGTTAGCAGTAGGTTGTGAAAAATTTTCGCATCATTGCATTAACGAAACAATTTCGTTGACAGTGATTGAGCCAATCTGTTCAGCCCTGACAGTGAGAAATCTCTCCTCTGCCTGCAAGAGCAATTTCTGTAATTATATACGTGTCAGTGTAATGAGGTAAGGAATAAATCAGTGTCAGTGTACTAAACCACGGCCTGTTTCTTCCATCAACATGAAGCGAAGTATCTTCCTGTATCAACATGCTTTACATTTATTCAGCTTGATATCTTTTAGTCCTCAAATCTCCTGCCTTGTCCGTAGAGGGTTAAAATTCTCGGTTTTCTAAAACCCCCCCATTTTTCCATCTGTTACAGAAAAATAACCCCTCTGTCCCGTCTGAGAATATCGTTGCCTAATGCAGCGTTGCCAGGCTCCAGGACAGCAGTAGGATGGAGAGATGAGAACCGTTGCAGCACCCTTAACCCCCTTCTACCAAAGCACGTGATAGCGGTCGGCTGTTTGTGTGCTCAAACATCCTTATTGTTCTTATTTCTGCAGGCAAAGAGCCAGTGGGCCCAAGACAATTGTTATTCTTAAACTTAACCAGTGTGCAAGGTTTAAAGTACTTGGAATAAGCGAATACTGTAAAACGCGGGTTTATTGAGACTGCATCTTAGAGAAACCTTTGTAAATAGCCATCGTCTACTCACCTTCCTCTAGATATCTCTGCCATACTGATAATGTGGATTGCCAAGACTGAAAAGCCCTTTTAGCTACAAACTCTTGGGCAGGATTCTTGTGTTTTTCTTTTAAGACCTAGCAACGGACCCTGATTTAATTTGGTGGCTGTGGTTTATAGTATAATGAAAATAACTGCTTAACCACCATAACAATTGCAATAGCAATGCTCCAGTTACTGTAGAGCTCTAAACAATCATCACTGCAGGGTTTTAGAAGCAGATCTGGTACAGTCAATAATAATTTTTAAGACATAGTCTTTGATTCTCTGCATACAATAGTCAATGGAAAGCTTCCCAAGTGTTTTCATGAGGTCTGATCAAGTCTTTTTCCATCACCATTTGAACACTGCTTTTAAAAAATATATTGAGGAAACACTGCAGTTTACACCTTGTGCTTAGTTCCAGGCAAGTGCAGGGTTTCACATCTATCTAACTTGCCTGCAATTAAAATTGCCGGTGCGATTCTTCTACATATCACCACAAATTAAGTGCTTCTCTAAAACTGACTTTGCACAGGAGAATATTTTATTTTTAGCAAGGTCGGGGTAAGTCCAAAGTGCAAATAAATCCAATTTCTCTAGCTCTGATAAATGAAATAGGTATCTTGCAAAGGCCAGTGCCTTCTTTCCACGAACCAAGTGATGGTGGCTTAAGACAAGGTGCTCTCATCCATCTTTGATTAAAACATTAACCCACGGGCTGCTTCCTATGCAGCTTTAGATGGAGGACGCATAATTTCCCCCGCTGGCTAATAAAGATGTTGGTTGCTCCTGGAAACTTCATCACTATTTGTGGGAAAAGGTAAAACATTATTAGCAGAATTAGGGGAAGTAGAAGAACGTAAAAAACAGAAAAAGGGATAGCCAGTATTAAAAACTAAAATAAAACTAGGTTGGATGGTTTAAATCATTTAACTTGGTGATTCAGCAGTAGATGTAGAAGAGGAGAGGAAAATCCAGTCTACAAAACTGGTGAGGAGTGACATTGAAATGCAGCTGAGAATTTTCTACCATTCCCTTTCCTGTACTCTCACACGGGAGGGCAGCGCACACATGGTAATGGCCCGCTTTTTGCAGTGCTAGAGCTCCAACAGCTGAATAATCAAGCAAGCCATCTACGAAGTGGCATGTAAGAGAATGATAAGAATGCAGTAGCTATTTCTAGTCTAGGAAGGAGAAAAAAGTATTCATGACCTATTGCGGGACTTCAGAGGACAGTTTTATGCCTCGTCAGAAAAGATCACCAAGGCCATTTCGGGGGATTGAGGGAAAAGAAGCAAGCATTTTGAGAAAAAGCATTCTGTATTATAATCATGATGGTTTGTTTGTTTGGGCTTTTTTTTCCCCAAATAAACAAAACAATCAATTGAAGTTCAAACCTCGAGAGCTTAGGAAAAGACTTGTTCCATAACTGATGGCTGCTCCTCCTTTGCCTTTCCCCGTGGCACACATTTTAGCTGCGGCAGGTTTGGGCAGTGTTCTGACTTGCTGATGTGGCATTTTGTAAGATCCTCATTACTTGCTGGACATTAAATTCACCACTAAAGACCAGCAGAAGTGCCCTGTGCTTTATTCTTCCAAGTCAGTCCTTGGACTTGCCTTTACCGCTGCGTAGTCTGTCGGCATCAAGGGTAAATTCTACCCTGAGGAGACAGCGCACAAAGGGTGGGCAACGAATTCCTCTGGGTTTCAATTTTAACGTATTCGTACCTAGAAACAGGATTTGTGCAGCTTTTGTTGGATCTGTTCCTGATCAGCTGCTGTGAGAGCTTGTGCGTGGCCTGACCAGATGCCACCTCATGCCAGAAAACAACCCAGAAACACCAAACACAGTGTCCTCCAAGGTTTCCTAGTATCCTCCTAACAACTGTGTCCTAAACTAGGGTGTTTAATGTTTGTAGTGAAAACATTTTCAAACAAATCTATGATTTCCTCATTTATCTCTTGTTCTGGTTGTACTGTTGTAATATGTGTGAAGAAGAGCTGTGTTGGCAGAATTTTGAGACTGGAAATGCTCTGGTTGTCTATGAACGAGGTACAGTGTGGCACTCGCAAGACTTAAATAAAATTCTTTGATAGCGACATGGGGAGCATTTGACCAACAGTCAGAAATAGCTCAAAAGCCTCCAAGGAGTCAAGCGTTGGCATTTGTACCTCAAAATCTACCCAAATTCAGGAACCTAACTCTTTTAATGAGTGGTGCCCAAGTGTGTAGCGTATTCCACCCCTTTCAACGTCTGCATCTCTCCTTAGCAAGTTCAAAATGGGTGAAATAAAACTCTATTCTGGCTGGTACATTATGGAAACCCCTTAGATCTGACATAGAAAAGTAACCCCATCCGGCTTTACTAAATGTAGCCTCAGACTTTTGCAGCTGATGTGATGAAACTTGCTAAAAGAAAGCAGAAATCTTCGGAATTGCTGGAAAGGCAACCTTGCTTAATGAAACAAAAGAAATATAGAGGTTAGCAAACAAAAGAAATATAGAATTTGGCCTTAAAGGAGGCCAAATTCTCAAGAACCTGAATTTATTGAAATGTATGCGATTGATTTCAGTGGGAGCAGAAGTTGGCTCAAAACAGACTTGATTAATTAACAATAATGATATTTTGGCAGACTCCTCCTAAGCCACAGAGGAGCAATCTATGCAATTACCATTGCAACATCATCATAAATATTTGGCTGCATTTGCTATATTAAATAAAAAGTCTATAGAAAGCTAATGGATTGAGTGAACTCTCTATGCAGAAGAGAGCCCGTGATTAAGCACCAGAACGCCACAGAGAAGAAACATGACTTCACAGAAGTCCATGGCAAAATTCCCACAGGCTTCAGTGGGATGGGATTTCAGTTAGCGTGACTGTCTGTGAAGGTGGGAACATTCGCCTAACGCGAGCTTTGTGCCAGCTCTGTGAACAAACTGGCATCTGTTCCAGCTTGCCCAGACCTTTAGCTGAAAGCATCTGCTACCTTACGAACTGAATTCCCAAATCCCTCCTGTCCTGGGTCTGATTGAAATTCTGTGAGTGCCTGACCCGGAGCTTTAACTTGCAGCCTGGGGAAACAACAAAATACAAGAGAAAACAAAACGGAGTACTGGATTTGAGGCGAGGGAAGAGGGCAAAATTTCTGGATACTCTACGGAAGTTTTTGGTTTCCTCTGTTCAACAGCTTGCTAAGTTGTTGATCACTCAGACTATTAACTGCAGGTGGGAAGAAAAGGGCTTGAGGAGCAGCTGAGGAAGCTGAGGGCGTTCAGCCTGGAGAAGAGGAGGCTGAGGGGAGACCTTCTCGCTCTCCACAGCTCCCTGAAAGGAGGGGGTAGCCAGGGGGGGTCGGTCTCTTCTCCCAAGGAACAGGCGATGGGACAAGAGCAAACGGCCTCAAGTTGCGCCAGGGAAGGCTTGGATTGGATATTAGGAAAAATTTCTACGCTGAAAGGGTTATCAAGCGTTGGAAGAGGCTGCCCAGGGCAGTGGTGGAGTTGCCATCCCTGGAGGGATTTAAAAGCCGGGCAGACGTGGTGCTGAGGGACGTGGGGTAGTGGTGGTTTGGGCAGTGTTGGGTTGATGGTTGGACTCGATGATCTAAAAAGTCCCTTCCAACCTGGACGATTCTATGATTCTTTGATTCTTAACAATATAAACCATTTCTAGGCTTAGAATCAAACACATATTTACGACTAGTTAATTAGGTGTGTATCCTGTGATCTCCTGTGCTTCCTAGAATGAACATACTGATGTTGTTTCATTGAATGGGTCAAGATCGATATTTTTTAACCTGGATAAAGCAGAACTTCTCACCTTACTGCCCTTAACCCAGCTAAATCTGGGAGAATGAGAGCCCAAACATCCTAGACGCATGTAGTAGTTACAGAGGAATGGCCAGGAACACCTCACTCTGCTGTTTCCCGAAATCCAGGTTAGGTCCCCTGCCAGAGTCTTGTACCGTTCAGCGTCTGGCTCATCTTTTGCAGCATTAATTTCAGTGGGATGGATGATGCTGTTACTCTGCATCGCTAAAAGAAAGTCTCATTTATTTCCTATCTCATTGGCACGGAGGGATAATTGAAACACAGTCTTACAGTTTGGCTCTTTATAAATAACAGTTAGTAAAGAGTGGAGAATTTTGTCTTTTGAATTATAATTGTGCTCATCTCTGAACTGTATTTTATTAACCACATTTTATTATCCTCCCAGCGTATTGTAACTGCACTAGCGGGGAACTGCCAACTGTATTGTTTGCTGATTGACATGTGACTTTCTACTGTGTGATTAAATCAGGGAAAACGAGAGCGAGTCCAATATTCCCAAGACTGGCACCTTCAAAATGCTCCTGGAGTTCCTTTCAGCTAACCATAACCTGCTGACCGCTGTGTTTCTCGCTGATATTTTATCTGATTTTCAGGAACAATGCAATATTAATTAATATTTTCTCTAAAGCATTTGCAGATGCGATGGCATGACTTGCTTGCTGCTAGATCACGGCAAAAAGTAAGGAAAAGAACCCCGTGACAAGACAAAATTCCTCATCATACCACTCAGGGGGGTAAGAAAAAAGCAAGGGGTTAAGAAATCAAAGAAGTTTAGGGGCTGCTAATGAAGAAAACCATGCAGGCTTTTTGGAGACTGTAAAGAGAAGGAAAGATATTGGAGGCTGCCTAAGAGAAGGAAGGATATTGGTGTGGTGGCCATTGATATTATTTTCAGTCGGCATTTGGTGACAGCAATGCCTTGATCCCGGTTGTTGCTGTGCTGTGTAATAGAAGAACTCTTCGTATCATCCTTCAGCGCAGGTTTACTGTCCGATACAATGCTGAGACAGACAGCAGAGGAGAAGGAGGGAAAGAATATTATAAAATATTATAAAAAAGCTGTTTGTTAGAAGTGGTATTGATTCTCTCTCTCTCAATTTCTACACATAACTTGCTCAAACTCCCACTGAAATTGTTTATCCCATTAATATATCTTCCTGTAATATATATTACCAGTTTATGACAGCTTGAGACAATGAAAATCTATGAACAAAGTAGCGTGGGCTGAGACATTACAGCAAACTAATCAGTTGTGACTGCAGCGCACGCAGTGGTGTCAACTACCTCCAGCATTCTTTTTTTGACCTCTGTTGTCTGGAAGATTGCAATAAGCCCCGTTCTGACCTTGCTGTCTTTGACTGAAGAGGAAAGGCTTTTTGAGACTCAATTCTTCAGCAGCAGACAAAACTCTTTGAGTGCCCCATGCGTTGAAACGCCCTCGCTCATATGCACTGAACTAAAGGACATCTCACCCAACTGGCCTCTGGCTGTTAGGAATGAAGAGTGGGGTAGGCCACGCTTTTCAGTAGTTTTGGGGGAATTTCCAGGACTGCACAAGGAAGCGCAGCTCCAAAGGCAGAAATGCTGCACTCTGAAATCTTCTAACGAGATTCTCAGACGTGACCACATACGAGGTGCATGGAGCCAAGCTGTTCAGAAGCGTATGACAACTGCGTGGCTTTACTCACTGCCATTAATGGATGTTCTCCCTCGCTGCCAGATCCCTCAAGAGGCCATGAAAGCATGAGCAGACAGCAATGAGGTTACAAAACCTCATGTTTATGAAGTTTTGTACCTTAAACCTCATAAGTTTATGAACCCCTCATGTACTACTCCAACAGGCTCTGTGAAAGTAAGCCCATAGTTTAGAAGGAAGAATTGATTAAATCTTGCTAACAGTACTCTGAGACTTCACAAAAATGCATGCTGAGGAGGATAACATCGTCAAGTCTTGGTTGCTACTGTCATTCTGTTACATCTGTCTAAGGATGATGAAGAATTCCTAGCAAGTGCTGCTGGGATGGTAAGGGCTTGATCTGGCATTTATATAGCTAAGCCATTCTCTCAGCATTTAGCCCTATGTGTGTGTGCTCGTCTTGGTGATATGTCTTGCTTTTGGATTCTAAAAAGGGTGAGATCCTATTAGCAGTGGGAACTGAGTGTGATTGGCTAGAGAATTGGAGATGTTCCAGTTGTGCTAATAATACTTTTTGCTTGGAGACAATAACAATCCAGTTTTGTTAAATTTTTGCCTGGCACATACAGTGTGTGATGTACAATAACGTCCATAAGCCATAAGTGTTTTTATGAGTGCTTAACGCACACACTTAAATTTTGCAAAGCAGCTGTCAGAATTAAATGCCTAACAAATCAGATGGTTAATCAGCAAGTGAATACGTAAGGAAATGTGCCTGCGAATGAGGCATGCTATTTTTAAAACCCTGGGGAGCTCTGCCACCAGATGGCCTTTTTTGAGCTATGAGTATTCCTCAAAATACTTTGGTTTTGGTGTTATACAATATCTAGTAACTTTTAAATACCTTTCTGAAATTGCTCGTTCTGTCTCCTGGATGCAGCTGACACGGGCATCCTCACCTCCCTAAGAGGGGCCCTTGTTTCAGGCAATTTAAGCCTTGTCGTCCTATGAAATTAACGGCTGACGGTGATTACGTGTGGATGTTCTTGTATATATACCCGTGTTCTTTTCATTCCTATTCCACATTGCATGTGTTGTAATCAAGTCACCTAATATTTTAGGTAAGGATTAATCGAGACTAAGGAAGCTAAGTCCAAACCTGCGAGTATTTAAAGATACAAAGTCTACTGATTTTAGGAGTTAAACACCAGGATAGCAATTGAGTTCCTACATACCTTTGTGGCCCTGGGCATTTAGCATCCAGTTAATTCATGGAAGCCAGTGTAAATAAACCACTTCACCTCCTCAGGCCATTTGGAATACCCTAAGTGGGGTTTTGTCACATATAATCCAAACTTGATCAAACTATGTCCAGACTCGAGAGCTAGGATTTTACAAGAAAGTCGAAGTGCTGTAGATGATAGCACTTGTTATTTAGTTTGGGGTATTTTCTATGTCACTAATGTGTTAATTCTCCTTGCAGCTCCTGAATAAGCAGGGGAGCCAGATTTCAATAGAAGAGGCGTGAAGTGGATGAGCGAGAACACAGAGGGTTTTCTGCTCTTAAAAGTTCTTTAGTCTCCGAGACCACCGTCGTGGTGCTCAGTTGTATCACGTTCCACCTTCATGACAGCATTACCTGCTAAAACTCATGTCTGCAATGACTTTGCTGTTAATGGGCAACAACACGATATGCCTCTAGAAAACTTACCCTGCATTTCAGGCTCTAGTATGAACAAGACTATAATATTTACTCTTACTAAAACAATCTTGTCAGGAATTTTGAAGTTTATTATGACCATTAATTAAGCTTCACAAATACGTCCTGGTACTACTATTACCACCTCATGCCTGGCTAAAACCATGCAGAAAGAGGTGAAGGGAGCAGACTGATATGCTTGGGGAAAAAAAAGTGCAATGCGCCGGGAGGGAAAACCATGGCTTGTTGTCACACTCTCTGGGAACCGCTTTCATCACCCCACAAGCCCTGGGGCGCTGGGCTTTCCTACCCACATCAGCCTGAAACCCACCATGTCCGTTAGCCGCAGGCTGGGCACAAAAATGGCAAACGTCCGGGGATTGCTCCCACAGCGAAGGTGCGAGGAGGGAAAACCCTGGCTTGTTCTCAGGCTCTCTGGGAACCGCTTTCATCGCCCCACAAGCCTTGGGGCACCGGGCTTTCCTACCCACATCAGCCTCTCAACCGTTTGGAACAGCACATGTTGTGCACTATGTATATTTACCCATTCAAAATGTCTGTAGATTCCTTTTTTTTCTCTGACATGAAAAATGTTGATGGAAGCACTAAAGGATTAGAGTGTCTCTGTGATGTGCTTGCTAAAGCAAACATGAGCCAATACAGTAACCAGATCACATATTTATGGTGAAGTGACTAATTTAATTTTCGGCCACACTGAGAAGCAGCAGAAAGTGCAGCAGGAAATGGACTGAGCTTTCTTCAGCGTGGGAATGAAAACACATGTGGGACAAAGGGGCCTGGTGGGGATTTTTTGGCCTCAGTTTACCTGTCTTGGGCCTTGAAAGACATCAAGAAGAATAGTTCAGAATGAGACACTAAGGATTCTGCAGACAAGTAATAAAATGGATTTCTATTTCTTCCTCGTAGAGCAGCACAAGGAAAGTCAAGTCACCAAATAACTGTAGGAGTGTTACACTGGGGGTGGGTTCGGTTCAGTTTCCAGGCTTTCCCTGTAGTCACTGTGGTTGATTCGATTCTCTACTCTCAGACTCTGATTTCAACAAAGAAAGGGAATGAATCATTGAACTGCAGTGCTATTGAGAGGCTGGCTCCAACCTCCCAACTAATCTACGCAGGGAATCAATTATTTATCAGCTGTGATTTACCCATCTCCTCTTCTGTTTGCAGCAAGGCGTATAGGATTTTCTGGGCTTGCTCTTATCATCAATCCAATGTTGGGATCTAGCTTTGACTCAGCTGCCAGGGATGGGAGAAAGGTGATGAGTCAGGAGGCTTCCGAGTCATCCTACATCATATTCGTACTGGGCTCCAGTAACAGGACAATCCGGTGCCGGGACAGGCTGGAGCAGGAGGGTCCCACAGCCTTTCCACACAAGAAGTGCCATTTCAGAGCACAATCCCATTCCAATAAATGATTCACAGCGTTTTAGCAAAATGCGCAGTAACTTTGATCCTGCTGACTGGAGAAGCGACAAGTAGTCTTGAAAGACATCACTTGCTTAACATGATTAGAAGTCAGCAGTAAACACTAATGCTGTGCTTTAAGTCCTGTTTTACAATGCAAATGGCTTCTTCATGGGTCTGTGGGCAGCAAATTGGATTTTGAGGGGTGTTTTTTTGGCAAGGTTGTGGTCCGATTTTACAAACTAATCTCCAATAATTTCCATTTAAAATGACTGTCGCTATCTATTTTTTTGCTATAGTCACATCTGGGCAACCAAAATAGCCCCCCACCCTGCCATCGCATGAAGCGCTGAGCAAAAATCACTATATGTACTAGAAGAGCACGACCTGCATTTAGTTTAGGAAAGGATGTTTCGATGCCAAAGCATCGTGCCGTGGTCACACAAAAAAATCCTTTCTGTCCTTGGATCCAGTTGTGCCATACAGCAAGGGTCTGGGGGAATGGATAGCGTTTATCTGGGAAGACTCCTTAGAGTGGATATTGTAAAACAATTGGAGACGCTCTTACCAACCTGAAATATTCGTGCTACTCACGGAGTTTGTTGCAGCCTGAGGCCAGGTTTGGGGGGAATGCAATCTGTCTGTTTACCAGTCCTGAAATTCGGCCCGTTGCCGTCAGGAGGATGCTTCAGAAGGAATTTTTTTCTAAAAAAAAAAAATATTTCAGGCACTCAACATAAAGACATTTGACAACAAAGACCTCAGTTTTCATCTCCCGGCTATAAGCAGGAAAAGTGAACCTTGTGCCTAAAGAGAAGTCATGTTTTCTGGGTGCAGCTAGATGCAATGCATATAGGTGAGTTGAAGAAAAAGAGCAGCACTGTCCTGCAGCGACAATCGATCTTTGCAACCCTCTCTTTGCTAAGAATGTGTATTGTGGCACTGCCGGGCAGGACCGGGGCCCCGCTGCTGTGCAAACACATGGTAGGAGACCCCGCCACTCCAAAAAACCTTCAACAGTTCAAGTGCAGGAAGGGAGAAGGACGGTTCTGTCAGTCCTGTTGCACTGGCTGAAGTGTGAAGAGCAGAAATGTCACATATCTTGGCTAAGGTCATCCAGGCAGCTTTCAGCAGACCCGTCCCTTGAGTCCAAGCATTTTTCCTTCAAAGTCACAGGAGTTCAAGTTATAAAACATGTTCTTTTCCTCACCAGCAGTCCATTCCTTCCTTCAAGCACGTTTCGGTGCATACGCTAAAGTGGATTTAACTGTAAAAGGCAGAAAAGTTCAACAGGCATGAGAAATGCAAGCTGAAAATGGCACTTACGAGCTTAACCTGTGTAAAGACAAGCATAACCACGAGTAAATGGGCTAAAAAATAAATGCTCAGAGCACACAACGGATTTAAGGCAGGCAGAAGATGAAGTAGTCTTCTTTTTAAAGGAATAAAAATAACACGTTAATGAACACTTCCTGCCCTCCCACGGGGACATGTTTTGCTGCCTACTTTACTTTGTTCTCCCTCCGTCACAGAGATGGCACAGGGAGGTCAGATATCTTTCCTGAAGAGAATCAACAAGAGAATCCAAACTCAGTCTGGCAACCTTTATTATATGACTCAGACCAGCAAAATACTAGCTAGGAAAATAAGGAACTTGAAAACATATACACACTGTTCAAGTCTTATTTGCTGGCTAGTAAGCGAGATGGGACCTTCCACACTGGGAAAGTTCTGATTTGATCTTTTCTTTGGAAGGTCGGGGGAAACACCCAAACCTTCTCACTGCAACTTCTTTTTTGCAGCTTCTCTTTTTATAGTAACTGACGTCAAAACCAATCAAAAGTTCCAAAATACTTTGGATCGAAAATATAATAACGGGATGCTGCTGCTTCATCGGAACTCCCCACCACCACCACCCCAAGTGACGTTCTACCGAAATCAGTTCGTTGTTCTGCCGTGTTGTGATGAAGAAAGTACTGTCGCGGGCAGAGTGAATAACTTCATTTGTAAGACAGTAGTGAAATGTTTATTAACATAAAACAGTGATTTAATAAAGTTAGCAGTGAATGCGACAGTGTTTTACGAGGTTCGATGCCAGGGTACACTTGATTATTTACTGCATAGAGGCCGGGGTCAGACAAGCTCTCAGGGAGACCCTCCCGTTGAGTCACGAGGTTCAGAAAGGACCCCCTGGCTTTCTAAACTCCTTCTCAGAGAAGAGTCCGGGTGAGGCTGGGTCTAATCCTAGTCCCAGACTTGGTCAACGGTTTATGTCTAAAGGATTATATATGCGCAATCAATCCTTAGATCCCTTAGCTCATATTTCAAAGTTTAGCATGCTATTAGTCACTTACCAAGAATCTGTTGCGGCAAGGAATCTCTCAACCTCGATGAGGAGAAACTTAAGCCAGCGTCCCCACTCAAGAGGAGACCCTGTCGTGCATCCCCCTGCCGTGCAGGAGAGCTCAAAGGGCTCTTGGGCTGTCCACTATTTATGGAGTAAGAGAATTGACCTACAGTCATATTCTCATGGGAACAAGATACCCAGGTTCCCACTCCAGACAGGGTTTTGGTTATGTTGCCAGCCATCTCCCACAGTTCAAGTGCAACTCATAACAGCTCCCGCTGATGGCCATGGCTTGAGCAGGAGCCAGGGGGGGAAAAAGGGAAGAGCACACCGCCACAAGTACATAGTGGAAAGTACAATGGAAGATGGTTCCACCTGTGTTTCTCCAAGAAGCCATACTAGTCACTTTTGAACATCCTACTGTTTTTACAGTGTAAAATTCTACAGACACTGCGTGGCCACTAAATGAGTCACCCCATTTTTGCCGCAATTTTAGTACCCTGTTATTTTAATGTCCAAGCCTACTGACAAATTAGAAGAGCCTTCAAATCACAGGTGCTCTTCTGGAGCAATGCTTACAAAACAACTCCGCTGAACAAACAGAAAGTTGGGGTGCGGAGCTACTTTATTTGACTGCCTGTGCAGAGCCAGCATTGCGCTGTATCCAGACAGTGACAGGAGAGAAGGAACCAAATTAATCTGGCTTGTATGGGTCCCTGGATTTTTTTTTTATGTGAATTTCTATTTTAATGTATTGCTTAACAGCAGTGTCTTTTTGGGGAAATGTTCTGCTTTCCAAATAAGCACGCTTTAATATAAATAATAATAAAGATAATAAAATCACGCAGTTTGCACTGATGTCTTATCCTTTTCCCACAGGGCTTCCAAAGAAGCCGAACAGAAGATATTCTCTAGAAGAAAAACAGCTTCTGTCCAGCCAAGCAGATCCCCCCTGCTGCAAAAAGGTGTAACTCCACCGACTTCAGCATAGCTCCGTGACTTAGAGAAAGCAGTCAGAATTGATGCTAGAGAGAAAGGCACATTACTCTGGCTTATATAAAGAAACAGCACATTCTGTACCAGAACGGGTTATGTGCCCCAGCCGAGCTGAATTTCCCCTGGATAATTTCTTTACGTCTTGGAATTCAACCTCTGGAGATAAAGCCAGCCCAAGGCTTTACGTGCTGCTTAAATTCAATGGAAACGTTGGTTTGGGGGCTCTGGTAATGCGCTGTGCTGCGTGCTTGTCTACGTGCACACACAAAAATAAATTTATACTACAAGCTCAGCGTTTTGATTTTATTTTTTGAAAGTTCTTAAGGCTTACTCGAGTTTTGGGTCACGTTAGAGAGACTGAAGAGGCAGCGCACATATTTGCTGCTCCAGCAGTCATAAACGACTACATATATTTATATTTATTATTATTTAGCATACAGCTCCTGTGCACCATCTATTAATCAGTTGTGTGCCCCTCTCCCCACCTGCCTTCATACCAGTTGCGTCTACTCTGGTCAGAGCACGGGGATTTGTAGTTTCTCCCTCTATGTTTGTGACCCATCTACCCCATGCAGAGAGAGGGCTTTTGCACCATATTTTGAGCGGCTTTTATTACTACTTTTCTTTTTCTTTGCTGCTAACAATTTCTTCGGTGCATCTTTGGCTCAGTTTTGTTACCCGTGTTTTGCACTAATACAACTTTATTTCTGGTATAAAGGAGTTCTTGATTTTCGATACATCTCGTGTTCTTTTGTCACATTATTAAAGAAAGTTTGTTTCGCTGAGTTGCCTCGATAATTCAGCTCTTGACAGCTGATAATTTACATTTTTGCTTAAGAAACTGAAACTTATAATGGCAGTTTGAAGTAAAACCAGACTGTCTGTGATCTGAAACGAGCCAGGGCTAAATTTAGATTTCTGGATAAATTAAAGTTAAAGCTTGTCCACCGAGCCCTTGAGTTTGAGATGCCAATGTGTGGGAGGGTTTGTGCTCAACCAGTTGGGTAAGGATGGGTTTGGACTTAAGCAGTAGTTAAATGCAGGAGAGATGTTCTCTGTGGTTACTTGCTGGCTGTAGTCCCCATCACTTTCAATTAAGTTTTAAGAGACCTTGGCTCTCATTCTTGAGATGTATCTGGGCACCTAATTTCTGTTGATTTTGAGCGTCTGAGTGTTAGCCCCTTTCGGAACCATCATAAATTCTCATTATATCTTGCATTAATACATAATGAAGCCCTTTATTGTAGAGTATTTAAATGTCAAGTGGCAAAGTATGAGCCACACAAGAAACTGGACAGTCTGCTCTAAGCACCAAGTGAAAAATTCCTTCCAGTAATGGCATACTGGGCTCTGCATACTATATTCCTTGTTTGTTTTACGATGAATAAAACAATCCAGAATCTCCGGTGCCTTTTCTCACACAAGGAGACTGCTCTCTGTGCTCCTTTAATGACTTCCCAGGGGTGGCGTCAGCCGTTACGTTCTGATCTCCTAAAGCATAGAGGCTTCCCTCTGAAAGAATTATCTAGTTTAATTGGCTTTAAATTAATGAAAGGAAAGCTTGCTTATTGCAGTCACATCAACTTAAGACTTGGAAGAAATTAACTGCAGAAGTGGGAAACAAAGCAAAAGAAAAACTAATATTCTTCCTGTGAAAACATCAGTTTGTGTTTCCAAATGTAAGCTGGATTTCCAAAAGGATGTTTTTCTGTTCCAAGTGAAGGAAAAGCTGGATGGTGTAAATCAAATTTTCATCACGAGTGGCAAGCTGACATACATCAAGGAAGGGCAGGACCTCTGATCTCAGGGACTTTAGACACAGTCAGCAACGTTAGGTGTGAGAGTTTGAGTTTTCTCAAAAAAAAAAAAAAAAAAGAAGAAAACATTGCAAGTGCAGGTTATTTATTTGTGTCTGATCTGAATTGCCTTTGTTTCATTTCTACTGGCCTTTAAAATAAAATGGGGAAAACAGGAGTATATTTTAGAAAAGGAATACATTTTAGAAAAGAAGAATGATGCATAAAAAAAATGAGGTGCAAACCATGGGCCAAATCCCATGGAAACTCACCAAGTCTAACATGAGCTGCAAATGATGAGCATGTCTGTACCTTAAACCATTTTTGTTTAGCTGTCTAAGAACACAAACAAAAGACATCCACGGATTTAAGTCGAATCCTGCAACGTCTGTCTTCCCATAATCAGGGGGGAGCTGTCTGACACTACCCAGGATCCAATAAAATGCCTCAAGCCTCCAACATATGGAGATCTCTGCAGGTTTTATGGAGTCCTCCCCTTGGTAGCTGATAGAGATCCCTTCACTGATGGATTTTATGGAGTCCTCCCCTTGGTAGCTGATAGAGATCCCTTCACTGATGGATTTTATGGAGTCATCCCCTTGGTAGCTTACAGAGATCCCTTCACTGATGGATTTTATGGAGTCTTCCCCCTTGGTAGCTGATAGAGATCCCTTCACTGATGGATTTTATGGAGTCTTCCCCCTTGGTAGCTGATAGAGATCCCTTCACTGATGGATTTTATGGAGTCATCCCCTTGGTAGCTGGTAGAGATCCCTTCACTGATGGATTTTATGGAGTCCTCCCCTGATTACCCACCACAGCAAATTTATCCTTGCTGGGAGATAGCACAGAACCAATGCCTTCATTACACAGACAGGGAGTTGTGCGCTGGGAGGCGAAGTGGCACGCGCAAGTTCCCTTCATCACAAAACTAGACATTTTGGGACCTGTTAGAAAAGGTGAATCAACTCCCAGGTTCACTGAGAAGCACCAATTTATAGAGCAAGTCATCCGGAGCGCATATTCAAGATGCTAGAGAAAATGACTTTAGAGGCACACAGATGTAAATCATTTTAACAAAAAGGGCTATGGCTTGTTGAGCTCCAAAGAGAAGGATGGCTTTTGGCAGGACACGTGGATTTGGAACCATAATATCCAAACTCACATGGCGCCTGCCTACTTGGGAGATTGAACTGTTTTTTCACAGCCGGAATTTTAAATGCAGTCTGGACAACAGTCAGAAGCTTCCATGAAACATCATGTGAATTCTGAAAAAATTTGAGTTTTAGATATCTATCAGCTCAGTTATTCTTTAGTAAAGGTGATGAGTTACGCAGAGGCCCTTGCTGTCAACTAGAAGGTTTTGTGACAAGACAGAGAAGTGACTCATGAGCCTATGAGTCAAAAGGGCAAAAAATACCGTGTTCTGAGGCTGCTCACTTCCCCTGTGTCTCCAAATTGTTTTCCCAGGTGGCTTGCCTGAGACTTAATTCTGTCTTTCTCCTACCAGAGCCCTCCTTGCTAAATTATTGTCAGCTTTTCATGATTTACGACAAATGACAGGAAGCGCTCTGCCAAGTCGCAGTAAAATGACTTGGTGAGTAAGGAGCCTGCTTCTGACATTGCTGATAGCAGGTGTTTTAGGAGACGGAATGTGAAATTCAGAGTGTGGGTAATCAAAGATGTGGGAGATGAGGAAGAGGATTTTTTTCCCCTTTACCTCTCACACTAACAAGGTAAAAATAACTGGAAGGGCTTAATCAGGTATGTGGGTATGAAATTGCCTGCAGGTCAAAACTTCGGAGCTGCTGAGTGTTCGGTTCATCCCAGGGGCCGCCCTGGGCCCATCCCGGGGAGTCTGCCACTGATGTGGGAAGGGTTAGGATTCTGCCTTCCCGGAGAAAAGAGGTAATCCTGTGACAGTGCCAGGGATTTCCCTCGTGGACTGGAATCCCACTGTGGGAGGGCTCTACAAACACTGAACAAAAAGCGAACTAGACTGAACCACTGAGATTTAAAGATAAAAGTGTTCTTCAGGGTGTGGGGAATCTTGTTTTTTCAGTCAAACGTTTTAAAAAACAGACCATATATTTATTTGCAGAACTGGAAGGTATTGCAGGCAGTCTTTGACTGAACGCTCATTTGGCTGGTTTTAACGCTGTGTTAACGAAGCTTTGCAGTTGAGGATGGGAGCTCTTCCGTGTCTGGCCAGCTCAGAGCTTGGGTTTCTCCTCAGCTACCCGTGATCCAAATTCTCTCTTTCTCTGTGCGCCTCTGCCTCCCTCGTGTCCGGCTCACAAGATGGAAAGGAGGGATTCTAGACAGATCTAATTGTGAAGTTTAGAGATTCTTAGGTTTAAAAACTTGTTTTCTCCTAGCTAAATCTGCTAAGACGCCGACTGCGAGGCATTAATGGCGAACAAATTTGCCCAGTCATCAGACCAGGAGTTTCTATTTCTACTCTTAACTGCATAAACTGCTATTTGTTACAGGTTTGAAGTAATGCTGAGCAGCTTCACATCTGATTTGACTTGAAAATGCTATTAGCTATTCTGAAAGCAAAATCAACCACTCTCCTGAGAGCTGTATGACTATAAATCAAAGCCTGTGGATGCTGTTGCAGCAACAGTGACAGAAACAAAATAGACATCTGGTGTGTTTCACCGTAATAACTTCCAAATTCAGGAGAACTTTGAAGTGCTTCAAGAACTCCTACCCGTAGTTGCCTCACAACAGGTAAGAATTAGCTTTTTAGAACTAACATTTTTCCACCTGGCATAAATTTGAAAAGTACTGCTGAGTTCTAGAAGGGTTGCATTTTTGTTTGGCTGTTTCGGCTGTTAAATCACAACAAGTTGCAGAAAATTGGATTAAATAAAAAGGAAAACTATGTCCCTATAATTGGAAAATTAGCATCAGTCAGAGTCTTATTTGAACTGCAAATGCATGAGTCAGGAATAACACCACTGAAACTAATGACATTTTGGAGGCAAGAGATTTTTTTCTATCTAAAACTTTTTTAAAAAGTAAAAAAATAATCTCCCAAACCAAGCCTAAAAGAAAATCCGAATGACGAAAGCACTCAGATGGTTCTAGGACAACTGAGAAACTAGAAAGTGAACAGAGGAAAACTAGCGTCAAACTGAAAAACAAAGCAGCATCCCTCTTTCCACCCCCACCAGCACACAAAACCACAGCCCTGAGAAAAACGTGGATAAACAACCCCGGGTTTATTGATTCCCACAGCGGGCATGGCGAAGGGAAGCCTCAGTCCATTCTGCGCGTCCAACACCAAGCATTATTATTACACTAGACCTGGTCTTTCTCTTTCTGGCTGTTATCTCTCTCTCTCTTTTTTTTTTTCTTTTTTTTTTTTTTTTTTTGGTGGAAAATGTAGCATCTTTACGAGACTGAAGGGGCTGTAATATAAAATGGTCGATATTATGTGTTTTCTGACTATTATTAATAAAGTATATTATAAAATTATATATAATATAAAACTCTAAATATATTTATAGATATAAGTACGTTTATAAATTACAACGTACGACCCCGAGCGGTGAGCGAGCCCTGCGGGAGCTGCGGGTTCGATCCCGGGCGCTGACAGCAGTTTCGGGGCTCCCTCTTGTGGCTCTGCCTTTCCATCGCCCTTTCAGGTTCCTGCTTTGCTCCTTCGCGGCTTTTCTGGCTCATCTGCGGGCCCTGGTCCCCGCAGGGTGCAATTCCCCACCACCCTGGCAGAGCTACATTGAAATACTGCTCCCCTGCAGCCGGCGGCTTTGTGAGAGCGAGCCACGGCCCCGCCACCCGCTTTGCTGCAGGCTGGCTGCGGCCGCGCACCCTCAAACCCACGAAATTCCCACCCCCCCCGCCCCGATATTCCTTACCTATTCTATTTATTTTTTTAATTTTTTTTTAATTTTTTTTTTTTTAAGATCTCTGTGCTTTATAAAGGGGCAGTAAAGAGAAACCAGAAGCTTTTTAGCTTCTAAAGCAGCTCTCAAAACTCTAGATGACTTCTTCCAAGTCAGAATCAAGAAGGAGAAGTTGACCGTCCCAGGTTTCCACCATTACTGACCTGCTGGAACTGCCTCACCCTCTCACTACGCTCTCTGGTTGCACGGCACTTAACCCCAAGAAGTCCATAACTGTGATACCTGCTACCTTTTTTCTAGCTGTGTGGAGTATAAACCACTTCTTCACATTCTATGTCGTCTTCACAAAGGCACCCTGATTACACAAAAATACTGGAGGGTGAAAAAAGTCAGGCGTTAAACACTCGGTGTTTTCTCTGTTTTATTTTCGATAAGAAATCTTCCCCCAAAGGTACAAGGCAATACCTGAAATGCTCTGTAGTTTTTCTCTTAGCGTCTGAATTTAAAAAGTCCCCATAAACACAACATATTCTGGCCTAAAAAAAAAAAGAAAAGGGACATTCCTATTTGCAAGCAGTACGTAGTGCTCCCCTCCGCACCCTGAACTAATTAATTGGCGTATGTTTTACTGTCCTGAGGTTTTATTAATGAACAATATTTCATTCAAAGCTAATTAAAATCCCTAGGCAGGCCACACTTAGCAATAGAGATGCCAAATAGGAAAGCAGAGAACAGGTGAGCAGCCAGCCTAATAACTGTAATTGTTTTGTTGGGAAGGAGGAAGACGGGGGAATAAAGCCCACACATTAGAGACTCATAAATACAAACCACTTAAGAAAGTTGTCAGGCATGTTGGGCCACCGTAAGGAATTCACTCACGCTGCTTTAAAAACCTTGTTTTGAAGATGTTATTCTGCAAAAGACATTTAGATTCCGTTCTTGGGATGTTTCTACTCTGCAGAGGCAGAAGAATCTTACACCAGGAGCCTTCTGCTGGGATGAAAAGTCCCTCGCAGAGAGGGCACTCTTTGGAGAATGAGGGGCATGACACACATTTTTGCTATCTGTCAGTTAGAATATGCTGCTGAGGAGCAGAAGGCACGGACCAAAAACCTGCTGTTTAGCCATTCCTGAGCATTCTTGGTGGCTATAAGAGCTCATAGGGATTTACAGCAGCTCTGGAACTTCTTAGAGTTTTTCTTTGACTGCATAGGGGAAGGGGAAATATAAAATGCATCATAACATCTGGCATGGGTCATCTCACCCCGGAGGAAGGCGGTGAGGTGTCTAAGAAGCCAGGAGAGCTGGGGTGGGAGCACCGTCTGCGCTCTGCCTTTGACAGAGGGCACCAGCCTACTTTGTGGCCTCCGCACTTCCCCGGCCTCAGCTTGGAAACCACGTTTTGCTTTATTGATTTATTTCTCAGCTTTCTTGCGAGAGGTTCCTCCTCTCTCATTTCCCCTCGGGCGTTTCTATCATGTGGAATTTGATTTCCTCCGAGCTGCTCCTTACCTGCTGCTGGATTCAACCCCTGCCTTACTGCCTGGCGTTTGTAAAGTCCATCTCAATCACATCTACAACAAATCAAATCCCAACTGTTCCTCCAGCTTGGTGCATTTCATGTCTCTAACTACCTTCCTCAGACACTTGAGAACTCTTACACCTATAGCAGCTCATGAGGAACGGGGCAAAAAAAATAAAATCTTTCTTCTTTACTTCTACAACAAGAAGAAAAACTGGAGAAATGTGGATTTTTGGAGTCCAGCCTGTGAAAAAGTTTCAGGTAGTGTCGACTGGGACATCTGAAGCGCCTTATCTGCAGTCGGGCACTCAGAGCAGCGGGAAGTCACCTGAACCTGCAACCCGGAGACGAGAACGCAGTCCGACTCAAAATATTCAGAGAACTTTGTCCTCTGTTGTAGTCCAAAACTACCTACTCTTGCTGCCCTGAAACCAGAGCGGTGTTATTCCATGAGCTAGAGAGATCAAGAGATGTCTGCTTCCTGAAGAGCATAAATATAAGAGGGAAAAGACAAGAAAGAAAACAAAATAACAGACAAAACAATGAAATGTCTGAATACCTTTAAGGATCTGAAGCTAACTGTTCCCCAAGGAACCACGAAGGAAATTTCCATGTCGTCTCCCCAATATATCTCTTTTTCCCCATTATATTTCTTTTTGAGGTCCCCTGTGCCAGGCGTATTCCATACGGGCAGGCTCCGGGTACCAGCCTGAGGAAGGATGCTGAGCTTGAATATCCACCGTGCCGGCTGAGCAAAGGAGGACGTCCGCTGCCTTCCGCTGCTACGTTTTCTGACACATCCTTGTTTGAACTTCAGATAAAAGAGGAAAGGGATAGAAAGGGAAATGTACTGAGACTTGAGCAAAGATTTCTCCATTTGGCTTTTGCCATTGTAAAATCTTGCATTAGCAGCTGTAATTAGTCGGTACCAGACCATCAACCGCTGTTGAAGTGTCTGCAACTGATTTGACACAAGGTTTTTATAGGAATGAGCCCGTTAACCTAAGAATTTACGCTGACTGTTCTTCTGAAATGACGAGCACGCTGCTCATCGCACTGGCATTTCTGCTCTCAGAAATGGTTTTAACACCAGCCATAGCCATCAGTGTTAGAATAATTTCTTGTGCTTTTTTTTTTTTTTTTTTAACCAGTGAGAGACAGGAATCCGTGATAGCAGGTCAGTTTATGAAGATCTCTCTGAACCGATCACTGGAATTTGGGAAAGGAATCTGAATTTGCCCTTAAATCCCACCTCTTACGTTTATCTTTACCCACTGCAAGTAAAGGCAGATACACCGAGTATATTGTGCTGAGTATTCTCTATACACACCGACATTGCGTACAGGCGATGGAAAGCTAGAGCTCAGCCTGCTTTGACAGACACATCTGCCCTTTTTAGGGCTTATTTCCAGAAGCAATATTGCTCTTTCATTGCCAAATGAAACTTGAGGGCCTGCTCTGTCAAGCAGCTGGCAGATGTTTAGTATTACACAGGACTGAATTGCACTGTCCGTGGGCTAGGATTTCGCGTGCTCTGTCTGCATATATTTTCATCATTTAACATGTGTAAGGACTAAACCTCTCAATGTTAGGCAGTAGTTATATTCTCAAACCAGGCGGGAGGGTTATAATAGTAGATAAATCCGTTTAGAAAGAAAATGCCAATCCTGGTCAAAATCTTGGCTGTTTGCAAAACTGACCCTTTTTGGAAAGCACTTGAATTTTCACTCCTGCCATATCTTAGTGTTTGAGTGTCCATCAATTAATGTCAAAACTCCAGGAAACCTCCAGAACGGCTCTTGACACCCACTAGAATACAAGATGAATCCACTAATGAGCAGACGCTCTGCCATGACAGTCCCCAAAACTCGTGATGAGGATCTGAGAGATGGAGCCTTCTGTGTCCCCAGGCAGCTGGCTTGCCCCATAGCTCGGGGGTTGGCAGGTCCCTGGCATCCCTAGCCTTAAGGTCTCCGTCCAGTGGGCTGAGCCCTATCTAGAGCAGGGTGAAGGGTCTCTGGCCATGGCCTTTAATGCCCACCAAAATGTGCCCAATATGTCTTTTTTTTTTCTTCTCAAACCCCTGTTTCATCTTGGATGATTTCTCTGCGCTACAGTCTGGTTAGCTATGAAAGCAAGGAGGCATCCTGAATTAGAATAAAAGCGACATTTTGGTGCCTGAAGCTGTAGGAACACACCTTCTGGTACTTAAAGTTCGTGTGTGTAGACACACGACTATTTCTGTGTTTGGTAAATTCCACTCGGTACCAACTGCATTTTAAATACCTATATAACTTTAAGTAATGTTTTCTGGGCACCTCTGGGATGAATTAATGTATGAAGCTCGTCATAGCAATGAGCTGGTTGTCCTGCAATAGTAGTAAATAAACCCCAGCATGCACCTAACTGCAGGTAAAGGCATTGGTTTGTCTTGGTCTCACTCATACTACGTCCCTATTTATGCTGTTTGCAAGGGCATGGAGCGATAGGGGCAATGGTTTAAACTAGAGCAGGGCAGGTTTAGATGAGACATTGGGAAGAAGTTCTTTCCGCTGAGGGTGGTGAGACACTGGCCCAGGTTGCCCAGAGAGGGGGTGGAGGCCCCATCCCTGGAGACATTCAAGGCCAGGCTGGATGAGGCTCTGAGCGACCTGATCTAGTTGTGGATGTCCCTGCTGACTGCAGGGGGGTTGGACTAGATGGCCTTTAGAGGTCCCTTCCAACCCAACGCATCCTGTGATGCTATTATTCTATGTATAGGCCTCGTTTGTGTTTTGAACTTTTTGAAAGTGGGGAATTGCTTGCTTTCCACATTGCGCAGCCTGAGATAATAAAGTTTCTGAGACGCCTTGCTCCGTGCTGGCTGTTTGCCTCAAGAAGCTTGCCATCAGGGATTCCGTCTGTGCAACGCAGTCCCAGTGACAACGGAGGATCTGGAGGATCGGAGACGAGGATGATGGGCAAGCATCTGAACAGCCAGGTGGATGGAAGGGGAAATGAGTGCTAGTTACCGTGGGGTTTCTTCCAATTCTATTTAAAGAACCAACGCTTATTGACATTTGTGCCAATGTATTACAAAATTGTTGGTATTTTTTTTTCTTGACCAGTTTGTGAGGGTTTGTCCAAATGCAATTGAATTTTACTGAAAGAAAACAAGACAGCTTTAGCAATTAACTTTCTCCATGTTGATTGACTTCCAATTAACCTGCCGGAAATGTCTTTAATGTCAGTGTCATGTATAAAAATACAGCTTGTTGCTTTAATCGATTGTGTAATCACAGTCTTCATAATCAGCTTTACCTTTGTGCTTATTACACTAAGACCCGAATTGTCGCCCAGAATTATTAAATATAAAAACTTCTCCCTTTAACGGTAATTAACATTTAACCAATTCATTTTAAATATGTGCACTGAGATATGATTAAAATGTTATTAACTCTTGCTTTTGTAATGCAAAATGCATAAAAAAAAATTAAAGCCTTGTTTTTCAGATGGAAGGCGTTCCCACCAGGAAATGGGTTGCCTTAGAGCCATGCCTTTGGTTTGTTCTCGGTGCATGGGGACATTTCACAGCTCTAGTGGCCCAGGGGAGGCCCCGGAGATGCTGGGAGGGCTGGAGCCCCTCTGCTGTGAGGACAGGCTGAGAGAGCTGGGGAGGTTCAGCCTGGAGAAATGAAGGCTCCAGAGAGACCTTGGTGCCCCTTCCAGTCCCTAAAGGGGCTCCAGGAAAGCTGGGGAGGGACTCTGGAGCAGGGAGGGGAGCCATGGGACGAGGGGGAATGGGTTTACACTGACAGAGGGGAGATTGAGATGAAATACGGGGAAGAAATTGTTTGCTGTGAGGGTGGTGAGCCCCTGGCCCAGGTTGCCCAGAGAAGCTGTGGCTGCCCCATCCCTGGAGGGGTTCAAGGCCAGGTTGGCCGGGGCTTGGAGCAACCTGGGCTGGTGGGAGGTGTCCCTGCCCAGGGCAGGGGGTGGCACTGGCTGGGCTTTAAGGTCCCTTCCAACCCAAACCATTCTGTGATTTTTGTGGGTGCCACAGTCTCACAGAGCAGTGGTATTGGCAGGAGACAATGTACACATGCGTGGGACTCCAGTGCTCACAGCTGCCAAAATGTGTGTGGCCATGGATGTCATCCCTCTGACAAATGGTGGTGGCTGTCTGCTCTGTTCTTCAGGAAAGCAGCTTATTCAAGGAACAGAAAAGCCAGGTTTTGCGGATTTGCCTCCACTGTTTATGTAGGCGTCTTAATCTTTGGGAGAGAGAGTAATTTTTGTTGACAGATCTTTGAAATGTGTCTCGGGACGAAGACTTTTGGGGTGTGAATTGCATTAACTTGTTTGTGCTAGCTAGCGTAGAGTTGGTGTAGGACTAAATGCTATGGTAGCTGACTATCTATATATGTAGATTTCTTTTAATAAGATGTTAGTGGCAGAAGTATTACAATTATCCAGGGGACCATATTGAAAATATGTAGATGCCTAACTCTGATGGTCTAGTGCGCTAAATTGTAGCTTGTATAGATCTTCAGATGCCTAAGCACAGAGCCTTCAGTGGCCTGCAGCTGATCGTTTCATCCCTGATTTGTCTTATCCCCATGTCACAGATAAGGTTAAGTCCGCCTCCTTTAAAGGGTATATCATCTTTTCACAAGCAGGTATGGAGAACACATATGTGAGCGACTGTAGGTACTAAAGAACTGGAGGATGACACGGTGAAGAGATGTGGACGTCAAGCCTGCCAATCTCTGGAGAGGGCCTTCCTCCTGCAGCTTACAGATAACTGTCTATTTGCATGTTTTACTCTTTTTTTTTTTGGTGGTAAATATTTGCATAGCTTATACTGTGGTATTAAAGTTTATCACCTTGGATTTTTACATTCAAATTTTGGAAAGTAGTCTCGGAATCACTCTAGCTGTGTTATCTGAATGTCAGATGACAAAAAATGGGCAAAAAAAATCTGTTTGCCTTTTAAAACTGAGGTTTATAGCCAGATTTGCCCCTATGGGTGTGTATATATATATCTAAACGTATGCGTGTGTGTACGTGTGTGTACATATATGTATAAAAGTCCAGATATAAGCAGACTTGTTCAAAGACAATTGTGAGAAATCCCAGACCATTTTATATTGAGGGAAAACTTTAATCAAAATGCCCCAAACTCAGTTTCTTTTGCCACGGTGGGACTTTTTGGCACCCGTTGTGGTGGACGGCTGTGACACACAGGGTGGTCAGGACGGGTAAGTACAGGGCAGTCAGAGAGAGACCACTGCTGGGGTGTCTCAGTCTTGTATGGAGCCCACCATAAAGACATCTGGAAGCGGTTTGGCGATGCGATGCGGGTTTCATTACCAGGTCCCTACACACGCCAAGCTTAGACCTACCTCGGGCAGAGGTGACGCCATCCCTGCCTCCATGGCCTGTTCCCACCAAGGCCCTCACTTCTAAGGGTGAGGCAACGTTTGCTTTCCAAAGGTGACCTTGGAAACGCACCTTCTGGAATGCGCTCCTGGAATTTCCATCATTCTTCACAGAAGTAGTAAAACAAAGCAGCATTCCAGCTGTTCCTGTATTTCTGCAGATTACAGATATTATTCTATTATGCTTATTTGAACATTGACTTGATTTTTAATTAGGCTCCTGTGCCTAATTGCCCGGGAAATACACCTCCCGGTAAAAAATGTTGTTCCTTGCTACTTATAAGCAGCTAAATACCTCATCACAAAAACACGTTGCATTCTGTAAATGTCTATGTTATAGCTCATTAGGCTGATATTTTTAAGTCATTTTAAATAATGTGGTTTTCTCTTTAAAGCTGAACAGAATAAAGTATTTGCTTTAAAAGGGAAAATTAAATCATGGAAACTAATAATTTATTACTCTTTCTCTGACAGGCTAGACATCAATCTGATGTTGTTCAGCTAGTGCCACGATGGCGTTAAAAGTTGCCTTTCCCTCCCAAAACAACAAATGAGTTTTGATTTCTCTTCATTAAATGCATCATTAATTCCTCCTCCTAGTTTCTGTTTGTTTTCCCTTCCATACTCTCTTGTTCCTGTAAATTTAATTCAGGCAGCGCATTCATCACATTCTTGTAATTAGCGCTTGGAAATATGAAGTCTTCCAGGCATTATCACTCCCGCACGAGTGCTGAGAGATGGACAGGTCTATTTGCCTCGGAACTTTGCACTGATTCTCAAAGAGCCGTAACAATTTGGAGCTTGAATTTGGACTGAGCAGGAAGGCCATGGGTGCTTTCTTCAAGTTCTAGCCACAAACCAGGCGTTTCCCACTTTTATCACTTGAAGTTTCCGTTTTGCTTCTCTTTTCAGCGATGGAAATAAATGCAGCATTACAAGGACTTGTCTTAGAAGAGCTATTGCTTTGTTGGGATTGCTGGGATTAAGTGGGACCCAGGACCGAACCGGGTTTAGCTCTTTGGAATTTCAGCCTTTGAAGAAATGAATGGAATTTCAGCCTGTCCCTCTGCTGGTGGTGGAGCAGCCAACTTGTGCCCGGCTTAGAGGACGCAAGGCTTTCTCCCTATGGCTTTGCAACTTCAGAGAATCTCTATTCAAAGTACAATATTGTACCCTGATTCCTGTTGACGAGGGTGTGCCCAGCCGTAAATTAGTTTCTGTGGAAACAAACACTTGTTGAATGCAATGCCGGTTGAATTGTGGCCCTTATCTGTAAGGACATTACTGCTGAAGACCTTTGACTAATTTTTTTACTGTAAAAATAAATAAATAATCAAGTTCAAAACAGCATACTTGGTGGTTTTTTGTTTTGTTTTTTTTTTACTCCCCTTGGTCTGTCATATTTGGAAGGAGTCACAGTTTCTTTTAACCCAAAAATATGTTGTGATTGAACTGGACATTATCACAAGGCGTCATGTTTGTACATCGTATTTGGGCCATCCAAGGTGGCACTTTACTGAGGAGGAAACTAAAAGGCTGATGAGGGTCAAATGGAACAGACCCTGCACAGGCAAAACCCTTATTGTTTTAAATGGGAACTTGCCTGATGCAGGACCCTGTGAGCTTGTGTAGGCTTTCATTACTCTTTCACATATTTTGCTTTTTCTCCCAGCTCTGAAGATGGCTTTCTGTCTCAGGGCACGAGCACTAAATACCCTCCCGGATGTAATTGTTTCTAAAGGTGAATAAATAAATAAATGGCAGCGTATTGAGGACTATGGTACGGAGTAATGAGGCCATTGTCTGCCTCCATTTATTCCTGCGAGCTCGGGTGAATTTAGGTTCTTGATTTAAGAAGCTGCGTCCTGTGGCTACATCTGGGTATTGCTGGATAAATAACAAACAACTGCTCTTCGCCAAGCCACAGTTTATCTGTCCAGCTGGGGTAATGATGCTTATCTCCTTTAGAAAATCCTTTGAGATGTACATTTGTGAAGCTTTATGTAATAAGTGGGTTTGATAAATTATATCACTATTTTATACTTGGGACTGAGATTCTATCCGACCGCATCACGCAAGGTCAAACAGCGTGTTTGGTGGTTGCAGCAGAGTCCTTAGCTGTCACCTTAGCCATGGGGATTTTTCTTTATGTACTCTGTACTCCGCTGTCTGTGCTGACCGTGGAACAAGCCTTTTCTTCTGCTTCCCTCTCAGATTGCTTTAATGGTTGCCCTCATTCTCTTTAATGATTTTAAATCACCGCTTTTGATGTCCAGTTTATCTTCCCCAAAGGTAGCGCCCCTGACTGCATCAGATTCACTCCTTAATCCCCTTAGCCTCCTCTGATCACTCAGGACCAGAGTTAGATAAACTATCTCAGGTAGCCTTTGACGTCTTTCAAGAAGCAGCTGAATGCCATAAAAGATCCATCATGCTTTCCTTGGTGTCAAAAAGGTTTTGCTATTAAAGATTAGGGAGGCTGGAGGTCACTCCAAATCACAATATTGTTCACTTTATAAGCCCATTTTATCCTGTCATCTGGTATTACGCTTTCAAGTTGTTTCTGAGGAGTCCGTGGCATATATCAATTTCTTGCCCTTCAGTCCTTTTAAACACTAGGGTTTAAGCACTGATTGATTCATTAAATGTCTCCAAAGTCAAGCGATTTATCTTTTCCACTGTATTTTATTGTCTCTACTTCCCTGACTTAGAAACCTCCAGCACAACGTTGAGTTATTCTGTTCACTTTGAGAATCTTTGTAAATACAGGGTATTTTTACATACATGAAAAGAGGCACCTGCGCGTGCTTTTATCCAGTATTCAGAATTGCAGTGTGCCTTACGGGAATTCTACTGGCTTTTCGCTTCGCTTTTGTAGTATAATTTATCTCCAGTTCAGCTCTTTTCACCCCTGTTCTTTTATTCAGCCCTACTTTCATTGTTTCGCTTCAGGTTTTAAACTCAGTTAAAATATGGGATATGTCTGTGTGTATTTAGGTAGTCAATGTGCTAGAAACAAGAATATAAGAATACACGGTTCTGTCTACATGTGAGTAAGAATCGGCAAAGTTGCTCAATGCTTTGAAAATTGGCTTTAGTGCACAGCTCTTGTCATTGCCTACGCACCGTCTGACCCTTTCTGCATCCACTCAGAGAGACCACCCCAGGCTTGTGAACGTCATAAATACCAATACACAGAATAGGTTGAATTTATATGGTTTGTGAATGGCATCAACACCAATTTACAGCATAGGTTGGATTTACATGGGGCATGAGCCTTTCCTGTGGGTTTGAATTCAGTCTTTGAGCTTTCTTTTTGCAGATAGTTGATGTCCTTTGAGCGGGCATTCGGGTGTTATGAGACGTGAAGGTGGTGCCGCAGCCTGCAACGGGAAAACAGGTTGTCTGGTGTTCTGAAAAAGAAAAAGCCTTGGTTGAAGATTTTCTCTGCTGTTCTTGATGCTGACTTCAACAACTGCTTAAAACAGCATTTTTATTACCCTTAGGAAGCTTGCTTACCTTGATGTCCTTTTTCTTGACATACTCTGGCACTTACTCACACGTACGCTCGTCTCCTTTCCCGCTAACAGCTATTACCATTTTTAAGCTTCGCTGTGGAAACGCTGGTTCTCTTTGTTGAAAACTTCACTGTCAGATTTAACATATTAGCTCACTATAACAGAGACCATAGAAGTTGATTTTGCATTAAGTATTATTAAATATTAACATGTTTACACTACAAAGTTAGCCTACAGTTATACGCAACCCTGGAGTATTCCTTAACTGTCGCCTGTTGTTTCTAAGCAGGTTCCCAGCCTGGGTTAATAGGGTTTCTTATGGCTTCTCCCAGCACAGAGGCATTTTTTGACTGGAAATGCTCCTGGTCCGTTCCAGCGCTCTGTCAAACACGTTCTTTCAAGCCATACTGCAGATGCTTTGAGTAATTTTGTGCTGAAACAACGCCGCAGCCCTCCCATGGGCAGCAGCCCTGTCTTGGTGGAGCGCTGAAGATCCACTACAGATGCTGCCAGGTGTTGCACAGCGCGGCTGCCAAGATGTGCCTGGGTTTTAGAACAAAAATCTGCGAGTAGGTAACTACTCCTGGCTGGGGTCTACTCTGGGGAAAGTTTGGGCAAACAAAGCTGAATGCAAACTTGACCATGGGAAGTTCCATCTTAACATGAGGAGGAACTTTTTTGCTGTGAGGGTGGCAGAGCCCTGGCACAGGCTGCCCAGAGAGGTGGGGGAGTCTCCGTCTCTGGAGACATCCCAAACCCGCCTGGAGGCGTCCCTGTGCCACCTGCTCTGGGTGACCCTGCTCTGGCTGGGGGTTGGACAGGGTGATCTCCAGAGGTCCCTTCCCACCCCGGCCACTCTGGGATTCTGTGTGAATAGAATTTGGCTGGTTTCACATTAATCCTTAAATCTGTATGTGTTCACGTGGTAAATCTCAAGCTCTGTTTTGGAGTGAACGCTGTAGCAGTGCCAGCTTTTGTGGGCCACGGATCCGCGTACGAGGCTTGATCAGACATGTTGTGATTACACCCCTAAACTTGTGGCAAACATAAGCTGGAAAGTACCGAAAAATGAAGCTTCAGCTTGCCCAGTAACCATGTTTTTTTTTCCACAGGGCAGTTCTCAAAATGAATCTTATATCTTATTTACTGTAAGCAGAGTGATAAATGCCAAACTGATCATCTAAACTACTGGCAGATTTTCTCCATGGCGCTCTGCACAAAGAATCTTGTCAGCCCCAAACCCATTTGGGTCAGAATCACCTACATTAGCATAAGGAGTTAATGAATTAATCTGACTCTGCCTGGAGAAGATTAGGAGCAATCACACCAGTCATTCTACTGGCGGCAGGGGAGTGGTGATAGCTTTTAAATAGAGGGTGTGGAGGGGAAGCTTGATCTTTTAGCGGCTTGGCCTGCCAGGATCCAAAGGTTGTACTGTGACTCCAGTAGAAAGGTAGGGGTTTAATCATAAGAAAATACTCTTTATGCAATTTACGTTTGGTCTAATCTAATTTTCCAGTAGTGTTGCCCTTGATCGTCTTCTCTGAACCTTTCTTTCTGAGTTCAGCATTATATTAATGATAGTTGTGGGCAGCACGCTACCGAATATCTGTCCTTCCTTCTCGTGTTTATCTGCCCTTGATCAGTTTGAAAGGATTCATTCGTTCAGTTAGAAAATGAACGAATTCATCTGATAAAATTCAAGTTGTTTTAGGTGTACTTACTCCCTGGGCAGCGTGGTCCTTTCTCTTGTGTTGAATAAGGTAATACACAATATTGTACCGCTATCATGTTCCTAAGTGAGCGTGTGGTGAAGTGCCTGTTCTTAGGGGATGCTTCTTGCACTGGGTAAATATTTAAGAATCACGATAAAAATCCATTTTGTTTAATTAATGCTTGAATTACTCTGGGAGTTATCCAGTGCGTTTGTTTCCACAGTGAGTAATTGCAAGTCAGTGTGGATATGAAGACTCTGGTGTAATAACGGAGTAAGATGCCCAAAGGTCTGTAAGGCTCAAAGTACAGTTTATTTAGAGTGTAAATGCCAAGTAAGGACCCCCCCAACTCCCCAGATGAAAAGCCCGAATTCACGTGTTGGGAATGTAAATCACAGAGGACTTTTTCCTGCGTTCCCTTGCCTGCTTTGCTGCAGCGGCTATTTGCTACAGAAGACTTGACAAATCTGTGTAGCCGCAGAGGTTGATAATAGATGACCTAATCTAGCGCTCATGGCAGGAAAATAAAAATCAGGGCTGTTGTAAGGTCGAAAGCAAGCCTTTCTCTTCTTGCGTTACTCATTGCTCAGTAGCATTTTAGCAAATGTTAGAAAATAAATTTAGTTTTTGATCCCAGCTTAATACAATTTAAATGCAATGTATCCATCCTCTTGATCTTTCTTTATTCGCGTTTAAGGAAAAGCGATGGGAAAGAGAACAGAAGCTCTGACTTCTAAAAAGCATTATTTTTCAAATTTTCCATTGAGAAAATAACATTTCCACCAAAAGAGACTTTTACTAGGGGTGGCAGGGGAAGGGGTGGTGGGAGAGAGCACAGGTTTTTCCTCCACCACAATTATCAGTGGAGACTTGAAAAATGCAATACTTCCAGGTAATGTGTTTAAGCGTTCAAGGACATCTTATATGTTGTAAGTTTTGGAGAAGGCAGAATTAGGCACGTGTTTGTGTAGGATTGCCAGATAGTGTTTACTAAACCCGTTTGCCACTAGAAAATAGCTCAGGAAACTCTAAGAAAAGCTATTCATTGTGAAGTATAGTTTCAAATGCTTCTTTAAAAATCATATGTTTCAGAGAGGATCTCCGGGGCGGTTTTGAGACAGAAATGTTTGGAAATGTTGAAATCACTGTCAAAAGGGAATAATGAATTTTGATCGTATCTTGGTATAATAGCTTTAAAAGCCCAAGGTAGTACCCTCTGCTTATCCCACTGAAAATCGAGCACAGAAAAAGAAGGCAAGCTACAAGAATCAGGCTTTTGTTATGGGAAATATTTTCACCTCATTACGGTTTGTCCTTCCACAATGTGGGTATTGTTCAAAGACTGGCTTTCTAAATCTTCCGGCCTGGACGACACCTGATAATGGTGTTTTGTCTAACACAAGGCTGCAAAACCTTTTTGGCTGGGGCGTTGGTGTAACAGAAATCCCTCTGCAGAGACACAGGAGTCACAGAACTCATCCTGAAGCAAAGGAGGCGTGCTCTGGTTTGGACTTTGAAGACTAGTTTTAGGCTGATGAAAGAAAAAGGCTTTTTATTTCGCTTTGGCACTAGATGGGGCTAAGGGACTAAAGAAGTGAAAAAGCAATGTCTGAGCCCCGGAATGTGAAAACCTCCAGGAAAACAAGAGGGCAAAGCCTGCAGAGGCAGTCGATGCTGTTGAAGTCGGCTCACTCGTTCAGCTTTGTGATAGACAAGAAGAGAAAACAGAGTCTGACTCTTAAGGTATTGGTTTGTCAGCACCTCTGAAAGGGCAGTGACATGTTTGAAGATGGGGCGAGGTGCGGACGATGCGCTGGATGCGTTGGGCAGTGGCACTCAGGTGTGTAACTCGCTTCCCCACAACTCTTTGGACAAGGAGCAACATCCAACGCAACGCTCCTCAACCAACGCAATGCTCCTCAGCCTCCAGCATAGGAATGGCATCAAGACACAGCAGTGGAAAGAGTTAATTATTATGGACTGGGAAAGAGATTGCTGGGCCCTATGATTTCAGTGTTTTACTGGGTGCGTTTTTTTTTTAAATGTTGTTGCTTATATCTATAAGAGAAAACTGGCTTTTAAAATACACAAGAAATCTTCTCCTATTTAGATTGTTATTCACTGGACATTCACTTAATGTCCAGGTAAAAGACCTGTTGGTTATCAGATAAAACGGGGAAATAGCATACTTTATTCTGAAACACAATATCCCCTGACTGTCACAGTTAAGGATCTTAACTATTCTTATCAATCGTATTGTAAAGATCTGCTGTTGTACCAGCTTTTGCCCATATTAACGTGGGTGTCAGGAACTTTTTCTGTGTGCAAGCAAAGATTTCAGTAAAACTGAGCAACCAGCTGTTTTCTCATTTGCTCTACAAGTGTGGAAACACTTAATGAAATTGCTTAAGGTTTAATGATTTGTATGACACAAAGGATATTTTCCTGCTGTCAGTCCTGGGCCAATCTCAAATCGCTTGAGGATGTAAACAGGAGGAAACACACCCAAACAATTTAATTTGAAATGCCTAATGTACCTGGTGAGAGATTATCTGCTCCGGTTGCATCATTTCTTGTATTTTAAATCTTCTAGCAGCAGGAGTTCCTGTTTGTTGCTCACTTGTTTATTGCACAAATGCTGAAGTGTCAAATAATAGCACAGGGGTGAGGGAATGTTTTTGGTTTTTTTGGAAGCAGGTTGGAACAAGCTTTGAGAGAGAAGGCAGCACTGTGGGACATGGGCAACAACCAGCAAGGACAGACTTGCTCTACAACTGCAACTTTGGGGCAAGGAACTCTATTTAGTACACAATCATAATTTCATTCAGGGTGGTGCTGAGGCAGTTCAGCTTCTATGTTCTTGACTTTGCAACTTTGATCTAGGGGTCATTTTTGGCATGTGATTTTTTTTTTTTACCTTCCTACTTTTGTCCGTTTTGAGTGTAAGCGGGATTGAGCTGTTTGTGTTGATCAGGAACTGCCTTTCTCTCATTTGTGCAAAAGCTCCAGCCTTTACTTCTCTTTATCCCTTTATTTGCAGACTTTAAGGACTTGAAACCTTTATAAATGGGTAGCAAGCGTTGATTCTTTGCATCCAGAAAAAAAAAAAAGGAGGAAACTTGGGATGCTGTCAACCATACCGAATCCTGAAACTCCCTGCTTCGTTGCAAATGAAGCACGTGGTACCAAGGCGTCCAACCATTCCCTCTGGCTGTGCAAATCTGACCTGTCAGATTTATAGCGTAAACACCATTTTGGCTATCATTAGGGTAGCAATCAAATTTCCGCTTGGTACATGCGATTTTGAGGAAGGAGGTTGATCGCCAATTTAAAAGGCGAGGGGTGGGCAGGCGAAGGAGCGCGCTGTTGGAGCCACACACCGGCTTTGCCATTAGCCAGGCAGGAGTGATGTATTAAAGCGAGCGGCAGGAAGTCTGATGCCACCCACCTTCCTTCCATGCAAGCTTTAATTATAACTTTGGACTTGGCTGAGACGTGTCATTGGGCCTTGCATTAAGACAGCTTCTTTATAACTAAAATTGGCTTCCAAGGAAGAAGCATGTGGAGCAAGATGTTGGAACTCAAATATATTTTGTTGAAGTAGTTCTGGGTAGAGTAAGCTAGACCTCATAGCGGGGCAAAGAAATTAAGCCAACTAGCAATGTTGTTTTATGTATTTCTCTAGTTTTTCCTGGCTTCTGAGGAAAGCTGGGAGGCAACTCAATTCCTGCAATGAACTTGTGACTGCGAGAGCTTTATGGTTTTCACCAAGAGATGGGCTGGACTTGATTTCCCTGCACTGGGAAAAGTTATGTTTTGGAGACAGTGCGTTACTTGCTGCTGATGTAAAGGAAATTTTAAACTGGAGGCCTTTGGCATTGGTGGAAAGTTATAATTTGATCAAGCAAGGGGTGAGACTTTGCAGTGCTCCACCTGGATGTGGCTGTACAAAGGCTTTCTTGGTCTTAAGGCATTCACATGGAAGAAGTGTGTACGAACAATTTTTCTATCTTTTTTTAGATGTGAAACTTACCTTAGCCCTTCTGTTCTCTCATGACAAGTCACTGCTTGAGCCCACTGGGTGACTAGAGATGATGTGGCTAGTGACAGAGCTGGAAATAGAGCCTGGCAGTCCCTAGTATCTTATTCCCCTTCTTTCCTAAGCCTTGTTGTGATGAAGCATAGACACACAGCTGGAATGGAAACAGAAAACTGCAGCTGCAGTTAAACCTCTCTTGCCAAAAACTTTGCAGGTCATATTTTTACTATCCCAGGATGATGTCTTTTAGTCTGGGGAGGCCAAAAGAGTGGAGATGCGCAAGCTTTATTTTAAAGACTTTGTGGTTTTTGCTTGAAACATCAGCTTTAAAAATCATCTGTTTTCAAACTTCTGAAACTTTCTCTCTATTGGGCCTAAATTCTCTGTCATCCTAAATCCCTTTCCATGTGTTCTTGTAAAATAAAGCTGCTCCAATATGGGCAGAAACGGCCACGCTGAAAGCTGTATGAAAGCTGTACGCTGGCACAGCTCCCAGCATTAAGATGTTTTAGAGGCAATGTCAGAGTATGCTTTGCAGTACTTATTTCTGGGGATCATGTAAGGAAATGGGAAGCAGAGTGTAAAACCGAGCTGCCTGAAGAGTTAGGTCATAGCCTGGATCAGTTCTTGGAACGAGATGTGCGGATAAAGCCTGCAGAGAAGTCTCATATCTTTTTCAACCTTCTTTTCCACAGTGGATAGTTTTAGCTCTTTGCCCTTCTCCTACTTTCCTGTGCTACTTCAGGAATAAACTTTTTCTATTAACTTTTGATGGAAAAAATAGAGCTTGAACAGCTCCTGAAAGGTTGTTTTGAGGTCTAATCTGTCCTTTGAAACTTCTGAATAGCCCCCCAGGTCTCGGAGGCAGACCTTTGTTGTTGCTTTGCACCTACTGAAACTCCAGTCTTTCTGTCTGTGTCCACCTGAAGTCTGTCTTGGTTTGGTTTTCAACTCCGGGTGGTTGAACTGGTGTTAAAGCACAGAAGGCTTTGTTTCTGCCCTGAGTCGGAGCAATCCCATGTAGGGATATAAGAAAAACTGCCTCTATGAAACATAACCTGTGGGAGGATAGAAATGCCATCAATTGATTGACTCTGCCAACATCACCCTCAGTCCAAGAGTAGTTGAATACGGTATGTTGAGTGTTTGTTTTGGTAATTTCCCATTAAGCAAGTCTTATTTTGTCATTTTTTTTTACAATTTTTTTGTTTTACCATGTGCTTGGAGACAAAGTGTCTTGCTCAAGGTGACACAAATGCCGTGGCAAAGAGGGGAACTAAACACTGCCAGCGAAGGGCTTCCAATTAATGGAGCACCTTTTTCTCTGAAAAAAACCCAAACCCATTCCTAGATGACTTACTGATACCCACCTGGATGCCATTAAGATTGCTGGATGTGAGTGTCAGTTCACGTTGTGGGTATGGAAGTAGATGTAAATTTGGCTGTCAAAGCAGAGTATATATTTGTGTATCCTTAATGCAAGACCAGTTTTAAAAGACAGAGGTTTTCTAAAAGAAATGAGTCTTGACGTCTAAGTCTTGCTGGGTAACTAACCCAAATAACACGTTACACCATTTAGGTTGTATGCAATAAAAAATATTCTTGCTCACAATGGAAAGATTTCTCCATATATACTTGTTTCCACTGTAAGGTTGATGGATCTGTAATGTACTGCATAATTAAACATCGCAGAGGTATTACTTTGGAGGGAAAGCAAGTAATGAAGGGGATATAGTAAATTTTGGTGATTACAGATACAATTGTTTAGCCCAAGTATAGGATGGTCTGCTTTGCCGATTGAAAAAAGTCATCCGAAAGAACACAATTTTGATTAAGCTCTGCATTGCTCTGCTAGCAATGGATTAGATTATTAAGCTATATTTTTCCATTAATAAAACAAATGTTAATGCACTGTTTGATGCTAATAATGAAACCTTTGTCAGTAGCACAGCTACTTCCATTAACATTTATCACCTCTTTCACTACACTTTGTCAAGGCTAGGGATGCATTCAATACTTTTTTTTTTAATATAAAGGTGAATTAGGAAGGCACAGCACCGCAGGAGCTGTGCTGCCTGCTTGGTCGTCTTCGTGTTTGCTGTGTTCTCATGGAGAAAGCTGAACCAAGGGCTGAACTTTAAATACAACCCATTGAACCGTCTGCTACACCACATCACTGGCTTCATTAAATTGTATTAATTCATAGTGGAGCGAGTCAAGGAAAAAAAAAAAACCAAACCTGCTAACCTCTTCCTGTTTCTAGAATCTGTTAGCAGGCTGTAAAATGCTCCACCGGCTATCGTGTTGCTGCACAGATGAAGATCTGCTTGTGCCTACAATTTTTGCAGTGCAGCTTCTATTCAGCACCGCAATAAACCTTGCTTTTGAATTGACCCTCTCCAGCATGGTTAGATCTGCTGGTCTTGCACGTGCCGCAAGGTAGGCATCTATGCGTTGATCCAGGGATGGAGATTTTTAATACTCTGTCCGGTTTAATAGCTTGGTTTTTAATACCTTGCCCAGGTACTCAGGAGAAAGTCCTCCGAGCTCAGGAGGAAGACTTCTGGTGTCTTCAGTGGACCTCAAATGGGGTATTGCTCACTGCAGTAGAGGACCTGAGTCTTTTTCCCATCTCTTTACGTCAGAGATAGTTGTGGATTAATCCTTCTATCCTTGGCAATATTGTCAGATAGCTGGGGAGAGAACAGGAGATAAAGCACCTGCATGCCGTTTATTCTCGCTGTTGTAAAGCTTTGTGTGGATACTTAAACTGTAGATGTTATAATGCAAACAACTATAGCTGCAGATAAAATCTGAAAATGTCAGCTTAAGAGAATGGCTGGAGTCTCCCCCTCGGTGATTTTTGGTAATGCTGCACATGAAATTTCCTCTACAAGTGAGTTGCAGAGAGCACGAACAGCTTTCTGAAGCTGTTAGCGCTGGTGTTCAGTGCGAGATACTTTCAAGGTCTGCTGGAGCTTTTAGACCTGGGACACACTATACACAGGTGTCTGCCACAAATAGGATGTCAGCAGCTTCAATCAGAAATAAATGAAGTTGAAGTCAAAATATGTTCCAAGGTATCTGAGGGCTGCAGCCCACAGCTGTGCCCTCTATCCAGAGCAGCAATTTAATTTATTTTAAAGGACTGTAAGGGAAGCGCAGTCGGTGAGTCAAAGGCATAAATACCCGTAACCAAGCAAGTTCAAAGAAATGCTGCTGTGCTATTAAGGAGAATATTTCTGAATTCTCTAGCAGCATGACTGTATCAATTCTAAAATACAGCCGTTTACAAACGTGGCTCAAAAAGTAAACGGAGTCATTTACTGTGATGCTTCAGAAGTCTGTACAGACCGTAATTTGTCTTAGCAAAGAATAATCTGTTGTGTCAAGACTTGGAAGAAGACTTGATTAAAAAAGCAATTGAAGTGTGAACGTTGCCATCTGATAATGTGCAAGAAGGATTTATTTAAATAATGAGTGAATTTGGTAACGTGGCCCATGTTTAGAGTTGCATCAATGACTCTTCTTTCAGCTGGCATAGACACAAGTTGTTGCTGGTTATCTTTTCCTCCCAAGATGATTTCTCTGCTTTAGGGCAATCTCCAGGCTCATGGTGCTAGATGTTGGACAAAACCAATAGTTTCAGCACCCTGAGGCTTTCAGTGAGAGCAGGGAAGAGCAGCAGCCCTGGGGTTTTGGGCTTCGAAGCACTGCTCTACCCTCGTGTGCTCTTGTGGCGTGTCGTTTGGTCTTGCTGTGCCTGGTTGGGCCATCAGCAGGACGTGAGGAACCAGGCTGCCTTGCCTTGTGTCAGCTCCTACCACCCAGGGCACAGTATGGGCGAGTATAGCTTCAATTCTGCCAGTGCTAATGGTTTTTATAGGAAGTATTTCAATTAAAATGACTTGATCTTAAAGCTTTGCTTCAATAACAAACGCAACCTTCTCCAACTCACATGGAAATAAACTATTTTATTTTGGCATGAATAAAACTTTCCATTAGGCTGCAAACAGTTATTCCTAGTGGAAAAGAAAAAAAAAAACCCATTCCTGTCTAGAGCTCCATTTTTGATACCTTCAATACGTAGTCCTGCCCTTCTGGAGTTACACCATACACAGACATAATGGTTACCCGTTTATACCTGCAGATCTTCTTTATGATCACCCATGGCTGCTATTCATGCAGAGTCATGGTAAAACACCACTGTCGTTTGGAATAATACCGTAGCAGGGGACTCCTAATCTCTTTTCTCCTGATAACACTGTTTTGTGTGTTGGGCCGCCTTGATGTTATATAGTATTAAGTGAAGCAAATACAGTGTATTTGAATCTCTACTCTATAATTATGTGCGACACAGTTCAGTAGCTAGAAATAAACTAAGTTTAGACTAAAATATGAGTGTTTCTGCTAACAGTAACTGTAGCGCTTGGGTTTATAATTTCCCTCTTGAGCAGAATCTTTTTCTTGGGTTTATAATTTTCCTGTTGAGCCAAATCTTTATATTTTTTAAAACACTTAAGTGGTACTGCTTTAGGTTTTATTAGTCTTTTTTGGTTTACCTATATTCTCCAAAGCGTTCAAAGTATCCCCTGTTCAAGCTGTGTAACTTTGATTAAATTCAGTAGAACGTTTCTCCTTTCTGTATTAATAGGTCTGTATTGGTTCTTGTAACACTGTCCCAAATATTGTGATTTTTTTTTTAAATTCAGCTCTTTCATAAAATAGAGGAACATAACGAGAATACAGCTGTTGAAACCAACTGTTGGAGCAGCACACTGATGAATATAGCCTCCTGCTCAGGTACAGAGCATAAAATTCTGCTCTACAGGCAATTTCTTTCACGATGAATGAGACCTGAAAGCTAATTAAATGTTGAGGAGATTCCATATTTTTAAAAACACTCTATAGGGGAGGGTTATGCCTTCCTACGAGGCGCACAGATGAAGTTAGCATTGTCCATGTTACATTGCTGATGGACAAGATGGTAAGACTTGCCAAAGGGCACGTTAAGACCTTGAGCAGCACTTGGTCTATTCAAAATCCACACTGGATCAAGCCTGTAAGAGCAGGTGCTAGAAGTGACAATGGATTTCTCACCCACGCTGACATCTAGTGCTGTAAAAAAAGTCTTGGATTTTCTCTAAATGTGAGTGAATTTCATAGTAGAAAGCATGGGAAAAGCACCTTTTCTGTGGGATCTGGGGTGAATGCGTCATTACTTGTGTTACTCTTGGAATGAGGTCCGTGAAATTGGATGTACAAACCACGTGTGGGTGGTGGCGGCATTCATTGTCCTTGAATGTTTGCAGCAGAATTCACAGTGCTGGCTGTGGATACTGTGGGCTAGACAGGCTGCTCTGCCACTTCTCAGTGTTGGTGGAGTTGCTGGTTGGTTGCCTGGGGGAGGGAACGGATGGAGAAGGATGGATCACCAGCTGATGGCTTATGTCAACTCATTAGAGCAGCCTTTCTGCTACTGTAGCCAGAAAAGGGATGACCTTTGTTACTGCTCGTGCGAAAACACCTTTTAAAATAAGACGTTCTTGGTCTGCATACTTCTAGTTGTGGTTGGCTCGTTGGTCCTGAGCTCCCTGGAACTGCATTTCAGCCATTGCTTCCCATATGCTCGCTTGGCTTGTCCGACTGTTTTATAAAGCTTTTGGAAAGGCTTGATGGGCAGCCATCCAAGAGGAGCCATATCTTTCTTTGCAGATAATGTTGTCTCTGTTAACAGCAGAAAATAATCAAATATTTAAGGAGGGTTGGATAAAGGCCTTGCAAAGAACAATTAATTTGGTGCACTGAGGGTTTGCAGATCAATTTTCAGCCTTGGGCAGCCTTACTTGACAAGCTTAAGTGATTGTCACAAAAAGGCCTGGACTAGGATGTCTGTGTGACATGCAAATCTTCTGATCGTTCCTTGCTTGCTGTCTGTGCACTGGTATGGGAGATTCCTCTATCACCAAACATCCAGATGATCTTTTGAAGCATGCTGATAAACCAAGCTGACGCATTCCCCCCACCTCTTCACCAGTTTGCTTTTTGTGGGGTGTAATATCGACACGTTATCCATCATGCTGTAATTGTTCCTCCGTGCTTGATGCTTCCTATGATTGCTCCAGCCTTTGGCACATCACGGCCTGGATCTTTCTTCTACCTTGACAGCCAGCGTTGTTTTTCACTCCCTTTGTCTGGTGAGCACAGACCATTTGATTTTGTTCTCCTGCTCGAATAGCTGTGTTGAGCAGCCTTGTGTGATGGGTGAGGAAATGATGCAGCATCTGAGCTGAGTTTTAATCAGGCCCAAAAGATGTGCTGATTTTTTATTTTTTTTTTAAAGAAAAGTAGAACCATTCTTTGCCCCTGTCTGCGTTACCTTCAGCTCTGTAGCGCTCGCTTGGTGGTGGATCAGGAGTGAAATAGTGTTTCTGGTCATAGAATCACAGAATGTGTTGGGTTGGAAGGAACCTCTAAAGGCCATCTAGTCCAACCCCCCTGCAGTCAGCAGGGACATCCACAACTAGATCAGGTTGCTCAGAGCCTCATCAAGGCTGGTCCTTAAATACCGTCTCGGTTGTTATACTCCGCTGGTACCCATGTACTCTCTCCAACAGCTCCTGCAAACCCCGTGCCAAAGGTGGCTGGAAACACGTCTCGTGTATGTACCCAATGTTACCTGGCTACATCTCCGCTCTCCTAACTCACATTTTATCATAAAAACCAAGATGAGCCTCAAGATGCACTGTGTAGAATAGAGGAAGCTGCCAATGATTACACCTCCACTGGAAAATAGCAAATACCTTTTAACAAACAAGTACTGAAAATAACGCTAAATCCTTTTAAGAACTGTTTGTTGTTGGGTTTTTTTAAATTCAGTATTCTAAACTGAATTTTTTTGATGCTTAAAAACTTGTAGTCTTATCTTTCTATTCTTTTTGCCTCTAGATAAAACAAATTTGCCTAGGAACGCTCACCATAGCTGTCACGGGGACTTCAATGTGATTGCGAAAGACAAAGTAGTTGTAAACCAGACCTGAACTCTTAGAGATGCCCGTGTGACAAGCAAGCTCGTGAAGACTGCAGACAGTGGTTAGGAGTTGCTTCGTGTTGCTAAATAACTGCCTTTTTAGGTCTGTTGAAGTCTTTTAGTCAGTTATGGTGCTTAAGGGTATAATGGTCCCAATTCAGCATTTCAAAAAAATTCTGCTGAATCTGGAGCCTCTATTAACGGAAAACTTTCAAGCTTTGTGTCATGACAACAAAAAAACCCAAGTCCTCAGGTGTGGTATTTCCATGAAACTTTCGTGCTTGCTCCCTGAAAACCTGGGGAGTACGGTTTTCTTGATCTCTGCTGCTGTTCATGAAATTGTCCGGAATAATGGAATTAAAAACACACAGTGTGGTGCCATAGCATTCCTGGGACATCCTGGTCCTCTCTGCTGTGTTCTTTAGTGCCTAAGCCAGGCCGGCTCTCTTTGAGCAAATATTGTCCCCAGTTTGGTGGTTGAGTTTATGACTTCGTAGTACAAGTAGGGGCTAAAACCAGATGTGGCCATTCTGTGCAGTGGTCCTACAGGCTTCTAAGCCAAGAGCAGATGTTCAAGAGAAAATATTTACTTGCTTTTCTGATGGAAACAGTGTTTTGGGGAGCACGTATCTGGTATATCTGGTAGAGCCGGCCACCAAAGCTGCCATGTCTCCTACCTTCCATTCCCTGCCTGTACGACTGGATCATCTTTTCCTGTCCCTCTAATATTCTATTTTGTCTAGCACTGTGGCAAAACCAGCTGGGTTGATATGCGGAGTGGAGCTGTGAACCTAGCAAAAAAGGCATTTGTGGCCCATCCTCTCATCAGTTATTTTTCTTCCAGGCTCCGAAGGCATAGTTAAGCCTGTTCACATAATCGCCACAGTATTTGCCTTTTATTTTCTGAGTGCTTCTTCACTACAAGTTCCTCTACCCTGTCCAGCAGGACAAAGTCCTAACTTTGCATTGTTTTCACACTTGATAGAGAAAAATGCTCTCATATTCTGCGTGCGCTCACTCCACTTTTCTGTAAGAAACTCGATTTGGGCAGTTTGCATCCAAACAGTGCAGTTGCTGTCTTAGAGGTCACTTTGCCTGTTATTGCAGAAACCTCCAGAACGAAAGTAGAACACAGTGATTTATTTCTTGTAGTTAGGATTGTATACCTATATATAAGTTGATGAAGTTGTTTGCAGCTCGGCTGTTTCCATGTGGTTGCCTTCTGTTTGTTCTTTAAGAGTATATAGGGAAGGAAGATACAATGTCTTTCTTCTCCTTTAAATCTGTATTCCACTGCTGTCTCATCTGTTTAATACATTTCCTTTACAAATCTAGACTTATGTTTTAGCTTAATGCCAGCAAGAGCTCTGGAAGGATTTATTCTTCTGGACCCTAATGTAAAATGAGTAATGCTAGAACTGGCTCCCTTGGTAGCAGCAACACATTTTACTACTGATTGTCAGAAACAATAAAAAAGAGAATATGTTGGTAGTTTCTGTGCTATTTGCTTCCTGGGATTTTTGTCCTGAATTAACCTCCACAAATATATTGCATGAGTAACTTTGGAGAAGTTCTTGGTGCGTCTGTAGGAGAGAAACGGGGAAAAGAACTCAAGCTGTTGCTACAGTTTTCAGTAATAAATAGCGAGAAAATGAGCCATTTGGCCCAAGACTGTATGTGACCCGTTGCCCAGGGAGTGTCAGGCATCCCACTGCATTCTTCAGAGGACAGGAGTCATCTGTTCTGTGGAGCTTAAAGAAGATGTCACCTCAGAATGGAAAGCAACCTTTTTATTAAGAAATGGCTATGTTCTTTCTTTAGAGGTTTGAATGCATTTGGAAACTTGCTGGAGAATAATGGAGGTGTAGATGGTGGAAAAATCAAGGACTGTGGTCATGAAAACTGTTAATTTCAATAGTTTGAATGATCTTCCTTCTGTTCTCCCTTTTGTTTAATAATTAAAAGAATCAAAAGTTATAACATCTTGCTCAGCTATAAAGGAGATTATCCAATAAAAATTAGAGGTAAATGTCCCGAATCTTTCGAGAAGGAGCCTTAGCAAGGGTCTAGCCCACCCCATTTTGTCGTTATTCAAAATACCTTAATTACCTGTGATTCACTAAAGGAGTAAACTGAAGCCGATGTGAGAAGCTCTTTCCTCTTCTTTAAGGACGCTAAAATGAGGGAAACATCACTTTTCTCCTTGGCCAAAAGAGATTTTTCCAGACTTTTAAGGTAAGGACCTGTCGCCTTCTGATTGCGGTAGGGTGATGTCTAATTTAATGCTGGTCCATGTTGTCTTTAATGGTCTAATGAGACATCTAAGGTGCACCTTCCTTCTGCTTCCATTTGGGTCTTGGTGGTGAATATTCTTCTCCCACGGCAACACCTATTGTTTTATCCTTTGCTGTTCCCTGTCTTACGCTATGGCATTTAGTGATAAATGCGTTAAGCTACACGAACGAGTTGGTTTTTTTTTAGAGCAGTTTTTTTTAGCTCATGTTTTACAACAGTGCAAGCAGTCAAGGCTTGGGAAGCAGAATTGAGCTGACCGTGGTGTCATTTCAATGGGTTTTGGACAAAACTGTCCCATTAGAAGTTTTCCTCTTGGCCTTGTGTTTGTGAAGTTGCTCTTCAACACTCTCACTGTGCTGCAAAGGACACGGTAAGGATTTTACATTTGTTTTATGTTTGTTGGACTAAACTTCCAGAGGTTTAAGATCTAATATTCCACCTGTCCTTTCTATCCTTCGCTTGAGAAGGATGAAAGGCAATTAAAATCACCAGCAGTGTCAGGAACATGACAAGAGCTGACGTTTTTAGGTTGTTGAGCGTTCCTTGCGACGGATGGTTCTGCAGTAATTGTCACATCTCATCTTCCTCTCCTGCAATGAAGCTTCTTGAAAATGCTGTTGGGCTTTCCAAATTGTGGTACTTTAGAAACAACTACCTTTTTTTTTTTTAAATTTTTATTTTCATCTGGGCAGAGGCACAACTGCAGCGCTCATCAAAACAGTTGGCCACCAGTGCAACGCAGGAAGAAGGTAAAGGAGTGTGTTTCAGCTCAGAGTCACTGTCAACAGTGATTGTGCATTTACAGAGTTAGAGCCCAAAAGGAAAAACATGCATTTTCAATTTGCTGTGATTGGAAAGCAAACTTTGTACTGCAATTCAACAACTCGTCCAAGGCAGCCACCACCATGATGAGAAGTTGGCTGTAATGAGACGCACAGGATGAAATGTAATTTATTTTTTTTCCCCTACTACTTAGCCATTTTGCTTTAGTAGAATCCACATGTTTATCACATCTGGGCACAGCTGAATAAATGATTTTAAAAGGCAGGATGGCTTTTGCCTCAGAGTTTAGAACCTAAATAAATAGTTCACACCACAGGGAGTTTTGGGTAGAAATGTACAGCTTAAAACTATCCAGGAAACAGTGATGCAGAGATACCTGGGCAAGCTGGGTACCAAAATCAGCCCATTCATAGATGGGAGTTTGTGGCACGGAGTAAATATTAAGTGCAATATGAATGAAGTCCCTTAGGCTTTTTTCCCTGGCTCACGTTCATTCCTGGCCTGGAGAACTTTAGTGAGGTCTTGTAATAGGGTTTGCAGCTGTGAGTGTCAGCTCCAAAAAGGAGAAATAAACACTGGGTTTGAACACCTGTGAGTTTGCGATTTGGCTCTAAGCTCTGCGCTGCTTCCTCATCTCTTGTTGGTGTATGTATAACCGTGCTTATGATCTGTAAGAGAAATGTTTAAAATACAATTTAGGAGAAGTGTGACTCTTCATTTGGTAAATAACAGAAGGAAATACAGAGGAGGAAAAGGAAGGCTGAGATTTTTCACTAATACAGATGGGACGTTGGGGCTGGATGTCCAAGTCTAATTTGTTTAAAGCTTTCGTTTATTTTTTTGAAAAACTGAGCTGCAAACTTTTAAAAAATGACTTCCTAAATTGGACTAATTTTGTGCTCAAGATCAGCTGAAGAATGGAGCTTGTAACAGTAAATGATGCCTCTGGGAAACCTGATATTGCTTTTAGCAAAAGAGATTTATAGAGAGAACAATGAGTGGAGATAGATGCAGTGAACTTAGTCTTTGGGAACTAAGACTGATTTATAAGTTTTGTTTCTGCAGTTTGTGCTACCATCAGTACCCAAAGGTTGATTTATAGTTTCCTATAGTATATTCATCATCATTTAGAAAGAATTTCTTTCTCTTTTTTTGAGGAGGTTTAGATCCCGCTGAAAAATCAAGCAACCTCTTTGACTCGTATTTTTTCCCCCTTAAATAATTGAAACAGAGAAGGGAACCCCACTTATATGTGTTTGCAGGCCAGCATGGTCGACCTGTAGCAAATGACCTCCTCTTGTCGAGGAGTGTTTCTGCTTGAGTGGCTGGGCCAGAAGCCCCAGATGATCCTCTTCACTGGGCAGGGAGACCCCATGTGAATGTCCAGGTCCCAGCGTGACACCCTCAGGTCTGTCCCACTTACCCGTAATTACCAGTGAAGGGTGGAAGTTCAGCCGGTGCAGCAGGAGGAACAAGCTCAGCTCCTCTGAAATCTGATACTTTATGCTGCTCTTCAGCAGTTTTGATAATAATCTTTACCACTGATTTGAACGCTTGCGAAGCAGCTTTCAAATTTATTAATGGGTTTAGACTAGAAGGTGCTGAATGACTGACTTGGATGCTAACAAGAATAGTGGCGAGAGCTTTTCTGTATGCATCCCTGTGCCATACCTCGACACATGTAAGAGCTCTCGAAATTTTATTTTAGAGAGTAGGAAGTCAAAGGCCTAGTAAAGAATTGATTTCAGATCCAGCTTTTGAAAATTTAAATCCAAGTTGGTCACGGTACAGTCAGAGTTTATATGTTTGACTTTTGGAGCTAAGGTCTAGCTTAGGGGCTTTGAAACCTGTGGCAGATGTGAAGGGATGTAACACTATAGACGAGCCTTAAAGTTGTTTTATTTCGCGTAGTGAGGAAAGTTACATAAAAAACAGAGCATGAATTTTTACTCTTTTATTGGCTTAATGTAATTAGAAATATCTAGGGGAGTTGCTACTAATACAATATTGTACTGCAGGGAATGTGGGTTGATGATTAAACTCCTCACTCTGCCACCCTCGTGCTGAGTCCTTGCCACTCTCTGAGCAGTGCCAGGGAAATCTATTTGCTGTAACTGGCCTGGAGTTTCTCAGTGGCACAATGTTATCCCAAGACAGGCAAACAGAAGTCTGACCTCTCAAACTTTTGTTCACCTTTGTCACGGGTATGAGATGGATCCATCCACGTTGCCATGTCTGAGCTTCTTCCAGCACACAAAGACAAATACCTGCCTGAAGGACCTTTAAGAGCCTTAATGGGTGCATTAAGCACTCTGAATTTCTGCTGCAAGGTGCTACTCAAATGGGCACAATCGTTATCCTCCTCCAGGCGTTATATTGATGGCTCAGAAATTCCAGATGAATTCCAGTTCATACAACTTGTGAAAGCTGCTTCTCGTAGTCAGCTGTCGGTGCAGCCGCCTTCCTGCATGGCATTTCTCACTCGAGCTTGAAACCCCAGCATAAGTTTTTGTGCACGTGTTGGATGGTGCTGTGTAGTAAGAACCAACTCTTGCCAATTAAACTGGAGGTGAGATGCGAGCCAGCAGCACAAAGATGAAGTAGCTCTCTGAATTTGCCAGTGACAAAGCGACGTGCAGGACTTTATTCCTTGTATAGTGCCCTGCTCGCTGGACTGCTGCTTAGGTCAAACTGGCAGGAGTATGGTAAAGTTCAGCCGGTGTAACTTGCTGTATGCTGCCTGACATGCTTACTGTAAAATAATTGATAGGGTCTGTTACATAAAACCATTAATTTTTATTTTGTTAGCTCATTAATGGGCTTGCTTCATCTTTTGCCTTTGCTGTACAAACCAGCATTACATTTAATTAGCACTGGCGGACCTTTTTTTTTATTTAGCTGGTAATAAGGTTATTTAAGTCCTTAAGAAGAATTACTACGTCTATAGCTGACCTGATAATTGGTATATTGTTGCTGGGGTTAATTGTACTGGCTGACATTCAGGCTCGTGAAGTCCATCCATGCGCGCGTGAACCTTGCATGACGTACAGGTATGTAGGGCACACAGAGAAGTCAGCAGGTATCAACTAGCATCATTCTTGAGCACAGGTCAAGACATGAAGGAAGGAAATCATAAAAGCCGTGACAAACTACCTAATGGCTGGTAGGTGCTTAGGAGAGAGATGGGCTCCGTTAAAGGCATGTCCTTTGCAACTTCCTCAGCAAACAGTCGGGTTTTTCTTCCAAACACAATTAAGGATGTTGTATAGTGCGTACTCCAGCTTCCTCCTGGTGGTGTCTGGCTAAGTAATTGCAGTGATGAACAGGGAAAATACCAGCAAGCCTGACTGTTTAAAAAAACTGATGTCACTTTGGGTACAATTATTTCCTGTAGAGGTAAAAACAAGAGTCTTTGCAGAAGCTAACGGAGATAGTAGCAGGCAACTGTGTTTTCTCTACCTGTGTCAGTTTAATCATGTCTATTCATTCTTATATGGCAAGTTCGGTTTTTTCTTATCTTCGGTTTGCATCTCTTAAAAACAAATACTGATGTATGCTGCACTTGGAATTGCCTGCGGTCCCCAAAGCCTCGCAGAGCCTGCTCTGAAAAATGGGAATAACAGACATTCATTAAAACTTGATTCAGAGACACGTTCGTACGCTGAGCTTGCGTTTTGCAAGTTTCCTTGTTGAAAGCCAGGGGAAAACACTTGCTTAAAAGGCTTTTTGAATCAAGGTCTTCGATTTCTTATTGTTTTCTTTTGCACCAGCCTACAGGCAATGGAGGTATCTTATTGCTTTGTCCTGTTGAAAAAAACTTTCTGAATTCTTTGGAGGCACGTATAGGCACCGTCCGTTAGCCCGTGTTCTGTAGAGATTCAGCAGGTTGCCTATATGTTACCTTGCTGGACCCCCATATATCTGATAAACTTACCAGAAACTTGAATTGTAATTATGTAAAAACCTCCAATTATAATTATCTGAAACATACCTTCTGAATTACTCTAATAAAGACTACGTATTATCACTCTGCCCTTTAGGGTTAAGTGTGCTCAGCCTATCAATCCGTTTTACTGATCGCAGCCTTTAACCTGACCAAGCGTCTGTATTTGCAGCGGCATAAATCTGCCAGCGGTTATGTTCAGGTCTCCACCTACGCGGGGAGTTAATAGCCTTTTATGTTAGACATCCTCAAGGATACAGCGATAACGGGGTTCGAGAGAGCCATTGAGAATCTGTGGAGCAAAATGGATGTGAACCGGCTGCTTCTATGTTGATAAATTTCGCTTCATTATTCCACTCGCTGGTGATAGACTGGCATGGAAAAGGTACATAACCTCCTCAACTTCCTGGAATTAAAAGCAGCTCCCCCAGCCCGGCCCCTGCGCCTTAATGTTCGTTAGCTAACGTGTTCGTTAGCTAACACCTTCGCTGAGGTTTGTCTCGGTTGGGAAAATTGAGGTGGGTGGTTAAATCCCCCTCACTTTCTTTCTTCCCTTCTCCTCACGCATCGTCGCTGGCCCATTAATTCCCTTGCCATTCCAGAAAGTTACTTCCACCGGGCTTTGACAACAAGGATATAAATGTCACCTTACATATGAGCTGGCCGCAGTTCTGCTACTAAGAGCAGGTGACTTTTATAAATGCTTTCTTTAGCAATTTGAAGGAGGATTTCTGGCAGTGCAGGCAACCAAGGGAGCTCAATTAGTTTGTCTGTTAAACGTAACAAACAAACACTAAGAGTTATTTAAAACCCAAAACCAAAACAAACCCGAACGGAGGAATTAATGGCTTTTGGTTGATGGTACCCGGGAAATTGTCTGCCATGTACTGACAGCGTTTCTAATTACTGACAATACACTGGCGAGCAGTGGGGGGGTTTCCAGCATCTTCTGAAGTTCCAGTACGGGCTGCTGGCAGAGCATGGTCTCGGTGCGGGAAGGATGGGTGGCCGCGTAGGCTGGTTTGTGTAGGATGCGTTATGGGGATATTTCCCAGCTCGTTTCCCAGTAAAATTGTGTGGTAGGCGCAGATGATACAAACTTGTCTCATGCTCGTTACGTTCGTTTACATGGCAGAAGCAGCAACAGCTACGGGTGTTGTATTTGTGTTATGGGGTGGGATGGGATATTTAACAGGGCTGCTCATGAAGAAAGCAAGTTGCTTTTTAAATTTTAAAGCAAAGTACTAGGCTGGCTGGAGCGGAAGCTAGCCAGGAAAATTACCATTCCTGTTAACAGATGCTTTCTTTGAATGATCCAGGCATCTGTGAATGTTGAGTGTGCTGCTAATTCAGGGCACTGGCTTTTATTTTCATTTCAGCTGTTTATGGAGAAACAAAATCTATACACTGTGGATACACCAGCTGAAGGTAACAAAAATCCAGAGGCAGAACTCCCCTAGTTTGCCAAGGCACATGCATATTTGACATCCTTTTTGTCTGAAGATTTAATCTTGAGAAAGAAACTTGGTCCAATCAATTCTTAAAATCTCTGCAAGGCAAAAAATATTGCAATGGAAAATACATTTTCCTGTCCGCGGTGTTTGGTTCAGCATAATTAACATGAATAATGCAAGACAATTTTCTGATAGTTATTATATTAGAGAGCTTAGCTGACTCATAACTGCCCCCATGACATAGCCAGAATGCAAATTACTTGGATAGAAATAGCACAGAGCTGGTTTGATTAAAATGTGATACGTATTTTGAATTAAAAATATTCAAGGTCTTACCAAATGACCTTAATGTCATTTCCCCGCCTCCCTCCAAGCCACCAAGGAAATTTGCATAATCATTTTGAGACAGCTTTCTTTTTTTTTTCTTCTCCCTCTGTGAATTGACAGGACCTGCTGTTCATGGCAAAAACAGGGTGTCTTGTTTTATTCCTTTGCTGAGCTCAACTACAGTAGAATAATGATGCAGCATTTTGCCATCATGCTCTTTGAGATTCTGGCTTCTTTATGGTAATTGCAAAGATAATGCGTCTCGGGCAGGAATCTGACAAGAAACCATAGGACTGTAATCCCCGTTAAGAACCAGACCCATCTCCACATCTTTCTCCCTGCAGCCCCTCAAATCTGCGTCGAGTCACTCCCAAGTTCCCGCACACGGCTGTGACGAGACGCAGAATGAAAGGTTTGAACTGGTTTCAAAGATTTTGAGTGCTCTTAAATTTGGTTAAAGAGTCTGTAAACTTTGGGCACTTGGGAATCTCTCTGAAAACCCTCTCCTAGGGGTGTTTTCCTTATGCAGCCATCAAACATCGCATGTAACAGAGAGCGAGCTTGGGAACGAGCAGAGCACTGCACAGAAATGACAGCTGGTAATTAGAGGAGCAGTTATTACACAGACTCGCCCCAATTTACGTGATCTTAAAGTCAGTTTTCACTTGGCATGTCTCTTCAAAAATAAAATGAAATGGTGTCATGAGATTCCGTGTTACCCACTGTAGCGCATTTGATCTGGAGGTCAGGCAGGTTTACAGGTAAAAGGATTATTTTGCCCATTAGCCGGCAGCCCTGCAAATTCCCCTCACAGCTCGGAGCGAAGCAGCTGGTTTTGCGTGAATTCTTAGGGGCAGAGTTTAGGTAGGGTACAACCCATGTGTGGTGGGCACCTGAGGCTGTTTCGCGCTTCTATGGCGTAAGTAACAATTTGTATGGATTTAAAGTTGTCTAAACCCCAAAGCCCATTCTGTTTTCAACAAAGCTGGATCCAGGTTGACTCAGATTTCAAACCCAGTTTGAAGGACTTAAGGTCCAACCTTAGCGGACCTCCTAGCAAACTTCTTTAGGGGTTATCTATTTGAAAACACATCAGATGAGATAACTTACCCCTTACATCTGACTTATGCAGCCAGAGCCTATTACAAATTTCTAGCATGGTTTAGCTCCTGCTCCCACACCCTCTTCCTCCGCTGTATGAGGTTGTTTTGATGCAGTATGGGGAGCAGACACGCGATAGAAACTCTTCTACCAAGACTTTTTCCATTTTATGGCCCAGAGACTTTTTTGCCTTCCTATTCCCCACCATTCATTTATTACACGCATTTTTCTTTTGACCCTTTTCTTTGTTTCTCCATTTTTGTGATACCTGGAGATGTGTGTGATGAGGGCTTATCAGTTATCACTAATCCACATTTATCTGCAGGTGTGCTGCCTCGCTCGTCTATTAATCTGTGCACCGGAGTCTGACTATTATTCTTTCAGCTGCCACTCTTTGGTATTACTCATCTCTTCTATGGTTTTCTGCAAAAATTAGCTGAAAATTAACATCAATATTTCTTAAAATATTTTTCAGGCTAAGAAGATTAAAATGGGGAAAATTTACAACTTTGGGCTAAATTAAAAAAATGAAGGGAGGAGGGGGAGGCCTGGCTTTGAATATTTCAACAGCAACATGACTGTTGATGAATAAAGAGGCAGTTTCCCCACAGGATCATCCATGGAGTTCTTAGCAGGACGGGGACTGAGGTGGCCCTTGTGCCCGGGAACAGTGTCCCCTCGGGACGGTGCCACATGCCTTCGGAGCAGCGGCCGTCTGAGAACTGCTCACTCCGGTTCAGTCCTTTTGGTTGTCATTGCTACTGCGCTGCTTGCAGTGAACTCCTCGTTTAGTTTTCTCATGGTTGTAATACGTAACTCCATCTGAATTTCATTATGCGTTGGAATTAATGTCTTCATTTACGTGCCACTGCTGCTGTTCTTTGCGCCTCGGGCACACAGATTTGTTTTCAGTACCAGCAGACACGGTAATTGAGCTGTTCCCTGGCTTTACCACCACTGTTTGTAAAGGTTTGGAGTTTCTCTCGTAGGGAATGAACGACTTCTGAAGACCCTGCTTTTTCCTCTGGTAACCTACCAAAGCTCACTTGCTAGAATATTCAGTATTGGAAATTGCTATCAGTAGCACTGAGGGAGTAGATGATTACACTGAGGGTGGTGAGATACTGGCCCAGGTTGCCCAGAGAGGGGGTGGAGGCCCCATCCCTGGAGACATTCCAGGCCAGGCTGGATGAGGCTCTGAGCGACCTGATCTAGTTGTGGATGTCCCTGCTGACTGCAGGGGGGTTGGACTAGATGGCCTTTAGAGGTCCCTTCCAACCCAACACATTCTGTGATTCTAGATCACCAATTTGCCTGAAGGTGTCATAGAACCATAGAATGGTTTGGGTTGGAAGGGACCTTAAAGATCACCCAGTGCCACCCCCTGCCCTGGGCAGGGACACCTCCCACCAGCCCAGGTTCGTCCAAGCCCCGGCCAACCTGGCCTTGAACCCCTCCAGGGATGGGGCAGCCACAGCTTCTCTGGGCAACCTGGGCCAGGGGCTCACCACCCTCACAGCAAACAATTTCTTCCCCAGATCTCATCTCAATCTCCCCTCTTTCAGTTTGAGGCCGTTACCCCTCATCCTACTGCCCTGTTCGGCAGTGGGAAGCATGGCCTTCACTCTTGTCAAAATGTTGAATAATTTGTCGATCTTGTTACCATTTTATTAATTAAATTGGTTGAAGACATCTGAGGAAGGACAGTTCGTTTCTGTCTTTAACTTGGGTTACTGCAATCGAGAGTTCCTGTCTATATTGCAGCTTCTGCTTTCTGTATGACTGAAATCACCGAACTTGCCTCAATTTCCTGTATTGTATTTGGCTGCAGACCCTCAAGACGTGAAGAAGTTGCTAACTAAATTCATGATTCTTGTATGATTTTTAACTGTGCAGAATGCTTTTTCCACGTCAAGGTTCCCCAGAGCAGTCTTCAGACCACGCAAGGCACTTCCCAGCTGTTTCGAATCATCACACACATAATTATTTGTTCTATTCATGCCCTTTATTTCTTTCCTTGTTTGTCAGTTGATGCGCAATTGCAGTTATTCGCATAGTTGGGAGAAATCTGTTTGCGAGGTCTTAACAGCCACGATGTCCAGTTACCCCCATACTATACTGTTTTGGTTACTGTCCTGCTGATTTTATAGCACATCGTGTGGTTTGGTTTTTTTTAACATAAATGCGTTCCAGTGCTTAATACAGGTCGTGCGTTTACAGGTGCTTCAAAGCACCAAAATACTTTCCCTATGGTTTGCTTCAGCCACAAGCAGTGCCAGCTAAATTTGTCGTGACGTTTGCTGTCACGAGGAGGCCAGGTTGATGTTCCCGCTGACCCGTGCCGCCTCTGACTCGTGTCTGCAGCCGTGGGTGTTAGATCCTGGCTCCTCGGTGTGGTACCGCTGAGCGGTCCATCCCTGCCAGAGCTGCTCCCGACCGGAGGATGTGCCAAACACTCTGCAAGCTCAGGCGAAACATTTTGGCTTGTATAATGAAACCAAAATGTTTAGTTTCCCAGTTACCAATTGATTGGACAGAGTCTAAACCATTGACTGTTTATGTATGCAAGAGCTGCATCTTGAGCTAAATCTACTAAACAAATTACACCAAACAGATAGTGAAAGCCAGAATTTCATGTGTCATAAAACTGTGGGGTTTTTTTTCCCATGGTTTTGTCTGAGGAGATATTTTTTCCTATAATGGACGTTCATTAAAAAAATTTCAGCTCCAGGATTCATAGCGGGTGATTTACTGTAATTGTTAAGATTTCTCATGTAACATTAACAAATACAAGAGTGTAATTGGGTACATGAGGAAGCATTAGCCGGGCGGCATGCTGAGCTAGGGCTGGTACACGCTGTATCAGCCAACCAGTCCTGAAATTGAGAATGCTCATTACGCAGCCTGACCCGCTCTGGAGCGATTCTGCTGAGAGGTGCTTTGGCTGAATTTTTAGTGCTGCTGAAAGGTGGCTGATTGATGGCTACGAATAATAATAATAATATACTTAACACGTTTCACTCGCAGAACTCGGGGCGCTTTTAGGTTCCTCTGTTTTATGAATAGGAGAATTACGACCGATTTTCTGCAAAGTCCTGAAAATGTGGTTCACGGCTCCTTCGCCACCTGTGGTTATCTGACCCATATGCTTTTTCCAAGAGTGAGCCTATTTCTGCTCCAGGATACCGATCCCCCAGTGCATTTCACTTTTTCAGTCTAGTTTAGTTGCAGCCCAGAACATGGGAAGAGGTCCCCTCTGTCCTGATTAGCAGCAATTCGATTGACCCACAGCCTGCCCCACGAGTCATTTTCAAGTTAAAGACTGAGAGAACATATTTTGAGTAGAATCATGGAATCGTTTGGGTTGGAAGGGACCTTAAAGCCCAGCCAGTGCCACCCCCTGCCCTGGGCAGGGACACCTCCCACCAGCCCAGGTTGCTCCAAGCCCCGGCCAACCTGGCCTTGAACCCCTCCAGGGATGGGGCAGCCACAGCTCCTCTGGGCAACCTGGGCCAGGGGCTCGCCCCCCTCACAGCAAACAATTTCTTCCCCAGATCTCATCTCAGTCTCCCCTCTGTCAGTGTAAAACCCTTCCCCCTCGTCCCATGGCTCCCCTCCCTGCTCCAGAGTCCCTCCCCAGCTTTCCTGGAGCCCCTTTAGGGACTGGAAGGGGCTCCAAGGTCTCCCCGGAGCCTTCTCTTCTCCAGGCTGAACCCCCCCAGCTCTCTCAGCCTGTCCTCACAGCAGAGGGGCTCCAGCCCTCCCAGCATCTCCAGGGCCTCCTCTGGCCCCGCTCCAACAGCTCCGTGTCCTTCTGATATTGGTGGCCCCAGAGCTGGATGCGGTAATTAAAGTCTTAGGCCAATTTAGAACTTGGTTAATTGTCACAGAGCATCTGTCAAGGGAAAGTGTTGAAACTGTCTTCTGCCTCTTGCAGGGCAATGAACAGACTTGGTGCAAGTGCCGTTTTTTTTCAACGTGCGAGGCTGTTTTCTTAGCAATGCGTGTTTTAATTGCTCTCATGCTTAATCTGGGGCTTCTCTACACATCTCTTCTGTGTCAGGACAGATCCGTGTGGTGGAGAAGAACTCATGTTCCACTCACGGTGCAATGGAAGCCAGGAGACACCGACCTTCCTTTTGCCTGTGCTCACTCGGGGGGCACGGGATGGTGCTGTGCAGAGAGATTTTTCTGAGGCCCGAAAGCAACGCAGCGTCCCAGGTTATTAGCTGCAGCAAAACGCTGTGCTGACATAGCTCTGCAATTTGTTTCTGGATCTAAAGTGAGCGAGACAATGGTAATCTGTCTCTTTGCTCATGTATCCTGCTACATCTTCAAAGGTGGTTGATTTCCTTTCTTAATTTCATTGGATTCTTTTTTTTTTTCCCCAAGATGGTAAAATTGTTTTAGGAGTTGTCATCCACTCGCAGAAGGGCAGATAAGTTCAAATTAAAATAAATAACTTTGCAGGAAGCAGTGTTATAGCTTGAAATATGAGGTTGTTTGGTGTTTTCTTTTCCTCCGCCACGTTTCAATACCTGGAAGATAGCTGTACGCTTCTTTGTGTCCTCCTCAGCAGAATTAGAATGTCTCCCTGCCCTTTGGGATTTTGCAGATAAATGCCGGAGGGGCTGCAGGGCACTTAAAAACTACATTATTGTTATCAGTATAAATACCGAACTGAGACTGTCAGCCGTCTAAGTCCTGCAGGAGCGGCATGCTTGGCGCGTCTGGAAAAAGATGATGAAAAATGTATTGTTTCAGCCTACGTGACGAGTGTTAGACTTCTTTAAATGTTACAGGAAGACTTCCCTTACCTTGGCTTATTCCTTAGATATTGCGGTGATGAATATTTATGGATAGGTTGGCTCCCTTCATGAGAAGGATCCTCCTGGAAACTGCTACTCTAGGTTCCCTCTGGACCGTTATATTCTTTCCCAAGTGATCCAAAGGGAATTCTTCACATGAAGGCGTAATAAAATTGAGTGAGTGAAAATAGGGGGGAAAAAAAAAGGCATTTATTGAAGCGGAATGGAAAATAAGAGGTCTGGAAAACTGAGCTGCCTCTGAAAGTGATTGAGTCAAATGCCTGCAGATGCAGGCACAATAGATTATGGAAATTAGTCAGAATAAATAGGCCTGGATGGCCTCCGCAGCACTTGTTGTGTCAACGGGTCTCATTGAATATGCTCGGAAGCATGTAACTGTTTGTTTCTCTGCCACATACATTTTTCCACAAGATGAGGAATGAGCTTGAAAATGGTACCTGAATTAATTCGTAGTTTCCCCTAGACTCTTGGTGTCCTGTGGAAACGGAGCATTGGTAAAGCAGATCACATCACCCTGCTGTTCTGCTTTAAATGGCTCCTCGATGGTGAGGCTTTTCTGCTTGTGACCTGTGTTTTACTGATGATTTGCCATTGGACTACGGTAAGAAGTTGGGTTTTTTTTAAAAAAAAAAAAAACCAAATGCAGAAATCTGTCATTTGTAGAGATGTTATCAAAGGTTGGATGTCCGAAATTTGATTAAGGAAATGAAACTCTCAAACTCAGCGTAGGATCAAATGCTACGCCGTTTTGACCTTCATCGTGTTTGCCATCGCTTTGTACTCGTTTTATATTCATGTTTCATGGTTATGAACTTCTTGGTTACAAATGTTTGATAATATTTTCGGCTGTTTGCTTTGGCAGAAAAGTTAGGCTTAACGCGGGAGAGAAAAAAGATGCTTCAGACTGAAAATAAACACTTTAAACTTCCTCCTCTGGTTCTTACACGTGCACTGTAGCTCAGTTACTTTTTGGATTCTCCTCTGATGGCCCAGTTCTCTGGCCAAGCGCTGCAACTCGTGATATATCACACTGTCCTTCTCGCTGAGCTGCTGTGGTGTAATGCTGTTATATTTTGCTACAGTGAATTGAGAGAGAGTTAATTTGGAAATTTAGTTTAGACATGCCTTAGGGGATAGAAGTCTGGAGACGCCGTGGTGATGCTTTTGAATGTGTGTGTAGACATATGTATCTTCCAACTTCTTTCTTTCTCCCCCAGTGAAAATTTGAATTCCTTTGCCAAATGTAGACTCTGTTTTTTTGTTTTTGGGGTTTTTTTTTTGGGAATAGAAGCCCAATATTTTTGTTGAAAAACAGTGCTTCAACAATAACGCAAATGGACGTGCATGGTGCAGAGCAGAGGAAGGGCCAGGCCCCACCTCTCTTTTGCAGGAACTCTGTTCTTCACTGGAATTTACTTGCTGGAAGGGATATAATACAAGAAGACCATGACTAAGGTATTTCTTTAGCTATTGTTCAAGCTAATGTCTTTTAGCTGCTGGCAAATGCGGGTTTTTTTGCATTATTTAAGTTTGCATTCTTTGTGGGAAGAAAAACACTAATAATGGATGTGTGCAGGTTCAATAGCAACAGTCAGTAAATACGGAGCTCTGCTCTTAATCTTAAAGACAAATGCATAACACGGTTAAATGGCGGAAAAGTGAAAGGTAGATAAATTCATATTGAAAATATGATGCAAATCTTGGTAGCCCGTGTATTTAACCTTACCTGAAGAAGAGTGAGCTGCTTAAACCAAGAGTAATTCCCTTCTAATGAACTTGTGCCAATTGAAGAGACAGCCGCGGCAGTCAGAAATATGTGTATTTGGGGGTAAATCAGATGTGTCCTTTACCTCCGTGACTTCGATGCCTTGTGTTCCTGTGGCTTGTGAAAATTAGCGTTATATCTGAGGGTTGCATCCAAATGTTGGGCTGGGGCTGGCCTTCTTTTACGCTACGGATGGAGGGGATGGTTCTGATGTAGCTTGTATGTGTGCACGGCCATGTCAGTGGCACGGCAGACTGGCTCTGCTCTTCGTTCAGATCTGATTTATTTGGAAAATTTAAAATTACAGTTAGAACTTAATGATCAATAGACCATGCGTAAGTCTTGAAATGCTGCTTTAGAAGAAAAAACGGTTTCTCTTTTAAAGACTTAGAGCCCGTCGCCTTTGAAAATCCAGGAGTTCTGCAGGGGTAGAAAACAACTCAAAAATTGAATTGCTCTTATTGGGTTGAAAAAAACCAAATGGCCAGCTCTCAGTGGTGTAAATCAGCTTGCCCATGGACTTCAGTGACCTGCTGGAGACTTGCATGGATTCTGGCCTTGTCCCCACAATATTTAAGCTCCCTTTAAAGAGGCTGCAGTCGGGCTGCTGGCTCAGATGACAATTAGCTAAGACAGCTGTAGGAATATATTTAGTTTTTGTCAGAGCGAGCTGTCGGAAACAGGAAGTCTCTTTCTGCGGACACAGTGTGATACAAACCTGTAGATCTGCACACTCCTTTGGAATAGCGTTATATTTCGGGGGGGTGTCTTATTTGGTCTTTTTTGTTAGTTGATTTCTTTGCTTAATCGTAAAGTAACTGCTCAAGGAGGAAGAACAAGGTAGCTCCATGGTTCTCTTGAAAGCACTAGAGCAGGGGCGTAGTAAATTTGCTTAATGAGCACACATTAACACTTAACGCCGCTGTCGATATCATCAACTCATGTCAGGCATGCGGCTGGGGTAACAGGGCAGGGACAGAAATCAGCCTTTTTAAAAAGCAGAGAACTTCTCTGCGGCACCTGGTTGAAGTTATTGCTCACCTCTGGGGAGGAAAATCCCACCGTACTTACAAGGCTCGAAGTCTCCTTTTCAAAAGACCCCTAGTAATTTGGGGTTCTGAAGAGTTCCTACCGTGTTCCACAGGGAATTGGAAAAAAATGAACCGATGGGAACTTCAGAAACATTTACTCGACTTTGAAAGAGACTTTGCCTCCTGCAAGACTGTGTTGTTTAAGATTTTACACGAGGTAACTAGAAGAAATAAGTTCAGAGTGACTTTAAGCAGTTTAGGGGGTTGAGGGGTGGGGAAAGCAGCTTGGAGGGAAAAAAACCTGTTGCACGCGGATAAAAGGATTTAGATCGATGTTGTTTGTATACTGCCCACGGAAACATTATGTAAATCTGGGTTATATAGCTCTTGACTATTTTCCTGGTTCTGCCAGTGGGCAGCTGTTAAAAAAAAAAAGGGGGGGGAGGTGTGGGGGGAGGTAATATGTAAAATCAGTGTTGTTATACTGTCCTCATTTGTGCAGTATCTTGGAATTTATTACTATTAAAAACTACCTGTGGTTGGTTTGTTTGTTTGGGTTTTTTTTGCAATTTTACTTCCATTTGCATGGGTAGTAACAGGCAGGCATCCATAAAATGTTTGAGCTGTAGCTTAATCTTCAGACAAGCTTCGGAGGAGAAGAAAACATGTTTCCTTCTATGTTCCTCTGTCTGGTCTTAGGTCTGCTAGCGAGACCAGCTTGAAGTGCGGACATCAGCCATGAACTTCTGCCGTATTAAGGAGGCGTCCGCTTGGGAACTTACTCTGGTTTTCAGTTACTCTGAATTTTAGCTGATTTTTAAAGTGATTAGGGCAAGGAGTAAGCCTGGGGTCTAGAAATGGAGCTGTACTCAGAAGCTACAACCCACTACGAGGCACTAATGGTGGAACAAATGTGTTGTGGGGAAGTGAAGAGGTAGACTTTCCTATCGGTTTAAATAAAACGATGAAACTCCCGGGATTAGTAGAGGGTTCCATAAAATGCTGTGGAGTAGGCATAGGAAATCAGTGACTGGTTTGAAAACACCGTTGCAAAGGACTTTTTACACTAATGATTTCTAAATTTTGTTCTCTAAGTGGCAATCTAAACTCTGAATTTCTCAATCTGTTTCTGACATCTGTAGAGCTATAATAATTTGATAATCCTGGTAAAAAACTCCGTTGTTTGACCTCGGGTTTAATATGCAGAGTCTGACTTGGCTGTGGTAATTTCTCCTCAGGTTTCATAATTTGAAGAACAAAGCAAAATGTTTTGATTTGACGTTAAGTAGGTGATGAGCATGTCAGGTGAGATTTGACTGATGTTTCCTCTTGTTCCTCCAATGGAATTTAAATGATTTATTGTTCCGTTACAGTGCAGGCTAAAAACAAAACCCCTCCAAGAATTATTAATTTTTTTTCTTGTTGCTGTGGTTGGATGAGGTTTTATGAAGAACTCTGGAGCTGCAGGGCACAATCTCACCAGTGTCAAACAGCAGCGAGTGGAGGTTTACTCTGCGCATGAAACTCCTGCTTTGTATTCAGTGTGAATATACAAGTATTTTCAACGGGGATATGATTAATTTTTACTTTTTTGGAACTGAACTAATCGTTCTGGTATTGGCACAGACGTATAAACGGTGTCACCACAAAACTGAGACCCAGAAAATAAGCCTCGTTGAGAAACAAGTTGTTTTACTGCGAAGGTGGATGTTGTCGGTGCAGCTCACTCGCCATCCTGTGCGGGAACAGAGCCAGGTCAGCAAGTCAAACTTTTGCTGAGGGAAGCCATATGTATACAAGGTGCTTGCTATCACGGTAAAAAAAATAATCTTCTAGAACATCTTTGCTCAGAGGAACGCTGAGGTTGGGTTACTCTAGGGGAGCGCGCTGCATCTATACTTGTAAGCGTTGCTAACGTGGTATGATGGCATATGTCACTGCAGCTGCTGAAAGATAAAGGAATCCAGCAACATTTTTTTATGATTTCACCTCTACCTACAAGAAGCAGTTGAGAAGAAACCGAGCATTGTTGAAGACCGTAGTTTTATTCCTTTTTGGGTAATGAAGCTTTTCAGTTCTTAAACTACAGATATTTCTTTTTTTCCCCTGTAATGAATCCTCTTTCTTTTCAGTTTCATGTCCTTTGGGTACTGGGACTAAACAATTAATTTTTTACAAACCTCTTCAGAGATCTGTACGTCAGAGTATGGTCAGGGCGAACCCTTCTACCTCAGAGAACCTGTAATCCAAAAAAGAAACCTAAAATCTGATAAACTGGGGTTTTTCTCCTGCCAGCCATGAAGTCTTTGGTGGTACCTACCCATCCTTTCTGCCGAGGAACATGCAGTGAAGGGACGGCCCATGCTCTGGTTTTTTTCCCCATTAGACTAAACTGCCACTTTTCCCATTTAGGTAAGAGCTGCAGCAGTTAAGAGTAAATCTACTGGTATGTCTGTGTCTGCTCTAGAGGCAGGATTTTTTTCTTTCTTGCCTTTATTCTGTTGTTGTAAAACATCAGATGTTTGCTTTTTAGAAAAACTGCCTGTTTTTCTGTTTGTATTATTAGTTAGTAGGCTTAGTTTCCTTCCTCAGCCCCTGTAGCGAGATGTTTCTATCAGGAAAGTACATCTCTCTGCCAGTGTTTTTCTCTTCAAGGCCATATTTTCAGTTTCAGAAGTTGAAGCTGAGGATTGTTACGAATTGCAGTCAATGCTGAGCTACCTTTGCCTTTGATGGGAGGGAGTGTGAGATGATGTGGGAATCTCTGTTGCTTCTAGTGAAGATCAGCATCCTCTTGCATCTCACCTGGAGTCTATTATGCACCCATGTATGCCTTTGCAAACCTGGCCCTTTTTCTGTTCTGAGCCATGATAATTCCTGAATTTTTTACTGTAAATAATAGTCTTCATCTGTGTTTAAATGAAAGAGGTTTAGCAATTAGTCTTGCTCCCTTCATTTTAGCGCAAGGAAGTTGCTGAGTGAATAACGCTTCCAAGAAGTTTTACATATGTCATTTCTCATCGTGATACTTGAAGGGTATAGTAATTAGTTGGAACAGCTTAATTATCTTGAAAACAGGGCAGCACAGCTACTGTGTGCCTCCTCGCTTCAGTCAAAGCATGTGAGAGGTTGAGAAATCCTTACGGCGGTGCGAGTTGTCCCTTCCTAGCCAAAATTTAAAGCCGGGCGTATTTTTGGTGGTGCTCCTTAGAAATGTGCTGGAAGTCTTAACGTGACAGGATACGTTAAAATCAAGTGTGAGTTGTGTATAGGAAATGACTGACTCTTTGTCCTTGTCAGTCAGAGCTCTTGGAAGGAGCTTGATGGGAGGGTATCGACTTGCTGTCTCGGGGTTTGTCAGTTCAGGAATAATGTTGACCAATGCAGGTCCTGTGTACATTTCGAATCTATTTTAGAACCAAATTGCAGTTTTTGGAGGGCACAGGTTCATAGAGAAGCAGCATTGAGCCGCTGCTCTGGATGCAAATCTGCCCCGGTGCAGCCGCGGCTGTGGAAATACTCCAGAAGTAAAACACCGTGCAAGTGACTGACACCTTCTCATACAGTCCCTGGAAGTGGAGAGTATTCCAAAAGAGTATATATTTTTCTTATTTTTTATTCTACAAGGATACATATATGTGTATGTACTTCTGAAAGAGCTTTTTGTACAGTTCTTTGGCTTGCCTGGAGATGGCAATGTGGCAGTGTAATTGTTACACCACGGCCTCCTCCCAGGAATACATAGAAATTACATTAAATTAATAATAAAAAATAAAGCTTAGCTTGAGCCAGCTCTGCAAAAATATAGGGAATAAATACGTTAGAAACATACAGATAATGTAGCTGAAACACAGCTGATTTAACTAAATGAGAAGCTTTGTGAATGGTAAATTAATTTTTTATTGCACCCGGACACCCAACATACTTTTAATGTCGTGTAACATCCATTTTGGTGAATGACTTACAATAAACATAAGCAATGGCCCTTTGCTGCCGCTCATGGGCTGTGTAACGCGGGCCAGCACCGGCGGCTGCCGCAGCAATAAAGACGGTGAGTTACCTGAGCTCTCAAGGTAGTCGTTGCCTTTCTGCTCCTGTGCCCAAGTCAGGCAACCGACGTTTCTACTTTATCAACATAAGCCTGGAAACTTAAATAAGTTTTTCAGAACATTTTGCTTGCTTGTAGCCGAGAGAATTTTTTTTTTTGTGAAAAGGGGAAATGAAAAGGTCTTGTGCTTAATTACAGCGCTAACTGTAAGAGTAATGCCTGCTCTAGTAGAAAATGTTTCACTTTGACTTGTTTCTAAGAGTTCTGCTATGAGTATTGGGGTTATCCTGGATTCGCAAATGGAGAGACTGATGTGCAGGGAGATGGACTCAGTGGTTAGCCAAATAGACCCATTTGGCTAGTGCCAAATCTGGGGGAGATAACCCAGGTCTATCGAACCCCTGTTTATCGGGCGATGCTCTCGGCAAAAGGAACTCAGACAAGATCTCCCACGTCTGCACCTGAGCAGACTTCACTGTAGGAAATCCCCTTGGGTTCTTCAGATCATTAAGAATACAAGGGAAACGGCAGATGATATAACTTGGGAACCCACTTTTATATGAAGCTCTAGGGATATTAGAAATCTGCAAAGTTTTTTTTTCAGGGCAGACAATGTCTGCAAACTAAACACAGCCGGTTTGTTCAATAAAATGTTCTGGCTCAAAGTATTTCCTTAAATTCCCCCTTGGTGTCAAGACATCTGAGTTTGGTAAACTGTTTTCTTTGCTGTTCCAGGCTGGAGATCTCTTCCACTGCGTTATTTCTGTTGCTCAAGCGCCCACCGTTGTATTCTAATACCTTTGCTGACTGGAGGTAAATACAGTATAAATTGTCACTTTGACATGTTACACTCTGTAGTGTGTTGAATAATGCATTTAACACGCTGTCACGATGTACCTGCACCTTGCCAAACGTTTGCAATCGTGTCTGCTCGTTTTGTACTTTAAGACGTGGCTATTTGTTTACGAAGCACTTCTTGCTCCAAGAAATCTTGTTTTGTGCAGTTGCCACCGCTGCAGATACTCAGGGAGCGGACGGAGGAGACGTCCTAGCAAATGGGTTGAACGGCCCTGCAAAACGAAGGAGGATGGCTTTTCTCTTTTGAGTGTGTTAATTTTTTGTGGCATTCCTCTGGCATGTTATTTTCTTAGCTTGGAAGCCGTTTGGAGAGGGAAGGAAGATTAGCTCTGATCCTCACAAGCTCTGCGCTGTATTTTTCATTCTGTCACCGATGCTTTATGTTACCTGGTGTGCCACCCCGTCACACTCGGTTCCCCAACTCCCCAGAAGGTGGCTCCAATACCTCAAGCCCCTTCCCCATCCAGCTGCACTTTTCCAGACCTAACTGTGTCATTTGAAGACGTTACGGTCCCAGGCTTGCGTGGAATACACCCAATCTCTAGCATTATCTCGCTGATGTGATTTCAGATACAATATGAAAGAAGCAGCGTTTGTTGCATAGAAATGCTTTAAAAAGACTTGATGTCTCATAAAACTTGGCCCCATAAAGTCAGGTTCAGAAGGACCCTTTCCCTTTTCTTTCCCAAATATAAACCGAGCATTTGTGACTAGCATTCATCCACAGGGAGGCAAAAAAAAAAATCAAGTTCTTCCAAAATGTGGCTCTGCAGGGCTGTATGGGAAAAGGAAAACTGGTATTCAGTTATCAAGTGTCTCATTTGGACACACTTAGTTAATTTGAAAAGCAAATGAAGGAAGGACCTCAACCATCTGCCTAACACTGTGCTTCTCTTCCGGAGTCTTTTTTTCTGATTATAATATTCTGGCAGCGCTGTGGCATCCACGGCTACGCTCCAGACAGAGCACAGAATACAGAGAGCGTAGGAGCAATTAAGCTGCTGTCGGAACTGGGCTGTGTGTCGCTGGAGGTGTCGGTAGAATTAACCGTAGTCAGTCATAGGAGAATAAAAGCTGGATAAACTGTTGTTAATCTTTTTACACTTGGATTAATTGCAGCAACTGTAATCTCCCAGTTGACTTCCAAATGCTTAGTTTGGGACGTGAGTCAACTCTTAGCTTGGACAAGTGCTAAACTGAAGGTGCAAATGTGGGTTCCTGGAGCTGTGGCCTGGCCACTTGTGCCTTGCTCCGCTTGGTATTCCTTACCCCAGACTATCAAGAAAGCAAGTGCAGGATGAGAAGGATGATCGGAGGCAAGGCTTTCAGTTCAGGCTAAATGATAGAAATTAAAAAAAAATCAAGATGGATAAGGAGAGGGAATGATTACTGTGGGATGCTGTTTTTCTCAATGGAAGAAGCAGAGGGGCGCTAGAAATTAGAAGGCCGTAGGTTTCAAATATAAAATGGAAGTAATGTTTAAGAAAACAAGGGATTAAACTGTGGGGGCCTTGCAGCTGATGTTGCAGCACCATGAAATATAGATTAATTCAAAAAAAGGGGAAAGGGATTTCCTGGAGGATGTATTCCCCAGTGTTCCAGGTGCCACTTTCAGCTCTGAAAAAAACGCACCTCTCTGATGGTTTGGAGGCTGGCGGAGAAACCATTGCACGCTTGCCTTTGATCACGCTGTTCTTTAAGCGTCCGCTACCAGTAAAACTCTGTTAGGCGGACTATTGGATTGACCTTCAGCTGGACTTGCATTTTTATGGGGAGAAGCGGTTGATAACTGTATTGTTCTTGTCTTCTTGGGGAGTTGATAGCTCTATCTGCGTGGAACAGAGAGGTTTTTTTACGTTGCCTGTGAAGTTTGAAAAGCTCTTGAATCCTTGCACAGCATTTGATACAAGGGGGCTTTTAAAACGCAGGTCATTATTGTTCTATGTTGGGCTCTGGGTAGTGAATGCGGATGTATTTCCTCTTCAGAAAGTTCTGTTTATGCTGCAATGATGCTGCAGGCCAATTTCTGTATCGTTTCTGTGCATTTATCTCTGTTGATGACGGTTTATTGAAGAGGTCTGTCTTTATGTTGTCAGTGACTTAATGATGAGAATCAGAGCTTTAGGATTTGCAGGGGAAAGGAAGTGCTTGACAGGCACTGTTGAAACGGTTTAGCCAATCTTTCATTTTAACAATAGCGAAATAAAATAACCCAAGTGCAGAAATAGATATTCTTGAAGCCGAACGTAATGCTCATCAGCATAGATAAACACATAAAGGATTGATGCGTTTTAAAACTATGTCAAAGATTCCTGTTCAACAGCCATGTTAAAAACAATTGGAGGGGGCTCGTTCTGCACCTCTTATGTTCCAGAATGGATTAAAAGGGATTTGAGAGGAAAAGGAGTATTGCCTGGAGGTAGGAGTCCAGAATGGCTTCTCACTGCTGCTTCCCTTCTCTGCCAACTGCGTGCTCTGACCCTTTGGTGTTACGACTCCTGTGAATGAAGATGATTTGTTAGTTGCAATAAATTTTGCTTCTAAGGTCTGAAATGGTGGGAGTATCAGGAAACAGGAGTTTCTCTGCCAAATCGGTGCTCCCAGACTCCGGGATAAGTAACGTTGCACTGAACGAAGCCTCGTTTCTCTGGGGCGAACTACAGCTTTAGGGGAAATTCCTGGTGAGGATCACAAAGGTGAAAAGCCTGTCTTTACTTCAGTTTTCCTGGCCGATTACAATGAATATTACGTCATTTCCAGGTGTATCGCTTCATGGACTAACAGGTACATTGCTGCCTTATGAGCTCCTCCAGGAGCACCAGCAAAGGCGTAAGAAGGATGTTTAACATCAACCTGTTCAAGTGCCTTAACAAAACGGAGCGTAAAAGCATTGATTTCAATGCGGTGATTCCTTTTTTCCGCCCTCACAACAGAGCAAATATTGCCAGCCTTGCGTGTGAAGGAAGTGTTACTGCCCAACGCTGCCTGCAGCTGCCATTGCTGTACCACGGCGTTGTTTCTTCCTTACGAGCCTTGTGCTGGGGACTGTCACGGAAAGGTGTTGAATTCACATGAATACCCTCTGGAGTCCCAGGCCTGGGCGCGTGTTCTGTGGTGAGGATTTCTAAGGATTTTTCCCTGGTAAACATAGTCCTTTCCTACGTTATGAGAACCTAGCTGCCGCGGCACCAGCCAAAGTTTTTACAGCTTCAGTAATAGTGTGACGTTCAAATACGTCGAGTCACTAAACAACATCTTGCCCTAAATTAGGCTGTCCCTGTTTGCAGCCAGTAGCAAGAGCCTTTCTAGGGCTGCTCTGCCAGCTTAAATATCCATGGCAAAGTCGTGACTTAACCGTTCGCGATCTTGTGTTAAGCTTTCCAGGATGCTCACGGTGAATTTGGAAACAACTTCTTCTGCAGGAGAACTGTCCATGTTTAAGCTACACCTCCTGAGTCAACTTCTAAGTGTTGCTGTCTTGGTCTTGAAGTTCTGATGTTACTTCTGATGGAAGGTCAAGAGTCCCCAAGAGAAAATTCATCATCAAAAAACCAAATGTGACTTTTCTGCCCCCAGATTGCGTTGGAAATGACTGGCCGAGTTCAGCAGGTGAGGTTGTGCGAATGGGCAGTGTTCAAGATCAGCTGCTTCTGTAGGATATTCAACAGGAGTTGGGTTCTCTTATTCTTACAATGTGGACTTGACCAAGATCTCTTTGTAGCCAGGCATTTGAAGGGCTGTTCGGTTGCACTGGTGGAAGAAATTAGGAATTCTATGGTTGCGTTCCACAGCGGCTCTCCTAAAGATAATTAGTTGGTTGCATGATTGCACAATTGTTCCTGTTGGGTTCTGGAGTGTTTTCCTTCCTCCTTTTCTCCCTCTGTGGTTAATTAAACACACAAAATTACAGTTTAAAAAATTAGTTTTAAGGCAAAAGAGACTCAGCCCTGATAAACGTGGGCTTCAACCTCATCTGAGGTCCACAGAAATTAAGCAGATGTTCTGATACGGTTGTGGACAGATATCACTACAGAGTTTACACGCTACGTCCTATAGGAACCAATGAAACCTTTTTTCTTTTTTTTTTTTTGGTGAACCTCAGTAGGAAACTATAGAAAATATGGGTGCTTTTGAAAATGAGATTACAGATGGTGTTAACACTGACCTACTCAAAAAGCAGCCTGTCTAGCTCTAAGTATTTCAGGAATATCTGTCATTAAGAGACGCTTTTGGTAATGGTACAGAGCTGTAGCTGAGCGCTTTCTAAGACAGCAGTTTTCCCTTGGAAAATACACATCTACTGAAATATTTCCCATGGTGATGTGCCAGTTCTTTTTTTTTAAATGAGATGTTTTGATAAGGCCAGAAAATGTAATTGAAACTTTTGTTATATAAATTAATGGGGAAGATGTGAGGTTGATTTGCTGTGTCTGAAGTAAAGTACTTCAGGGTTATTTGTTTTGCTTGTCTGGTGGAGAATGTTTTTGTTTGCTTTGTGCTTGGTAAGAGAGAGGATGTTTTGAAGTCTGGATGTTTTGCTGTTTCCAGTGGAATGGCAACTTCTGGTTTTAAAACAAACAAATAAAATGCCTCTGCTTGGAGGAGGCGAGTTTGCTTGTTCTTTGCCTTTGTGCTCCACACTTGCAACAGAAAAAGAAATGAAACGCTGTTATTGTTCATGGGTCCTGTCACGCCGCAAAGTCTCAATGTTTTTAGAGGAAGAGCAAGGGAAAATCTTGGCTGGATTTGTCCAGCTTTCAGAAACTGTTCAGAAAACAGCTTTGTGATGTGGTAAACTGAAAGACATGAGTCTGTAGTAATACTTCTTAAAATGAAAGTTTTCTTGAAGAGTGGAAATATAAAATAGCTCTCAATATAAAATAGCTTTGAGTGATAAAGTCCAGATGATACTTGCCAAGTCTCTCAATAGCTGCGGTAGGAGAAATTAGCCAGAATTTGAAAAGTAGTTATAATGACCAGCGAGAAATTCTTCAAAAAGAAAACTGGCATTTAAGTGTTTGACTTAAAGGGAACTGAAAGGGGACTAAAGGCCATCTGCTCTCCTGCAGATCTCCCAGATAAAAAATGGAAGTCCGCTTAGATTAAGTTTGTCTGGCAACTTAAATTTGGCATGCTTCAATCAAAGTGCCATCCCAGTGCAATCAGCCCGGCAGAGAGGATTTTACCTGGCCGTATGGGTTAGGTCAGGTTCATCGCCACAAAAAAGTGCTGTACGTAACAGTCTGAAGTGTTTTGTACTAATGCAGTTACACACGTGGCCGAAATATACCCCCGGATAATAATTGTAATAGATATTTCCAAGAACTGCCGGTGACTTCTGGAGTCTTGAGCATCGAATCCTGCGAAGATATTTGCAGCTGGGTTCCCCAAATCCCCGGTCATGCAGTTCTGTCACTTCCTAGAGAAATCCATCCTTACATGACGTGCATATTTATGTTCTCTGCCAAGAAAAGTAGCTTCCACAAAGCTCTCTTGGTGTTTAAAAATAAAAAAATCTGCTAAGTTGCTGAAGGTCAATGTGTAATGGCGTGACATCGGATGTGACACCACTGCTAATCTAATAAGAGGAAAACAGATGTGGGAAGCTCCTATGATTTCCTGCTTATTAAGATCAGATTTGTCCTGTGATTATGAGTCTTTTTTGCCTGCTGGAGATGTGGCCGTTTAGACAATGCTCTTAAAGACGCCTAAGAGCTGGTTTGGCATAGCGTCTTCCCTATCTGCTGTTGGCACTAGTTTAGTAATAAGGTAAATGTTATCCCCTTCAGAAGTAATTAGGACAACTGTTTTATGTGTATGCGCATCTCAGACAACTATGAAAATGCTACAGATTTCATAATCTTTGCCATTTTTTCTAAAGACAATTATCTGGGTTAAGCAAACTCTTCCTGGCTCAGTGGCCAGACTTTCGAACAATGCCTGCCTGGTTTTATTCATTATTTACTACTTAGCATCAGTTACGTGTTTCTATTTCCAGTGTCCTATTTTTCACACTTGATTGGATTTTTGTTTGAATATTTCCCGGTGCCAAACGCCTACTTATACCTCTTGCAGTTAGGAGAGCTGATATTTCTTGTGGTGTGAGTCTGCAGAGACCGGTTTAATTAGTACTCGTGGGGTGGCTATAAGCCCTAAAACTCAGTTACATGATGGGTGGGAGAATGGACTGTAAATCTCTCTTATTTTTCCTGTAAATTTATGTTACGCAATCATACATTCTTTCCCTAAAGTTACAAGAGGCAGCGTGTTTATCCTTTCTTGGTGTCTAATAGTGTTGCCAATTATCATGAACCTGTAAACAAGAAATGCCAAAGGTTCGTTAACTTTAAAACCAAAGAGAAAATGGGGTCTGAGGCAATGCTCTAAAGGATGCCGTAAGGGCGGCCAGGTGAGCGTGAAAGCACATCAGGGGTTATTAGCTGAATCCCCATAACTCCAATCTGCCCAAATGAGTACACCGCAAGCAGATGTTTTACTGCTGCGGTGCAGCTGCCATCCAAGCCTTGGAAATACCGGCTCCTTAGATTAACAAAGAAACCCAAGGTTGAAGGTAATGATGTCTGAAAATAAACTAGAAATGGCAGGCTGGTGAAAATTAGTCAGGGTTGATTAAAGCGAACGCAAGGATCTCTAGCAGAGTTTAAATACACCTGTGGCCGTGAGATCATTTGATACCTGTGTTCATTTGATCGTGTGCCCGCTTGGACGTGTCCCAGATCCTTCCCTGAGTGACGTGGGGTGGAGCGGGGAGGGATGTAAAGTCATTTGTAAGAATTGGAGCCTAAATCCCCATTGTCTTTGTAGTTCTCCTGTGAACCTGCTCCGATGGTCCACCAAATTGATGAAAAGACTGCTCTTCACGGAGTTGGGGTTGGAACCCCCAAGAACAGAGCTGTTCAAGGTTTGTCTGGACAATCACGAGTCAAGAATCGAAGGATGCTATTGTAGTACCAGAGCTTGCCTTTGGCTGCAGCGTCTCTGTGTTCATGGAAATGGCAGCACAAAGCGCTCCTTCAGGCTTTGACGCTTTTCATGGGAGACTGATGGGGCACAGATGGCGAATACCGCAGTCCTTGCTGGTTCCAGTGGCTGCGGCGAAACTGTTCTGGTGAAGAAGGGCTGCGGGGTCAGGCCCATGCACTTGTGTAAGATTGAATCCTCAGCTGGAATTGCATCTGCTGCACTCCATTGGTTTTACTTTTGCTTAACAGACCATAAACAATTTGTTTACATAGACAGCTTTTCATCTTCCACAGTGAATCATAAGTGAGTTCTCCAGGGATCAATCCCTGGTCTGGTTGCTGCTTTTCATTTATATACCAGGCTTGGATGATTTAGATCATCAGTGTTTCCATCTGAATTCAAAGGCAGCTGGTTTATGTCCTTTTCCTTGCACAAAGGATCTTACTAAAAATCTACATTATGGATCTGGCAGATTAAGGTTTGCTTTGAAATACTTTGCTATAAAGCAGAAAAGAGATGTTACAACCCATTTGCCAACAGAGAAGAGGACCCCAGTCCATCAGTGTTAAAAACGCAGGTCCCTCTCTCCAAGTAGTCGTACTGTAATGGTCCTCTGGCAACAATGATGAGCTCTTACTCTGGATGTGCCTTTGAGTAAGGCAAAGAGAACGTGTGTTACAGGGGACGGCGTCTTACAGACAGAGCTAGAAAAGGATCTGAAATGATGAAAAGGGTTGAGGTGATGCCCTAAAGGTGACCAGGTGGGCATGGAAGTATATCCAAGAGTTCTTAGCTAATAGCTGGACCTTTTGTAACCGAGTGAACATCTGTGCTGTGGTGCCATGACTGTACGAGCTACAGTTGTAAGCCTCCTGAGAAGGGCAGCCTGGGGCTTAGGAGTATCTGGAACCACAAAGAATTGAAGAAACTCTCTCTTCTACCCGCAGAGATTCATGTCCAAGGCATGACCCATTTTTAGTCACCCGCATAGTAACCTACAGAGCAAACGTGGCACACGATTCCCATGAGTCAGGTCAAATTTGCTGGCTGTGTTTTGAAGAGTTTGAATTTAGTTTTAATTTGTGTATATATCTTTTAAACTTTTTTTTTTACAATTTTACATATCTGATTCAATGTACTTGTCTTTGTACAGTTATTCCCCAAATGGCTGAAGGTTTCCAAAATGACTACCAGCTGTCCGTGTTTCACATATCATTAGTTATTTAAAAACTAACGTCTTGTGGAGCCCTGATAACGTATGAATCTTGATTAAAAACATTTCCCCTGAAATGTCAGTGTTGGGGTGATTTCCCTCGCTCAGTTGCACAGAGGTAACGCAGATTAATAGACCACCGTGTTAGTATTAACCTTAGAAGAAAACAGATGCCGCAGCTACTTAGTTGTGAAAAATACCAGATAAAATAGTGCGATTATTCTTTGCAACTGCACCCCATGTACTCAATTCAAATTAAGTCTTAGAAGGTACTGCTTTTTCCTGTCAAGTTGTTTATTTAAAAAATTACTCTGGAGCAAATAATTCATTACCTTCAAACCTTGCGTTTGGTGATTGCTTATAATAAGAGTCCACTTTGAGAAGCAGTTGGCTTTTTCCTTCATTACCTATACATAGACCCAAAGAATTTTTTATACTCCAGTAAACATAATTTGTATTTCACGACATGTTATGAGTTTCTCATTGTATGAATGTCTTAAAATGAATTTATAAATAATTTTTATGGTTCAGCGAGAAAAGCCATTAAGGTGTTTAAAATGTTTGGAAGTGCAGGAGTTGAAAGAGTAGTTTGATATATACGCTGCAACGGGAGCTGGGAGCTGTAAAGGCATGTTGTAGTTTAGCAAAGAAATCTAGAGGGCTTCAACTACAAATTACTAAAATTACTAGTTCTAGAAATAGTATAGGAGGGAATTTAAAGATGAAAGAACGTGATCACCGTTTAGTAATAGTAGCACGGTGTTCGGATACTTATTGTAATCTATTTAGATCAAGGTAGTTGTTAAATATGTTTTAAAATGTTTAAATATGTGTAGCTATGCAAATAATCTAGCTGGTAAGGCATTATCAACAACTCCTGCCTTCCCATCCCCGGAAACTCTTTAGTCTAAGAAATGCCACTTGTGGTCCTGCAAAAATCGGATATTGGGACTCCAGGCTGTCCTGGCAACTCTTAATTCCGCTGGACAACACAGCATCGATGAAAACTACTGCATTATATGGATCCTGGAATCTCAGAGAAGAATTTTTCGTCACCCATTACCTTTTTCTCCTCTAACACGAAGAACGTAGTGCTAAATTCATGGGTAATATGTGTAAGTTTAGCGAAGTACTGAGTCTGTGCTGAACCATATAAACTTTCCTCAATGAATTGCTCAATCTCCTTTGTTTGGAAGAAGAACAATTAATATCAGATCTAATTGGCTTACATGTCCCAGGGTAAAGTTTCTTAACTCTCTTTTTTGTATGGCATTTTTAATTATCTTAGAATGAGCATTTGCGCATAGAAATATCAATGCAAACATGTGCAAGCATTTTTATACATGCATCCAGCTGCCACGCTCTTCAGAAAGGGATTTTGTTTCATTCTGGTTGCTCTTGCCAACTTTTCCTGGGGAATGTGCCGGCATCAGCCAACAATCAGGAGAGGGACCAGGGCTGCAGCGCCTACACAAATGCCCAGATTCAAAATGATCCCAACCCATTGAATCCCCCGATAATAGATTATATTTTTAGGTTGGGTTATTTTTTGGTGTGTTTTTTTTTTAAACTCAGCTCAATCTCCTAACATTATTCTAGCCAATAACTAAATGATTACATTGCTAATTAGCAGCCTCGGACTATCATCTAGTTTTAAGGCAACTAGTTTTGATAAAGTATGAGCGTTGAGGCTGGCCAGAGAGGTGCTGTCACCAAGCACAATGCTATTTATTCTCAGCAAAGGTGTGTTTCAGCACATGGATTTATACAGTGTATTTATACTGTGTCTAGGTTTGCTTCATGGTCTTGGAAGACAAGACCTTCTGCATTTAAAAAAAGTAAATAAGGCATAAAACCTCGTTATTTATTATTCCAAATGCTGGTTGCGTAGGAAGTCTGTGACGGATAGAAAATAAACTGGATGTTTCTAGGCTACTGCTAATAAACTGATAGGGGAGCTTTAATCCTCTTGGGGATTAAAATGTCAGAGTTGATAAGGAATTTTCTTTATGTGACTGTGTAAGTCAAGCTGTTAATTTAAATAAACAAACAAAACCCCCAAACACACAGAAAACCAATAACCTAAAACCAAAAGCGTTTTCCGCAGAATATTTCTCCACTAGAAAATGATGCAAGAAATACATCAGTTCTGTCGGTTTTGTGGTAAAGCAGAGGATCCAAAAGTGGCTAATGGTTCTGGTCTGGGCTCTTGACCCCCTGCTTTTCAAATCTCGGGTTTTGAGATGACTCGAGCGTGCAGACCTTTAGAAGGACAGGTTAGCTTATGGTCTCTCCTTGGGTGTCTGCGTCAGCTTTTTCTTTAAGGAGACACTTCACTAAAGAATATATCTTACATAGCATGTAGGCATTGCCATGGCAACCGTTCATTTTGAATTACAAAACAATCAGCTATTAAACCCCCACAGAATCTATTGCCATGTAAATTACCACCAAGAGGCAGGTAGTGACTTAAACCTCTTCATTTCAGGGGGTTAAAAAAGAATTAATTGCTTAATCTTGAATCGTTTCTTTCCGGTTTTCTTCTGAAACTGCATCACTTACAGAAGAAGAGGATGGAGCAATGGCTCCAGGAGATGTCTCCTGCCCAGGGAGGAGATATGATGACAAGTACTGGAATGGATATTTGGTTGCTAATCCATCATTATCAACTGGCTGGCTGGATTCAAACCAGGCAACTGCATTTGGATGAGCCTAAATTCTTTGTTTCCCTGATGAAATCAGTAACTTGACTTCGTGAGAATGAAGGTTTTTGCCCTTTTCAAGTTAAGGCAACACTTGAGTTCTAGATCCACATGAATTTTTGAATTTTTTCATCATCTTTGTAGCCCTTTCCCCAAAGAACTGGTTGGTGTCATCTAGGGGAATAAGATTTCTCTTGATTCAATGACACTCCTCCTTAATTTTAATCCCGGGGGGGAGCCTAATGACTTCTGAGACTTAAAGCACATGTTTATCGCTTTATATTTAAATGCTATGTTAAGTAGCTGAAAGAAAGATCGTCTACTAAAAAGACGGGGCTGGCTGCAATGGGTGGCCAGCCATTACGTCTAAAGCCTTAAAATCCTGCAAAAGGTGCCTTGCTCTAAGGTTCTTCTATCGTGCTGCGCTGTAGGCTGAATACAGTCAGTAAATGACTATATTTGGGACTGGAAATAATTGCTTTTGGATTTGCGAGTGGCAACCACAAATTATTTCCTGCACCCCCATTGTCAGAAGAAACTCTGCTCTGGTTTCCAGCTGGGACCCTTTGTGTAGCTGGTGCTGTCTGCCATGATTAGATGGAGTGTTGCGCTAAAAAGCTCCTTCAAGTCTTATTTAGGCAGAAATATCCACTTTCCTTTTGATTGAACCAACGTTCTGTAATAATAGTGGCTTTATTTTAATTAAACACACACACACCCCCCTAACCAATGTATTGTTAGTGACAAACATTTAGTAGGAGACGATCGCTTTGTCTTTCAAAAACTTTCACTTGTCAGCTTCTCAAACATTTTATTTTCATTAATTAAAACACTCTGGTGTTTTCGTGTAGGAAGTCAGTTGGTTTTGCAAATTCCTTGCAGAGGTTGAAAGCTTCTACCTCATTTTGTAGGACATTTGTCCGTGAGCAAGGCTTGAAATTGAGAGGTTTTCTTGATGGCTGGAATTCCACAGTAAATGTCAGTATGAATAGAATTAGAATTTTTATATATCACCACCCCTCTCTTCTGCTGTAGGTAGGCAGCAAAATACATGTGCTGGCCAACGGTAAAATGTCACTGCTCTGTTGTAAGCACTAGTGGGTCTAATCCAGATGTGGGGGTGATATTTTGTCTGCTAGAGGTCAGTTTAGAAAAGGGCATGGAGGAAGGAAGGGGAAAGAAAAGGGCATTCTGTGAGCTGGGAATGATGTTTTGTCGGCACTGGAAAAACAGCTGTTTAAGCGGTGTTGGTGTAATTGAACAGCACCTTTCCACTTCAGAATTAAATAAATTGGTATAGAAATGCTTTTTACACTGGTAGCGTGTCCCCGTGGGAACAGGGGCTGCTGCCTTGGGAGAAGACATCTTCACGACGTGAAGTGCAAGTGCGTCAAAGCTCTGTTTTTACAGATAAAGGTTAATAAAGGTTAATAGTGGCCCGGTTAATAAATAAAAGGTTAATAATGGTACAAACCCAGCATAACAGCACACCCACTTCTGGTTTTTATTAGAAGGCAGCACAGAGGCAATTTACGTATGGAAAATTCCCTCTCCTCCCATGGCGGGAGGCACTTGCCACCTCTCACTGTCGCATCCTTGAGAGAGGGTCCCTTCTGTTGGGCAGCGGTTGGATCGCAGCGGCACCTCTACTGGCCTTGTTGCAAGGCCGGAGAAGTCGTAACTAAGCTGAAGCTGGTGGTGGTGACATTAAACATGAGGGGGTGTGCTGCTGCCTGTGGTCTGTGTAAAGATCTAAAGATACTCCCACCTCTCCCTCAAAATTCATATCGATAAGTATAATGAAAGGTCATCCATTAAATCTGATGTTCCTTAAACCAAAAGTTTCCATTCGCAGTGAAAAAAAACCCTCACTAAATGTGTAACTGCTGTATTTTGACTGGTGGTGCTGTGTTTTGTTGTTGGTTTTTTGGTTTGTTTGTGTCTTTTTTTTTTTAAGAGACAAGAAATATGGAAGTAGCATTATTGATTAAGTTTCCTACAGCTCTTATTCTCCTCTCTTCTCCTCCACCCAGTGTCTGGGAGCAGTGCTTGCCAAATTAGGTTTCCATCTTAATTATTCCTGACATTTTCTCCAGGATGCTATGATCTACTTCAGGGATTTGCAGTTTAACATGCTAGTCATTTTTATTGCATGGAAATGTGAACTGAATAAATTGAGATGGGCTATTTTTGTTGTGAACTGTTTAATTTTGGATGATTGCATCAAAGTGCAGGAAAGTTTTACCAAGTTAATAAAGTTTAAATTGAATTCTCCTATAAACACTGCACTCGAAGGATGTCAGCAAGCGCGGTAGGCTGACGGTCTGTTTTTCTTAATTGGGATAGCCTGATAAGGAAAAAATTGTATTCCAAGTATTGATTTAAAAAGATACTCTTGGTGAAATGGAGAAACTCAAATTATGTCAGGAGGCAATCCGAAAGAGTACAACAAGATTTTTACCCTCAAGTCAGCCTTTTTTGTTCCAAAGTATAGATAAAAATCTATAAATAATAATATGAGATTAGGTTGCTGGCTAATGCAATTATTTTTTTTTTTTTTTTAGGTCGGTTCCTGCAGAAATGATGCTTAGGACTGTATTCTGCATTCTTAAAAAATATCTTAAGAATAACGGTATATCCACTTTAAGGAAATTCTGCTATGCAAGACGTATTTGAGTCAGTATTAAACAGTCAAGTTGGATTGGACATTCTACTGTAGTTTTTCAGAAAAATTTAAATGATGCTATTAAATGTTGATGTTCCTACACGTGAAGTTAATAAGTAAATGAATTGAGTTGTTAAGTTTCAGAAGTCTAACGTGTTTGGAATGTAACGAAGCAAAATGTTCCCTTTTCATTTAAAAAAATAAAGCAATGAACAATGGGATGATGGAAACCAAGCTCGTAATCCTGCTTGTGTCATGCTGCCCTGCACTTCAGCTATGGATTTCTGGGAATATCTGTGCTGCTTGACTGTACGTGAGACGATGTTGGCTGGCCCGGTGATTTAAAAATTCAGGTTTTGGGATTGTTTAAAAACAGGTTTGGTTTTTGGTTTTGTGTTTTTTTGTTTGGTTGGTTTTTTTGGTTTTGTTTGTTTGGTTTGTTTGGGTTTTTTTGTTTTTTTTATGAGCTGCTACCATAAATCAATGGCTATAGACGCAATATAATTGGGGAATAGAAATAATATCACTTGCTTGATATAGTGAAGCAACAAAATACACATGTTGAAGAATAGATATAGAAATTTTATAGCGTACTGAAAAAGGGGGGGGGGGAACCTAAAGCCTTCAGGAATATTACAATTGCCTCATGTACAAAGAATGTGCAATTAAATAAGCAATTAGTTATGGATTATTCACTCAGCTTGAGTGTTGGATATTTGAGTAGCACGTTAACCTTGAAATGACTGCTTTTATAGCCCTTATTGTTCGCCAATAAATTAGAGCTCCATTTAAAAAAAACACCCTTCTTGGGCTTGATCTTGCGAAGAAATTAAGATATTTCGCTGCTGCTTATTGTATCGCAGCTGGGAGACTGAGGCAGCACAGTGGTACGGCTGGATGCACATAGGGAAGATGATCTTCCCTGCCTCAAATACTTTTAAATAACCAGGAGGAGGGGAGAAGAGGCAGGGCACTTTTCACACGTTCAGCTTGTGTGGATTTTCAGCGGCACGCTACCCTGGTTGTAGGTCTGTTCCCAAACCAGCACCCTATGGCTGTGTAAATTGGTAAATAACCGGAAGGTATTTTATAAAATGAGTGTAATTAATCAGAATTGAGCTAAGTTTTTTTCTGAACGGTGTACGTACTCCACCTGCTTTCTGTTGTCCAACAGCAAAAGTGATGTTCAGCTTCAGTGTGTTGGCACCTCATTTTTCTTCCAGTCTTGTCTAACCAGTTAATGCATTTTTTTTGTTTCTCGTTCTCCACAACCTTTCACTGACTGATACATATCTCCTTGGTCTCCTTTTTCTCGTTTCAAGTGAAATAAATAGGAAAAGAAGGAGATAGTTCAGAGATATTGGTTGCTGTCACGAACGCACACGTGTCTGTGCCCTGTTGCCTAAATCCATTATTGCGTTACCCTGGTAGAGACCAGTATGTTTCTATGTGACTGTACAAGCTAAGCAATCTAACGTGATTGCTATTAAATGCCTCCTTACATTTCTCAATGCAATCCATTACCAAATAAATTCCAGATGCAGTCAAACAAAATCTCAAGCGAGCACATCCGAAGGCAATGAACTGTGCAAAACTAACTGATACGACACGTACCTAAAAACCCCGGAACCTTCCTTGTGAGACTGGCTCACGACAAGATGTCTGAAGGGAAGCTGATGGGAACGGTGGTGTTTGACGTTGTCACCGTTGGCCTTGGCACCGCCATCCTGTCCTCCTCAGCAGCTGATAGAACTTCTGCTTGTGCTTGTTCTTCTTGTCTTACCAGGTGCGATCCCAGTGGTAGCAGTCGTGTCTCTTTTGCATTATTTGTTGATAGAAAGAAGGAACAAGACAGACCAAAACATCCCTTCTTTTGAAGACTCGTCATTGTTTGAAGTGCTGATGGAACTATATTCTTCATTATTGTATTTGTTACTACATCAAAACACGATGAGAGAAGAAGCTAAACAAAACCCAGAAGAATGATGATTTTTTTTTTTCCTGGTTTAACCTTCACATTCTTTTTCAGCATAACGAAACAGAGCTGGTGAGGGGTCTGGAGCGTGAGTCTGGTGAGGAGCGGCTGAGGGAGCTGGGGGTGTTCAGCCTGGAGAAGAGGAGGCTGAGGGGAGACCTTCTCGCTCTCCACAGCTCCCTGAAAGGAGGGGGTAGCCGGGGGGGGTCGGTCTCTTCTCCCAAGGAACAGGCGATGGGACAAGAGGAAACGGCCTCAAGTTGCACCAGGGGAGGTTTAGGATGGATATTAGGAGAAATTTCTACACTGAAAAAGTTATTAAGCATTGGAACAGGCTGCCCAGGGAAGGGGTTGAAGCACCATCCCTGGAGGGATTTAAAAGATAGGTAAATGTAGTGCTTAAAGATGTTTTTTGTCAGACTTAGGTTGATGGTTGGACTCGATCTGACTGAAAGGTCCCTTCCAACCCAGGCGATTCTATGATTCTATGACACAGGGTAGTGCACTACATCAAGCAGTAGAAACAGAAGAAGATGGTCACTGAGCAGGCAGAAAAGCTGAAGAAAACCCCAACCTAATTGTGAAAAAGAGTTGGTTTCATCTTCCCATTATCATGCTTATAAAAGCAAGTCATTTCTCATCAGACACCACGTTCTCTTCAGGGATCTGATACAGGGGCAAACACTTTTCTTGGCAATACTTAAGCCCTAGGACAAGCTCCTGGGCTGTTGCGCATTGGCAAAGTGTTTTTTAATCCTGGGGATTAATGAAGTGATATTAGTTTGTTCAGAGATCGATCCATAGTGACTATGTGGATGTTCAGTTGAAATATACGGTGCATTTCAAGTTTAGGAACATTTAGGGATAGAGGACACATCAGGAATTCTCCTGCTACCTTTTTTTTTTAATGTCATCATAAAGAGAGAGCAGGCCTGTGATTAAATTTAGCAATTTCCATGCTTTAATAAAGAGAAGCAGGGCTAGGCAGACAAATTCCCTGTGTATACCATCAACTGATCACATTAGAAATGTAGAGTGAAGTTTTCATTGCTTAAAGGGGGAAAGCTGGTATTTGAATTGAAAATAAATCAGAAATATTAATGTATTCAAGAAATGAGTTTAATGATGTATTTAAAAACTATTAAATTAATGTTTCTCATTAGTGGCACAGCCTAATCATTCTTTGCAAGCAAGGGGAAGAAAGTAAAGCAATATCGCAAAAGATCAAACAGTGATTCAAAATTAATTAATCCAGCATTATATAAATCAGGTAGCTTCAATAAAAATACTAGTTCAGTGTTCAGTTCTTATGGGCAAAATTAAAAATAAAAAATGCGTTAATTAGTGCATTTTCATTCAATTCAGCTGACCTATTTATTTTTAATTGAGCTACAGGGTCCTAAACATTCTGTGAAAATGATAATTGCAGCAGTAAACTTTTTAACGTTTCCCTCTGGATTTAATACCTTGTTTTCTGGAGAATCTCTCAGAATAGTAGTGCAAATTGGAACCTTGCTGTGCTGGGAGCTGCTGTTCTGGTTCTTCTCCGGTTGCTGACCTGCTTCACGTTGTGTAAATACCTCCTGGCTCTTCCTACCACATCTTTGCTTTGAATATGCTAACATTTACTTTGCAGGACATGGTAATATGAGCTAGTTAAAAGAATTTTTTTGAATGGACAGCAGTGTAATAGATGGTGTTGGTAACTCACATAATTTGTAAAATTAAAAACGCGGTATGCTTGACAACTCTTTTAATGTACTATTACTTTTATATTATATTTATACCAATATACCTCTGTGCACTGAAGTTTTCTTGCAATCCTAGAAGTAGACGTGTTGTCCTGAAACAGTTTCATTCATAATAGATAAATGAGAGAGGAAACCTAGATCAGAGGCAGAGTGAAGAAGGGACCAAGATCTTTTCACGAACCTCAGCATATGTACTGAGTAACGTTATCGTGGCCATTGAAGTGAACTGGAGCTGAATGACCGGTATTGTTGTTAAACTGGTATTGCCCATTGCTGTTTTACTAACCTTTGTTCTGGAGATTCAGATTTGACTGAATTTTCCAAACACTAATCCCCAGAAATGATTTTCAGCTTTGCAGCCTGAAGAATAGCTCCCTCAAAATAGGCTCTTCTCAAGCTTTCCCATGAAGAATTAAAGCTAATCTGAGTGCCCAACGCTGAGGCCTTGAGTATTAGCATCACTTTCGCAGCTCTTAGGTGAGGTTGTGAAAGCAGCTTTGTTACAGACTGTCTGAGAAAATATTAAAAGCCCTGATAAGATTTATGCACAGTGGTTTTTAACGAAGATAATTTAGGCGTCTGAGCCCACGTTGATTCTGATTCTGGGGAAGGCAAGAACATCCTGGGCCTGCCTGACTCCCCCAGTGCTTAAGCATGTGTTTAGCTGCCGGCGCGCAAGAAGTTAGTTTGTATTATTCACTCGATTTAAAGGCTCGGCATCTTACAGAATTGAACCCATAGATCTAGTTCCTTCTGCGACAGATATTTACTGCTGGGTCATAAATGTGATTCCATCTGGCTGACAACATTTGTAGGCTCCCTGAAATGCCTCTATGCTCATACACATGACAAACAACTTCTGCAGGTAGAATGACCTGTAACAGGAAAAATAAAACCAGCAAACAAACGTGAATTGGATTTGGGATTCTGTCTGCTTATTGCCCTTTCTGACTAGGATGGGTTACACCAGCTGATGCGGTGAGGAGAAATGTTATAAAAGGCCAAGGTCTGGAAATCTTCATGTCAGCCTCATGTTAGACTTTCAAATTTGTACCTTGAGCACCTAAATGTCCATTACCAGTCCCCAGTATTCAAAAATCACGACCCAGGAGCTCTCGAAATCATAAGAGAGAAACTATTTATGAAATACGTAAGCAATTGTCTTCTGCTTCATCAGTGTTAAACACACCCTGGTGTCATATTTTCAAGTTTTGGCCACTGTCTTAAAATGTCTTTTAATTGAACCAAGCTTATATTCTCATACATTCCAACAGCAATGGCTTGAGGATCACTTTCAAATGGTCTAAATCACAAAAGCTGGCACTATGAGGGTTGACTTTCCCGAATACACAGAGGAACCCCAATGTGTCTGTCACACATTAAGGCAGATGTAATGCACACACATTTTGTAGACCGAGTGTCCAAAATGAGACCTAGGCTTACATATTACCTAAGTTTCAATAAAAGCAGTGGAAACATGTAGTGAATATAAATCCCGTGGAGACTTAGGATGGAGCTGCTGTTGTCCTGAAATTGTTGTGCACAATCGGTAGGAAGGACACAGCGTGCTGATGAGTCACTGGTCTCTGAAAAGTAATTTGGTCCCCTGCAGAAGACAACAACTGTTGAATTGTCTCACGGGCATGTGCAGAACAAGTCCTGCTCTCCTCCCGATCATCCTTTTCACCTCTCAGACTGTCCCACAAAGCTGCTGGTTGCCTGTAAAGCAAACTCAGACCGTTGAGCTCTGAAGTCAGCATTCCTTGCCAGTTTTTCTTTATGCAAAGCATCATTAATGAGTTATTCAGACAGCTGCAGTGGAGGTAATTTTCCTGTAGCTGAAGGAGCTATGGACTACCAGAGTGCTCCAAGCTCCACCAGTCTTTAGTTCATAAATGATATACAGTGAGACGGGTTAGATGCATCTAGAACAGCAGTGTACAGTACACTCGGGGATGGAAACAAATGAGTACAAACAAGAAACAGCTTGAATAGAAGAAGTTGCAGATCTCAGTTCTGAGATCTTGGCGAACCCTGCATACTAGAAGATGATCCAATGCTGAAGAAGGTTAAAGCTCAGCACGTCCTCATTCGGCCTTGGCTTGTGCAGAGCATTCAGTTCAGGTTTGTGTGGGATTCCTGGTATTGTCCATGGGCACCTAACAGGGACCACTGGGAAGTTCAAAATTAAGTTCAGCTGCAATCAGAAGTCGGCAGCTATGTTTCAGCCTGACTTGAGAGGAGGCTGTTTAATTCTTGCCATGCCAATTGAATTTGCAATAAAAAAACGTCGTTGTGTAATGATTTTAGAGATGGATGTGGACATAAATACTGCCCTAATTGTTTTAAATTTCCAGAATTGCATCTAAGTTTCAAAAGCAACCCAAGACCTCTGAAAGCCTTATACTCACCACCGTGAACCTGAACGTGACTCCAAACTTAACAGCGAGGACCTGTCTCAGTTGGAATGGCCAGGCTTTGCTCTTGAAACCCCTCCACTGCTTGTAATGCTTAATAAGCAGTGGATTAAGTGATCTCACACTAGATATTGAGGAACTGCGATGGAGACAGCTCACATTGTGGGCTGTGTGATCCTCCAGACCTTATTCGGGATAGCACCTTTGAAGTGGATGGAGACAATCCCGCTCTTCATCAGCGTAACACAGATCAACATGTCTGTCCATCCATCGTCCAGCACACTATAATCCGAGGTCCTTCTCCTCGGCACCAGTTGCTTCTGGACTAGAGACCTTATAATTTGCTTTACAAAGGTAATATAAAGGAATTTCGATATGGATTCAATTTTCAAATGCTCCCAAGCTTTGAGTGTCCGCTGTAGGATTTTGGCTGGACTACTTATAGTCTGCCTGAAAAGCCCCATCGAACCTGATTTAATTTTTTTCCACCATTTAAAAATGGAAAAGAACAGATAATTGCATCTTCCTTAAAGAAATCTATATGATGAGTTAAATCTGCATGTTTGGCATGATTTCTGTGAAGCCCTGAAAACCCCCCGCTAATTCTTTCTCATGGTATAGATGTCTCCTACCGAAGTAGCTGAATATATTTTCAGTGTTGAGGTATTTTCCTTCCCAACGCCCCTGGGAGGTAAGGGCTGAAGGAACCAAGTGGGTCACACGGATTTCTGCTTTTGCTTTTCCAAAAGTGTCCTAAGTCCATGGGAAGCAGATGCCCAAGTGCTTTCAAAAAATCTCTACTCGCTTGGCTTGCCCGGTGACATTTTGGGGCTTTGTGGGAGAGCTGAGAAGGGGGGTCCTGATTCCTTAGGGCCCCCACCCTTAGATACAGGACTGAGCTCCCAGACCTTTCAGACTTTGCCATAATGTTATTCATCTTCCAAGACTACTTTAAAAACCATGGGAAGACTTCCCTTCCTGCAGACATGCTTCTAATTTAAATAAAAGGAATAAATCATCCAAGAATGAAATGCTGTGAAAGCTTAAGAGAGTATCGCCTGTCTCCGTTATTTCTCCTGTGTAATTTCTGTATTTCCGGAGTTTCTGTAAATTTCTTTCATTCTTCTCTGCTGAGAGATTTCTTACAAAGCTTCAGTCTTAGCAGTGGGTTATTTATGATGCTCTAAAGGTATTTTTGTTGTGGACAGCTCGTTCTTAAATGATAATTTAAATAAATTGAAATCTCTGGTTGCAAGGGCTCCGTACTGGAGGTTTGCTATAACAGGTCATAAAAACCTAATTTCCAAAGCCCTCCTGAATGTGTAAATAAACAAGGGGACAGTTTAGCCAACAGGTCTGAGAAGTTTGCCCTCTATCCGGAGCGTGTAATTACTAACGAGAGAAAGATGATTTGATGCCGGGACTCGGAGTGTGGCTTCAGGCTGGCACCGGTCAGCCTTCGGCTCGGCTCTGCCAGGCAGAACACCCCTCTCTCACTCTGAGCTTAATTACGGGCTGTGGCCACGCTCGTTATCCAGGGAATTCTAAGAAATGGCTTTTGAAGGGTTCAGATATGGTTTCAGTGTGTTAATAAAGAGCTAATCACCTGTTTAGGATTAGTGATTAAAGAAAGTGTATTAAACTAAATAAAGCTCTTTTATTCTAGAATAGCTGTCTCTGTATGGTTATTAAAGAATATCTATTTCTCTTTAAGTTCATGGCTGGCTGTAACCTTGAATTAACTTTCAAGTGTAGATAAACCCCTAGAATACGGTGTTTTCCAACTGGAAGGGGTGGAGGGAAGAGAACGAGATACACAGATAGGGATGAGGAACTGCCACTAATATAGTCTTCCCGTTATGTTAAACTGGAGGGAGACTGGAGCCTGGCCAGAGGAGTGGGAATACTGGGACAGCTCAGCATCTAGAAACCATGAGCCAGCAATGGGTCCTTGTGGCCAAGAAGGCCAATGGTCTCCTGGGGGGCATCCAGAAGAGCGTGGCCAGCAGGTGGAGGGAGGTCATCCTCCCCCTCTGCTCTGCCCCGGGGAGGCCCCATCTGGAGCCCTGGGTCCAGTTCTGGGCTCCCCGGTTCCAGAAGGACAGGGAACAGCAAAGGGCCACCAAGAGGATGAGGGGACTGGAACATCTCTCTGATGGGGAAAGGCTGAGGGATTTGGGGCTCTTCAGTCTGGAAAAAAGATGACTAAGGGGTGGACCTTATCAATGCTGATCAATACTTCAAGGGGGGGTGTCAGGAGGACGGGGCCAGGCTCTTCTCAGTGGTGCCCGGGGACAGGACAAGGGGTAATGGGCACAAACTTGACTATGGGAAGTTCCATCTCAACATGAGAAGGACCTTCTTTGCTGTGAGGGTGGCAGAGCCCTGGCACAGGCTGCCCAGAGAGGTGGGGGAGTCTCCGTCTCTGGAGACATCCCAAACCCGCCTGGAGGCGTCCCTGTGCCACCTGCTCTGGGTGACCCTGCTCTGGCCGGGGGTTGGACGAGGGGATCTCCAGAGGTCCCTTCCCACCCCTGCCAGTCTGTGATCCTGTGAAATCCCCCATGACAGTATTGCAGGTACAACAGCTTCCACGGTGGTTTGAAACCAGTTTTGTGTCTCGTGTCACTCTGAAGCTTCAAGGAGCTGCAGATTTGCAGCAGCATGATGCACGACTATATGTTATTATATTAGATAGAGAACTGTACCAATATACAGGCTGTTTGGTCCAGGCACAGTTAAGGATTAATGAGTGGCCAGGCAATCTGTCATTTTGATGAATATCAAAACTGTGTGCCCACAACTAAAGTGGACCCCAAAGGCTGGTGGGAAATGGCTGGTGTCTCCCATAACCCATTACTGGACTTTCTCGCCCCACTCCAAAATAAGAAATGAATTGCATTTCATTTCTAGCACTCACACATCGTTTCACATCAAACAACGTGCCAGATTTTTAATAACATAATTACGGGGTATGCAAAATATCAATCACTGTCTAAGTCGATTTGATTACACACCTACTGCTTTAAGTGATAGGGCCCAGCCATGGGTGCCCACCTGGAGGCCGTAAAGTGAAAGTCAAGCTTAATTTGATTGCTGTTCAAAATGAATGTAAATCGTAGTAGAAGTAGATATGGGGATTTAGTGTTTTCAGCACTGGAATTTAACATTAACCAGAGCCTAGACAGGAATTATCAGGTATTTGGCTGTGGACATGAGCACAGGCAGAACAGGAGTAGGCAGAATATAAGATTTAGGACCAGCTGCAGAGGGCAATCTGACCCAGATGACCCCATGAAATTGGTTGATCCCCACCGGTTTCATCCAAAGGTGACTGCGTGGGGTGGGTTTGCTGCTTGGGGGGAACCAGGAGCTGAAGGTCTGTGCAGCTCGGTGGTGCAGCAAGGCTTCAGGATGGATCTGCTATGACAACAAATGGGTGGGGGGGAGCCTTGCCTGATTTTCCTTTATTCCAATTAGCCTTTCCTTTTTTCTTTTTTTTTTTTTCTTTTCTTTTACCCCACCAGCATTGCTCTGAGCAGTTCTGGTGTTGAAACTGATGCTGAAACTCCCTCTTACTCCTTCTTACTCTTACCACGGGCAAATATTTCTGGGGCATCAGCAGCTTTTGCAGAGCCTGCAGCAAAGGGTGAGATGGGACTACATGGGAGAGAGCGTGAGTGTGACCATGGAGGTGATCGGAGAGGATGAAGGCTGATGGATTTAGCTCGGGGTCCTACTTAATGAGGCAGGGGTGGGAAAATGATGTTCAATTTGCTAGCATAATTCGTTACTCCTAGAGGGTAGAAAGCTTTTCTACACTGACTTCAGGCCTTTGAAATCTCCATGTGAAGGGTCCCAAGAATAAAAGGCCTGTTGTAAATATGTCCCTTTTGATGTTGTGATGAAAGTAAAGCTCTCTGAGGAAAAAAACTGGTTTGGTGCCCTCGTAAACATTCTGGTTTGGTCTTGGGGAGTAAACAAATAGACAAGTTGCAAAGTGTGAAACTGTCATTGAAAAAAAACCCAAAATGCATCTCTGAGTGGGCCATAATCATCTCGGAGGTAACTCTGTGTTAAAAGCTTGCGTCAGGATAAGCCTGGCCTATTATTCTTGCCTTTCTTTGCTTTAATATTTACAGGTCAACAGGTGCCACTTAGGATGTGGCACTTTCAGGCTCCTGTTTGCTTTTTTTCCCTGTTAAGAGTAGAGCCCAGCCAGCCAGAAACTGCTGGGTAAATAGAGAGAAAAGCAGAGCCACTTGTGAGGTTACAAACTGAACAGTTTACTTGATTTCCATTTGCGCGGGGAACTGCTTCAAGTACAGATCATGTCAAGTAATAATACAGTTTCTGAAGGGGCTCTTTGGTTAATTCTGCTGCTGGCTCTGGCTGTTGTGTTCTGTGCTGACCTGGAGTCAAACACGCTGTAGCAGTATTTGCAAGTGCAGGTTTTAATTTTACCTGCAATTCAGATTTTACGAGGCAGTTACGTGTTAGTTAAAGGGCCCTTTGTAACGACTAAAAAGATCAGGTGAATTTTAAAATGTTGGACATTTAAACCCTCATTGCTATTTTAATTAAACTGAATTTTTAATATCTGAATGACATTTTTGTTAATACGTTAAAGATGTTTAGTGCTATTAATTGGTATGTAACTGCGTCGCAGTGAATTTATTATGCGGCTTAAAATACTGACTGGTGTGTTAAAGCTATTTCTGCTTTGCAGTTCTATCAAATGCCAACTATAATTTGCTATACAGACTGCTGGAGACCTTAATATTGATTAACTTACCTACCAGTGTGGGCTCAATATCTGTCAGGGAACATTTATTATAAAATGGGTATGGAATACCTTGTTTGGGAGCATCAGCAACGCAAAGGCTCTGAACTGGAATCTGGGAGACAAGTGAGATGAGGAGGAGTATGGTATTGGACACCCAGTTGTCGGTTGTTTGTGCAAGGACAGGGATGCTGGCTCATCAAGTGGCAGTTCGAACACTGATTTGGCTGATATATAAAATAATGTCAGTGATGAAGCTTAAAAAAATAACGCTGCAAGAAGAAAGGGTTGCTGTTAACCTAGTTCTGGTTTTTTAGTTTTTTTAATTTATTTATTTATTTAATTCTGACCACCATACAGCCTCACAAGCAGTTGGGTTCTGCCTGGCTGAAAAGGCTGGGCCAGGAGGTAAGAGGGTTAGTGGAAGTGATGAGGGTTAGATGGAGATCTCAGCTGTGGGCCGTTCTGTAAAATTAAGGGAATTAGCCTTCTCTTGCCTTTCCTTTTGCCTGTCTTGCTTGTTTAAATACAAGCTTTTCAAGGAAAGTTATATAAAAGTCCCGACAGAGCCTTATGGCAGTTCAATGTTACGCGAAGATCAAACATTCTCAAGCTTTTTCCTATTTCCTATGCTGTCTTAAGAGCTGGAGTTTGTATTTCTTCCAGCAAATGATTTGCTTCTCAGGCCTGTGCTATGGAAATGCACTTAGGGTGGTCTAAGCGGCACGTTTGCAGTGAAAAAAAATCTAGTTAGAGTGTGGAAAAATGTGTGAACGTTTTCAGAAAGGGTGTTTGCTTGCTTACTTGTATCTCATTAATGTATGGATGTTGCGACAGAGACAAGGGCTCATTCTGCTATTCTGTATTCAGAGGCATATCAAGAAGCAGATTGCACTCCAAAGAACATACAGTCAAGGCAATGAGTGGTAAAATGGAAGTTTTATTTAGTCTTTTTTTTTCTTTTCTTTTTTTTTTTTTCCCCTAGGATGGGGGACAAAAAAACAAGGTTTGTTAGAATCACATAGGGAATCTGGGAAAGGTTGAGGAAAACTTTTTCTTGTTTAAAAGCATTTATCAAGACAGTACAATCACCTTTCCACCTCTTGAAATCTGGTTTTATTTTGTTCTTATTCAGCTTTGTATCAACTTCGGATGCAAAGACATCGTTTGGATGGGGAACAACATGATGTTAACAATGACTCTCTCAGGAGACGACCTTGCAGCCACCTTCTTTTTGGAGCACTGTAAATGTGTTGGGTTTTTATGATCTCTTGCAAATAACATTTGTAGAAGTGAGCTACGATGCCTTGCTGGGGACAATTAGCCCTCATGGATATGTAGTCTTACAACGTTTTGCTTTGGCTGAAAGTTGTCACTGGTGTAGTTTGTTGGAGTTGGAGGAGAAGCTCGTTAATGTTGGAATTTTAGTTGAGTTTTTGGGGAGGATTTTGAGAAGATTCATAACTCCACACAGCAGAAATGTTCCCTCTCTTTGCCTGTACACTTGTTTAGGCCTTATCCAATTTATGGGCCCCATCATTGTTCTCCTTTCAAGATGCCACAGCCATCAGAAAGGAATGTGAGGAGTTGTTAAAGTTTCACTAAGTCATCAAACCATTCCCTCAGTGTGGGGCACCTTTGCTGATGTAATGATATTCATGAAAGAGCCAAAGCACAAAGGAAGGGAATCTAATAAATATCTGAACTTCAGAAGGCGTTATATCACCGTAGGTCTTTTTTCTAAATTATTTAAGCACAGTGTTTGCTATGCACTACTACCATTTCTCAGGTGGGGATTTATTACCTTTTAATTCACTTAAATATCTAAAATTTATTCGATTTGGGAGGAGAAAGCAGACAGGAAGGTAAGAAAAACGGCTTTGCTCCCTTTATGGAAAATTTAAGTGATGCTGCTGGTATTCACTTTCAACCAGAGGACTCGAATAAGATGTATGTAGATCATTTATTGTGTCTTTTACACTACTTTGGCATAACAAAGACTCCTATGTGACAATATTCCATAGTGCAATAGGAATTGGAATAATATCTATGCATTTTGCCCCACAGTAAAAATACTCTGAAGTTTAATATGTATTAATACGGTCCTGTGAGATACATCGACAAAAAACAAGCTTAGAGTACACTATATGCATAAAAGGGTATTTTTTTTAAATAAACAAAATCAATCATAGATAAAAATTATAAATCTAGGTGTGGCCTGAACCAGAAAATTTCACTTGTGTATTTTTATGACAGGAAATAAGCGACATGGCTTTTCAATTCTGTGTTTAGAAATATAAATTACTTTTGTGGATTTGATTTATAACTTCATGCCTCTTTAACGATGTTAGTTAGGTTCAAGAGGCAACACTAGGTTCTGTCCAAAACTTGAGGACCCAATTTGCACCAAATTCTGAACCACCTCCAAGACGCAATGGGTTGTCTGATGACAATGTAGAATGAAGTCAGTCTCAAAGTAGATATTCTCAAATATGTAAGGGATTTAGGAGCCAGCTCCCACTGAGTTTCATGACTGCCACATTGCAGACAAACTTCCAAAGTCTTTAAAAAAAATAAATATATATTTTGAATTACCAGAAATTTTTAACCTGGAGTAGTGGATTAATTAGACCACATTTTTAATTCTCATCCAGATTCAGAGTAACCGTAGGTTAATTTATAGTATTCCATTTATGAAGGATATTAAACTGCACTGAACAAATAGTCTTCATGGGGATTTAATACAGTTTAATAAATCCATTTTAGGACTTGATACAGATTAGTTTTATTGTGTTCTTTTGTAAAGATAGAGATTTTTAAGCGCGGGGGGAGGAATGTTCAGAAAACTAGTTTCAAGGTTAAAAAAAAAAAAAAGACTTTTTCGTGTGTGTGTGTTAAAGGGGTAGTTTACAACCCTTTACCACCCTAGGAAACAATATATTATGCAGAATTTAACCAGTTAATCTGTCCATTATTTGTCAAGCAGTATGGTAAGGCCGAAATACATTCTGCAGAGGATAACTTATTCAGCAGAGCTTAATCCTCCCCATCTATCACCAAATGACTTTATACTTGCATAAATTTTTCCATTATTTGACCAGCTTTTACGGTGCTGGAAATGTAATGCTTGGGCTGTTAAGCCTCTTTTCCTCTATGCTGCTAGAAACTAGCTTTACTGCTTATAATATTTCGTGCCAAGTGAGGTTTTTCCCAACGATTTAGCCCCTGTTTGCTTCAAAGTACCATCAGCCCGCCTCATTGATTTGCTGCAAAATTTTTTTTTTTTGGGGGGGGGGGCGCAATAGCATTTTCTCACATTGAAAGTAACTTTGGAGAGTTTGGTTAGGAGCAGGAATTAGGGAAGAAGCTTTCCAGATGAAGTTCGAGGGAATGTGAATTAATCCACGGCTAATAAATTACAACAATAGCAGCAGCATGTTTGTGACTGAAATGAGAAGACAGAAGAGATGTTGTTCTCCAGTCCCATCAGCTGGGAGCTCTTTGCCAGCCTATTTGCATCTCTTCTCCATCCAGGAAATCTGCTGCATGGAACTAATAGGTGCTTGCTGAGCCGAAAGTAGGTAGAGAGAGGAGGTAGCTCTTCATCATCTTACGGCGTCGTTCTGTGACCCTGCCCAACGCCCACAGTGTGATTCACTGGAAGGATGAAAGGACACTTAAAAATTTAGAGGCACACATTCTTGGTTTTTCCTCTCCGCTTCTCTCTTTCATTAAGCTTAGGTAATCGCTCAGGTGAGAGGTGTCTCCTTCCCTAGAGAATTCGGGAGTAAAAATGATGCTATCTATCTGTAGAGGTCCACTTTGAAATATTTAGTCTGTTAAGCTGTTTCCAGCTACTGGTAATACAGATCTTTGCTCTCTGAACCAAGCACATTTGAGAGCAAGCTAGTGAAGCTTCCATACAAGAGGATTGCTGCCACCTCTTATTGTATCTCCTTTTGATAAAGCCGCCGTGAGGGCAGGCAGGCTTCGGATAAAGACAGTTTCTCATTCACCTGTGAGTTACTCATCAGAGTTTAATGGAGTCACATCAGACTAAAAGGAGAATTGGGCCCACTCAGCTCTTCCCTAAATAATTTCAGTTCAAGCTTTCCCGCTGACTTCACGGGGAGTTAAGACTTTTTTGGTATTGCACTTGGTTTTGAATTGTTTTGAGGTTAATAACATGAACCCTCAAGAAAACGGCCTTGACTTGAACATAAGCTTCCCTGTTGAGGATACCTGGCCACTGTCTTATCTTCTGTCTTGATGGGTAAATTTCCAAAGGCGCTTGGCACAATCAGACATCTCTTCCCCAGAGCTGATGGCATCTGGCTACTCTAGTTGTCTGCCCCTTGCAGAGCAGCGACATTTTCAGCAACCAATTTCTTTGTATTTCTTTCTGAAAACCACAGCCGTGTGCCACGCCAAATAATTCCTCTGCAGGGAGGAGCATTCTCTATTGGTAAAACAATGGCATGTGAATCAGCCTGGAATGTTCTACACGCGGTTTTGTCTCTGATTGTCTGCGTGTGCACAATGATGGGACTCTGTGGGGCGAGGAGGGGAGGACGGGGGATGCCTGGACATGCGGCAGCAGCAGAAGCTCCATTTCCCCCTCTCACTTCTGCAGGGTGCAGCTCTCAGAAGTATGCTGTTCTGGCACAAATGCAACAGGTTTAAAAATTACCTTAGGATGTAAAATAAAAGTTTGGTGCTTCAGTGCTGAGCGTACTTTTCTTGCACTTCTTCCAGGATGGGTGTGTTACTGCTAGGGACTTCAGAGAGGGCAAAAGTGATGGTAGGGTCTTTGAAGGCCGAAATCATCTCTCAAATTTACTGATGCCTTGGGAACTGGAGTGGAGTCAGCTTAGGTACTGCTTCTGTTGTGTTTAAATTAAAGGGCTTTTAATTTAGTGCCTAACAAGCGATGCCAAAATGCATTTAATAGAAAGCAGTGACAATTTCAAAGCTGTGGTTTAGGATCCCAATTAATGGATGAATTTATGCCACCGAATCCCTCCTCCAGGAGAGCATTACAGACACAGTGTTTTATTTCCAGAAAGCAAAGAGCGTCACAGAGCTTTTTTTTTTTTTCTTTTCCCCAGGAAAGGGCTGTTTGTTTGACTAAGCTGAGATGATTCAGAACTCTGAATAAATGCTGTGGATTTTGCAGGGGCACACAATATCCTTTGCCCTTGTGGAGAAAGCTTCCATGAATTATATACCTGCTGCTTCTATTTTTTAAATTGCTAGGATTAAAGGCTAAGAGTGATTCCTTTGGTTTCTTATCTGGATGTTTTATATTTGAGTTCACTTCTAATCGGACTCTATTCCACCCAGCCCTCCTGCAAATGCCTAGGACAAATCACATGGCTGATTCTCTAATGGCAGCTCCGATAGTATTGAGAGGCAGTTTTTCAAGAAAGCATCAATGGAAAAACAAAGGCAACAGGCAGCAGGAGCAAAGTAACCATTAGTACATATGATGGTGGAAGGGGCCATTTGGTGTCGGCTTGATAAATACCATCACTACAAGGGCATGATAAAATACCCAAAAAAATGAGATGTGTAAGACCCTGCCTAATCTCCAGTTTCATATAATTGTACCGTGACAAATGGAGGCATTAGACCTGATAAGGTTTTAATAAAAATGCAAATACAGAAATCCCGCACTAGAAATGCACAGGCACCGAGTTTGAGCTAGAAGTAAGTTCTTAAAAATAAAATAATCTACTTGTTCTGGCCATGATGATGATGAATATGAATACACTGTTTTGTGGGGCTTTTTGTTCGAAATATTGTGGAAATACGGTCATGGGGGAACTGCGGGTGTGCTCTGAAGGCTGCTATAGTCCAGAGGGGCACCAAGTGAAATGACAACTCCATTATAGAGGTTGCTGTGCGTGCACATTGCTGACCTGGAAAAATGTACAGTCCATGTATTTAATATGTAATAAAGCATGGGAGAGTAAACAGTAGCTACAGGGAAATAAAAGGGCTTTCCAAAGTAACAGCAGGACAGTGATTGAACTGAGGTTTCTTGGCTCATGGCCTAGTGTCTTATCTTGTAGTCAACCATTTCCAATGTCTTTTCAATCCCAGCATTTCAGTAATGATTCAAGAGGTATCAGAGTCTACCTGGGGCATGACCGTAGGATAGAAGTCCAACGTCAACCAATTGCTCACTGGGGAAATAAAAATTCTCCTTTCCTCTGGTGCTACTCAAATCACAGAATCACAGAACGGTTCAGGTTGGAAGGGACCTTAAAGATCATCTAGTTCCAACCCCCCTGCCCTGGGCAGGGACACCTCCCACCAGCCCAGGTTGCTCCCAGCCCCGGCCAACCTGGCCTTGAACCCCTCCAGGGATGGGGCAGCCACAGCTTCTCTGGGCAACCTGGGCCAGGGGCTCACCACCCTCACAGCAAACAGTTTCTTCCCCGGATCTCATCTCAATCTCCCCTCTTTCAGTTTGAGGCCGTTACCCCATGTCCTATCATTATACTCCCTGATCCAGGGTCCCTCTCCATCCTTCCCGTAGGCCCCCTTTAGGGACTGGAAGGCCGCTATAAGGTCTCCCCGGAGCCTTCTCTTCTCCAGGCTGAACAACCCCAACTCATAAACACTCATAAAGTAAAACTGTGTCACTCAACAGAGAACTGAACCCCTGATTCCTGTTAGCAACGGAGGGAACAAGCCTGGAGTTCCCCAGAGGCACCACGAACAAAGAGTGCTGCAGGGTGCCAAAAGCCAAGGATGCGTTTGCTTTGCCCTCCATCAGGAAAGCCCCCATCAGGGAAAGGCTGGACAAGGGTTCTGTGGGTCGTTTCCTTGCCGTGGGGGTGTGCTCTCCCCTTTTCCCCCTTTCCCCCTCCTCTCACCCTGCTCCCGCCATAACTGTCAGGGAGTTGTTGTGAGTTGCACCTGGAGTTTGGGGGCCGGCTGGCAGCACAGTCAAAACACTGTCTGGAGTGGGGACCTAGATGTTTTGTTTCGCATGCGAATGTGATTATAGGTCAATTCTCGTACTTTATAAATAGTGGATAGCCCAGGAGCCCTTGGAGCCCTCCTGCACGGCGGCGGCTGCACCCCAGGGCCTCCCCTTGAGTGGGGACCTCGCTTAAGGTTCTGCTCCTGGAGGCCGAGAGATTCCTTGCCACAACAGCTTCTCGGTAAGTGACTGACAGCATGCTAAACTTCGAAACCTTAGCCAAGTGAGATAAAGGATTGATTGTGCATATATAGTCCTTTAGACATAAACCGTTGACCAAGTCTGGGACTAGGATTGGATCCAGCCGCTCCTAGACTTCTCTCTGAGGAGGAGTTTGGAAAGCTGGGTGTCCTTTCTGGGCCTCGGGACTCCCTGACAGCTTGTCTGACCCTCTCCTCTATGCAGTAAATAATCAAGTGTACCTTGCCATCCAATCTCGTAAAACACTGTCGCATTCACTACTAACTTTGTTAAATCACTGGTTTATGTTCATAAATATTTCACTACTTCTCTCTTAGGAGTGAAGTTAATCACTCCGCCCGCGACACTTGCGTATGATGGAAGTGATGTCTCTTCAGAACCGAGCAGAGTTTTAAACTCCCTGTGCCAGACACCTATTAGAAAAGCGGCCTAAGGAAAATGAAGTTTGACTGATTTGGAATTAGGTGGGGTGAGATCCAGTAGTGTGGGGAGCTCATGAATAGCAAACAAACGCACAGTTGGACTGTCTAAATGCCTGTCCCTGCGGAGCTGGGTTATCCAGCTAATCAAGGTTTCAATTAGTACCTTGTTCAATTAGTAAACTGTCTGATGCTGGACTGTCCTAGCCACCCTTTCACCACTCCCCAGAGTGGAAAACTGTGACCGTTTTCTGTGCTGTCACAGAAATTAGTCTCTGCAGGGTATACCCCTGGAATTATTTGCTTGTTTTTAGAAATGATGGTATATGTAGATGGTATAGATTAGATGATGGTGTATGTATATACATATTTGTGTGTGTGTGTGTATACACAAGGATGTACACACCTCCCGATGTTTTTTTGTCTGGCCCTGATGCTGAACTGTAAGAGCGATAGCTCATCGTTGTGCTTTGCATCACTACTGATTTTTGGTTTTTCCTTTTGGTTCGTGTTGTCGATGGGACTGATGGATAGCTTTGACTGCACCAAATAAGCCTCGTATTCCTGGTAGCCAGGGCAGCTCCGCTGTTCCTGAAGCTGTTTGATCTGAGTGATGTCCCTTGTTAACAAGTTATAGAGGACGAGTGAATCTGCGTACAGAAGAATTTAATAAGAGAGAGTAGCAGTCATTCTGCAAAGCTGTCAATGGATTAGTGCTTGTGTGACCCAGATGAGAACTTGGCAGGCAAAGAAGCCATTTATTTTGATCAGATGAAGATAACATTTCTGCAGCGGTATGAATTTCTGCGCAGGTAATTAATAGATGATCCCTGTCCCGAATAACTTAGTCCTGTTATTGATGAGGGTGCAGCACCCCATTTCCAGGGGTCACAATGCAAGATCCAAGCCCTCTATTAATAGGAAAAATAGATACCTGCTGCTATTGTTTATATCTATTTGTCAAGGGTTATGAAACAGAGACAGGAAAGTGCCTGTCAAATGATCTGAAGTTGTAAATGATCAAGGCGAGTGGTGTAATTAAGGGTCCAGAAGACAGTATGCTTATTAAACAAAATTTAAAAAACTTAGAAAGCCAAAGCAACTACATTAATAAATCATTAAACACTTAAGACTATTTTGTAGGTGCAAAAATCCCATTGTGGAATTCCCCGTGGAGATCATGTTATTATTCTGTTTTGTGTGATTAAAATGAATCCTTTGGCTTCACAATAGATCCCAAACTAGTGCAGTTCAAAAGGCTGATAATTAGCATAGACCGTATGGAGGAAGGGAAAGCTCCTTTTAATAAGAGGCTGAAGCCAATTTTAAAGTAGCAGGATTTTCACCTGAAGTAGAGAAATGCTGAAGAAATTGAGTTCATTTGATGACGCAAGCCTTTCCTCAAGTGGGAGTGATCTGTGTGCCACCTTGTTGCTCAAGATGAATTTCTAATTGAGTATGCAGTACTCAAAAGCATCTTTCACAACACCAGCCTTTCTTTTGATTGGTTCTTGCATCAGGAGTTGAGACAGATGAGGATACAGAATTAAACCTGCTTTGTAATGGCCCCAGGATTATATATTTCCGTATTCTGTTTAGTTACTGAAAAAGATATGGTTTGTTAGATTTTTATCTGCCTTTGATTATTAAATGTCTTCCATCTCCTCTCTCACCTTCCCCCGCTTAAGGTCATTCCAATGTTATCAACTCCAAAAATTAAAAAATGACACAGTTGGTTTAAGTCATGTGACTGTGTAGTCAAGTAATGTTTAAAAAAATTCTTTTACTTTTCATGTTTAAGGCTTTAGGGTCCACAAGGGCTAATCTTCCCTTACACACAAGAGAAACAAACATCTCATTTTTAAACAAACTTGAGATTTTCATTCTCTTTTACAATTACTGCATGAGCTGGGGTTTGAAAGGAAAAAAAATATAACGCTTATTAAGAAAGTCATTATAAAAATAAATTAATGAGCCATTTTTCTTCCAGGATACAGCTTCTAACGTGCCTAAAAATAAACTATCCTGCCAAAAATTCCAACTTCAATGTTATATGATACCCTTTCAAGCACTCATGACCGCGCTCTGTCCTTCGCATTACGTGCATATAACACAATGCAGGGCCTTACTCCAAAAAAAAAAAAAAAAAGTGATTAATTTTAAAAAGTGATTGATTTTGGATGCCCGACCTGAGATTATTAAAAGAGGCCATCTTTTCTGAAAGCTGGCATATGGCTTCTGCTTTAGGAAAATCAGGCTCTCTTGCAGCATCTCAAGGTAGGCACCCAAAGCCACTGCACCTTTTTAAAAATCCTATCTCCCTTTTATTATAGGATAACAATCAATCTTTATTGACTTAGGGCTTGAAATGAAAACTACTACTAATATTCACAACACACTTTTGAGAGAGCGAATGAGCAGGGAGACCGGCCTTTTTTGCAAGCAAAGGAGTTGGAGCTATCAAACTTTAATATCTGCAATCTTGCTTTGAGACTATTTTAATAAATTTTGGAAATGAATGTTATATTATTGAGAGGTGAAAGGGGGAAGAAAATCAGGAGCAAAACCGCAGTGCCATATGAATCAGTCCTCTGGGGGAACACAGGAATGATTGTGTGCTGTAATTGCTCCCGTAGATGCAAAGTTATAATTACATGTTAACTTGTGTGCATGTACACAGAGACGTGATTGAAACCTACCTGTGGGTCCTTTTAAACACTATATGTTTATTTTTCTGCTTATGGGTCTATGATCTTAGAAGGCTCCAACTACACTGAAGCTTCCTACAAAGGGCTCTTTTGCTGCCCTGTTTTTATCTTAGTCCAAAGGATGTCCTCTGCCCTTCAGAGGGGACACAGAAAGCCACCGCAAGCCGAGGCACAGATAGGGAATGATGTGACTGACTAACAGTTGGATCAGTCCGTTTAATTTGCAAGTTCTAATTAAAGCACGAAGGACAGGATGGAGCCACAATTCAATTTTGATTATGTTTCTACCACTGAGATTTTCTGTCAGTGAGAGAAACCAGCTTTCTGGGTCTCAGTCTTCTATGAACTTTTGTAATTTGCCTACTGGGTCTTTGAGTTTTCTTGATAAATGCACATTCAGTATCCAGCATCTCTGGGATCTAGATGTTCAATTCAGTTCTGAGGTTGGGGGGAGTAGAAACTTCAGGCTTCAGCCTGGGCAATTCCATAGCTTGATCACATCCCAATCACACCACGAAATATTAATGCATTATTGAATTTTCCCAATTGTTTTCATTTACATATGCTAAATCGATGGATACCTTTTCTTATTTTCACCTGAAAATACGGACGGTTAACTGTGGGGTTTGGTTTTGTTTTTCATACACTAACAACCGAGATTTTACTCCTGATGTTGACAGAAGAGATTGAGTTATTTTCCTTCTGAATGGATTTTGTTGACAGGATGGATTTAGGCTGTTGACAAAACACATTCTGTTAGCATGGTGGCCTAAAGCTTTGGTGAAATATGTTTTATTGGCAGGATGGATTGAGATTGTGGTGACAAAATACAAACAGCCTAATCCATTCCGTTGATAAAACACATTTATCTAACTATCAAATCCATCCAGTTGACAAACCCATTTTGCTTTGAAACTGAAAAGCATCTTTTTGAGGGGAAGAAATAAATTCCCACAGAGCTGCGGGAAGCAGCTCAGCTTATTGAGAAGCTGGGCTAGAGCTTCTCTCACGTGCTGCGGAAAATAGAGATGTGGACCTCTACAACCACAGTATTAGAAATGGCAGCGAAGACAACTGCAAATGGAAATATCTCCCGTTTCCGCAGCACACTGCAGCCCTGCACTGAGTCGGCTTCATGGACACTTTGCAAGTTCTCTACATCTTACAGCATCCTAATAGATTTTCAAGGGAGATCTACAGGTTGTGTTCAACTTTGACCCCGAAAATCAAAATTAATCTCTTAATACTAAAAGTCATAGTGTTGATAGCTCTGTTGGGGTTTGGTACCTACAGTCTTTCTGCCATTGAACCAGCTGGGTTTCGCCAGCAATACCTGACTGTTGTTGGCCTGCTTCCGTCTACCCAAAGGCCGTAAGGACTTGGTTCTCTTCCCTTGTTAACATTTCTGTCCATCTGCGAGGACTAACATTCCTTTCTCTTCGGGTTGTCCCATTGCTTAATCCAATTTAGTTCTGAGTTTGTCCATTCTCTGCTTCAATCTCAATTTCTTTCTCCTGAAGGACTTTTGCTCTGAGTTTAGCCTCATCTCTTAAAGGCTGACAGGCAGCAAAACAAATGACAGCAAAATTCAGAGCTGTCTCTTCTGGCTGTCATGTTTCAGATGTTTTCCTTCAACTGCATGGTCTCAAAAGCAGGTATTCCCCTCCCCTACGTACGTACAATCTGTTTCTGATGCATAGGCAGGGAATATCGTGTCTTTCCTTGATGTGATATCAGCCATAGCATTTTGACCGTATTGACATTTAAAGCAATCAGAAATGTACTTTTCCACTCCATCAATAGAATCGTGTTCTGCGTGTGTCAGAGGACGTAAGAATCAATACATTAATATCACGAAGCAAACATTTTGACATTTGAAGTTGTTTAGTTTACAGTTTCTATTTAAAAATATTAGATTTGATCAGGCATGTGAGAGATCCAGAAATTAGCATTCCTCCCCCAAACTTTGTCTTATATAAGAAAGAAATTTTTGAAACCTGAAATTTCCATTTCTTTCCCCTCCCCCCCCGCCCCGGCCCCATACATTGAGAGTGATTTTTCCTTCCCTCTGTGGGGAAAAAAGAAAATAATGTCCATGCTGGGGAGATGGTTTTGGCCCTTGAAATGTAACTGTGTACTCCTACTGCTGCAAGGTAGAGGGAAATGTGCGTTGCTTATAACCCTCCATTCAAAACCAGTTATTCTTTGGCACCGTATGTTTTGGGCTAATGCACCGAGGCAAAGAGCATCTGTACTGCTGCCAAATTAAAAGCATTTTACATCAGCTGTGCTCAAACATAAATGGTTTCACAAATGGTGAGGAAACACCGAGGTGAGCATGTCTGGAGTGGTGAGGCAGTTTTCCTCGTTAAATGTTTTACTCTCCGTCCCAGCGATTGCCTGTTTTGACACCCAGATCGAGTGAGGCGTGGAGTCCTGGGGAAGATCTGCTTTAATTAAGCTTAACCGTGCAGTAAGGACAAGCTAATGGTGTGGCTGGATAGATGCTGGGAAAGGGTTTTTGTGCAACAACATGTCTCCAAATCCTCCCATCAGGGCAACTATCTTGCTGCCAGGGTGACTTCTGACTTAGAGGAGCGTTTCCTTGTATTTGGAAGCCCAAAATACAGCAGCGGCAGGTCTCATAGGCACCCATGTTAACTGAGGAGGGATCCTGGCATCTCAGCATGACTAACATCTTGTAAGCAGGGAGAGCGTTTTGCTTCTGTTTGTCAGAACTAACATGCTTTGTGCCCCCGAGGTTGTAGCCTCGGTGGCGTGGTATTAATCCCGGAGGTGGTGGCATGTGTGAGGTTGGGCTTGAGGAGCACAGTTGGCTCACTGAAGATGCAAAAGAAATCTGTACTATACTAATAATACTAATCTGTATTATTTCTAACGACCTTTTTGCAATATGGGTGCATGCATATGTGTAAAAGGATGAAGAGAAACAAATTGATTCTTCGCGTTAACTGAGTCCCCAGGAAAGAGTTTGCAGGCAATGGCGTGGTCTAGTTGCAATCAGACCAGTAGGAAAATATTTCAGTGCCAATCTTGCTGACAGTCAGCAAGACAGAAGGAAAAGGGAAAATGAGCCGTAAATGCTATCGTACGCTGCTCAGTGCTCACATTGTGCCTAAGGGCAAGGTCTAAATCTGTCTATGGAGAGCTTCAAAACTCCAGTGAGTCTGGTTTCCAGCATCTTCCCCGGGAGGTGACTCCACAGTATAATATATTTCCAGTGATAGGCAGGCTGTATTTCTGTCTGTTTCATCCCATTACTTCCATCTGTTATATTTACCGAGTCCTGGCAATGTGTTTAGGTCCTTTGCGTCGTTCTGTCGTGTCTCCTCTTCCTTTGGTGTCAAAATGGGTTTACCTGACCTGTGTGAGATGGTGTTTGTTCTCCCATCCTAATTAATTATGCTGACAGGACTGGTGAAGAGGATGCCAAGCACTGTGGCATTAGCATTCAGCAGCGTTTTCTCGGGATGAAAAAGGGCAGAGCAGAGAAACAAAAGAAAGCGAAGAGATAATGAGGGAGTCTGTGACCTTTCCGAGGTCTCATTCCCAGAGACTCACGCATTATTTCGGTGACTGTGCAATTAACTCGTGTCATTACTGTACCCATGCGCAAACCCTGCCAGGGAGGTCCTGCGGAACCGAAGGGAGAATGACAACTTTTTTGTAGGTTGAAAAAAAGAAAGCTGGGGTTGAATTTTGCACATAACGCTATTTGTCCTGAGGGCTTTGTTGTTCAGATATTAGCACACAACCATGTGCAACAGCTCATTCCAAGGAAGTGGAAGCAACCTAATAGTTCCCTATGCAATATTTATTGTCATATGCTCTAAGAAAAATTCATTTGCATATGAGAGTCAACGGAGGCCGCAAAATAGCATGCATTGACTATAACCATCATTGTTGAATAAGTTAAAGTACCAAATGATTTATGAATGTTATTTTCCTTGATTAAAAGAGATGACGTTGCTTCCAGAGGGTGCTGCTGTGCGACAGCTTTCCTTCCTCAAACTTGATGCCACGGTATAAATTTTGCTGAGCGAGAGCAGGCATGATTATTAAATGCTTCTAGACTTGCTTCTAGGTCCAATTTGAAAATTTCAAAGAGGACAGCTCTGCCTGTCATCATTCCAGTCTTCCTGCCAATTCACCCCTTTCCCTTTCACCTCTGCCCAGAGCGTACCGAGAAACAACCAATAGTCCTTGGAGAAATGATATTTCTTGATATTTCCTTTAATTTGGAAAGTCTGGGTAAATATTGGCTTCACTGAATGTGACGGAAAACCCCTCAACTCACTTTGATGAGGCCAGGAGTTTGTCCTACCTGGTGCGGTGTTTTGAGACTTGGGAATAAAAATATAGAACAAACGCAAAGCGGAGTATTTTTACATGAAAATGAGCCAGAGAAAATTAATCTGCAGTGGATATACTTTCCTTAGAGCAAGGATATACTTTCCTTAGAGAGGATATGCTTTCCTTAGAGCAAAGTAGTATCAAAAATCATTCAGCTGAGATAGATCACTAATCTGATAGTTTGCGGTTGTGAAATTCTGTGGTTGAAAGAAGTTAGGGTCTCTGAACATCAAAAAATAAGTGATGATTTCAAAAACACAAACAGGAGCTCTTAACACCACCCTAATAAAAATCAAAGGGAAGAGAAGCAGTTGATGCTGGACTGTGAATTGAAAGGCTGAGTTTTAATTTTGGATTTCCAACTGCTAGTGCTGTTGAATTTTAATTAATACATGTTTCTAGCACTGCTTTTTCCTCGTTTAGATAATAAAGAAAACTTGGCTATGAGTTTTACATAGCAATTGCATTTATTCTGTGGTTACCTTTTTTAACTGGTACTGTAGTTACCACAGCAACAGTAAAATGGATTAGTTATAATACGAAAACTTTCTGTACAGAAGCAAATCTGATAAAATGTCACAAACCATCTTGAAGAAATATGTATGTTCCAATAAAAATCACTCAATGTTTCTGGGGTTACTGTAGCAATGCATTAACAATTCTATAGTTAAGATCTCGTCGGTATCTCCTGTATAAATCTGCCATATTTAGTCCTGAAACCAGCCTGAAATGTTGCGTCGCCAGCTCTGAACTGGGGAATGATTAAAAAATGGCACTCCAAAAAGAATTGATTTGGTTGAATGCAAAAGAAGTAGTTCCTGTTACTTCCCCCCTCAACATATATAGAAACACCTGAGGATCAATGATAAAATGAAGGTTTGAGAAGGGTATTTTGAAAATTCATGTTTCAGAAGCATCATTTAGTCAGCAGTAAAGAAGGCAGTTGGTAAGATAGACCAGGCCAGTGCTGGCCACCCCCTTTGTCCGTGAAACCCATCAATAACCATTGACTACCATGGGTATCTATATGGCCCCCATTGCAATGTCTGATACTCTCAAGGCTTTCAGTGTGTTTACCCTGTTAATACTAAGCTGCGTAGAGCAGTGGTGCTCCTGTTTCTGTTATACGGATGAGGTGTGGGCGAATTACCTGCAGATTTTTTCTTTTTATCTCCCAATAATTGGTTCACACTGTGAATATGGGGAGTTTATATCCCCCCTAGTCTTCTCAACCCATCACCTTCCCAAAGGAAACAACACACAGTTTTATAGCTAAATCGTTGGTAGGAGAGGGAGGAAGGTTGAGGTTATTCTGCCACTGAGGTATAGTGTTCAGAGTATTATACTGTGCTCGGAAGTTGCTGAGTTTTTCTGCCCCCTGTTCCCAGGAGGTGATTCACAGCTCTGCCATAAGTACAGGAAATTAATCTATATATTTCCATCCAAAGATGAGAACTAGGGAATGAAATTCAATTAAAAATCCGGTTGCTGAGGGCCACGGCAGAGAAGCACAAGAGCTGCCCTGACTGTAAAGAAATCCCTACGGACCCAGCAAAGCCACCTCTGACACCTCTGGATACCAGGTTCATGGAAATAAACACCAAACTCTCGTATTCTGTATTTCCAGGCAGAATTCTCATCACCAGTCTTTTCACTTGATAGTGAGGTGTGTTGGGATTGATTTTTAATAAAGTTCCTAGTTAGCAAGACATGGTTTTACATCAACAGTGTACCAATCAGTAGGACTGGTGCAGAGTTTAACCAAAATTTAAGTTTAATGGGAGTGTTTTTTGAACAAGACCTCTGTGACAACACAACGCACAGCTGCTGCTAAGGTTTTGAAAACCTTCTCAAAAATCACTTGCCTGTTAGAGTGTAATTAAAAATGTGGAGCATTAAAGCAAGCACTAGGAAGAAATGTAGTTCTAAGGAAAAAATGGAGAAATTCTTATCAAACAGTACACTAGAGCGGCTGGATGTCTTTATATGGGGAAAAAATACAGTCCTCTTAGATAATCAGTTATGTGGAGACCTGAATGTCTCTAAATTCAGGAGCCTAGAATCATAGAATCACAGAATGGTTTGGGTTGGAAGGGACCTTAAAGCCCACTCAGTGCCACCCCCTGCCCTGGGCAGGGACACCTCCCACCAGCCCAGGTTGCTCCAAGCCCCGGCCAACCTGGCCTTGAACCCCTCCAGGGATGGGGCAGCCACAGCTTCTCTGGGCAACCTGGGCCAGGGGCTCACCACCCTCACGGTAAGTGGATAGATGGGAACAGAGAGGCCATTCCACGGGGCATAATCACACATTTTGGCAGATGCAGGAAACTTAAACCATCAAACCCTTTTCTCACTGGTGGCAGATGCCGTCCCCTGTGTAGCTCAGCCCAGATGAGCGGTAGCGTGAGAGCAGGAGCAGAGTTATTACAGGCTGATCCGACGACAGCCAACGCGGTGATGCCTGCGGACGTAGACTCAAGGAGAGACCCTGCCCAGTGGCAGACGGCGAAACACGGATCCACTATATTTGGTGACCCTCGTAAGGTATTTTTGAGGTCTGAGCTGCGGATAAGGGGTAATTCATCAGAATAGCTGTGCTCCTTGACAGCTACAATAGGGACTCTGTCAAGGTGGATACCTGCTTACAGTATCATACCGATAACATGTATTTATTCAAGGGCACATCAGTTTGGATTTTCTTGTTGCGCTACAGTGTATGATTGCAGAGTTGTGAATGGGTAACCGCACGCGTTATATCAGCCTTTCTATCTAGATATATTTTTCAGTGTCTGGCTAGATTATAACTGATGAATATCTATCTAACCTACCAAAATTATCTATAGTCCAGTCTTTTTACACTAGCTGTTACAATCTAATTTGATCTGGTTACTGGTGAGGGATCTTAATTCAATATGTAATGTATTTTTACTTCTTTTCTGTTTCAAAATGCAAAGCTCAAGATGAACAGTTTGAGATTTTTTTTCACTGTACTTTTCCTTCAGGCATGGACTCGACATTTTTCAAGCAACCTCGGAATAGCTTTTTGTTTAGGGACTTGTTTGAATACTTAAAATGAAAAATGATTTATTTCATTTGGTTAGTGTGAATGGAGTGTACTCTTTCAATGCCAGCTGGCAGAATTAGGTAGCTGGAGAAGAGACTGTGGACTGCAGTGCCTAAAAGGAAGATGAAGATTTCTTTGATTTCTTCAGCAGGGATATAATTCAACTATTCAATTTGATCAAAGAAAACTAGATCAACCAAATTTGCTAGGTCTTTTTAGAGTAATTTTTATGAATCTTTGGTTTTACATTTGGTAGGTACATTTTTATTCCTGGGGGATCTGCTTTTGAGACTGAACTTTGGTAGCATCAGTCTGACTAAAATTGGATTTCAAGGCATGCTGCTGTCAAAATGCCCTCTTTCTTTGGTGGACTTACACACAGTGATCAAAAAAAGAAATTTTCAGCGCAGCCTGAATGTGACACCTGAAGTAATTACCAGCTGTGCAGGTCTGAGGTTCAGGATGGTTCATTAGACATGCAGAGCAACGCATACAAGCAGCAAGAAGAATGAAATACCTAAAAAAAACACGGTTTCTGGGCTCTGCTGTATCTTTTAAAATCAACAAGTTCCTATCCTCGTATGTTTTAAAATCAATGAGCTCCTACCCTAGTCTCCCAGTACGGGGGATGTTAAAATAGAGCTACGTACGCAGGTCGTTGGAGAAAGGCTTGAGCACCAGATCGGGGGGGTTGGGTTGTACTAACAACTCTTGTTGTGCCCCGATGTGTCAGACACAGACCCACAGGTGGGCGGGTTCCGCCAAGCACCTCCTATGAGTGGTCCTCTTGCGTATTGCTCGCCGAATTTCTCCCCCTCCTCCCTCCCACCTTCCGACGTGAACGCAGTTTCATTGTGAACAACATTACACGCGCTGGCGGGTAGACAAAGATCTAGCGAAGGCTGGTTCCCCTGCTGTGGAGCGCGGGCGGCAGCACGCGTCTCCCTCGGCAACTCTCCTGTCCCTGATTATTCCTGAGTTTTGGGGTTACTTTGCTCTTCGCACTTTTCCCGTGTTGCAGTTTTAATAGCCATGTGTGGTACGTTAGTGATGTTGTGCGGACTCTTTGTGTGGTCTTTGCCATCCTTCATCTCCTTGCTGAACAAACCCAGCGCACGTGCTTAAAATTTATTTCCAGTGTTTCGGTGTCATGTCGCGTGCAGGAAAGAAAAGAATTAAAAAATAACATTTCCCCAAGCCTGCAGGTGGTGTGTGAAGATTCGCTCATGAGCAGCCTTGGATAGAAGGATGTATATGAATGTATTTTCATTATCATAGGCATGGCATACGCTAACCTCTTAACAAAAACAAGAGTTAACATCTCTGTCCCTCCAAGGACAATAAAGCTGCGTGCAGTGCAACTGGAAGGCTTTTGGAGGGGACGTCACCCGCTCTCTGTGTAAAGTCCTTTTGCATGAAAGAGAATTTGGAGGGGATGAGAAGGGCAGTTGGTTCCCCATAGAGCAGAGAGTTTATTTTCAGAGGCAGGGCTCAGAAGCGTGGCCCCTCTCAGAGCTCCCTCACCTGCATCTGAGACACTAAACACAAATGTAACGGCCTTTGGAAAAGCAGATTTTCGAAATAAGGGTTTCTCCAGAGATTGTACATTGTCCTCAGCAGCAGGAAAAGCAGCAAACATTCTGAAGAACTAGTAAAATCCTGGGATGGGATTTGAAGGGAAGGATTCTTTTTGTTCTCTTTTTATTTCCTGGGAGAGGCTGACCTCCCTGACTGAACCGCTGATGGCTGCTGTCAGTGCTACCTCTAAGGTTCTTATTCGTTATGAAAGTAGCCCTTGAATTAACTCAGCTCTTTGTGGTGTACATACTAAACCCAGATATTTGCTAAACTTTATCTGTCCCTGTTATTCTTTCTTAATCACATAGCACAGTCACAAATCGCAACTGACTGTTTGAAGCTGTTTGAAGTCATGTTGATTTTACCTGTAATTCACCTGTGGGCTTTTGTCAATTATCACTTTGTCTTCACTAGCTGCACCTCCCAGAAGGTGTATCAGCGCCTTTAAAAGCACCATTGGTGATCACTGCTAGCTCTGTTTGCCATTTCTTATGTATGTGGCTAGTTTGGAGAAAGAAGGATGGGGGAAATACCACTGGAGGAAAAAGAGACCAAGGTGGCTCCTCTTAATTTAGTATTTTCTGCCATTTGGCAGAAAATAGCAACTTGAATTGCTTAAATGTAGTAAGTTTGCTTGTGGAGCATGCTAGTGCTGTCTCTGGAGTAATATTACAAGGCTGGAAATCCTTTCAGCTTCTCCTGAAGTTGCTGGTCCTCGTGCTCAGAGTCTCAATGGACAAGGTAAGGATTGGGAATAGTGTTGTCCTTGCTGTTTGACGTAAAGAGGAGCATAAAAGGGGATTATGAAACAGTCAGACCGGTGCAGAACTGCTTAAACCCGGCTGTTGCCGCATTTTTTTATGTCCTCCCATTATCTCTAAAGCTGATGGAATAAAAGAAATAAAATAATTCCTAAAAGGTAATTGCATCTTACTGAGGTATTCGAAAGGCCACCTAATTCATTAGGCCTTAGACCAAAGCATTTCAAACTGCATTAAAAAAATCCTATCCAGTGTTCTGGCTGAGTAGGATTCACGTGAATGTTTCCGATGTCTCTCATCTGTCCCGAGTGCCTCGGTGATGTGCTGTTTTGCATCCGTCATTTCTAAGGCAGCGTTGACATAAAACCTTAACCAGTATGTATTTATCCATTTGACAGTAGGCATTGTCTCGCTTAGCCCAACATCCCCTTAAAAAAAAATAATAATAAAAATCTCTATTTTTAATCCAGTTTGGGGAGAAGTAATACCTGTCATAGCATTTACTTTTTCACCAGGCAAAACTCTTTTCCCAGCAGCTCTATTCCTGAGGTGCATCTGTAATATCATGTGGAAGCCGTTTAGGCTATGTGAATTGAAAATTCAAGTGTTTAATTATTTCGGTGAAGCATGCTAATTACAGATATTTGTGGTCTGGCCCATTGCGCAGCAGAATTGCTTTTATTAAGAGCAGCTGCAACTTAGAGAAACTCCACTTATTTTCTCTGAGGGCTTAGAGGACATTTTCAAACAGAAATGTAGATAGTAACTGAATGTGTTATAATACAAATGTTTTGAGGTAAATAGCCTGTTTTCTTAAATGTCATCAAAGCATTTGTTGCATCAACAAATCCTCAAGAGTGTTCATTTTTCATATACATTTTAATACATATAAAACAAGCATAAATTTGCAGTTAAGACACACTCCCACAGCACTGGGGCTCTCTGGCTCTGTAATTGTCTCTCCTAAATGACAAGTGTGGAATATGTAACGCTCACCTAAATTATAGTGTGCAGATTATTCTGTCAATTTGCTCACATATTTGTAGTCCTTTTAATTATTTTTTTTTTTTTAAAAGATTCTTTTTCCTTCATCTTCACAATCTCTCTGGGTCAAACGCAATGTCTCCCTTTCTAGTGCTCTACATCTGCTTGGAAAAAGCAAGTATCATACCGGGTGAAACAGATCTATTTTAAAGAAAATATTCAATAAGGTAGAAACAATTTGGACATTATTAGTTATTTTAAGTTGATTTGAATCAATAGTGATTTTTAAGACTAGTGATTTAATTATGTCTAAAACCAGGTTTTTTCAACAACCAAACATAGCCTGTCGTCATGGCTTGGCAACCTGCATGTTTAAGCTGGGCCAGAATTTGCTGAATGAAAATAAGCAGTTAATTAATTTAGATTTGTGTCACAGGTGTAGCTGTTTGCTTTGGTGGCTTTTCAGTCAGATTATTTTCATTTCTACAAATAACTCTGTCCTTTTAACCAACATCCCTCTTCTTAGTATTCATTTTCATTCAAACTGTGACAGTGTTGGATTCTTTGATACCTCGGTTAAGACACGCAGATAATATAGATGTTACCATGTCCATCAGTCACTCTCCCTTAAAGGGCTGGGGATATGACGAATTGCACCTCTCCGTTGTTGTTTATTGTTCGGCTTCTCGCTTTCTGCCAGCTCCTCTATGCTCTTGATTCATATTCGTTTGGATTTCTGTGTCTTGTGCACCTGTGAGTAATGGCTTCACCAGGCAGTTATCTTCATAAGCCAGGTGACTAAAATCTTAATTTTCATATTTTCAATTTTCTCTGGTCCCTTACGTTACCTTTCTCTTAGAACTACTTGTACACTTTCACTGGTATAAAGCATGGGCATGAGTGACTGGAGAATGCTCTTTTTGGCTTATATCTTGTTTGGGTTGTTGGATTTTTTTGCTTTATTTAATTCTTCTGTCACTTTGGGACCATGGTGGCCCCTAGGGAATACTCTGGACTCCTTAGTGTTGCTTGGCTGATTGCCTTATCTTAAAGGTGGAGTGAGAAACAGTAGAGCATGAGCCCTTTGGGGAATCACTGAATGCCTTCCCACGTGCTAATTTGTTGTTAACAGCACATCATTACTCAACTTGGGTATTTGTCTATGCTAATTCTTTTAAATGAAGCATTACTATCATGGTGGTATAGCTAAAAGGAGGCACTAGAGCAATTTTATTCTCCTCATCCTGATTCTTGCCAATTGTGCTAAGATATTGCTTTAGAATTAAGAGAACCCAGTTTCAATACCCAGATGAGAATATGAGACTCAAAGTGCTTTTTTTCTTTAGCACGTATATTCTTGGGACACACTTCTTTGGTCTCTGCAAGGCCATGAGGCTGCTTGTATACCCTCATTTGTGGTCAAATAGCTAATCTTTCCTGGCTATTCACTCGAAGGTGTTGTAGATCAGAAATCTTTAAAAAGACCCTGCTAAGAGACTTTGCAAGAAAGCTAAAATGCATCGTCTGAGTCTGTTCAAAGGACCGGGTGAAGGTTTTGGGCAAGCATCCTTTGAAAAGAATGAGTGGCCAGAATCTTGAATGTAAGATCAGAGCCTTTCATGACATTAAAAAGGCCACCTGGCTCGTGTATCCAGACAGCTGGGGCTTTAAGTTGTGCTCTTAATTGCCTTTCACTAATATCTGTTTCCCTTCCTTGCAATGACTTCTTGCCTGACCTTGGAGTGGTCCAAAGGGTTAGATCCAAATGAGTTTGTCCAACACGTACCTGGTGGGCTCAGAGTGAAACCCATCACACCATGAACTGATGGAAACACGTTCTGCTTTTGTGAGCTGAGAAGCCTGAGTGGCTGCAATCCGAGACCAAAGCCCTGTTTAGATGTGACACAAGAGAACGCTTAACACACGCTTCCTGCGGATTGCAAAGATGACTCGAACAGCAGCAATTTTTGCTATTAAAATGAACAGTCTGTAATGGCATTATTACTGTCCAAATAGAGATATGAAAATAATTGCAGGCCAGTAAAAACGACTTTGTGTATTGAAAATGAGAAGAAATGGGGAATAGCACTGTGAACACGAGCAAGGGGAGGTGGAATAGATGGCTCTGCAAGAAAGTTCTGTGTTGAGTTTCCTGCCTGTGACAGAATCTCTGTGTGAGCTTGGAGAAGTCACTTCTGCTCCTTATGTCTCTTTTCTTGCTGTAAATCTAAGATGACTTTCATTTAATGGACAGGATAAACTGCAAATTCAGTAATGTTTGAGTGTCAAAGCCAGATTTTTCTTCTCCGTATTTTCAAATAACTGATTGTAACGGTTGCATTTGATTAATAGATTTCCTTTCCCCTCCCTGGCAACAACTTGCATACAAACTTGTCTTTTGCTTTTAGAGAGCTCTGCAGCCTTGGAAATCTTTGTGGCAGGGAAGGTCTTCAGGAAAGTCTCTTCAGGGTAAATAAAAATAAATGTTGGGCTAGGCATGCAAGCTTAATTAAATTCAGTCACCTTGTAGTGTGTCTTCTCTTCACGCTGCTCTGTATTTAAGATTGATGTATGTTTTGGTAGCATGAACCCAATTACAGCTGCATTTTAAAAAACAGCAACAGTTGACTTTCTCCAGGTGAGCCTTGTGGGGTGGGTTGTTTTTTTTTCTCATCGGGGTCTAATTTCAGCCAAACAGCCCAGAGCAGCTCCACCATAGGCCAAGATGCTCTGCCATTACCTATATTTCATGGTGTCAGTACAGTGACAGCCACAGTCTGCAGAGCTGTCACTCGAGTCAGCACTGTCAGCCTGCATTCTGCAAGGTTATGCTCTGTCTTAAATTAACATTAGTTTCTGTTGGTGCCCAGCACTCAGAAATTTCTTATTATCAAAGCTATCACTGCAAGGGGATTTTTCCTCATCCATCACACTGTCACTACATCACTCTCCCTTTTGCCATAGTTTCCTCTATTCTGATTTTTTTTTACATGAAACTTCTTCTGTCAAGTACATTTTTCTGTAGTAATTTGGTCGCCTCTCCAGATTTATGGTTTATTGGGATCCACAGCTGCTAATAATTTAATTTCTATAAATTGAGGGAGAACAGATTCAGTGGCTGGGTGAAGGTGTGTCAGGTTTTTGGTTCTATGAAGCACCAGCACCTCCTTTCACAACTCTTCTAATCTCTCACAAAACCTCCATGTGAGCACTGGCAAATTTGTGTTTTTTTTTTTTTTCAAAAACAAACAAACAAACCCACCCCCCCCAAACAGTTGAGTTAAGGTATGGATAAACCTGTCAAAAGGCAAGTTTTGCATAAACACTGGCAAATTTGGTTTAAAAAAAAAACCAAACCAACAACAACAAAACCACAGTTGAGTTAAGGTACAGATAAACCTGTGGGAAGGCAAGTTTTGTGTAAATCCGACTAAACCTGCAGGCTGTATTTCAGCCATCTCTTGGCGCAAGTGAGTTATATAAAGCAAATTGCAACAAATCCTTATTAATAATAGCTGTTCTCCAAAGAAGCAGTTAGCTTTCCACTGATGCACCCTGGTGCTTAGTGCTGAGAAGCCGTCATACTAATCAGGATGAGCTGAGTGTGTATAATGAATGCAGTTTTGTTAAGGACTTGCTGTGAAAGTATGAGAATAAGGACAGGGGGGGGGGGGGGAGGCAAGGATGGCAAAACCAGTGAGGATGTGTTTCTTCTGAGGAGAACAACAGGATCATCTTTCAGCTGAGTGTTCAATGCCAAGGGGGAAAATGGAGTAGGGAAAAACAGGTCGCAGTAAAGATACTCTGCTCTGGGGAGGCCGCATCTGGAGCACTGGGTCCAGTTCTGGGCTCCCTGGTTCCAGAAGGACAGGGAACTGCTGGAGAGGGGACAGCAAAGGGCCACCAAGAGGACAAGGGGACTAGAACATCTCTCTAATGGGGGAACGCTGAGGGACTTGGGTCTCTTCAGTCTGGAAAAGAGACGACTGAGGGGGGATCTTATCAATGCTGATAAATACTTCAAGGGGGGGTGTCAGGAGGACGGGGCCAGGCTCTTCTCAGTGGTGCCCAGGGACAGGACAAGGGGTAATGGGCACGAACTTGACCGTGGGAAGTTCCATCTCAAGACGAGGAGGAACTTCTGTGCTGTGAGGGTGGCAGAGCCCTGGCACAGGCTGCCCAGAGAGGTGGGGGAGTCTCCGTCTCTGGAGACATCCCAAACCCACCTGGAGGCGTCCCTGTGCCACCTGCTCTGGGTGACCCTGCTCTGGCCGGGGGTTGGATGAGGGGATCTCCAGAGGTCCCTTCCCACCCTGGCCACTCTGGGATTCTGTGAATGACATTTTGTGGAGTAAAAGGCGCAGGACTGATTTGTAACTGTTATAGATCAGCTAAAGCTGCACTGGGAACGTGGAGAGTGGCATGTCTCACTCCTGCTGTGGCTTTGATCGTCAACCAGCTTGGGGATGCATGTCCTTCCTTTGGCAAGGGTCACGTAGCTGAGAAGGGAGGCAGAAGGATGTGGCTGGGAACTTAGAGATCCATAGGTTCAGGTGAGCTGACAAGTGAGGCAGAAAGCCCTGTTGGTGTAGAACTATCTCAAAGTACCCATGAAATCAGACACAGCCATCCATCTGCCTGCGACATCAAGACAGTAGATCTTTCTGAGATCAAGCTGCTCCTGGTGTTACGCTGTGTGACACTGCGGGCAAATATTTCCTCCCTGCGGCAGCGTTTGTTCAGGCCGCAGCTCTGTAAGCACTTGCTTATCGGCTTTGTCTGAGAGCTGGCTGAAATTAAGGGAATTACTCAAAGCAAAACACATATGCAGGAGCCTGATGGTGTAGAAACCTGTAGGTTGGCAATGATGTTTTTCCATTTCCAGTTTGCCAAACCATGTGGTTTATAATCAAAGTGATTAAGAAAATGATAGCTAAATAATGCGCAAGGGTGGCTTTTCCCCTTTTTAGGCTTATTTTAACAAATACGTATGTGGTGGAGTCGGTGATACTACTTTTTAAACTTCAAAATGCCCCAGGTTTAGCAATATTATGTTGATTAACCTAGTCATACATGTTCAGCTTCAATTTTACTATTTGCTTCAGAAGTGAAAAGAATTTATCTGCCCCAACCCTTGCTTGCTTTTTTGACCTGGTTCTATGTTGTTAACACTTCCTCTAGTAGACAGAATCTGGTTGTACAGTTACAGACCTAATTTGTGATGGCTTTGTTTATCTACTCGGTCACCCTCTTGATGGGTATGAATTGTTATCGTTCCTTTTTTCCTGAATTTTCTCCTGCTGAGGCTCTGGCCCTGTTGGCTTACTGGGTGTGTTTGCATTGGGCATTTTGGTTTGTACTGGACCCTGGGGAAATGTTCAAGCCAGATATTTCAGCGTGTGGCAAATGTGACGGGACAGACATCACACATGGAAGCTTGAAGCACAAATGTTTAAGGGAAGTCTTATATTCTGGATTCAGCAAGAAATACAAATACGTATTTAATTTCCCACTGAAACTGAGATTGAGTGCTTTGTCCAAATGCCCTGCAGGTAGGAGGCCAGTGGGATGTGGTTGTGCTACCTGTGGGGTTGCACGGTCAGCAGTGGGAGATGTGCCCTTCAGCATCTTCTCCGGTTCCAAGGGCTGCAGCAGAAGACTGGGGTGGGTTTTGGAGATGGTGAGTTCAACATCCTAATAGTGGGGCCTATGAGAAAGCCTGGGAGGGGCTGTTTGCAAGGGCATGGAGCCATAGGACGAGGGCCAATGGTTTTAAACTAGAGCAGGGCAGGCTTAGATGAGCCATTGGGAAGAAGTTCTTTCCACTGAGGGTGGTGAGACACTGGCCCAGGTTGCCCAGAGAGGGGATGGAGGCCCCATCCCTGGAGACATTCAAGGCCAGGCTGGATGAGGCTCTGAGCGACCTGATCTAGTTGTGGATGTCCCTGCTGACTGCAGGGGGGTTGGACTAGATGGCCTTTAGAGGTCCCTTCCAACCCAACACATCCTGTGGGTGAGTCTGTGGGTGAGTCTGTGGGTGAGTCTGTGGGTGAGTCTGTGGGTGAGTCTGTGGGTGAGTCTGTGGGTGAGTCTGTGGGTGAGTCTGTGGGTCTCTAGGAGGAAAGAATCAAAGTAGAGTACCACCTAAGAGTTACTCTTGGTGTTGATGGGGGGGAGGGGGGGGGAAGCTGTCTTGCAAGTTTATTATTGCTATTGATCACATTTATTAAGATGACATGAAGTTGCAAACTGTTATAATACGAAAAAAAAGGCAGTTCCAGCAATGCAAAGTGGTCTATCACATAGTGTGCGGGACAACTTTATTACCGCAATGGTCTAATATTGCAGTGGGGAAATACAATAGCTGTAAGTTATGTTGAAACAAAACACAGTGGCCAACGTGTTACTCTATAAAATTTATTTATTTATGAGCCTCAATAATTACAGTGAGCGGTTACCAAAATGTACAGACCAAAGGGAATAAAGTGAGAATGTCACAGCCAGAGCAGCTCCTCTTTGTTTCATCTCTTACAATAATTTTGTGCATCTGTTAGCACTTGAGTTCATAGGGACTGATCCAGCACCAGCTGATGCTGATGGAAGGAGATCTATTACCTTTAGGGGCTTCTGGATTAACACCAGATTTATTAAAACTTTCAGCCTGGGCCCAGTTGGTAGTTTGGAAGGTGAAAGCATCTTGTTTCCGTGAGTGTCTTAAACATAAATTATCTAGGATGTCTGTCACATATTCAGTATTTCCCCAGGTTTGAGGACTCTGTTAGTGCTTTAGTAGGTAAAAATGTGTATAATATTGAAATGGACTTTCAGACCCGTGTGTGTAATGGTCTACTTTGCAACTGAGGAAAATGCTTGATGTATTTTTATTCTCTTATAATGCCTTTATCGGGGGCATTTAAGCCTAAGTGTGTAGAATAAGAGTTGCTCATATAAAAAGAGAAGAGCTCTGGACACACAGGCTCAGGTCCTGACTCTGGCTTCACTTGACTAAGTCAGAAAATCTAGACTCTATCCTTGTCTATAAAGTTATATTAATACTTATACAGGAGAAAGGTTATAAAACCGTTGACAATTTTGAGATCTTTCTAGTAAATGTGCTATTGAAAGGGTGGGTGGAAAATGGAAATATATCAGACATTCCTTAACTTTTTCAAAACCTGCTTTGCCACATATAACCTAGAGTTTAACTCACCATGAAATTTATTATTCATTTAAATACCGCATTGCTATATTGTGTTCCGACTGAACAACGTTTCCTACTGCTCGCTATCAGAGGGAACAGTCTGCTGCAACTACTCCGTAATTGTTCTACTAATGTATACTTTATTAAACTCCTGCTGTTCTCTTGACTGGTTTATCTACCAAAAATAGCCTGATTAATAAAATGGATGTCAGATGGATACATCTTTACATATTTTTCCCTTGGAATTAGAGAGTGCTAAACAGGCGTTTGATTTTTTTTCTTTTTCTTTTAGTGTTAAGCAATGGCAGTTATGCTCTGCAGAGGTGCTAGTGGATTGCTGGTAGGATATTATAAATTTGAATTCGATTCAGGTTGACAGTGATGAGAATTCAGGTGTTAACTGGTCTTTTGTGTCATGGCAACCACAGAACAAATTATGATGCCACTAGCTGAAGTGAACCGAGTCTGGATGAAGGCCCTTTTCTTGGAGTTTAAACTTACAAAATCTGATAATAAACATGGTTGGGAAGGCCTCGTTAAAATCACATCTGCATAATTACATGCTATGTATTTGAAATTCCCTCTGTAGTTTCAAATGGATACGGTACAGGTTTGTGAGTCTGTCCTTTGCCTGCTTCTCTCCAAATCATAACAATTGCAATGGCATTTCTCTGGCTATTTTCAGGCTGCACAGACATTTGAACGCAGCTCTGGTGAGTGTTGTTCTGCAGATGTAAAGCAGTATTTCATTCTTCATCTGTGTTGTATATTCAGATGTTAATGATGTATTGTTGGGAAACTACAATTGTCACAGGATATCAGTGAAAGAGGCTCTTTACTAAATAGTTCAGTGACACAATACACCACACGTCACAATATTTGTCCGTGCCATTTGACACTCTTACATGTTCCCTATAGGGTTTTGGAAGGAGAAATGGGACATTGCAGAGGGCTTGATTATCCTCTCACCAGCAGCCATGTCACTTTGTTGATTTGATGGCATCCCCCCAGTCTACAATGCTATAAATAAAAGGAGGATCAAGTATTATGCTTAGAGAAACAATGTGTTAAATTAATCCATTAAAATAATGCTATCGGCTTCACTGGGATTACTCTCCAGGATGAACTTGTTTCTCCAGTGGTATCTGGCAGGCATTCTCTACTCTGAACAATCACAGAGTAGGTGTCACACAATCCCTCTGCATTTCTCATGTGAACAGCAACCTTCTACTTCAAAAAAAAACCTAAATGTGAAAACGAAAAGCATGCTTTGTAGACATACGCAGTTTTCTGGGCAGGCTGTGAGGTGCCGCTCTGAAGCGTGGTGTATCTTCCTCTGCTGTCTTCCCGGGCATTTGATGGAGGCCAGCAGAACACTAAAGAGAATAAGGTTTTTCTCTTGAAGCATCCATCACCTGAAATGGGAATGCAAGTCAACATCAATTAGGGTTTGGCATCGCCTTAGCTGTATTCCTGTGCTGTGCAACATAGAGACTGTGAGCATCCTCGCTGTATTCAAACCAGCTTCCTTGCTCAGAAGACCAACGACTTCAAAGCCAGGCCAATAATTCTTGCAGTGGAAGCCATGCTCTGATATGACCAAGCTTCCCACATCAAGCTAAAAGCTCAAAGGTTTTAGAACTTGATACTTCCAGTGGTATCTCTCCCTGCCAAGCCGGAGGGCACATGGATGGTGTATACTCTAAATATTTAAGACTGTTTCACTCTTCTAACGCATTTGTCTGCACAGAGCCTTTCTGAGAAAAGGGCAGGCAAAGAAAAGAACCTCCTCTGCCTTGCTTAACTTCAGCGAGTACAGTAGAGGGTTTCACATGAGTCTTGTTGGAACACGCAAAAACCGTGAAAAGTGTTTTCCTTTAATGGGAGTGCATTGATCCTGTGGATCTCTGCCATTCTTTTAATTGTGTTTCCTTTTCAGTGTGACTAATCAATAGCAGTTAAGTGAATTTTTTTTCTCTCCCAAACAACAAAAATCTTCAGCTAGAATTGCAGCTAAATTGTCATGCAGAAAAACACAGCAAATAAAGGGTTTGGAAGCAGTGTATTATACACATGTGACAGACCGCGCATATTGCATTGAAAGTCTGGAGAAATGAGGTTGGTCCATCTTCGTGCAACAAAAAAGGTTGATGAGTGCAGTCAAATAGGAGGCTCAGCAATCGTCCTCTAGCTAGGAGTCGCTTTCTACTCAATAATTTTAATCTTTTCTTCAAATGGAAGGTTGCAGCCCGCTCTTCAGTGGCTGATATGCTTAATTCACTCCAAGTGTCCCCAGGGATGTCATATTTCTTACTGGCTTTTGACATTTTATATTTTAATTAAGCTTACCCTCTAGGAAATAAGATGCTAACAACTAGGCTTACCTCCCCGACACAACATGATGCCTGGAATGAAATCTGTTGCCCGTGCCCCTTCCAAAGCCTGCGCTATTGTCGTGTATAACATCTCCAGAGGGACCAGGGAGACTGTGTGCGGCATCCAAGCCTGCCATCGTTCAAACAGGCGTGCTTAATTTCTAGCTTGCTATTATTACCCCTTCATCGGGGTGGGAACACTTACCCGGTTATACCATCACACTGTGCCTGGGGAGAGAACAAGAAATGAACATAGATTGTTTATTTTAGGGGGGGGGGGGGGGGGAACTGAAGGGGGACTTTGGGAATACAAAGAACTTTCTTGCTTTACAGGAAGAGTGCTTTGGAGAGAGCAGGGGTCTCATTTAATTTGACAGCACCACTCAGTTTGGCACCATCCTAGAGTCGAGAATAACATATAGTAAGGTTTTCGCCTACTTTCCCACTTTTAGCACTGGAATCCGCTAAGAGGGAACAGTATTTGGCCACTTGGTGTAGTGGAAGGGGCCTTGAATACCTTTCAGACTGAAAGCACAGGTCAAAATCCCAAAGGGTAAGAACTTACTGTGCATCAACTGGTACGTGGTGTCATGATCCCATTCATGTGGAGTGTAGAGTGATTCGGGTCAATTTAGTCTTCTTTCGGTAGTGGTTAAATCAGTTTAAATCACTTCATGTTTGCCGTGGGAAGTGTGTGTTGATGCGGGCTGGAAGAGCATAGTTCATAGCTCTGAAATTACCAAATTTACCAAATACAGTGCTAAATCCCTGCTCCGTGTACAGTACTGCCTTCTGCTGGGTGGGAAGATTTTGATAATTTTCAGACTTGTATACTTCTTTAACTGAAGTACCCAGTCTTTTTTTTTTTTTTTCTGGGCTAGCCACTGAAAATGCAGAAGAAACAGCTAAAAAATTTCTAGCCTTAAAGAGCTCACAGGCAAGCTGTAAAAACAAAAGATGAGACAGAAGAGAAGCCCAAAGGAACAGTGCGATGGCTGTCAGTAGTGTGAGAGGGACTCGTTTCAGCCTAGCTTTCTAAAAAAGAAAAGGAGGTGGAAGAGTTTTGCGTTAGACCCTTGTATTTGATCTCCTGCTCGCTGCGGTGACATTGAAATTTGTCCTGTCGTAAGTCCCGGAGCGGGAAAGCTGGTTAAGGAATAGTTTATCTGCATGTGGTTTGCAATGTTTACCCTCTTTTAATCCAAAGGTATTTGTTTCTTTTTCTTTTGAAAAAGTTTTGAAAAAGAAAAAGAATAAAATGTAGTGGCAGTGAGGAATGACTCTAGCTAGGCTTGAATAAAACTGCAGTCTGATTATGTGCTTTTCTTCATTTGCATTACAGCGGAAGAGCAATCTTCTGTTCCAGGAATATAACTAAATCACAGGTGGCCTCAAAACAATTTTCAGCTTTGCCAAATATTTTTATGTATCAGCTACATTGATTTAAATGTTTTTCTTTGCCTCCATTCTCCAGTTGCAGTGTATGCAAATACTTCCTTGCAACATATAGATGTTGGAAACATGAATGCATTAATATTTTACAGAAGGGAGTGTTTGGATTTGGTATGAGACCAGGGGAGCAATGCAGATATTTAAGCTACTGAGTGGGCTAAAATGACCTTCAAGATTGGCCAGAAAAACAGAGCTTTAACAGTTAAGTGCCTCCCAGTGCTGCTATGATCAAGGAAAGAAGGAATGTGACTATTTGGGTGACTGTTGTTTTTTTTTTTTCCTGTTTTTACTCAGGCTTGGCTTTAATTGCAAACCGAATTACAGCTCTTTTGCAAACTACTAGTGGAACTAGTGGGGATATACAGGTTTGTGACACCTTTATGTTACTCTGGGCTCGCTTGAACTGACTGTGGTCTCTCGAGATCCTGTGCTTCACGTAGGACATCTGAAAGGATGGCATGGGATGGCCGTTTACAAAAGCTGTTTCTGCCAGTTTGAGTAGTAGCCTCAAAATGATGGCTTTAGTGTGAAGACTGAGTTGCTGAGAGCTGCATCGTTTCCCTGCCCTCTTGAACTTGTTTTTCTGGTGCTGAACTACTTTGTCTTTCATTTCTCTGACCTGAAACGCTCGGGTCACAGATGTTTGGAAAGTGATGAACACGAGTTGCCCAAATGCACAGTCCTATTTCCAGCACCATACAGTGTGACAAGCTGATTTAGATGTCCAGGTCAAACGATTCTTCTCAGTTGACTGCATCAACCTCCTGGGCGCAGTTGTTATCTGCTGTATTAAGGCTTTGTCCTGCGAGGTGCTAGGTGCTTTTTGTTATTTTGACTGGCCTGGAAAATGCAGTTAGGACATGGCTTCACCAGCCCGTGACTAATGTGGGTCACACGTTTGTTGTCAGATTGGGACGCCAAGGCGCCAGGTTCCCTCTGCCTTGCCCAGACCTTTCCAATTCAATGTGTTTAATACAGCCAGATGTGATGTGATGTGCCCAGGAAAAAAGACTGCAGGACAAATCACTCTGTGTAGGTGCTTTGGAAGAAGAGAGACTCAGAAAATGCTTTGAAAGCTTAACAAAAAAAAACAACAAAGAAATGAATATAAGTATGTTAACAGGAGAGCAAAGTAAGGGGTCTGATCCCTTCTGGGCTTAAAGTGATAGAACTAGTGCAGCCTGGTATTGACAGAGTACCTGAATGGCAAATATGTATAATACTTGCTTTATTAGTGTGAAAAACAGAAAAAACGGTTACTTTTGTTTCCATAGTACCTCAATATAAATAGCATCCAGTGGTTTCTATGCAACAGCAGTTAGCAAACTTAATGATGTACTTTGTTGTTATTAAAGATGGTGATCCTCGAGCGTTAGCAAGCTGGGCTAAATTCAAACTTCATAAGAAAAACACAGAGGAAGAAAAGCAATGAATCACAATGGTTTTCCTTTTCCTTGATGAAATTTAAAGTCTGCACACAACTGGATCATTACAAGTTTTCTCACTTATGTTGGGACTCACGAAAGGTCCAGGAGGGATGATCTCATTGCCTTTCTCCTGACTGCTGCTGTCTGAAGCCCCCATTAACTCCCCTGGCCATTAAAAAGGGAATATCTAGATGTTTCTTGTCATGTCGTAGGTTTCTTTTCTATCATAGGTCATTTCTTCTTTTGAATGGATGCAGACAGGCAGTAGGCTGCCTGCAGATCTGGGAATAGATGCTGAGTTTGAATCCCAGGTTAATTCTTTGGCTGCTAGCCCGTACTTGTAATAGATACTTGGAAATTCCTGTGTAGGTCCCATTGTTGCTCTTGAGCCTGCACGGTCTTTTTAACAAACGGAGCAAAGCAGATATGTATGGCAACAGTCTTGCTGGCTGCCTTCCCAAGTGTGTGCTTTGCTGACTTTTTCTGAAAAAATAAGCCAACATCCGAACCTCTTGAATGCTAGCAGAAGCTTGTTTTACAATCCCATTAACAGGTTTGGACTTAATGAAGAGCCAAGGTTTCTGCTGCCTCTCGGTCACAAGTAGACTTGAGTATCCCTCTGGCTTTTCTGATTGATGAAGCAGTCTAATGGGGAGGTGGGTTTTTGTTTGCTTCGTGTGTTTTGTACAGTCTTGCTGGTCGTGTTAAGCCTGTGAAGAAGTGGGAAGGTCTTTACGTTGGAGTATTGGCTTTTTCTTTCCTGGCTTAACCCAGTTGTGCCTTGGCCCTGCATTTCCTTAGCTCTACACAGAGGGGACTGAGCCAAGGCTCCTTCCACCTGAATCAGTATGCAAAGTAGTTCTAATATTGGTCTCAATTCTGTAAACGTTTCTGTGTTTACATATTTGTGTCGTTAACTTGAGTGGTCTCCTTTCCTTCAGACATAAAATTAGGCATGTGTGGTGTTGCTGCTTCTGAGCCTCAGCTTTTTATCAGGCCTTGGTTACGAGCACCTCTCATACAAATGGTGTTGAAAAGTTAAATTACAGTTTTCCATGACTGCATTGGCAATTGCTAAATTTAAATCTAGAATAAAGTACTGTTCAATTCCCAAAGCTCTGCACAGTCTGTTGCTCTCTGCTGTGTTAATATTCATTTACTAAATAGCATTTACCAAGAAGGTCATTGGTGATCCATCTCTGTGCCGTTGCACTAGCGGTAAAGTCACCTAGGATGCCGCAAGTTTTCACTAGCGTTCATAAGTTCTCTTCTACTGTATGTACAGTTCTAAGATACAATCCCAAGGACTGTAAACCCTTTGAGTGATGGCCTTGCATTAGAGCGTGTTTTATACAGGCATTGCTGAAAGCAATGATGCAGAGTGTTTTGTTGACCCCAAGCATGCCATAAATAACGCAGCGTAATTTTCACAGGGACGTGTCTATATATACAGTCCCCGTGCAGATGAACTACATCACTGTACAGATAAGCTATATTACAGTAAGTAATTGCTCCCAAAAGTTTGGAAGCAGCGATATTTTGGGGGCTTCCACGAAACAACAGAATGTGCTCTCTGTTTCCTGCTCAAAGAGCTAGGCTTGGTTAAATGAAAGGACTGCAATCCTGACATGTGAAACCAGCTTGGGAGGACAAGGAGCTTTTTCTAACCTCTGGTGCACCAAAAATCAAGGGTTTAGAGCCTTTGGTTGAATTGGCCAGCTCTTCTTCACTTTGTCTTTGGGGAACTCAGCATCTGTGCGGGTAGTACAGATAGGGAAAATAGGGCAGATGGACACTGAGGACCACATGGACTTGGCCCTGGCTTGTTTTGGGAGGAATGAAGCCACTTGGGTACAGAGAGTGTCTCTGAGAACATATGATTAACTCATTCTTTTGCTTTACACCTGACTCAGTGAAGTTAAAATGTCGTTTTCTGGGTCAATGGCACGAGCTGCAAGGATTTCGGTATCCCAGTGGGTAAGTGGTTGGACATGGGCATGAACTGTGGAAAATGATAACTAACATATATCTAAATACCTAAATCAGGTGTCTACCATGCTAGAAACTGTACAAAACTGGAGAGCGATGTTGTTCCTGTCCCAGATACTGCAGTTTCTAAAAGCGGGAAAAATTGGGCTGTATATGGAAGAAATAAAGTATTACCTTCACCGTTTTAGAAGAGCACGTAGAAAATGGATCTGGGGCCGCCCAGGTGCTCAATACTCAGCAGCTCTCATTAGGAACTTCACATGATGTTTTAATCAAACTTGAGATCTAATATAAAATTTCTGGCCAATTTCTTTTTAGCTTCTGTATTTGACAAAATTTATGTATGTGAGTAATTTCAACATTTTCCTTGAACATTAATTCCCCAAAAGGAAAAGACCTTTTGCAAGCACACAAAAAAGCAAATTGAATAATAGCTTATAATGAAAGTTTAAAAAGGGGAAGGGAGGAAGAGGGGGAAAAAAAACTAGGTTACAAAATTGAAAGTGTTTTGTATAAAAATGTATTTAAAAATAATTAGAGTAGACGAAATCGCTTTAGCATTGTGCCTTTATTAAAGCCCGTGAAGTGATTTGCGATTACTTGGGGGATGGAACTCTGCAAGTGAAACTTGTCATTGCATAGTGGAAATAAATCCCCCCCTTTTTTTTTTTTTAAATCTGAAACCAACACGCAATGCTGAGGATTTTTCATCTCAGCTGCTTAAATGCCAGGAATTACTTTTTATCTGAGCGACCTGTTTATCAGAAAAAATCCAGAAGTTCAAAGGAAGATAACGGAAGGCAATGGAAGAGTTGAAACAGGCTCGTAAATACATTTCTGTCATGGCTTTATTCTCTGGAAGTAAGTAGTACTGCTGCTGTTAGCTATGCATAAATAAAAAGTCAGGCATGCCCTGAAGCAAGCAGAAAAAGATCAGTTTAACACTGTCGTTAATACTTTGACCAGCGGCCAGGTGACAGACTCCAAATCTGCATTACAGGTCTGCACAATTCCAGAGCCCACATTCCCAGCCACCCTGTTTTCTGTAACCTTGTTTCTCGGGGGAGCTAAATGGAGACCTAAATTACTGATTTCCACATTAATTTCTTTTCTACTTGTAATACTCTGGGGTTTTTCCCCCAAAAAAACCCTGTGAGCAGAAGTCAGAAAGCCTCAGTTTGCTCTCTAAGTACAGTGTCCTGGATGTTTTATTTTCTCTTCATGTTAGTCATAGACAACTTGAGCCAATCCTGATTATATGTGTTCTGTTCCTCCCCTGGAGTATTGGCAGAAAAGCTAGCTTGGTGAACTCTGACCTTTGTGCTTTCTAAAAGCTGACAGCAGAGCCTCCAAAATTGCACGTTTCAGGGGAAAGTTGAGAGTGAAGTATCAGAGGCCGCCATAGAGAAAGTCACCCAAGAAAACCAGGGCAGCTGGGTGGTCAGGAGCAGAATTGATGCAGCAACAGTAAGAAAACATGAGCGCAGAAACCTGATAAAACCATGGGCCTGTGCACGGAGATAATGCTGTTCAGATAGGAAAGAGTAAATACATCATTATAACAGTTAGCAAAAGAATGGAAGTCTGCACGGGAAGGAAAAAAATGCCCGAAATATGGCACTAGAAAAATTAGAAACAAAGCAAGCCCTCTCCACATGCATGGTGTTTAAAAAGGGCCAGTGAAGGACCTGAATTCATACCCTGTGTGGTGCGAATGGTTGGTTGCCATCTGTAGCGGGCTTAGACGTGATGCCTGCTTGCCTCTGATGTACTCTATTTCTCTACATGATCTCACAGGCATTCTTTAAAGAAAAGACATTTTTAGATACCCGATACTGTTGTAATTTAGTGCTGAAACAATAAGCACGTGTACAGTGGCAGTTCAGTTGTTGTTGAAATTATCAATCCCCCTCCCAACAAATATACAACATAAGAGAAATTAATAGGCAGAAGGCAGCCTTGTGTGCAAGAATGGGGAATTTACATTATACTTCTAAAAAATTTATTTCAATTCTATAGTGGCTCTATGCAGTGTTCAGAGTGGATTTGAGGACATGGGAAGTTTATGGCTGAGCTGTGCCAAGTTGTTTGTTTTTTTTTTTCCCCAAGAAATATTTTTTTTTTAACCCAAGACTAAACTGAGCTGTAAGGTTGAGAGTGTTAAAAATCAGAAGAAAGATTATTTTTTTTTAAAGATAAGAATATATAAAAGGCTAACTTTCATTTCTTTGCAATTTTTCCTTCAGTTTACTCAATGCAAGTGGTTTGCAAAATCTGTTTGAGTTTTAAAAACACTTTGGTGTTGCCAATTCTACGGCAATGCTTGCCTGTCTTGCATTTCTTTTTTTTTCCAGTGGAGAAAATATTTGAAATGTAAAGTTTCACTGTGCTCTAGTCTAGCATACCAAGGAGGAAATGGGCTTTGCTCACAAAGAAGGATCCTATCCAACATTATAACGATATTTATAGCGTACAGCAATTTTTCCTGAAGAAATGCCTGTTGCTTGAGGGAATGCGAAGGAATCGAACAGGAAAGCCTCAGGGTCTGTGGTGTGCAGGTGGCTGGAAATCCACCAGTTTTCATTACTTTTACTGGGTGTCTCGGTTTATACAACACACTGTTTCCCAATTGTGTTGGGATCTGAGGTTCTGAAGCGAGAACGTGGTCATGCGGCGTTGACGCTTAAATGGCAGTGGTTGTGTGGAGGTAGAAGATGAGTTGAAATCGGTGTTCCTCACTGCAGTATTATAAATGTTATAAATGACAGGATTAATCACGGTCTTAATTACAGTGGTGTAATTCTGGAAAAAGAGATTACGGCGTTAAAGTTAGACAAATGTAGCAGCTATTAAATGATTAAGATAAGAATCAGGCTATCATTTTATCTCTCTCTATGTGTGCATGTAATCTGAAGGCTTCTGTAGCTTTAAACCAACAGATTTGGATATTAGTTTATTCCAGATATTTTTTAAAAAAACAGACAGAAATAGTAAGCTGATAAACTTCAAGTGGATGTCGCTGGTGAATGAGCAATATTATCTCTTAGCGCCCAGGCACGGAGCAACGGTGATGTATTTTCCAAGCAAACAGACATTGTAATTTTATTACTGCGTTACATACAGTAATTGTTTGGTGTGCTATAACTACATTCCTTTTCCGCTCTGAGCTTGTTCCCACATCGCAAAACTAATCCTTGTTTTGACCAAAGTGTAACTCCCATGGCCTGTAATATTCCTGCTCTAATAGCGCTGTGGCACTCTGTCATCAGGCTACCGTCATTTGGGTAATCCATGGCTGTAATACATCATTTATGTGCTATTGTTTTGATGATGTATGAAAGTAATGCATCATTACAGGGTACCAGCAGAAATATCCCACGAGCTGTCATGCTTTGCAAGGGGGGGGGGGGGGGGGGAGGGAATAAATCTTTATAAATGTGAAAAAGAGATTAGTTATTTATGGGAGTTGAAAAGGAGGGAGGTTAAAAGGGAAGTAGAGTTGAGGAGGGAGACTATAATATAGGGATGTTTTGATTTCCAGAGTTACCTAAATCAATGGGAGGTGCAGGTGTTTATTAAACCCTAAAATTAGGAAAGGGAATTTCTGTATTTCCAGTTGCGTGGTTTAAGCGTAGTGCCCTTTCCCCCTCTTTATAGCTGCTGAAAGAGTGACTAAGGCACTATTTGGAGCCAGGAGACGTGAACTCAATGCTGGGCTCTGCTAACGCACGCCTTGTGTCAGGTCGTACGTATAGAATAGACGTGATGTTCTGATCTGTCTGTGCTGCTTTGTGCCCACCACTAATGTCATTGTTAGTTAGATGGGTAATCACTAAAATTACAGTGCTAAGAGAGGCTCCTTTTACTAATACTGTACGTTCACATACTGGAAGGCTACCATAAAGAAATTCAAGGCTAAAGCCCTGATGGAGCTTAAATAACACATCATTCAGGCATTTGGAGTCACTGTCAGGCTCTCCAGGATTAAGGTCCTTATTGGACCTCATCCTGATAAGTGCAGATGACACACTAAAATTATTTTAATAACTTGGCACAAGAGGTGCTTTTTGTTCTACTGTACAAATACAGTGTGTGTAAAGATGGGCTGCCTCTGGGTATCTCAGTGGTTACTCTTTTTCTTAAAGGAAGCTGTGTGCAGAAACCTTTGGTTTTGTACCGTATCTTTCATATTTTAGATTTCTTGTTGCTTTTCAGCTCAAGGCCAGCAATCTGGCTGGTCTGGTGACATCTACTCAGTTTGCTTCAGTTTACTGTCCCAAAGCACCCAGGTTTAGGAGCCTTTCTGCAGTCCAAAGTTGTACCTCACTTCTCCTCTTATATCTAACAGGCTGCAGCTTCTTGCCCCTGCTCATCCAAGTGTCTCTCCTCTTCTCACTTTTCATTTTGAACCAGAAAGTGAAAAAACCTTTCACACTCAGTCTGTCTCCATTTCAGGCGATTACAAAGTCGATTGTCCTCAGGTTTCTTTTCAACCTGCCTCAGAAGTCCTGGATTCTATTTCCAGCTTTGATCACTGATTCTTTCTTTGGTGAAATGCCTGTCTGTGGTGCAGCCCCTCTGATTAATATGGTTTGCAGTAACCGTAGAATCATAAGATGGTTCGGGTTGGAAGGGACCTTAAAGATCCTGTCGTTCCAATGCCCCTGCCCTGGGCAGGGACATCACCCACTAGAACCAGTACCTAGGTGATAGGACACAGACATCCTAATGTGATGGGCAATACCTTCAACGCAGGCTTAGGCATCTGGGAGTGGTTTTGTGAGGAGAAAAGCTGGCCAGAAAACTGTCTGGAAAATTATTAGAGCATCTCGAAATTCTATTCGGGTAGCCCTCTGAGGCTTGATCTTACTTTGGGGGTCAAGAAACATCTCTTTATGGTTAAATAGGTTTTAAGGCTTGGAAGTCAGTTTTTATACTTGTTCCATATAACTTCAACTGATGTGCTGCTCTTACCGAAATTTGCTTCTGACTGATATGAAAAATGTGGGGAAAAAAATGAAAATGAAGAATGAATGTACATTTGGACAAGGTTTCCATAGAGCTCAGCTCTGCTTCAGGATTGGAATAAAAGAGCTGGAGTCTATGTATAACAGGCTGTGAAAAATCTCATCTGTGAGTATGATGCACCAAAAGTTTGGACCAGGATGTTGTTTGTTTGGTTAAGGCTTTTTTTTTTTTTTAAAAAAAAGAGTAAATTTGGCTTTTTCCTTTTAATTCTCTCATCACCCGATTGACATTGGGTGAATTTTGAGTGCAGGGTTGGGTAGGAAAGACTTGTTAGCAACAAGGAATACCATTTCTCTGAGGAACAGGTTGCCAGTGGTGTGTCTGTGTCTTCTGCTGCCTCGTCCCAACTTTTATTTTTATACAGTGTGAACTAAAATAACCCACCTTGGAGAGGGATGATAGCACTTACAACTTTTCACCCAGAGCGCTATGCATATTTTTATTTCATTGCCACAAACTTGGGGAGCTCTTTATTTTACTGTCAGGAAGCGATACACGGGAGCTGAAGGTATTTGCTGCCCTGGTTTGCACTTTGAGCCACCATCTGTGCGGGGCGTGTGTTCTCCAGCCGCTGTGGAGCGTGGCTGCGTGGTTGGCTTACTTCACTGGCATCAGAATATTCACCCAAAAGTCATAGTTATTTCCATTGTAGCTTATGAATGGGCTCTGATAATTGTTAGGGCAAAGATTGTTGTTTAATGCACTTGTGCAATGCCTTCCTTCTCCCCTTGGAGGTCTAAGGGTGCTGCTCTAACAAAAAAAATATTCTCTCTGATTGTTTCCTCTCTGCCCTCAGCCACCTTCATCTCCTTGTTGATCTCATCTCACCTGCTGCTTTCCTTTGTCTTCCTTGTTTTCTCTTTTCTCTTCAAACAGTATAAACATGAAAGCAACATAAGCTAATCCTCACCTTGCACGTACACCCTCCAAACAAATCCCATTTGGAACAAGCAAAGCGGTCCCTTCCTGAATGTTATCTCAGGGCTTCAGTCACTCAGTTTGGCTCCTGTACGTGATGCCAGCGCAGGTTTTGGCAGCCCAGCGAGTATAGATTTCTGCTTACGATGATCCCTGCAAGGAAGCAGTGGCTGGCGTATAGACATGCAGAGCAGAAATAACTTCTCTGGCACCCATCTTTCCGATACGTTTGGTGACACCAGGAGCCCTCATGGGTCCTGGAGAGTGTTAGTGCTAGAAGATGCAGGCTTACAGGCATAAGGGCGAATTTTGGATGCTGTTCAATAATTGCGGCTTAATTCTCCTGCGGATATGGAATATGATTGCACAAAATAAACCTAAGGTATGTGGAGTTTGATAAAGGTGATGGCTCAGTGAAACCTTAAACTCTCTGAATGCAGGAACTCACACCAAGAAGGGAGTGACTAAGCAGGAACTCTCTGAACCTGCCGTACTTAATGTCTCTCTGCATTGTCTACGAAAGAAAATGAATCCATTTGAGTTTGTTTGGATTGTTGTGTTTGTGTTTGTTTGGGTTTTTTTTAAACAAAACAGTGATGAAAGACTTAAGAAACATCTTTAGATCAAAACATTAAACTGAACTACAATCAAGCTCTTCTAGTTGGATTCATCTGGAATAATATTTACTGCTGCTAATGCGGTACAGTGAAATTGTAGACTCTAAAAGAGCAAATTGTGTTGTGAGGTTTGACCAGGAAAGTGTAGTTTGGAATGATTCAGAGTCAGAAATTCTGCATATGCCCACGAGCTCAGCTGGGCTGACCTGAGCACGTTTCGGGTGTTCCTGCAGCAGCCGTCCCTTTTACACCCCGGAGGTGACTGATGCCCGAGTGTCCGGTTTGAGCCATTGGTGAGATAAATACGCAAAGTTGCTTGGGATTGTGCAATAATAAAGCAGTAGATAAACCCCCAACCAGTCCCATTTCAGGCCCATCTTGAGGTTTTGACGGAATTGAACTGGTTCATAGTATTTGTCCCAACTCACTGCGTTGCACTGCACTGAGTTGCACTGAGAGGTAACAAATATTAAATGCTCAGACTGCAAATAGTCTTCCAGTTACCAACCCGAGACTTAGCACTGAAGAAAAAAGAGGAAATAAGAAAGAGTGGGGAAAAAAATGAATCCATTGTTTTCAGTGAAAAGATATTTAGTAGTTTATCACTTACAGTCTTTTTCTCTCTCAGGATCAAAACTTGATCCTTTGTTCTGTTTTTACAGGGATCTCTAACTTCTGCTTTCCTCTTGATTCAATTTACTAGATGTAAATGATTGCTGGTTGAAATACACGTGTACGGTATTCTGTGTATTAGTTGTCTGAGTGCTGTCTAATAAAGAAAGAAATGCATAAAGAGAGGCTTTAATTCTATATAAAGGTTTATCTGATAGGAGCATACCTTCCTTTTAAAATACTGGATATTTCCAAAGTAATTTTTAGACAAAGTGGCTTAGATTTTTTTACCTTCCTGTCTGTTCAGCAAAGTACAGTTGAAGATTTTAAATGGCATGTAATTTCCACCCCACCACCCCCACCCCCGTTGCACTACTGGGAATGGACACAAGGCTAATTAACACTGCATGAATATGTTTATCCAGAAGAATCACATCATGGAAATGAGGTTAAAACCTGAGAGATTTGCTTTATTTTTAATATTTTACAGAAAGTCATGCTAACTGTTCTAAGTTGTTTCTGACAACTATCATCAGAGAGATTATTTCGCTTAAAAAGATATTTTTATTGGAAGTGGAAAGTTGGAGCTTCCGGGTTATTTAGAATATCTTTAAACTGAGAAGTCAGGTCATATATTTTTAACCCAGGAAGTTATTTTGTGAGCAATTGCCTTAGCACACTCCTGGTCTGTAGGATTTTTTTTTTCTATAAATCATCCTATGAAGTGTTTTGGATGGATGAGACAAAGGCAGGTGTGAATACGTGGTGATCCAGGCCAAGGCTGGCTCAGGATGTGCTGAATTTAACTGGGTTCACGTGCAGGTATAGATAGAAAATATGCGGTCGCCGAGTTTTCATATGCTTGACTTCTTTCATTTGTTCTTCAAATGGTTATGTAGGTCCAGCAAGGGAAAATAAGGTACTTCTATAAGCTCTAAGTTCATGGCTATGACCTGTACGTGGTAAACGATGGTTGAAGGGACAGGAGTAGCGAGCGTTGCTCGTGTTTCATGTGTCAGAGGAGCTGTCTGGTTGCAGCAGATGGCCAGTGCACCAGTTGGCGTTTCTCCTTCTCCCCCCCTCGGTTTCACCAGAATTTTCATTCTTAACAAAATTGGAGTCTGCTGGTGTGGTTGTCATTTCATGTGCACCGAGATGAACTTTCTCGCAATAGCACTTTGTATTTCAATTTTATGGGAAGTGAGTTGAAGGCTCTACTCATTTGTAGAATATGAACTAAAGTCCATAAAAAGGCTATGTAACAGTTGGACCTCCCACGCGGCACGGGTCAGAAGATTACAGCTATTAACTTCATACTGCAAGTGTTAATTACCATACACACAATGTGCTTAATTCTCTTTTCATAGATGTTATTGTTTAGTATAATGTACAAGTTTATTTTTGTCACCTAGAGTGGAGTTATTCTTATCTCACTCAAATGCATTTAGGCAAAGATATTGTGGCAAACCATCATTTTTAGATATACTAATAAACTTGCAGATATGTACGGGTGATGGAAACACCAAAGGTGAAGTGAAATGGAGTAATTTACTTTTTTGTGAAGGGAACCTATGGCAGACAGACATACAATGAAGCTGTCTTTATTCTCTCCCTTTGAGGAAATTCAGATTCTGTCAGAAAACATTATTTTCCTCTAAGTTTGATTGGTTTCTAGTGATACCATTCAAAATCGGAAGCAGTGCAATTTAAATGCGTATGGTTACAGTCCTGTAAAATTGATGAAGCCCACTGGAGTGGGGAGGGGGGTTGTTTGCATCCCCGCAAACGGTCTGGCAGCTACTCTTAAGTGCATTTCATTCTTTGGCAAGTGATAACAGTTTTAATTTTCTGCTACTTTCAAATGACTTTATATTGAGGCTTTATTCAAATTTCAGCTTTTCCACACAAAAAGAGTAAGAGTTTTAACTTCTGTGAAGCAAGCATGGGTGCACACCTCTCACTTTGTAATTAGAAGTAGGAAAAGAGGGATAAATTTCAGGGAGGATGTTGCATGTTTTCTAACAGGAACTAAATATATAAAGTGTTGGATAGTGCAAAAGTTCTAAGAAAGGGAAAAACATTTTCGGCACTTTCAGCACTTTGTCTGATTGTCCCTTTGGCATTTTCTGACAGACTCAGATGGAAATCAAGTCGATGTAGCAAAGGTTCTATCAAAGTGCAATGATTGGAACTTTCCTATAGAAATAAAACATTTTTGCAGGTTTTATTAAAAGTCCGGGCTAGCTCATCTATTAATGCTTGAACTTTATGCTTTGCTGTAAATTCCACATATCAAGAAAATGCAAGGGGTCCTTTTTTGACTTTCTGCACACATTTTATTTCTTCTGGTGGTCCCACGTCATTAAACATACATATCTTCTCATTTCATCTGGTTTAGCTTGTACTTGAAATGCGGGGCCTCTGTATTCACGATTCACAAAGCATCCTTCCCGGCAGCCTAAGGAGAAAATCTCAATTGCCACATGCCATGTTAAGAAGAGCGGAGCTGGGGGAAGAAGGGTTGGGAATCTGCATGTCCTTGGAGTTGAGCATCTCAATCCAACAAAGAAAACTGTTTATGGATTTAAGGCAACCATCAGGAACTTGAGAGCAAAACATTGAGTTCTCGGCTCAGCCACGGTACCCAGCTTCACCCCAGACAAGGCTTTTGCCTTCTGAATTTTGTGGTCAGCAGGTCGAAGCAAGTGATTCTCCCTCTCTGCTCTGCTCTGGTGAGATCCCACCTGGACTATTGTGTCCAGCTCTGGAGTCCCCAGCACAAGAAGGACACGGACCTGTTAGAACAGGTCCAGCAGAGGGCCACGAAGATGATCAGGGGGCTGAAGCCCCTCTGCTGTGGGGACAGGCTGAGAGAGTTTGGGGGGGTTCAGCCTGGAGAAGAGAAGGCTCTGCGGAGACCTTGGAGGCCCTTCCAGTCCCTAAAGGGGCTCCAGGAAAGCTGGGGAGGGACTCTGGAGCAGGGAGGGGAGCCATGGGACGAGGGGGAAGGGTTTTACACTGACAGAGGGGAGATTGAGATGAGATCTGGGGAAGGAATTGTTTGCTGTGAGGGGGGTGAGCCCCTGGCCCAGGTTGCCCAGAGAAGCTGTGGCTGCCCCATCCCTGGAGGGGTTCAAGGCCAGGTTGGCCGGGGCTTGGAGCAACCTGGGCTGGTGGGAGGTGTCCCTGCCCAGGGCAGGGGGTGGCACTGGGTGGGCTTTAAGGTCCCTTCCCACCCAAACCATTCTATGATTTCAGTTCCCTCCATATCGTCATTTTTCACAGTGCAGCGTTAGTGTCAGGTTAAATTCATTACTGTCCATGAGGTCCTCAGATACTACTCATAGCCTAATGAGTTCCAAGGTGTAGTGGAACAGTGCAGAACAAAAAGCAGATGGTGGCGATGAAGAGAGAAGCTCAGCAGTATTATTGTATTTAATTTCGAAGCAGTTTAATGATATAGGCCAGATACCACTAAGAAATACTCCCAGAAGAAACTGTATGCTACTTTGCAGTGTGTGCAGGAGGACTGGGTTGCTTCGTTTCTAGCTATTCGGTAGGAATTACAATTGCGTTTTTAAGGTAAGCTTTGGGTTCGTAAGTCAGAAGCATATGTCACGGCGAATACTTTTAGGCCTTTCATCAATCGTGCTCCTCTCAAGATAAAGGATTTGCAAGCAAATTGTCGTGTGACTTGTAATTGAATTGCGCTCTTGAATGTTTTGTCAGGGACTAGGAAGGAGAGCTGTCTTCAAAACATTGTTAATTAAATAAATTTAGATGAAGTGTTAAACAATTTTGGTGTTTCTTGACAATTACATTTTTTAAGCAGTTCTTTGTGTTACCCGAAGGTCTTTTAACCAGCACGTTAACTGTCCCAGTGCACGGGCTGTGTGAAAGCCGAGGGATCATGTTCGCTGCGTTTACGAAGCCTGGAGTCAGATTGTTTTAGGCAAATACAGCATTTTTTTCAGTTGGGTTTTTGACCCCAAAGTTCATACTGCATAGTGCTAACATGCTGGAATATCCCTATTGCACAAATACTATTAATTTGTTTTGTGTGAGGAGCAACGTGGCGCACGTGATTTACCACTTTTAAGTACTATACTCTTACAAAATCCGGAGTGCCTGGATGTACAGTTCTGACTTTGGGGAAAATTGTTCCAAATACGAATATGATCATCGCAGTTTACACGCATCACTTAGTCAGTCGGGAGCACTAGTGCCATGTATGTTATTAGGTGGTGCCTCTCTGGAAAGGACCGTCCTCGTTTTGAGAAGCCCTGGATGGCAGATGAATAAACTCAATATCCGGTTGTGAGCTGCCTGATGGAGGTATGCACTGACCCCTCATCCAGGCAAGCACGCCTCCGCGCACGTTTGCCATGCTGCGTGAAGGATGAGGTGTTCAATTAAAGGGACCAGAGATGTATAGGACAGAAAGGGGTATATTGTCACTGGTTCCAAGTGATGGATTGAATACTTAGCTTCAGTTTTTCTGAATTTTTAATAGGTACCTGGCAGAATATTGGCTAGACTCCGCTGAAAAGCAGAATCTTGCTGAATGCATCTCTCCAGACTCCTGTGCTGCGTGTCTGTCAGGTTTTGAACACTCTCCCGCGTTGTTTTGCAGAGAACCGAACGCTTGGGGCAGCTGCCTGAGCTGGTATTGTGACACTGCGCTGTTGTAACCTGTCACATGTGGCGTTCCGCGAATACGTGTGTTTAGCAGTTTCCCCTTCTTCCATCTTCCACTGAGCTTGGTCCAGAAAGAGCACAACATCTGAAGCAAACAAGCTGTCAGGAGTGTGCTGTTTCTGTGAAAGCTGAAACCAACTGGGCAAGGAGGAAATGCGGGAACCGCTTTGGGTGAGCTCAGACTCATTCATTTTCATAGAATCATAGAATGGCTCAAGTTGGAAGGGACCTTAAAGTTCATCTAGTTCCAACCCCCCTGCCCTGGGCAGGGACACCTCCCACCAGCCCAGGTTGCTCCAAGCCCCGGCCAACCTGCCCTTGAACCCCTCCAGGGATGGGGCAGCCACAGCTTCTCTGGGCAACCTGGGCCAGGGGCTCACCCCCCTCACAGCAAACAATTTCCTCCTAACATCTCATCTCCATCTTCCCTCTTTCAGTTTGAGGCCGTTACCCCATGTCCTGTCATTACACTCCCTGATCCAGAGTCTCTCCCCATCCTCCCTGTAGGCCCCCTTTAGGGACTGGAAGGCCGCTATAAGGTCTCCTCTGAACAACCCCAACTCTCTCAGCCTGTCCTCATAGCATAGGTGCTCCAGCCCTCTGATCATTTGATCATTTTGCTCCTAAAAGTACCATCAACAGTTTGGCTCGTGGTCTAAACCAGCCCTCTCTGGGTACCCACGCGACCACCTTCCCTGCAGTACCCTCATACTGGTTGGAATGGTCCCCCCATCCCTCCACTGAAGTTCAGTCATCCCAAAGTGAGATCGGGGTGTCTGAGAGTTAAAGAAAATTAAGGTCTTCTTAGGCATGAAGGGGAATGAAGCTTTGTCACAGGGAAATCTGAGCCAGCTCCTTAGAAATCAGACAAAATTTGCATTGAACTGAAGCAGGATGTTTCAGTGACGTGTGAATTTTAATCTCAAGTGAGAAGAGAGTCAAGGGCTTCTGGATTCATGTCAAAAAGGCAAACAAACTGTTACATAATGATTTCTTCTCCCATTAAGAAAACATTGCTTTAAATATGAGGGTTCTTTAATGACTGTGTTCGATTGCTTGAGAGAACCTGCGCATAATGAAATCTTCTTAATATACAGTATGAATGGTTCTGTTATCATACGTATTTCCAATTTGTAATTAAGCACCTTTAAAAAAAAAAACCTGCTCACAATTAAAGTGTCAGTGCTTTCTTGAATAGTCTTAATTTCAGTAAGCTTTTGATGCTGTATTCATGGAGGCTATTAAAAGGCACTTAGTCATCCGTGAAAATATATGCGTGGTATATAAGGCCGGAGTCAAAAGGATGGATGAGGAATAGCAGTCAGAGGTGCCAGTTCTCATGGAAGAAGAGATTTAACAATTTCCAAGAGTTACTTCAAAAGCAGCAAAATACGTGTATGTTAATACAATTTCAGATAATTATCTTCCATTAGCTAATTTGGGGCTCGGTAATTAGATGGCTAAAAACTCCAGAACCCTGCACATATTTTATGTGGGCCAACCTTATCAGCAAATTATTTTTATATGCCTTTTCTTTGTGCCAAGTCAAGTATTCTCTTTCTCCTTGGAGGAACCTGGCTGTCTGCTTTGGCTTTTTGCTAGGTGTGCGTTTGTGGGGAGGGGGGGTTCTGTATTTTTAGTTCATTCTTATGTAAATGTTAAACAGATGCTGATTTGAATGGTAGTCTGGTATATTAATTACTGCACGTAATAAATCTCAGAAAATGTAATAAAGGACTAATTGGTGTCAATAAAAGTAACACTGACAAATGCCGCCTTCTATAATGCAAGCAATGTTCAGTATCGCATAAGCAAGAGAAAATCCACCTCCCATGGGGAATACTCTGCCATTTGATTTGTCTCTGGAAGAAAGGCTGGATGCTAAGTAAGACAGTGAACATATGAAGTGCAGGTGTTCGTCAGCCTTGTTGGCTGTTTGTGTTTGGTTTTATTGATTTCTGCTCAGGAGTATTTGTTTTAAGCTCGGGAGAATTTGAGCTGTGATGGCGTGATATTGAAATGAAAGGTGATGGCACCTTGGCTATTTAATTTCTTTCCTGCTGTAAAAGAAATGTATCCTGGGGTGGTGTTCTGGTTCACATTCCCTAAACAGACACAATGCTCAGGGCATTCCCATGGCCTCTGGAGATGCTGGATGTGTTCAGGCACACCAGGTGCTCAACCCAAACCCAAGGGTGGTCTGGAGTGTTGTCTGGGCCTCGTCACCTGCCCAGCTGGAGCCTTCCTGCTGACTTTCCTAGGTTCGATTTCAAATTATGTGAAAAGGGATAAACCTGATGGCTGGTGCCGCAAGATGCCAAGAGCTCGCCTCCTGGTGAAGTCACGATGTTCAACAGAAACGGCTCATCAGGCAACTGTTTCGTATCATACCGTTCCCTTTCTCCAAAGCTCAGGGCTTCTGTCAAGCATGGGGAAGGCAGCAATGGCTTAGAAGGAGGTGCCAAGAGTGAGGAAAGGAGGAAAAAACATAGCTTTTTGAGGTTTTTATTCTGCTTTCCTCTTTCCCGCACTCCAAATCCTAGTGTGTTGACATGTTCTATTTTCGTTACTTTGCCAAAAAGTCTTTTCTCCAAATGTATTAGCACCCAGCTGTCTAGGCTTTCTTACACCAGTCTCTTTTGCTCATCAGGCTCTTGTCATGGGATTTGCTAATAGCTTAAGCATGAGTTATCAAGGTCAATGTAAAAATAATGTTGCGCTCCGAAGTGGAATTTCTTGTTTTTCCTAGCGGCACTAATAAAGGCTCAGTTACAATAACACTGCCTTATCTGCCTTTTGCTGACATCATATATTTCACAGTTTAGGGTAATGTTTTTGACGTGTTCTGTATTTCCCTTTACTTAAGGCTCTCTGGCTAAATTTCTTTCTTGTTCCATTTTTGGCAAGTTTCTCTTGATTCATTAGCCCCGATGCCCGTCCCTTCTCTGCTCCTCGGTCCTTAAGCCCATTTCCACTTCAGCCTTCTGTTTGCTCGCCTGCTCCTGCCCTTAAATAAAACCCCACCACCTCGATGAGATTTCAAATGAGTTTTGCAAAGAAACAGAGCATCAGAGACATGCAGGAAAGCTCTGGGTGCAAAGAGTGAATTTAGCAAGCGGGGTGGTTTACTCTTTATCCGCCAGCCTAATTTAAATGTCAACATTAATTAAATTTTCCCTAAAATTAATCCAAAGCTGACTCAAAACTTGGGGGTTATACGGTTCTTTCTTTCTTTTGCCTTTTCTCCATCATCTTCTCTTCCTCTTCCCTTCTCCCCCGACCCAGTCCCTCCTAGTGGAAGCCTAAAGGTCTCAAACAGACTTATTTCAGGTTCATGAGTTCCCCTACTGTCCATTAGACAGAAATTCACAGCACTTCTATTCCCACCTTCTGCCACCGACCTGCTCTATAACTTCCCCTTTACTACTTCTGCTTAATTATAGCTGTGACGGATTCAGGGCAGAGATGGTCCCATGGCATGTGTGTCGGTACCACACCAGGGATCCGGAGCTGTGGTTGAAATTTTTATTGCTTTCGGTAATTTGTATCCAAGTAGTAATTGGCTGAGGAATGGAGATTGGGAACAGGTTTAAAAAAAAAAAAATTCACATGCTTAGTCCTTTCTTTTTTTTTTTTTTGTTCTCTCCTGGAACAGTTTTCCAAAAGAAATAAGTGCTTGCACTTAAATAAGGACCCATTCTTGTGTTTGTGCAGATATTTTTTTTTTTTTAGATTTTCATATTCATACCCTTGCTCAATGATGCAGATAACTAATTTAGCAAAAAGCATCATATCTAGAAATGGTTATTTAGTATCCTTACATATGTGCAAAATGCTCGGTATTTGGGTCTCTAATTCTGTCTGTAGCCTTTAGCTACAGAAGTATTATTAATAAGCTCCGTGTTGTGTATCTGCAGATGTTCCAGGATCTCTTTTCATGGGGAGTTATATAGCATACTAAATTTTCATGCAAGCAGTCTCTCCACCGCAAAGGTATAAAATCAGAAAACTTGGATAAATCCACCAAGGCAACTGAAGGAATATGGTTATTTTAGGCAATAACTTTAATAGAATGGGCATATACAGAGCAATAAACGTCCCCTCAACTTTACAAAGAGCCTGGCAAGGGTCACAGCACAAGGTGTTTATTACAGTAAGAGTCATTAGTGCTGAAAAGACAGATTTCAAGGCATTTGGATTGTCACTATCAAATGTCATCTTTGATATAAAAATGTAAATTTCACAAGTAGCTGTCGACTCTTTGTTATAATTTAATTATCAGAACAAGCACTTTTTCATTTCGTGGATGCTGCTCTCAGCAAATTGAAAAGGGAGGCAATTAGCAACTGCCGGTTTCCCAACTGTATGGGACTGTTGCAGCTTCTTGTTGTTTTAACAGGTGCTCGAAGTGATGTTCCCTTATGGGATCAGCCGAAAAACCTACACGGTACTGGGGTTCTTCCACTTCAGGCTTAACCACTGATTTAGTGACTTGCCCAGCCTTGTAAATTATGGGCAGCGTTGGAAAGTGAGAGGCAAAAATAGGTACAGGAGGGACTTTGACTTCTTTACCAAATCAGTCTGAGAGCATCCTGCAGACTTAGGGCTCGATTCAGCTTGCTTTGTAACTCTGAGCTGGCTGGACTTATTCTTCACTTTGGCAGAGGTTCTTTTTCTGCCTCCATATAAAACCTGTGTGCATCAAGTATTTCAGAAAGCTGCTGTGAAACTTGCTTTGATACGTTTTCAGAGCCAGCTACTTCATCGAGGCTCCTAATGTGCGTCTTTATCACATCTTTTAAATCTTGGGAGTACTCATCAGTCATTCACTTCTTGATTCGTATTTCCCAGGTAGGGAATTAATTAAGAATTGACTTTGGAACCAGGAAACATGTAACCACTTATTTAATAAATAAATAAAATGCACATTATTGAACCCAATCATGCAGGTGAAGCTTGTCAAGGATTAGCAACGTAACTGATTTGTAGCCTGAATGCTGTCACTAGCTTTAGAGAACCAACCACTTTATGAACAAAGTAATTGACTTCCGCGTGACAATCATGCCTTGTAATAGTTAGCTTTTTATAGTGCATATACATTATTTCATCAGATGTGGGGGTTGCATTTTAAAGGCTAAATTCCGCTTTAATTAACTCCAGTAAAAATTGAAGGTCCCCACTCTCTGAGATTAAAAACACCACCAAAGAAAACCCCCAGACCCTCAGAACCCACCCACTGCACAATAGGAAACCTGGGTCACTCCAGTCGATCCGTCTGTACAGCGTTACGTTATCCAACGCTTTCCAACAGAAATAACAAAATAGCGCCTATTTTATATCAAAGTATAGCTATAGCTGCACTCTTTCTCATTTTCCTTTTTTAGTCACTTGCAAGAGCCAAAGGGTGATGCTTGATGTTTACAGGATCAAAGTCTGATGTGCTTTTTCTTGCTAATACGGTCTTAAGATGTAGTGATTTAAAGCGCGGGGAGGTTTCTGAAGCTCAAGTATTTGTCAGGCAGGTATGTGAGGAAGAAGAAAATCTTTTATAATTTGTATTTGTGTTTCTCTGACATATGCAGTAGATCATGCTGACCGAATGGTTTACAGAAATGGAGCCAAATAACTGGCAATAAAAGTGTTACGCACGGAAGTGCATAAGTGGCACCTGGCAGAAGGTGACTGGCAAAGCATAATAAATACTTGATATGTCCTGTAAATACGTGACACTCGGTCAAAATCCGTTTGAGTCGCAGAGCACCTAGGGTATAATAAAGTTTAACAGCACCATTTCAACTTCACCCATTTGCTTATGATGTTTTATTATTGGGATCATTCAGCTATAGATTTTTGAGCTCTAAATTCACAATTTAAAGCACAGGGCTTCGAAAAGTATCAAAGGGCTGACTCCCTTAGATGTGAAAGATAGATTTAATCTCCCAGTACTTCTAATTTTCCATCCTTTTGGCACAGCTACAACTTGTGCTGAAAGCTTTCCAATGAATCAGCGTCCCCTGGAATGGAAGGAGAAGTTGTTAAGGCTGCGGCCGCATTTGAGCATTGTGTGAAATACTGAGCAGGGTGTGCAAGTGAAAGGGAGAAAAACAAAACAGAGGGCACCCAGAAAGGAAAGAAATGGAGAGGACAAACCTAAAGGGAGGGACCGTTGTTGTGTTGCATTGCACTAGATCAAAGTTGGGGGAAACCAGTGATTTGTGCAATACAATCGGTGATCAAACAAAGCAGCAATAGCTGATTTTGTAGTAACTTGCCTTCAGGAAAAGGCTTCTTAGCCCTCATCGTTAAGGTTGGTACAGGTCATACAGTAGTTCTTTAGAGGAGGGGAATGCTGCGATTAATCAGCTGCTGCTCTCCTGGAGAAAGCTGCAATCAGCTCCCAGGGCAGAGAGATGCTTGGGGAAGCTCTTGCAGGAACAGCAGGGGGAAAGTGCGGTTGAGAAAATAGAAATCAAGAAGCAGGAGCTGCTTTAACTTTTTTGAGCAGAAAGTTGATTGATGTTGAAACAATAAATGCACCCCTGGAGCCAGGGACTGAAATACAGGTATCGATGTGCTGCTCTGTAGATAAAATAGCTTATGAGGGGAAAAGTGGAGGCTGCAGCGATTCTAGTGCCATCTAAGTGTTGCTCTGCAACAAAATTCTTGTTTATTTTTGGAGGTCTCTCATACTGTAAGAAAATATTCCCCGTAAGTCTGTCTGCCCTACACATGCGAACAGGTTCCACAGAGTAAGAAGAGCGCTGTCTTAAATCTTATGCTGGCTCCTTTTGGATTAATTTTGAATGTCTTTTCCTGTTGCTTTCTTCAGTTAAGTAGTTACTGCTGTAAAACACGAACCATGCTCCCCATCCTGGGTGGCTTATTTTTGGAGGTTTGCAATAAAGTGCAGGTAATGTTGAGAAGGACAGTTTCAAAGGTGTGTGCGGTTTTTATCCCGTTTCAAACGTCTAGAGGCCCGTTTCATCTGAAAATTAGTGTGAAGGCAGGCAGGAGTCCCACATATGGACATCACCTGGAAGGATCACAAATGTAACCCAGCATTTGTTAGTGGCCTAGAGGGAAACTTCGCTTGCTTGCTTTTAGCAGCGCAGTTATTCTCCTCCTCTTCTGGGTCAATTATTCACACAGTAATAATAAAAATCTTCTTTAGATTAGCAGTGAAAATAAGCAGGAGGAAAATCTGATATACAAGCTGGTTACACCGCCAGGGTGGGGCTGAAGCTAGTGGAATATTATAGGGACAGAAGCTGGGTCAATGCTATTTAATCTGAACTCAAAAGCTGGCTGGTGATTCTGGACGCGCATGTATCCCTGCACAATTAGATATATGTTTGCCCTTGTTCTGTTTGTGAAATAGCCGAGCGAGGTTTAAATTCTTTCTGCTACAGCAGCTTGTTGCCGATGTAACTAAGCCTGAATTCAAGGAATAGTCTTTAATGAAGTTCATGGACCTGATTATTTGTAGTTGACCGTTAGGAGCTTTGTCCCAGTTCAGTTCCCAGTGGATGATTGTTCAAGTTATGAAACCTGCCGTTACAGTTGGCACTAATATGGGTTGCAGTCATAACACTGTTTCCGATAATTCAGTGGCCTGGGCGTTCGAAGCCCTCTCTAGGCAAATGCTCATTAGCCTCCAATGGTATTTGCTCTGAGAGTAGAGACTCCTTCGGCAGAGAAACTTAGATGAATGGCTAAGTAGTGCAGTGGAAAGCAATGGGAGGTATTTGTGTAATCTCCCTCCTTGGAAAGCTAAATGACAGTGGCACCGCCTTTAACGACATTTCTACAAATATTGAGCTTGTGTGTCAACATGAAGGGACATTTTCCTGGCAATATCTCAGCTGTTTTAGCGCTCTTTGTTGTGAAGCAGCTGGGAATCTGTATGATCAGGGAAACTGTTAGTGTAACATGATGATCGTTTCTCTTCCATCATCCAGTCTCACCCACTTCCCCTTTCCCAGAGGCAGGAGAACCTGGTCCTCTCCTCACTGCTCAGCCCTTGGGGTCATGATGAAGTTCTCGGCAGCATCTTGGCCGAGTCTGGAGGTCCACCTAAGGCTGATCTTCAAGGGCGATCAATCCTGGATGCTACTGGGATGTGTATACTAATTAGCTAAAGGATAGGCTGTGTAGAGGTTTTCTGTCTATACCTGAAGCTGAACACTTCAAATCTAGGCTCGTTCTATTTTATGCTATTTTCTTATTACCCCTCAAGCAGCTTTTGCAGGCTCTACCATGCAGAAAAGCGAGCCAATAAGGGCTAAGTTTGGCAATTCGTTTTCAGTGCATGCAGAATTAAGCACACGCTGTGTTGTGTGGTGAAAACTTGTCCTCATTCAAAGCAGTGGAATTACAACAGTGGACATGAATATGATATTCCTTAGCACATTGAATCCAGGTCTGCTATCTTCTTAGTAGAAAGACTGTAGAGTAAATATTTCCCTCCAAGTTTTCATCTTCTTTCACCTTCTTTCTCAAATCTATTATTTCTGTTGATGCCTTACTTCTGTTAATTCCTGCTTACTTTATTCCAACAGATTTTCCATATGTAGGGAAAAATTTTCCTACTGCATGGCTCTCAGTTGTAACTCAAGGGCAGATTTATTGATGTTTTCCAACCGTATGTTACATATACTTTTATTTATATTTGTGATCAAATACTGGCCAGGTACCTGGTAACTTGAAAGGATATTTAAGCAAATAAATGTCACCCTTACCTAGAAAGAGAAATAGTACTGGAAAGAGGCTAGATTTATTCAAATTTGTGGATGATACATAGAGGATCCTCATGGTTTTTTTATCTTCTTTGCAGTCTGTAGACTTAAAATTGACAAAAGATATGCAAGATACTATTTGTAAAAATAATTGGCCCATGTTTCTAGGGCTTGGTGATTAATAAGTCATGAATCGCGTCACAGGTGGTTTTACATTGCGTATTAAGTAGTTTCCAGCCATTAATTTAAAACAAGTGTCAGTAATTTATAAATAGGAATGGGTGACGGGCAGGGAAATATCGGCTAACTTATTTCCAAGCGAATGAACAGTTTTGAAAAATCCCATCCCAAAAGTGATTTAATCTTTAGAGTGTATGTAATTTTCATTAAGGGAAAAGGCAGAAGTACAGGCAGACCTGCAAGCTGTCAGCGCAGCTGAGTTTGTACTTCTGAATGAGATTCCCCAGGGACAGGCTGTACAAGAAAGAGAAAAGGACATCAGGAGCGGTTCCTCTCTGTGCAGACAGTTGATGTGGGAGGGCAGAAACAATGAAATAATCTGTATGAATGTAGAAGAGGAACGGAGATGAGGCATTAGTGGAGAAACAAGTGTCATCAGGTTTTTTTCTGATTATTTTTTTATTTGAGAGAATAAAATACTTCTAGGGAGGGAAGCAGGTGTATGGGATCAAGGGGAAGAGTGGGCCAAGGGAGGAGAAGGGAGATCAGGAGGTAGGGTGAAATTACTGTGGATGCAAAGGAGAAGAGGGGAGGATATTCCCCAGACTGTGCCGGGGAGCAGGAGAAAAGCTACAGGACGGAAAGAGAGTCCAAGGAGGAAAAACAAGTTGAGTCACTGGCAGTCAGTTTTCTTCTGGGGAAAAAACCCCAAAGCCCATGGCATGTTGCGCTTGAGAGACGGAGACCAGAACGGGGGAAGGTTTGCAGAGTAACTGACGGTGTGACTGCTCTCGGTAATTTATTGAAAAGTTGTTTATTCTAAAGCCCCCCAGGGCAACACGGAGAAGGTTAATTAAGAGCTGTGCTAGGCACTATTCAAGGTGGGACTGTACTTTAAACAGGCTCAAGTAATACAAGCTTTGCTTTAGGAGAGCTCTCAAATAGCTGGTTTTCTTTTTCCCCTTAGCTCTTTCCTCATTCTGTTTTCCTGTTGCTTGCTTTTCTGACTGCACCTTCCTCCTATCCTACCTTTAAGTCTGAGCCCAATTAATACTGTGATGTGTTTACAAACACAAAATCTCCTAGCCTGTTTCCCAGTAATCCCACAGGGCGCGCGCATCGTGGGCTGTGGCCGTGCTGGCACCGGGATGTCTTGCTGTGTGGTGCATTGCCATGGAGATGGGGATTGCCATGGCAACTCGCACCTTTTCGAGGGCGGCAGGGAAGGCTGAATAAAAGGAGCTTTGCAGAAGTGAAATAGCAAAATCTCAGGATCCGATATTTCAACATCAAAAAGAAGCCAAAAATTTTCCTGGTCTGGCATACTCCTCCTTTGCTCTGAGAATAACCAAAGCATTAAATGTTTAAGTAAATGGAGTTTTCTTAGTTTAAGTATTAGTAAATAAAGAATCTTTTGAGCAGGCTTGGCATTCGTACAGGGCTTAACAAAAAAGGCATATATGTGGAAACGCCACTGCAGAACAGCAGTTGCTGTCTGCCTTTCTGCTGCCGGTGAATTTAAGGGCAATCACCTCAATAGATATCATTGCCTCAGTTTCCACAACCATAAAATGGGCATGCAAAGCGGGTGAAAGGAAGATGTTGTTGTGGGAGGGGGCTTTAGGCAATGGGTTGGGGAAGAAATAGCATCATCATCCTCCTTCTTGTAGGAGGGACCTAAGAAGCGCCCGCTGGGCTGTCCTCACCTCTGTCCTCTCGCTGATGGATGGTGGGTAACGAATGGTGAGGAATCCTTAGAGGAGACCTAGTCTTGTGTGTAGGCAACGCAGTAGCGTGCGACATCGGCGTACATGGCTTTGCCCCCTTCCCTTTGGATGAGGAAATCCTCATCTCCCTGCTAGCACTGACAGGTACCGCTTAGCCTTGCTTCCAAAACTGGAGGATCTCTGGGCTCTGCCAATGAAGCACTTGGACATATCAGGGATTTAACGTATTGCTGAGGAAAACCAAAATTAAAATACAGCCCACTTAGTGTATGTGCCAGTCACCGTTTTAAGCTCTGTTAGTTATGAGAAAATAACAGTAGATCATCAAAATTATTTTTTTGTTTTATTTAGGTTAACTTTCTCCAGAATAGAAAAGGTGTTTTCATGTTTTTTCCATATGTGTTTTGCAAGTTCTGAATGCCATTTTAAAATATCAATAAGATTCAGGCTTTAGGCAAAATTACTTTTCAACCACTACCCGGTGTTTGAGACTTTTTAAGATGTTAATTTGTGCCTTTATTTTTTTTTTTAAATAAAAATCCATATGGAGAACATAGGCGATAGTGTTCCAAGCCATACGATCACGAAACTATGTGTAGCCTTTTTTCTTACCTTAAGTTAAAAATAAATAAATCAATAAAAACCCTATACATCTATCTATATATAAATGGTTCCAGCACTAGCCTATCTTTGTGAGAGGTGGACACATGCTATGAAGGAAGATTTCTTTTGTGCAGTGGTAGATATAGGTATTTTTTTTTTGTGGACGTGGAGAGAAAAAAGAAAGGAAAATGCTTTTATGGCCGCCTGTTTTCAGCGAGGAGGGGGTCCTGTCTGAAAGCGTTTTAACTGACAGACTAGCAAGCTGAAGTGTACCACATCTAATTGCAGCCCATCCCAAATATATAATCATCGCTACAGTGGATGCAACAACACGTTTAGTGGGGGCGGATGAGTCTACCGAGACATGAGGAATTGAATCTTGAGGAAGATCTATAACATTTCAAAGGAAAATAATTTCAGTAATGGAAAAGTCAAGGTGACTTGGCCTGCTGGGGTTAATGGTCATGCTTAACTCTTTAGGCATGTTTACACGTTGACGTTAGGACACAACTGGGCAGAAGAGGTGCCTTGGCTTTGCGTCTCATCGGCATCGTACGAGGCACGCTTTCTGTCTTTGCCCTCCTCCTCCTGACTGTTGCTATTCTCTTGCTTTTTCTTCCTCACTTATCCTTGGCTCATACAGTAGAATAACATCTTCCCAACTCCTTCCGTACCTGCCTCTGGTCCTTTACTGAGTTATACAAAACGATAAAATTCGCTTAAAAGCCTGCTCTTTGGGAGGAGTTCCTCCGGAGCGTAGTCTGGATGTTTAAAGGAGTTTGCTGTGTACTGGGGCTTGCTGCAGTCATTTCAATTCAACAAGTTCAGGCTGATGGTGACTGATAAAAGCATACACAATTTAGAAATCTTTAGCACTTAATTCTTAGGAATTGCGGTTGCTCAGCAAATGTTACGGTGTGCCCTTTATTCAGCAATCATGAGCGAGCAGTGAATTGCCAGAAACAAGTTCAACTGGGGGGAAAAAAAAAAAGGCAAAGAAAGGAGGACCCCCCCCAAGTCTAGAAATTACTCTACACAAAAACACATATTTCATTTCACTGTAGAGATGTATTTCAAACCAATTCAGAAAGATTAAAGTTGGCAACTTTGCAATAAAATGATTTTTTCCGTCTTTTAAGTTAATAGCATGACAGATATAACTTTCATCTCTGAGAAGTCGAGCTCTTTTCTCTTTCCCTTTCAAGTGGTATTTTTTTGAAAGGTACAATCAGTTGCTTTTGTTGCAGGCATCTCAACATGTTCTTTCTTGTGTGAGTTAAAATCAATGTCTGATATAATCTCTGCTGGAAGTCAGAAATGGAGCTGCTGGTTGCAGCTACTAAGGGAAATTTTGTGAAGATTCACTCTGGCAGCGTTCCTTTCCAGATGTCTGAACGTCTGAAGTTTTACCCCTAAAACGACCGTGGAAAATAAGTTTTAAGGGCCTGGAGTTGCTACTGGAAAGTTTTCATTTTGGTGCCTTATTTTGATGTCAGTCTCTGGCTTCCATCTCTGCGTGTTAAAAATACTACAGTGGTGACTACTGAGACTTCTGCAGACAAGAAGTTACAGGCCTTCCACATGGGAAGCTGCTCGGTTGTGTTTATTTGTGTTGGCGGGAGAACTTTTGCGGGTTTGGAAAGCCAAGATTCAGGAGATGATGATTGTGTTCACTTTAAAATAAATAAGTAAATAAGAATCTGGAAAGAAGATTCTTTCAAGTGGCGTGGATAGAGTACGTGAATAATTTAAGATGGTTCCCAGGAGGTCTTTCAGACGAGCAGACTCCCAAGCTGCTTATTAAAGAAGAAATAATTCTGTGCCGTCTGCTCGTGGGATGTGCACAGATAGATCAGGATTTTAATGGTCAGGTCCTCCAGCTACTGCTCTGCTAGACACTCTTCAACACATAAAGTTGCATCTCTCTTGGATTGTAAAAGGGATTTGGATTAAGCTCGCGAGGAGAGCTTGGCAGGCTGTGGGTTATTCATACTGCAAGGTGTCTAACCAACAGCAAAATATCATGTCTAATGTTCCACAGCCTGTTCTGCTGCGGAATTAATGGAGGGGCAAAGGGTCATCGTGGTTGCCTGGGAGAAAAATGGAGCTTGCTTTCTTAAAGGCAGTGTGGGACCCTGTGGGAAGGGCCGTCTTCTAAGTGTTGTCACTCAAATCTTTGCTGAGCCTACTTTGAATGTAGCTCAATTTTATTAGCTGCCTTTGAAAACCAAAAAAAAACCCAAACAAACAAAACAACAAAAAGAAAAAAAAAAAAAAGAAAAACCCAAAACACCTGTCCGGGTATTTTAAGGACACTTGTGAGAGAAAAATGAAAAATTGCAGCTGGTCAGATCCTTAATTTTTACCTACAGCCTTGGCCCTAGAAACTGCAATGGTAAAATTAGCTGGACCAGAAAGAGCAAACAAAATAAATGGATATTTTACAATATGTAAACAATTACGGAATGACATTTGGCTTTAGGTTAATTTCTCTGCCTACTCTGGAAAATTGCCATCTGTAAGCAAACATATTGACTGAATTATTTTCAATGATAAAGAAAAAAGGGCTAAAGTACTAGCATTTCAGATAATGACATCAGCATTATTATGGAGGTATGTTAACTTAAATGGCAGGTGGAGAAGTAAAATTAATTTGCTATGGTAAGCTGTACTGCCTAAATAAAGAATTCATTTTTTTGATATATTGATTCTGTGTGGATTGCTTGCCAAGAAGATGCTAACATCAGCTTATCTGAATTAATGCATGGTATTAGAGGAGGAAACCAACATCAATATTCCAGCACTTTGCAAACCACAACGCGCATTTAGTCATGATTCAGATTCATCGTTACGTACTTTCCATTCAGGAGAGCCCTTGCACCCCTCAGGCAATGGATATTAAACCTGGAATGTTTAAATATAAGCCCGTAGGACATTTAAAGACAATCTCTTTCTCTTGGTGCTAGGGTCTGGCTTGTGCAAAGTGGAAGCAGCTCTCTTCTCCAGCTCTTGGGGCCATGTTTTGTGGATTACGTTTGGCCATGGGTCTTTTTTTCCGGGTTGCAGAACTGAAAGAGACCACATTTGGAATCGGCTGAAATCAATCACGTCGTTTTTCCTTCCTGTATGAACTGAAGTACCTACAATGCTGTTACCATTCATGGCATATAGGAAGGATGGTTTTATGGCTGAGATGGAGAAGTGGGGCTTGAAATACTTACTAACATCAGTATTTAACTGCATGACCCTGGAAAAAACAAATCAGAAACACCCTTTTTGATCTGTTTTGTATTTGTACAGCTCCTGGCACAATGCAGCCACAAACTGAAAAGGTGTATGTGTCCAAGTAACAATCCAGAATTCAATAGTGTTAAAATACGATGTAAGTCAAATATTCCAATCATGCAAAATGCTTAATTTATAGAGGGTGAATAGTCCCATTTTACTACAGGAAGACTACTTCAAAGCCTAAAGTTAAGAACAGAATTTTTTTGTTAAGTCTAGACAGTAACAGAGTTAACTCATAAAGATAAAGATCTAAAGATGAAGATAAATATTTTATTATATTTTAGCTCTGTGCTGATCAGGATGGCTAAGCATTAACCATGATAAGCAGGGCTTTGTATTTAAGTGAAAACCCATGAGGAAGAATAGATTTACAGGTAGCTTCCGTAGTTATACTGTAACTATCACTTAGATATTGTCTATGACTTCTTGCTCCATTTCATTTTCAGTATGTAATTTTTAAAGAAAAGCAAAGCAAATTGCCATTTTTGGCTCATCAGCAGCGAAGCACTGAATTTTTTAATGCAAGAAAAAAAAAAAAGAAGCTGCTGGAGAGCAGCGCTGAGTTGCAGCCTGCTCACTGATGCTTGGTAAATTAGACAATGGTTTTCAGCTTCCCTTCATTGCTACAGCTGCTGGCTTCAGTCTGGTTTTGTGGTTTGATTAAAATAACATTTTTTTTTTTTTGTGACTTGTCAATTGTCCAGTGTTGGATAACATAAAGGAACTCAGCCTTTCTTCTAAGCAGAGTCAAGGTATCTACGTAGGAATAAATCACCGAAATACCTAGATAACTGATACAGGAGGAAAACACAATAAAATCTAGCACTTGGGAAAACTTGGCGTAGAAAACCAGTGGAGAAGAAAAACCTGTGGAGGTTTTGTACTGTGCCGGACCCATTAAGCTAACCTGACCTCTTTTGAATGTTTAAGTCTTGTCCCATTGAAAGGGAGGACAATTTGCCACGGTGCCGTCCTCACCAGACACAGTTTAGAAATGTCATGCCCTTTTGTCTCGTGGAATTATCTGAGAATTGTTTATAAAAGCTCTAAAGACAGACTGACAGTAAACTGAGGTAAACGATCACTTGTTAATTGCTAGAAGAAACTAACGAGTATTTCATAGGAAATGCAAATAAAGATGCAAAAGTCTTCTCCAAAGACTGGGATATCTTTCTATTGTCTTCGTGGAAAGCAGCAGTCTTTTTTTGGGCAGGGTGTCAGGTTTAAATAGGCCGGAGAAATGAAAGTTGGGCAAAGAAAGAAATATTGTTCCCATTTTACGGCTGGGGAGTTTTAGCGCAGGCAGTTGAAAGAACTTACACAATCTCGTATAGGAGCAGTCAGAATCTGAATTCAGATTTAGTTCCAATAAGCAGCTTTTATCACAAGATTGTTTTTCTTCCTTTTATAACTTGTAGTTAGAGCATGTGCATAAATAACCAACAGCCCTTTAAAAATGGAATCCCTCCGCTGCTTCTATTCCATTTCTAATTCTAATCCTAGTTACATTGGCCAGTTTATTATCTCAAATATTTACTTTCCACTATAAATGGAAATCACTTCTTTCCCTTCTTCATGTTTCATGGTCATAATATCCTCTAGCGTTTCATTATCTCTTGGTACCTATGATAGATCAAAATCCTATGACGTTGGTCTTTTTGAAATAAATTAAATTGGCTATAATAGGAAACTTAAGTATCTGTAATGTTTTTTTTATAAGTAATGGATAAACTGGACTTTCTGTAGCTGAAATTGATTTCTAAATCATTTATCATGTTATGCAAATTGGTGCAAGAATGCACAGTGTAAGAGTTGGAAAATAACCATCCAGTGTCATTCTGAATAGATCGTATATTTATAGGGACATTGTTCATTAATTTTTGAGAACGGAGTCTGAACTACTATTTATCAGACACATTCTTGGTTCGATGCTAGTTATACTGCCATTACTTAGGTCCTCTAAAACCTTGCTGGAAAAGGGGGAAATGTCAGGGAAATTTGGATCAAATTGATGCTTTAAGTGTCAACAGAGATAAAAAGCTCTTTTAAATTATTGCAATTGTCGCAGACAAAATAGGTTTACCTATAGTATGAATACCCTTCTAAAATATTCCAAGCAAGCGGGAAGCTTCTGTTGGAGTTCTGTAGCTTCAATTACAGTTCCAACATCAGTTTTTGTTGCTCTCATATTTCACCAAAGCATAAGTATTGATCAAAACACAGAAAGTATTGGTGATTCATCTTGAGTCACGGTTTCATACATCTGTTTTGTGCTAAAGTTTTATAACAAACATTTTGACACCGAGCCGTTGAGTTGACTGATAAATATCTAACAGCTTCTCTGTATGCTAAATGTCATAAACTTGATGCACATTATAATTCACTGCTTACATGTTGCTTTGCTGCAAAAACAGCAGAGTGGAATGGGTCGTGGTTTGTTTGCTGCTCCTGAGAACGTGATGAAACGGGACCTCTGAAGTACAGGAAAATGATGGAGAATGGGTTTTTTGGTGAGAGACAGGAGTTGCTCGCTGCTTTGCAGGCAGGGTGGTTTGTATGCACTGATTGCTGTGAATTCTGGTTGAGGCTCGGAATTAAGGTGAAATATTGCGGTGGAAGTTTATATCTTAACTACAGACCTATGCGCTATTGCTTTCAACCCCGGTTCTCAATTGCATTTATCAATGCGTGTCTGGTACGTTTAAGGCGTGACATTACCAATGGAATTGACCTTCAGAGGACACTTTCTGCCTAAAAGCAGCAGAGATTTAATGGAGTTACTTTACTCTGTTGCAGCGGGCATGTTGGTGCAGAAGAGGAGTTCTGGGTGTGCGGTGCAGTGCTAAACTTGAGCACTCCTGCAATCGCCCTGACTCGTGCTGGGGGCTGGCAGAGGACAACGGTCTTGCAAGGGCAGTCAAATTTATTATTTTTACCTTTTTTTCCTATTCTGTTTTTCCTGTTCATTCTCCTGTACTGACTTTCCTATTCCCTTTCCTCTCACAAAGAGTGCGTTGGCAGGATTTTCTATATACGTACGCGCTGCTGTGCGCTGGTGTTTCAGAAGATGGCTTGGCTCAGTGTGGCGAGGCTGGTGCCAGGTTGCTTTGCTCCTCCTTGTCCGTTCTGAGCCTCTGACCGCTTCCCCCAGTGCCCTGACTTCAGGAGGGATGAACTTCGTCCTTATGCCAGAAAGTCGCCTTGTGCTTGAGGAGTGGACCTGTCAAACACCATCCTGGCGACAGAGCTTTAGATGATCTTCTAGGTATTCAGATGGTCAACACTGCCCAAGGTAAGTGACAACCTTAATATCCGTGAGAGGAACAGGCTCAGATCCATCATTCAACACAGATCATCTGTCGCAGCAGCTGGCCGCTGTGGGAAATCCTTAAATCCATTATTGTGACGGGTTTATGCTCATCCTATGTGGATAAGAACCTTTCCTGTAGGTGCAGAAAAATCTGGGCAGCATAAAGACCCAAAGGAAAACCACCAGAAGCGCTTGGCAAGCCAAAAACCCTGTGCTTTTAATGCTTTAAATTTATAGGCCTTCGGAGGAAGGGTGTCTTTTGGTGCGCTAATGTAGACACCTTTCAAAACAAAACTAAGTAGTACCAATAGAGAAGTAATCAGTTCACTGAAAGCAATCAATATCTAAAACTTTAATGCACGCAAAAAGTAACACAGAATATGTAGGATGTGGAATGAGCAGCAAGTTTAAATGTGATTTTTTTTTTCAAAAGCATTTCATTAACTTGATGTTATAGCGTTGTTTTATGCTGGGTTCATTAAGTTACATACAAATTAGCTTTTCGCTTCATATAGACAGTGTGCTTAATGAATATTCTAAAATAGTGTTTTATTAATGTGCCGCCTTAATTAGTGGATAAAAAAGGCTCCAAACACCTTTAAATTGTGTTATTTCCAAGGCAGCATGAGAGAAGCAGAAGGTAACAGTGAATTTCTAATTCCCTTCAGAAAATAAAAATCCAAAGTAATGGCTGCAGCTATTTGTGTCAGACATAAAAATTGATATAACATGTGGTAAACCTCCTATTGGGTATTATTACAAATGATTGATTTCTCTCTCCCCCTACAGTTTAGATGGTGCAGTGCTTACTGTACAAACAACTCATGAAAAGTCAACATGTTTTACAAGTAAATAATTTACAGCCACTCTGCGGAATACAGAATAATATTTTACATTAAGTGACATTAATTAGGGGAGAAATATTCAAACGGTGAAGAACTGGAAGATGACTGTTGCAAAGAATCTTTTTTTTACTTGCAGTCTAAATGCAAATCAGAAGCTCGGAGAGTCACGAACACATTGCTCTTGAGGGAGAAATAATTCCCATTAAGTACCCAGCTCTGAAATTATTGCAGGATTTTGGGAATGCGAGCCAAATTCAAGTCAGTAACAGCCTCAACCATGGCTGTCATTGAAGGTTTTAGACGCATTTTAGTTCTGTTTTAATTACAGGTGACATATATCTCATAGTCTTGGGTCTTAATCCCACAAACACGAAAGCGCGTGGTCATCCTCACCCTCAGCAGCAAACCCAGCGATCAGCAGGAACAGTTTCATAGACCTGGGTTTTTAAGGTCGGTACAGACTATGGTGGTTTAGTCTTCCTCATAAAATGTGTGCTAGAATCGCACTCAGCAGTTCCTCAGTGGATCCTGATGATAACTTCTGAGTGTGTTTTTTCAGGAAGACTTAGTGATCGATTATTTACCGCTTCCCATCCACCGTTGAAAAGCTGTAGCGTTATAGTTTTAGCAAAGACATCTTGTGTGTCCCCTATGGGTTTGTCTCATTGTCTAAATTTGTCTAATTTGCACCCCCCTACTTTGTACAATTCAAAAGTCATTTGATATTAAAAATCTCATTTGTGAATAGATAGATGTAGTTTGTTAATATTGAAAATTCGCAGAGGTTTGGGGTTTTTTTCAGTTTAAGCCTTGCTGTAGAACGAGGAATTTATTCTGCTAAGCAATGTCTGTGCACACGCAGTAAAATCAAAGACCAAACACGTGAGTCAAGTCCTTCACGTACATAAGGGTACAGGAAAGGGCCACCAAGAGGATGAGGGGACTGGAACATCTCTCTGAGGGGGAAAGGCTGAGGGATTTGGGGCTCTTCAGTCTGGAAAAAAGCCGACTGAGGGGGGATCTTATCAACGCTGATCAATACCTCAAGGGGGGTGTCAGGAGGACGGGGCCAGGCTCTTCTCAGTGGTGCCCGGGGACAGGACAAGGGGTAACGGGCACAAACTTGACCGTGGGAAGTTCCATCTCAAGACGAGGAGGAACTTCTGTGCTGTGAGGGTGGCAGAGCCCTGGCACAGGCTGCCCAGAGAGGTGGGGGAGTCTCCGTCTCTGGAGACATCCCAACCCTGCCTGGAGGCGTCCCTGTGCCACCTGCTCTGGGTGACCCTGCTCTGGCCGGGGGTGGGACGAGGGGATCTCCAGAGGTCCCTTCCCACCCCAGCCATTCTGGGAGTCTGTGAATTCCGTTGACTATAGAGGGCTGCATAGGCTTGTGTTGTAGAGGCTTTGACCACGTGTTGTATGTATTCTGACCTACATAGAGCCTGAAATGAGCACGCCATTTGTCTGCTAGACTGAGTTAAAAATCAGATATTCAATGAAAGTCTTTCTCCTTTGATTTTAAATCAGCTTCATACAATTGCTCTACTTTACCAGTATGAATCTGACGAGACCTATTTACTGCAATTGGCTATTGCAACTGGCTATAAAAATAAAAGGAGGTGAGGAAGGGAAACAAAGCCTGTTGACCAGACTTTGTGCACCAAATGTTGATGCATGTCCATAAAAAAAATTCCAGCTGATATCCTGAGGAGAGCTGTTGTGTCTCTGCTCAGCTCTTCTGCTCTAGGAACCTTTGTTGGTTTAAGCCACCTCCTGCAACCTTAACTGGATGAAAGAGAGTGGGAGAAGGTATTTTACCTTCTGAGTGTGTGTGTATATATATATATATATGGCCTTTAGAGATCCCTTCCGGGCCAATACATTCTATGATTCTATGATATATATGACCCTGTATAAAAAAAGCCTATGGCTCTGAGCAACCTGGTCTAGTGGGAGGTGTCCCTGCCCAGGGCAGGGGGGTTGGAACTGGGTGATCTTAAGGTCTCTTCCAACCCGAACCATTCTATAATTCTGTGGTATATGTAAAGGTTGAAACAACAAAGGGCAGTGACCATCAAAAATAGTTAGAAACTTAAAGGGAAAAATGAAGGTGTGATGGTGGGGAAGAGATCTGAACACTGGTTTGGGGAGGGGAGAAACAAGCCTTTTGAGACTCTTGGTTTCACAGTATGTGCTGTGAAAAATACCCAGCTGGTGTTTGAGTTGATGATAGAAAGCCCTGGACACCACATTTTAGATGCAAAGGGATTCTGTTTGGTTGCACCGGATAAATGCTTTCTAAGAAGTTAATAGCATGTGTACATAAGATCTACTGAACTTGCTGAATTTAGTTTTTACAAACTTCAAATTTCAATATCCAGAGTAGAATAAAAATGAATTTATGCTTTTCCTTTCTTTTTATGTGGAGATTTGTTCTATTCTGGAGTTAACTGTAAATCTAATCAAGCAGTATTATGCTCTAAATCATCGCTTACAAAAAAATTGGGGAAAAAAAAAGAGCTTTTTCAAGATTTTTTTTTTCACCCCCACTTTCACCAACTTGTTAGTAATTAGAACAAATAAACACAATTACCTCCAATAAAACTAATGTGCCATTGATGTAGAACAGAAGACTTCTTTCTGTTGGAAATGGGAGGCATGTTAATGACACATAATTTTCTTACAAGCATTGTGACTTATCTGGATGATTTACTTTGGGATTTCCTAGCTCCCTCAACTTCACTCAAAAACAGATTTCGCACATTAGACATAAATTAAGCACTAATATCTTAAAAATAAACACGAACTAAGAAAAAACCTAATATGGCTGCTGCTAATTGCAGTTAAGTAGCCTCCTACATTTGCACTTAATAGTTGGGAACTGATGATGTTTGTACGTTGTGATATTTTAAACGGAATGTTTGTGCTCCCTGTAGAAGTAATTCATATTATGAATGATTGTATCAAATATCTGCTAAAACTGGCAGGATAATTAAGTAACTGTTGTGTTGCCTGACGTGCTACAGAAACCTCTCTGCTCTGCATTGGGCTGGTGGATCTCCAACGTGCGGTAAGAGGCTGCTTATTGCTTGGGTAACTGGGGAAAGGGTCTCTGGGCAAGGGAGGGAAACGTTTTGGGATGATGGAAATGGTGGAAATTTGATTGAGGCCCCTTTCTGCCAGTTCTCCAGATTCTTCCGTGATGCCTGATTTATTGAGGTCAGTGGCAAGGTGCCGAATAAAACACAAAGATTGAAATCTCAACCTTTAACTTGGAAGTTTGAAACAAGTCTCTTGAAAATATCGTAGTTTTTATATTCTGAAAATTTGCTACATACAAGGCAATTGGCCTTAAGTGCCTTAAAGTTTGCAGATGGTATGTGGTCTTTAATGAGCTGGTCCACCATTACATTCTTAAAAATATTTATACTATATATAGCGTACTTGTTACCCAATATAGCTACTTCTCTCTTTTGCAATGCTGGCATAAACTGAAGCCATACTTATTGATGCAATTTCAGCTCTGCTAAGAATTTGCTAGCTGCCTTTCTGCCTAAGAAAGTTGTATAAAAGCAGTAAGTTAATGTTAATTAGCAGTCAATGGGAAAAAAAATAATTGAAATCACTGTTTAAATAATGGATAGAAAGAAAAGTTGAGGGGTCCTAAGCTTTGTACAGTTACGCAGATTAGTGAAAAGCCATTGCAGTATAATATCAGATCAGAATAAAAACGATGTATACCCTTTTCATGGCTATAAATAATTTCACAAGGTTTAAGGCAGTGAAGAATGTTATGAAAAAAACCTTCTGTAATCTCCTGAAGTGTGAAAATTAATCACTCACAAGCATTTGACAGCATGGGCTCCGTACTTATAGCTGGAATCTTTACCTAGCAGTAAAACTCTTATTAATTTTCAATTTTCAATTTATATTTTGCTAATGCTCATTTTTTTGTTTTTTTTTTGTGGTGAGCTTATTTGAAATTTTCATTGACAACATCAAAATCGCACTGGTTATGCTGAATCTTTTAGAGGCTGTTAAGAACCCCTTATGGGCCTCTGATTTTCCGTCCAGCCCAATAGGTTTGTGGTTTTATTTCTTCCTCTGTCTACACGCCCGTTGCTGCTGAGCTGGCTGCGCAGCATCTGCTGGCCTCTGCGCAGCATCCGGTTGAAGTGCCGTGGGAGAGGAGCACTTCACGCAGCACCCGGCATTGTGCAGAGTTAAAATAAGTCTTGCCAATTAACTGTAAAAACACTCTCGCTAATTATCTTCTAGCTATCCATTCCACTTTATTATCCACTAACAGCAACAAAAAAGAATTGTACAGAATCTTGCTTATAAAACAGTACTGTTTCACAGGAAATTAAACTACGTGGTTCTCAGTTTGCCTGTACATCTCAGCGCTGTTTATCTGACTTTTTAAACATTTCTGTGCAGTCCTGGGCTTCTCCTCCCAGCACCTTCAGCACACTTGGCCTTGCAGAAACTGGTGCAATTTTAACTTTTCTCATCTTGAGTGCTCTTTGTTTCGCTTATCCTGCCAGCCTTCAGAGGCAGTTCGTTTTTCTCGAGGCATCACCTTGAATTTTCATCAGCCTTTGCCAGCTGTGGAGGAGGGATGTTGGCATTTACAGTACGGGCCCGGTAGAGCCCACTGCTCCTTTTTTCAAGGGAATGTGAGATCCGTTTGCCAGTTCATGACACATATTGCACTATACTACTGCCAGTGTCCATAGATGACAATCACTGCAGTCTACCTACTTCAGTAAAACTAATAATCATACTACAGCCTTTTTTTTTTTTACCCATTCCAATCTTTCAGGGCAAAAATTATGCTTAAAATATTGCTGATTTTGCTTGGATAGGTTGGATCAGTTCCTTTTTTTTTGAGCTCTCTTTTTGGAGAGTTTTTAGTTGCATCCATTTGTGCCCTTTTGCCCGTTTGCTAGATTTCTTGATCCTCAAGTTTCATGAACTGCACAAACTCCAGAGGACAGTTATCTGTGTGTTCTCCGTCCTCTGGAGCTTGCCTGTAATAAAGGTGGAAAACGCTGCAAGTCTGATTTTGCACAGTGCTAAAAGAAGAGTTGGTTTTATGATTTAGGCACTAAATTGGCATTTGATTTCTGAGAGGAAAGCCAGAGCCCTCCTACAGGGTTTCTATGGGATATCAACAAGCCAACTAGACTAAGATTTTACAATAACTTAAAAGCTGTGAGAATTGCAGTGAAATTCATCCCTCTGGGTTTCTTAAATGCAGTTATAATTGCATATACCTCTTAAATATAAATTCTTGAAAGAAAAAAAGTACCTAGCCTTAATTTTCTTGGTGTCTCAGACATTTTTCTGCCCACTGTTCTGAAATCATATACATGCAGCAATACCCTGGTTATATCTATGTGCGTGTTCATTGATCCACTGAGTAAGCGGAAATTACGAGTATTTTTTAAGTTTATAAGCATTTCTTCTGCTAGATATCAAAGCTGTCCTGTGAAGATGAAAAGCCATTGTAGCTCTGCTATGTCAAATATATATGAATTTATCTTTATATTTTCTAAAACTTTCTTGAATTAGCACTTTCGGGGTACTATTGTGTCTTATGGAAGAGAAAACCGTGGCTGAGGTAGAGGGACTTAAAGGCACAACATCAGCAATTAGGTGGTGGATATTTTTTATTTTTATTTTTTAATGAGAAGGTCTAATTGAACAGCTCTAGAGGTCACTGTGACCTTTTGAAAAGCATTGGTCATGTACCCACCTGAGTGCTGCTCAAAACTAGCTGCAGTACTGCTTGGAGTGACAAATGGCAGAGAGAAAAACAGGTTCTGTATATTCATAACACAATAACAATGTTTTAAATGCTTTTAATTGCAGACCACATATAGGGAGTTTAAGACTGTGTGTGGGTATGGGTGTCATCTATGCATTCTTCTAGAAGCAAACCATCCTACCCCAGAAAAGCAAAGTCTAAACGTTTCTTCCATTCATTTAGCACACACAGAATCAGGACCTCTGGAGATCATCTCCTCCAAGCCCCGGCCAGAGCAGGGTCACCCAGAGCAGGTGGCACAGGGACGCCTCCAGGCGGGGTTGGGATGTCTCCAGAGACAGAGACTCCCCCACCTCTCTGGGCAGCCTGTGCCAGGGCTCTGCCACCCTCACAGCACAGAAGTTCCTCCTCGTCTTGAGATGGAACTTCCCACGGTCAAGTTTGTGCCCGTTACCCCTTGTCCTGTCCCTGGGCACCACTGAGAAGAGCCTGGCCCTGTCCTCCTGACACCCCTCCTTGAAGCATTTATCAGCATTGATAAGGTCCACCCCTCAGTTGTCTTTTTTCCAGACTGAAGAGCCCCAAATCCCTCAGCCTCTCCCCATCAGAGAGATGTTCCAGTCCCCTCATCCTCTTGGTGGCCCTTTGCTGTCCCCTCTCCACTACGTAGTGTTGATCTACATATAGCCTTACGCCAAACGTTAAACCTCACACGAGAATCTTTTTGGTATTTTTGATTTTTTTTTATGTATGTTACGGTTCTTCCTCTTGCATCTTTGGAGATGGGTAAAAAGAGATGGATGCATTTCTATAAACATTGTTGTGGAACAGAAGTTCAGTCCCTATCATATGACACTGCATTCTGTACTTTTTAATTGGTGCTCCATAAAAGCAGATGGTGTAGAAGCCTTGAAAATTCGTTTTTAAATTTCACTTCTTCAGATCCATGTGGTTGATCTGAGGTCTCATGTGTTTTCCCAGAGCTCTGAAAGGAAAGACAAAGAAAACAGCCTGTTGAGGAGACCTGTCTCCATAGGAAACAAGCAATGAAAAGGTAACCTGTAGAAACGAAAAAGCCCACCCTTAATCTACTTTACATTCAATGTAGCTAGGAGAAAGTATGTTCTCATACCTATTTTATTAGCAGAATTAGGGAAATGACAGCAGTTACAAATCGGAATGCTCCCAGTGTTTTGCCTAGTTCTGATTTGCAAGAATGGAAGCCTAGAATAGCTTGATGTTTTTAACACTGTAATTAGGTTACAAAATTGGGCCTGGGATGCTAATGAGTCCGGGTTTCAAACCACAAGTCTTCCAGTAAGGAAACTGAGTAGCTGAGGAAAATAAGAAAAAAAAACCAAAACTGCCCAAGCGTTGCTCAGCCTTATCTATCTAAATTGTAATGGTTTTGAGATCCTGAGTGTTATTTTTTTAACTAGCATTTTGGTTTCTGTTCCGAAAGGTAATAGGTAGACATGCTTCATGTCATGATGCACCTCTGTATACATGTTCTATCTTTTCCCAGCATAGATAGAAATAGGTTTAACATCTGTGAGAATTAGCCACTTATCAAATAAACGAGACAAAGGGGAATTTAGGTGTACTCCAAAGTCACAGTCAGACCTGATATATGGCAGAAAGGTTTCTATCTGTTTTTAACCCTGCTTTTTGGCTAGGGATGTGACAGTGGGGATTTTGTTTCAGGATCTGTGACCTTGAACAAGGGAGTTTGTTAAAGGAGTCTGAACTGTATCATTAGCAGAGTTTCCACACAAGTTTTCATGTTTATAAAAGACCTGTATGCATTTAACTGGCACTAGAGTGGGTGGAAGCTGCTCACGCAGGCCCAATTGTGTAAAAGCTCCCAGCACCGCACAAGTTTTGGACTCAGAAAGCTAGGTTGCTGGGTTTTGCAGAGTTAAAGCCTGATCTAAGCTTTAATATTTTAACAGTCCCCAAACTTTAAGGGAGGCTGGTTGCAGGTCTGAATTTCATAGCCATGCCAAGCCAAAACCCAGAGTCTGAGGCGCCTCAGTTTCACAAAATTGGATTCTCCTTTGAGCTCATACCTGTGAAATTCCAGTCCCAGGGACACAATGTGGCTTTTGCTACTAATGTGGGTGTGAGAATTATCCTATAATCACTCAGGGATGCAATCTAACCAGAGGTCTTCAACCCATGCGATGGTTTGAAAGGCCATTATAGAGAGGTTGGTGCTGGTCTCTTCTCACAGGTAATTAGTGATAGAACAAGAGGGAATGGCTTCAAGCTGCAGCAGGGTAGGTTTAGGCTGGACATTAGGAAAAAATTCTTCCCAGAAAGAGTGGTCAGACACCGGAACAGGCTGCCCAGGGAGGTGGTGGAGTCACCATCCCTGAATGTGTTTAAGATTCATTTAGATGTGGTGTTAAGGGATATGGTGTAGGGGAGAACTCTGTAGAGCGGGGTTGATGGTTGGACTCAATGATCCCAAGGGTCTTTTCCAACCTAAACGATTCTATGATGTATTTTGTTGTCTCTCTTCTGTCTTTGTCCTTCAAGCAAGTTTGTCGTCACCTCTTTAGGTCCTGTCTCTGCTATAAAAAGGACCATCTGTGTTATTGTTCCTCTTCAACACCCACTTCATACAGGTTACACAGAGACTCTCTTCCTACTCATCCTTTTTAAGTCTAAGATCCACTGGGAATGCAGTTTCTTGCTGAGATACGATGCATAATATATTAGTCAACAAGTGTGTGTGAAGCGCACACTGTGGCGTAGCCGTTATGGTACCCAAGGGAGCAGCCTTGCCACACAGCCACTCTGGAATTGATGGGTTGGAGCTATACCTATTATAATAAACTGATTATTCCTATTAAATTAGCTTGAACATCCCTGGGAAAATCCATAATGCTCCAACATTCAGCCTGTCTTCGGAAGCGCAAGAGGCATGGGGAATGTCAAAGGCAATTTATTAATCTGTAATATGTTTCTGAAGGTTGTGTCTTGGATTCTTTATGTCCACAGTGTCTGGCTGCACAAAGTAATATAATGACGCGGCTGCTGCACGCTGTCAGGGAGAAAGTCTTTAGTTATAGTACACCAAGGCGCGCACAAGAGAGCGGCGAAAAGGCTTTGCTCTTTATGGAGCTGTTTGGGAGGCTCTGCCTAGTGTGAGGTGAAACATTCAATTCAACATCCAATGGCGGAGTTGGCTGGCAGCGGAAACTTTTGATTTATTCCAAAAGGATAAAGATATGAACATGTTGCTAAAGCTATGAGCAGCCTGGTTACTGTACAGGGAGAATAAGATATGGGTCGGTATTTGGGCCTTCAATAACATTTCAGATCTCCGTGTTATCACTGTCCATGCTACCGTGGGGAAACTATTTAGGCTTGGTTTACATGACAAAGTCTTTGCCTGAACACCTGGTAAAGTCTTAGTAAAATATGGAACACATCTGAGTGCTTCTGTATCCTTCCAGTGTCCTTTTTATATAGTATCTCCCATCCAGGAGACTACTTCTACCTGTGAATACAGAGATATTATTGTAAAATATTAACTTTTAGGCCAAAAGCAGGTGCAGCTTATACCTTTAGATCTTTCCCTTTCCATCCTATCAAAGCCTTAGTGTTTTGACAACAGCTTCTGAAAGGAATCAAAGCAGCATTTTTAGAGCGTGGAGAAAAATAGGAGAGAGAACGTCTGATTTTTCTCCTCTTCCTGCCAGCACGAAAATCTGTTCCTCAGCTTTTTATTTCCTTGCCCTCACTAATGACCTTTCTTTCACTGCTGGTTTCAAAATCTTGACAGCTCATTAGAATCAGGAGAGACTTTGCATGATCAGAGTGATAATTTTCACATCACTTTGTGGCTGAAAGTAAGTTTAGGAGCCTTATTTATTCAAATTACAAGCATGAAGGACCACATGGGAAATATGGAGGAGTGCCTTCTGTAAATGACAGCTTAGGGAGAAGTTTCAATTGCATGAGACAGCTGTATCCCAAAACTTAATCTAATTACTATAGTGTAGTGAAAAATGTCACCCTGAATAAAAACTGATACCATCATACGTGTTCGTGGGAAATTTTGACTTACATGTGGCTGTGTTCGGGATAACCTTTACGTTCTAAATCCAACTTGGGGCTGATGTAAGGCTTTTGGAATTAGAGGAATTTGAGCATGTGGAATCTTGTCCTTGCTCTGAGCAGATCAGCTCTGCCTGCAGCTGTACAAAGTTCAGAATAGCCCTTCCCTGGAACTTCCTCCTTAACATGCGTAAGAGCACCAGTGGTATATAAACCTTTTGTTTTGTTTCCTTTTTCAAAACCCATATTTCAAAACGTTTTCCAGTTGCGTTTCAGCAATGTGAAAAGCGAGGGGAAATTAGTCAGAGCGCTGGTGTGCCGCCCCCATATGCTTTTTTCTGTTTTGTTGCACATGAACAATTGTACGATGACTTGAAAAGTTGAGTTTCTGGAAGGCCTTCATTTTCAGCTGCTGGTGTATGCCAACGAATCTGAATATTAAATCAGATGGAAACCAGCAGCTTGAAAACATGCAATCTGCTCTGTGCTGAAATGCACATCTGTCTGATGTGTACTGCGGATCTTTGGCTCCCACTAAGGTTGTTTGAGATAACAAAAGAGCGTGTTTTGAAAGCGCTGAACGTTTTTTTTCCATTTTGGCTTTTTCTTATTTTCATGTGTAAAATGCTGAATTGACTGTGCGGGAGCCAACAGCTTCTTGATTTTCCACAAAACCAGATTTAACAGACGATAGAAATGCCGGTTCCCCTTACCCTGTTGAACCAACGTGCTCCCAACCTCGTGGTACTGCCAGCACCTTTCCTCCTGGAACGTTGATGGAGAGAAATACAAATATCATTGACTTCCTGCATTTGCTTATTTCCCAGTGAATTTGGGAGAGTGAAGGACATGCTCAGCACCTCAAGGACTGATCTCGAAGAGAGCCATCAAGCAGGCACTGCGTACGTCGGTGGGCGAAGAACTTGGGAACTGATTTCTGCTAACAACAGGTAAAAGCTGCCAGGGTCTGTTGCTTCCCTGGGAGAATCCACATCCAGCTTCTTGGTGATAAACAGTTTAAGAATAACGTTTGCGTGCAGCAAGGAGGGAGCAGACCTGCATTTCGAACTGCTGGGGAGGCCCGTAGGCCAGCCTGGTATTTTTAGTCAAAGCATCCTTGAAAAATGGAATTGGTAGAGATGCGTGTGTGCTTAGACTGCATCCAGTGCTGATGATTTTGGGGGGTTTGCTGCTGTACAGCTCACATGGCTGTTGCAGGTACCTCTTGCATAACTAAATTTTCCACATGGAAGTGTACCGAGAAAAAGAAACTGCAGAAAGACCTTGTATTTTGATTTTATTTTTTTTAAATAATATCTGGATTTCTACAAAGTTCGTAACAGCTAGTCCAAGGACCCCTGAGCGGACAGATTAATATCATGTAGGGAGGCTGGATGGCATTGCTGAATCAGGGCTTCCTGTGTTTATAATTTCTGCTGTATAATGGCAGGTTTATGCAAATTGCTAGCAAGTGGGGATGTGCTTTTGTTGACGTGAATCTATATCAATGACTGAGGGCTCAAGCAAAGCTGAGTCTTGAAAGTGGCAGTCTGGAGACCGGATTCTTTTTTCTTTTTACCTCTGTGAATTAACTTTATTAGAGGCAGACACTGCAAATATATACGTGAGAGGGAACATGGAAGCTATCTAATAATTTTCAGCCCAACCCATAAGATCTGAAGGGGTTTGCCCAGCTAAGTGTTTTGCTCTTGGACTTGACCCTCCCAGGCATTGAGCAAAGGAGAGGAGGACTCGAAGGAGCTCAAAGTTTCCAAAAATAAGACTTGCTTCTGCTCCTGCTCATGCCAACAGCAGAACTTGCCTTGTTTCGGAGGCCAGCTGTAGCAGAAGCCAAAAGCGAATGGGTGCACATCTGTGGCAGCGTCACGCTCTGCAGATTGCATCAACATCCAGAGCCGTGCCGCAAAAGATCGCTGTGGGGGAAGGAAGACGATGAGAACTGAGCTGCTGGCTCCAAGACCTGAGCTAAAAAGTCCCTTTGGCTGCGGACAGTTTATCTGCTCAAATGCCGTCCAGCCCTGATGCCAGCAGTGGTATTTCAGTATCTCAGTGCCCTGCGCCAGGTGCTGAGGGACAACACTGCTTCTGGTACCAGGACCACCTTCCAACTAGCCTGTTCCCATTCTTGCCTTCAAGTTGTGGTTTCATTCTCGTTTGCGGCTGGCAAATCGTTAGCATAGAATCACAGGGTTGGAAGGGACCTCTGGAGATCATCTCCTCCAACCCCCTGCCAGAGCAGGGTCACCCGGAGCAGGTGGCACAGGAATGCGTCCAGGCGGGTTTGGGATGTCTCCAGAGACGGAGACTCCACCATCCAGCCTGTGCTGGGCACCACTGAAAAGATCCTGGCCCCGTCCTCCTGACACCCCCCCTTGAAGTATTTATCAGCGTTGATAATGTCCCCCCTCAGCTGTCTTTTTTCCAGACTGAAGAGACCCAAATCCCTCAGCCTTTCCCCATCAGAGAGGTGTTCCAGTCCCCTCAGCATCAAGATTTTATCTGTGTTAGAGTTTGGCCAAAGCTTGAAAGTGGTTTTTTCTTTTCTTTTTTTTTTTTTTTAAACGTATAGTAGAAAAATGTTGCCTTTCTTGGTGAAGAGCTGTGAGCTCTCACATCCAACGTGGATGACGCACCACATGCTTCATATATAGTCAACTATCACCTTCTCAGGGTTAAATCCTGTCTCTATTCTGGTCTCAGTGCAGCACTCCAAGTTCAGAAATTCTGATTGAAAGCAGTGAGATGTGGTCTGTTTAGAGTTGTATACGGAATAGGTATTAAGCCTTATGTTTTTGTAAAATATACGTATGTGTAGGTGTGTACAAAGGCACATTTTGTACGTGTGTGTGTGTACTCACATGCACACTTCCTCTAGTTTTAAGTCACGCTTCTGGTAAGAAATGCAACAAATGATGTTGGTGATTCACTGGGTAACGTGGCTCTCCTCTTGTTACAGATACTCCTTCTGTATGGATGGATGTACAGAAAATAAAAAGTACATTTCTAATTTGCAAAAACTCAAAGGCTCGGCCATAAATTCTCTTGTTCCAGCAAACTAAACTACTCTATTACATGCACACAGCTGTAACTGCACTCTGGTGTGGTTGTGTCTCTGTTCCACAGCGACTATTTTGTAAGAATAGCTTTATTTGCCATTGCTAATGGCCAGCACGGATATTTACCAGATATAGGCATTTTAATTTCTGCTCTATTACTCGCAGCTTCCCTGCACACTAAAAATTCCTTTATTTATGTTGCAGAAAATGTGGCTGAGGACTTCTCCCATGGCTCTTCTGTAGATGTCAAGCCTCGGACTACACCAACGTTGTATCGGAGGTATACATTAAGCATTGCTTCATGTTTCCAAAGCCTGCATGAGTGTATTCTGATGATGAAGTTAAGCCATATGAAATGCTAAGTTTACTGGAGGGGAAGTACTGCTGTTTTGGCTAACGACCAGTGTGTGTAGCTCCTCTGCAAGCCGCTTGACTGGGTAATTGTCTCCAGCTCTCCTGTTTCTGATAATATATGTACAACATAAGGTAGTTGATTTGGAGCGGTCTGTAGATTGGAGGAAAGGTCTGCGTAACATAGCTGGTGTTACCACCAGTGAGACCAGTGACAGTCTTTCTGTTGTCTCCAGTAAGCTTGGGAGCATGTCCCCTGTAAGAAATGCAGAAAATAATACTGGTGATTCAATAGGTACCACGACTTTGATGTTGCAGAACTGCCAGAGCCATTCCAATCGCTGGATAATTAGGTGTCCCAAGGCACAGTCAGAAATCATTATGTAGGCTTTGATAACAGAAAGCCTCAGACGTAACCATGTGGAGCTGGGACGTGTAGAGGTGTGTGTGTGTGGCTAAACATTCAGGTGTGTTAGTGGGATCTTCAGGAGCACGTGATTGGGTGAGGTGCCAAACTCCATAGAAATCAGTCCTGGATTAAACGTAGTCTTTGAACATCCGAGACATTCAGGTTCCTAATTCCTACTAGGCATAAAAGTGTCTTACTAGTTAGGGTCTCATGGAGAGTTACGCATGCGATCTTTGGGAATATAGGTCTGTTCCTGTATTTTTTTTCAGGAAGTCCACAATGTGCCCTTCTGCATCTTTCAGAGTTTAAATAATTTCTGAAACCTAAGTGAAACCTATCTCCAAGAACACCACCTCGTATGGCATTTATACTCCCACTTATAAAACCTTTGGGGTAAAATGTACTCAATACATGTAGTAGTCGTTGTATTTTGTTTGGGTTTTTTTTTTAAACTGAGTGTACTGTGAAGTTGTATAGGTATATCCATAGCAAATTTCCCAGAGCATAGCTCTGGGAATGATTTGTTTTGTAAGGGACCCTGAGTATGGTTTGGGAAGTTAATTCTTTCATTTAAAGATGAGCAACACTGTGGACTGTTGCTGTTTAAAGTGTCCGATGCGCTGAAGATCAGACCCTAATTATTAGTCTCTAAGCTCCACTGACTTCTGAGTTATCTGCTCCAGGCGTCGTTCGTTTGGTACATCTCTGACCTTGGTTCATTTGACTGATAACAAAACTTGGGGGGAAAAAAAAGAAAAAAAAAAAAAAAGAAGAAAAGCCCAGTGAATATAATTAATATCTGCTTATTAACAAAATTGTTTATGGGAGAGCTGACTCGAATTCAGTTAATGGCTGGAATAAGAGAGAGAACCTTGCCTAACGGTTGAGGTGCAGCTACTCCAACCTGTTTCCAGGGCTCGCTGCCTGCCGTGGTTTTGGGGCTAAAATGCTGAGTTGATGCCAGCGGGTTCCAAGCCACGGAGCTGTGCTCATCTGCCTCCACTCTCCTGTCAACTCTCAACCTGAATTTACACCTGCAGGACAGGTTCATCCATAGCGTTGCTTGGTGGAGCTCCCCTTGCAGTGTTAATCATGCAATTCTCCCAGAGCATGAATCCGTGGTGACTCTGAAGATAAATTAGTTACCCTTGCACTTGCCTTTGGCCTTCCTCTGTCGGTTAAGGATTATCTTGTTCCCCCCTCTTCTCTTCGTGGATCAGAAAGTCAATTGACTTGCTCCCCATCAGACTTGAAATCTATAGGAGGAAAAAAAATAATCAACATTTGGAAAGCTCGGACTGGAGTTTAACCAAATTTCTTTCTTGTAACTTTGCAGCTCAAGGCGAGTGTTTAGTTTCCCTGTAACGTTGAGAATCCTTTGTTCAGTCTGGACTATCAGCTGAAGCTGGTTTATTTCCCAGACTCTCACTTATTTTGTGTGGGTTTGGGTTGAAAGAAAGTTTTTATTGTTTCTCTGTTTTTGTTTTGTCTTGGATAAAGATACATTTATGTGAGTGAAAATACTAATGTGACTAATATACTAAATATATGACTAAAATATTAATATAACTATAGGCCAACCTATACATATTGCTGTACAGGTCTTTCATTTCCATACAAGAACAAAAAAAAACAGTAGGAAGGACCTTTGTACTGACTGTATCTTATCTTTATTAATGCAGCGTTGTTATTGTGCACAGATAACTCCCAAGCGGCTAGAGACAGCTTATGTGGTAGGACGAAAGCATCAGAGGGGTGGCTGGTAGGAGAAAAGATCTAGTTGTACTGGTTCTTCTGGCTCTTTTCTGGAGAGCTGGGTTGTAGACCCTTAAAACACAGGAAAACTTTTGCAAGATTGGGTCCAATCCTCTGAAATGTTGACCTTTCCCAGATCCTCCCAGTTGCCTTTCGGGGTACGGAGCACAGCAAACCCCATGACGCCTCAACAGAGGCATTAAAGTTATTCATTTAATTCTGGATCTGAAATTACAGAAGGGTTTATCACAGCTTCCCAGCTTAGTGAGCTCTGCCTTGAAAACTCCTTGCCTAATGACCGTCTCCCCCTTGCAGCTGGTGGAATGGCATGAGACAAGCAGTGTCTGATTTGAGTTGGAAAGGTGTAAATTTTCTTGGCTTTGACGAAATGGTCTCTCTCACAGCTGTGTTGCTGTGCACTACAACTGCTGCACCTGCTGCAGCACAAGTCCCCGAGGTCCGTGAAGCATCGCCTGTTTCTCAACTGCATCGAAAATAACCCAAGCCCTTGGGTCCTTCAATCCAGAATGATTGGGAATGTTTTTGCAAGAACACAAGAGTCGCACATCCTTGTAAGCAGGTTGTATTTCTGAAGGGATTAGAAAGGATTATGATGAGTTACTAAGATCTCTGCATCTTTACCGGGCCTCTTGCTGGCGTAGGTTTTATTGGTTTAGAAAAGTCTTCATGAAAATAGCAGATTTTCCCAGAGACAGCAGGGAAATTAGTATTCCTTTTGCAAACATCAAACTAGCCTACTTTGTTACAATTTCATTGTAAAAAGTCTGCTTATGGCTCTCTAATGAACACTGGTTCTGTTCCCACAAAGTGACACTTGCTGAATAATGTGTTACAGCGCTCGGTGACTCCTTCCCAGAGACTTAGCATGAAATCTGCAGAGATAATTACCGCAGTAGGAAACGAACACAAACAAATGCAGTTTACTCTTTGTTTTAGCAACTTTCTGAGATTGCAAGATTGCAATTGCTTCCCTCTCTGTTGCCAAGTACATTTTTCCTATTCTTTTTTTTGTAGTATTGTTAAAACAATTTGATTTTGATTCATATGATCTATCCACCTACTTGAAGATGATGGCAACAGTCCCACTGAGTTAAACTGGAGCTACAGCTTCATCCACAAGGCAATTGTTGTATGGGTTGAATTGTAACCAATTTCTCAAATCACTAAAATTGGTTGTCCCAGACAAGCACTAGGATTAAATTCATCCCGTCTGATATTAGACGTTAATGTAGTCAGCCTTGCTTAACACACTCCTACATCAGGTCTGACTTGCCTGGGAATTGCCTCTCTCGTCATCTGCTGTTGAGTGAATTTATCATGTGCAGCTTCCTAATTCAGGTGACTTGAGTCCAGGAGCAAGTGTGAATGTAACATGAAAAACTCACCTGCTGCAGTTCTTTCAGTTCCTAAAAAAACCCCCCCCAGAGATATATAGGATGATGCTAACACGGCTGGTGTGTTTCTAAAGCTGCAAAGACTTCTGTTCTCCAAGGTTTCTCTTTGGAGGAGTGGGTTCACCTTCTTGCCGTGCTTTTTTGGTCTTTTAGTTATGGTTATTTTCGGGTTCTCTGTCTTGGAGCGACTGTTTATCTCTTTCCTTTGCAAAAAGAAAAATATTCAAGGCCTTACTACATTGTGTTCTGGTTTTTATTATTTCTTCTAACAAGTTAATTGAATTTGTTTAAAAACAATAACAACAACAAAAAAGAAACAAACAAGGCTTTAAATCTTTAGATTCAGTTTTCTATCCCTAAAACTTTCCATGTATTAGGATACGGGGGAAAAAAAGCTGGCAAGTAGGACATCACAGGAGGTTGTAGTCTCAATGTAAATAGGATTGGCTTATATTTCTTCTCCCTCTTATATACGATGTGATTTAAGCAACGTTGCAATTATTTCCCACTACATGATGTTTCTAGCTTTGCAATCAATGAAGTATAATGGATTGGCCATAGCAGTTTCAGGGGAAAAAAGACACACACAAAAAAAACCCTAGAAGAGGAAACCTTTGAATTTGATTCTGATATAAATAACGCTATAAAGATGGTGCAAAAATAAATGTTACTATTCCATTTAATACTATGGTATTAAACACGTTCTCTTTACTGCAGTTTGTAAGTCTTTTGTATAGTCTTTATTTAATGATCTCTTCCACCATCTTTTTATTTGTTTTGGATTACGTTTTCAGGTGCTAGTTGTTGATGATCACCCCATCATTAGAAAGCTAAACTCCTCTGCAGTTGCTGTTCTGGGATCAGGCAGCTTCTCTGCTGCTGCAAACTGCCACCATAAAGACCAGCATTTGGCCTGTGGTTACGGGGGCTTCACAAAGACCTGGCAGGTCTCTTTGCACTCTTACACAGAGTGAAATCGGAAGAGCTTCATTTTTGTTTATCTGCTTTCATAGGCAGGTCCCATATTTGCAATATTCGTAGAGATATCAGTGGAAGTTCTCTAGGAATGTGTTTGTAAGAAAACATTGAGGAATAGCTTTGAGTTGAATATGAAGGTGTTTTGCTGCAGTGGAATTGCAGAACGGACTTTGAGTCATTTCCCTGTGCAGTCTGTAACACGACCAGGAACCCAAATCCCATCTCCTGAACCCCAGTCCAGCGTTTTAGCCCAAAGGATTGGTCTTATCGCTGTTTCCCGTTGGCCTTTGTCTTTTCGGTGGATTGAACCGAATTTTGGATCCATACTTTCTGCTCTAAACTTCGATTGTCACCTGGGCTTTTTGGGCCAGCTGGATCTCTGCTACAGCTAAGCTGCGGATAAGCTGCTTAGCCCTCAGCAGTAATTGAATCAAAGCCAAATTCCCAGGCCCAAAAGGTTCATCCCTATTTAAACAAAGAGAAAAGGCAACGCGTGTGGATCTGCTACTGAGGAGGAGGAAATTACTCCTTTGAAATTGAATCCAATGGGGAGGTTGTATGTCTTTACAATTCGTGAGTTTTCCAATAAACGTGTTTTCGGCATGTTAGTTGGCTCATAAAAGTGCTTTACACGAGTCGGTCTGAAAGACTTTAGGAGAATAAATCCCTTGTCATCAACTCAGCAGGGCAAGTTTTTTGCCTTCAGTGGCCACTTTTAGGTCCTCCTAATTTTCCAGCAGAATTCAATTTATTTATTAAGTAGATAACAATCTGGATTGAGCTCAGCACCCATCCCCATGGAAAATATTGACCTCAATGCCTTGGTGTAGAGGTGAAAGCTATGCACAGAGCACAAGCAAGGAAACAGGAATAATTAAGGTATTTCATGTCCCAGCAAACATAGACTATCTAGTCCCTCCATTCCTTGCTGCGTCTCTGAGATGTGTGGGACAGATAAATGTGCAGAAATTCTAAGAGAACTGTAGGCAGCTAAAATAGAAAGGCTCTACAAATTTTTATTGACTTTACTACAACGTTAAAAAAAACGCACACCAAAAAACCAAGATTGCTAAACACTGACTTATCTTATTTGAAAGTTTAACCTATGAAATACTACTTCTATTCCTTTATTTGCAATCACTGCTTGCTAAAAATGTTTGTTTTTTTTTTTTCCTGAACTGTTAATGAGAAATGAAGCTTGTTTTCCTGGATTCTGGCAGTGAACTAATTTGGTTTGCAGCTCCTGGAGCAGAGCTGACGCTGTCCGACCAGGGACGCCAGCAGCCGGGGTGCGCTCGAACGTGCCTACAGCTCTACGCGCAATCCCGCACCACGTGGTCCAGGGGATGCTATGGGTTGTCCTCGGTTATATTCATCCTTCTCTAATCTGGTTGCTGCAAGATCCACCAGACTGGATGACCTCTCACATCACTTCCTATTTTTTTGAATTTATTTTTCAGTTTTATGTTTAATTTTACAGCGCTGGGTAAAGGTGGAGCACTTGGTCGCGTGCAGCAGGCACACAGCAGTCAATTGTACTCGCTGTTTCTCCAAACTATCTGTTTTTAATCATCTGTAATTATTAAAATGTTATGCTTTTTGATTGTATGTCTGTTCAGAAAAGCCGAGATGAAAGTCAAATATGGTAACATTTTTCTTTCAGTTTATTCATAAGGCCTCAGGAAACTAATGAGATTTATTCTGTGAATTAGTTTATAATTGTGCTTTAACTGCACTGTGACATTTAATAATGTCAGAAGGATTTTGCTTTAGGCAGAGTGATTTCAGCCTCTGTAGAAAATTAATTACCACTTTCTGAATAAACTACTTTTTTTTTCTTTTGAGCTAAGCGGTATTTTCAAGGTTAAGCTGCTTTCTGATATTTTGAGGAGAGTGGAAAAAAAAAAAAGCATTGAAGATGTAGATCTAGCTTCCTGGTTGACATAAAGAAGCTGACTGCGTTAAGTAATCAGAGCCTATTGTTGTTATATGATTTTTATTTTTTTTTTTCAAATGCAGCCTTTTGGTTTTCTCCAGTGCCCAGATCTCGTGTGTCCGATGTGGGGAGCTGAGGAACCTGTAGTGCTGTGCAAGTCCATCCTGTACGAACACCACCTTATACTAATGTACTTAACTATTTTATCTTATTTCATTGGACCTGAAAACCTCAGCAGCAAAACAAGCCTGAATTATATTTTCATACGGGCCCTAGAGAAAAAAACAGCTACTGAATTTACATGGTTTATTTCACGGCTTCATGAAATATTTCATTGTTTGCAAAGTGTGAATCAAGCTAAATATTCATAAGGCTTTCTTAATCCTGATTATATGAGGAAAAATAGCAAGAAAGATGCTGAGGAAAAACTAAAAGCGCGATACGTAGGATAATTTCAAGTGTGCTTATATGCATGCATTACATCATGAAATTAAATTGATGGAGTTGTTTGGAAAAAAATGTTTTGAGGTTCACACATGGCTGTAAGCTTGCAAGTTGCATTTATCAAGGCATCTCTCGATAATAGGAACTGAAAATTGATGTAATTGTTGCTTTGCTGTGGTGTCAGGAAGAGATACTTACGCTGGCCTGCGTGGGCTTTGCAAGGGTACAGCAACAAGGCAAATTAATTTAAGCTGCCCAAATGGCAAATCAGATGGATTAAGGGTTTTCAAAATGACAGCTGCGTTTGCATGCCTTTTAGCCAGATCACTTTATATCAGACCCAGTGCTTATTGAAGTCAATGGAAAAAGTGGCCTTTGCTTTATATGGGGTGAAAATAGTACCTATGGACAAATACTTGCCTACAGCTGTATGGACTCCAGGCCCTGACGTGACTGCAAAGTTTCAGAAACTTTCGGTATTAATGGTGTGCCTGCTCGCTTTTCCTGTGCTTGGTATTTCCACTGACAGCTTCCAAAATCCTTTTGCTGCAGCTGATGTAATGAATAACTCCTTGATGACCTAATCCAGGCCACTACCAATTTAAAACTTATTCTAGGGCCTTGGCACACTAATTATCATTGCCCCACATTCTGTAACAGATCTGTTTAAAAGAAAGCTCAGTAGGAAATGGTTATTGTCTAAAAATAAATGACTGAGAGTAAGGCGGTGATGAGCAGGGAGATCTTCTCGGTGCATTTTTCAGGAGGATTTCCCACCCTTCACAAGTTGGCAGGACACTAGCTCCCATCTTTCGGCATTGCACTATGGGCACCAGTCATGGCCCTGTTGGGGGAGTTGGCTTTGTGCGTTCGCTGTCCCCCAAAGCTTTGGGGAAAAGCCACAAGGGAATCCCCTGAATAGATTTGTCTCTCAAAGAGCTGGTATTGAAGAAAAAGGATGGTGGAATGACACTGGCTAGAGGTTCATTGATGCTTTGGGAACCAAAGGTGAGCAAAGCCAAGACGAAGCAAGCCAAGCCTGCATGTCGAAGGGTGAGTTTATCTTATTTACCCTGTTTTTTACATCCGTTGTTCTCCATTCTGCTGGTTTCCAGAGTGTATTCCTGCCCTGCAGGTGGGATTTTTATTGTTTCATTGTCCTTGCGGCCTTACGGAAGGGGGGTTCAAATGATGTCTCCCCAAAACCCTTGCACGCAAAAAAATTGGGCCACAGCCCATCATCCTGCTTGTTCTGAGTGTTACACAGTAAGTCAGACCAAAATAATCCACTCATCTGCACGGCTTTACTTTTGTTCTGGCTTAGAGCTGGCTGCCCGCGTGGGGCAATGGGGAGATGCACTACCCAGGGGATGGATTTAGGTGCTGGTTCATAGGAGCACAAAGGGGACTGTTACGGTTTCCTCAGACCTCCGTTATTGCAGTGTAAATTTGTCTCCAAGCATCTCCCTGCACCAGGGATCCTCATGCCGTGGGCTGTCATTGAAAGAGCCTCCATCCTGCCGGTGATAAAATATGAGTTAGTCCCTGAAATTCATGCCGCAATCAATAGAAATTCTTTTTTTTTCATTGACTGTTATTGAGCTAAATTTCAATCCATTTTTGCCTTTGGAGGCTCACAGATCAATCTGATATTGGGATCTCTGTTTTGATACAGCTCAGTAGTTGCTGCAGCTTCTCCTGTGCTTGGAGTGATGTGCCATGGCTATGACCCCTCCCAGCCAGAGGTTTTGCAAACATTCACCAATTTCCATGCAAAGGAGGGTGCTCGCTGGTCTTCGGCGGTCTCCTGTTTGCCTCTGAGTTGGGGACTTTGTGGGAGTTGTGCAAATTAGATGATTGCGTTGGCTGGATCAAACACTGTGGTGAAACGGAGTGGCACCGGCAAGGGACAAGGATGGACCGATCTGCGGTGCTAGGAACTGCAGGTGTTCCCAACCAGAAGCGATCTCTAAATGTTTTACGCCCTTGGTGGTGTTCAAGGTAGGAAGAAAGAATGACAGATGACTAATGAGCGTGTATAGCAACTTGGCAAAATGATTTGGAGCCATTCCATGTCAATTATGTGCATTTCTGGTCTCAGAATGAGTCAGGCACAACCACTTTCCTTCGGTGCTAGAACTCATCTAGAACAGTAGTGTTGCCCAAACTCCTCCGTTTCTCATTAAAAAACGCACACTTTAACAGATGATTTCTCCCAAATATTTAATCATTAGAAGTTTCATTATAATAACAACTTCAGGGTGCTTCCAATTAGTTTAACAATAACTGTATCTTGGGCTAATAAATGTTCAGCTGCAGGCCTTGAATTTATTAGCCCAGGAAAATGGTTATTGCCTCATAAAGAGGAAGAACCTTCAGGTGATTTAATGACTCATGTTTCTCTCACCCTTCTTAAATTTAATCTAATAAACAGTTGAGATGAGAAAGATATTAAAAGTAAAAAAAAAAAAGCCAACAACAAACTTTCCACTGGCAATTATTTAATGACAAAATTGTGTTAATACATATTTGCAAAGTCAGGGCACAACATTCAGAATAATCTGAAGTTGTCTCTCAAGTAATTCACACACTGTTAGATAACTTCTATTTTATTTTATTATGTGAAGAGTTGAATGAGTAATTGTTATGGTAATGCACTGCCTTTGCCATTAACATGGTGTCCTACATCAGTGTTCAAGGACTGCACCTGAAGACATGCAAATGAATGGCGTGTTCTTAATGAGGATAACAAGCTGCTCGTTTCATCAGGCAAAATTTGATGTCAAGGTTGTGGGCTGCTGATTTTCTGTCTCATTTCTAAAACGCTGGGTAGTATGTTACCACAAAAAAAAAAACCAAACCAAACTTACTGTGTTTTTTCATATATATCCTAGCGAACTTTTTCCTCTTTGGTAATGCCTAAGCAGCAGCGTTTGCGGCAGGGCGCGGCTGGCCGTGGCTGTAAAGGCAGACTGATTAGGATATTTTGGTAGTCCGTTATGCATCTCGGTTTTATGATTATTTCCGTGTGGTCCTATTCTGGCCTGTCTGCAGCCTCTCTTCATGTTCGTTTAGTTGTCCTTATTATCCATTGCTTTCTTGTAGCAAAACAGGATATTTTTTTTTTTTCGTTTTGTAAAACTGTGAGCCAGGGACATCTAGCATCCTATTATTAAAATCTAAGCGTGGCTCACCTTAAATGGTTTAACCTCTCCCTGTAAGAAAGTTTAGGAGTCTGAATCCAACATAAAATAGCTCTATGAACCATTCTACACTGGGTTCTAAGATGTTTTAACTCTAACATGCTTTTATTTCAGCATGGTCATTGTTTTTCACAACCTGATTTGAGAATCTGGCTGTCCCTTCTTTGTTTTTCTGGACTTTGTTGTGTCTTACTGTGCACAAGTAGCATTCTCAGTGCTGAAGGCCACTTCTGTGAGGTTGTTTGTGCATTCGCAGTGTGGATAGGTGAGTGGGATTTTCAGAAAACTCGTAGTTTTAAAATGGAACTTAGGCTTCTAAATCTCTTGGACACCGTTGTGAATCTTTCCCTAATCGCTTCTGTTCCTCGGAAGACCCTAACTTACAAGACTTATTTCCAATTAATATCTGTTCTGTCCATGAAGAATAAATGATACATTTCAGAACGTTTCATTAATATTGATGAGCTTTACATATGGCTAGTTAGTATTCAAAGTACTTCAATTTGTTAAACAGAAAGAGTTTCAACCATTAATTATGTTCTGGTCATTCAATTTTCATCAAATTGACTAAAGTAATGTGTTGGAACAGAATGTTGTGTTTGGACCAAAAATATCTTCGCTGTTTCTACCTAGAAGCAGAGCACAAAAGTCTTGCTCAGCGTTTTTTCCTACATTTCATGGCCTACATTTCATGCATTTATTTTGATATATCTCCAACAGGAATACAGGTACTCCTTTGTCCTGGATATATTATTCCTGCTTGCTTACAGATGCAGAACTGAGGCAGGAAGGGGCTCAGGTTTACGTAAATATTTCACTTAACTGAGATAAGAGCCAAGTATAGTTTCATGGAGGGAAGAGTCACACAGACCTCTCAAGTTAAGGTAAAATTTTAATTCAGGATAATGTCATTCCCTTTGGATCAGAACTGCTACACGTTTTTCCACTTTCTCTTAAAATGTTATAGGATTGTCCTTGTAAGAGGGAAGGAACTGAAGAAGGCAAACTTGCATTTTTCATGGCTGCTTGCAGAATCTGAAGTTTTGGTTTTCATACAGGGAAATATTTTTCTGTAGAATGGAAATGATTGCTTTGACATGCGTTTGTGCATGCCTGAACATGTATGTCCCAAGGAAGCTTTGCCTTTATTATCCCAGATAACAGAAATGAACTGAAAGAGTATTTTCTGGGTTTTTTTTTTAAAACCAAAATTTGAATTTTTGAATTCCCTGTTGTTTTGGCAGAGTAAGGATGCTTACCGTTTCAACAGGCGAAAATACAGTGAAGTGCTTTGACAGTGAGCTACACAGAACATCTAACAGGTACAAAAAAAAGCAAAGACACAGAGGGGAATCTTCTTTGCCAGTCATCTTCTGCAGCATTGCAGCCAATTTGGAAGCATCTTATCTGTGCTTATTTGAATGTTTCAATTACACACTTGAAAAAATACTTCAGTGTCATATGATGCCACCACACAGTAAATTAATCCAACCCATGCTTTACATTTTAGCAATTAAACCAAGTATGAAATAATATTTTAATTAAAATCAAGCGGTTTTGCTTGTTTTTTCGGTTGTTAATGAACTATTGGTTGAAGTTCAACCTTAGCTTACTATGGGCCAAAGAAATGGGTATTTAAGGTGCTAAAAAGACAGTTGTGTTCAGACTTGTGGATCATTTAAGCACTTCTAGAAAGGTTATCCTAAATTATCTTTTTATGGTGCTTACTGCAACTATGGAGAAAACGATTCTGTCAATTTTTTTTCTTTCCCTAAGAAGATGTGATTTTAGTGACTCGGTAAATTCCTTAAAATAAGTCTTCTGTAGTTACTGTAAAAGTACTTCTGAACTGTCAGAAATGCTCTGTGATTGGCCTCACGTAAAAATCTAGACCCTTTCCATAGTGTGTCTCAAAGTACGCCTTGTGGGCCTCAAGAATCGCTTTCTGAATGATTTTTATTGGGGAAGGAGGGTGAGATGGAGAATGAATCTTAGATTTGAGAAAGAATTTTCTCCTCTCAGCGTTTCCCTGAATAGCCCAAATGCTGGCATTCACCATAGGAATCATTAGTGCTGTTAACTCAAAGTCACTCTGACATTAAAAAAGCGGTGTAGAATTGACTGCTGATTGCTCTACCAGTGCACAAATGGCAGAATATAATGGGTTTTCCCTGTTAAATTATCTCAATACACTTGCGTTACCAGCTACTGAGTACTCTTTTCTTCCCCCCCCACCAATTTATGTGCTCTCTGTGCATGGGTCTTTAGACTGACACTGCAGTTGACTGCAGCTCACTATAAGAAAAGGGGCTATAAAAAGACGGTAATTACTATTTGGAAAGCAAAGAACTGGAAATAACTGGTTATGCCCGCTTTGAACAGGCGGTTGGATCGGATGACCACCACGAGTCCCTGCCAGCCTTGGATACTCCGTGATGAAATGGAAAAGCATGTGATGTTAGACGGTCACAAAATTGCTTGAAGTGGAAGGAGTATTTTTTTTTACTTGTTTACAGTTTGTGAAATGTAGTTCTGCTGAACAAGAAAAAGCTGAAAAGGCTTGTTGTTGATATCGGAAAAGCCATTTTTTTCCCCACATTTTGTGTAGGTTGCCGTTGTCAGAACAAAGTTAATGCAATTAGCAGGACTCGGTTTCCTTTACTGTATCATGGGCAACAATTCAGATTCTTTTGTTTCAGAAGTGGTGTCAGCAGACTTCAGCGTATGAGAATATTCTCTGGTTTTTATGCTTTTATGTTTTTGCTGCTTTCAAGAATGGCTTGAAATCAATCAAGTCTCATAGACTTTGAGACTTTTTCATTCGTTCTTGTTTCCTGCAGTCAAGTACCTCTGAAACACTGCTATGGTCAAGTAGCCAGGTACGATCACTACTTCAGAGGAACAGATAATGAATTTGAAGGGTATAGATCTGAGATAGTTGTCTGCCCATGCTGCTGTTTTGGAGGCAAGAAAGAATTAAATTCTATGGAAAGGCTGTGGTTGTGTTTTGGTTCCTCAAACCTTACAGGTGAGGCTGTCAGTGGGTGGCCTGCAGCAAGAGATGCCAAGTTGGAAGCCTTCTCTACAAGATGCCATTTTCAATCCCAACTCCTCTTCATCTGAGGTTCAGGTTTGGAGACTAAAATTGCCATCTAAAACTTGTTTTGTGATAGGAAGGTGATGCCTGCAGCTAGCAGGAGCAGGCTACATGAGCAGCAACATTGTTGAGCTGCAATGGTCCAGGGCTCAATCCAGTGTTTAGGAGGTCATCGGGAAAGTTCTCATTGGCTTTAAATAGCACTGGATCTGGTCCGTGTCAGGATTCTGTGAAAACCTGAAATTGTCTTTGCATTTCCATATTGATCGCACTTCCAGTTGCAGTGTTGCTTTCCAAATCAGAGCCTTGTCCCATAGCTGGGTGAACTCAGGAGAATGCTTTATTCTACCAGTCCTTCAACTACCCAATCTTGCCTCACCGTGCAGCTGCAGTTTTGTTAAATTCCTCTTGATAATTAATGTGTTATTGCAACAGATGCCATTATATGAGTAACGTTTTCGTAGCTCGGATCTAGCTGATGTGACATTCTGCAGTGAGGAAAGGCAAGTGTCGAAAAACACGTGCCTCTTAGGCATGCCCATAACAAAACCATTTATCTTCTTTAAGGATTCTAATGAAGTAATTGAAGACGTGAAGGACTGCATTTTATTACTATTAAAATTAAGTACTATTGAGACAGCTTTGGCTAAACCTGGGTCTTCAGACAAAGTAGGCGGCCTGTCACGAACCGTTTGGGGAATGTGCAGGGAATGTTTTCAAACAGAAGAAAAGGCTGTAGAATCACTCGCATTCATAAAGCAGGATAATCCCTCGGCTTTATTACCGAGTAACTTTGATGTAGCATTAAAACAAATTTGCATTTTAATACCTAATTCTCTGTATTTCCTCTTTGGGGTAATCCTCTATTTTGGAGAATTTTTTTGAACCATGCTTTGGTTGCTGGTAAGTGTTCCTCTAATGAGAGATGGAATCGGTACCGAATGGAATACAGTACAGATGGAATCAGTTACCGAAAAGCTCATGCACAGAGAGATCTCAGGAAGATGGTGCTTGGAGAGACGAGACGTTTAACTACCTGCATCCTGACTCTAAGTATTCTTCTTTATCCAGACACTCCCAAATAGAGGGTTTTCCTGGAGAATGATAAACAGCGTGATCAAAAGGAAGTCTCTTAGTATCTCTGCATCTTTGCTGCACAGTTAATGATGGAGTATTTACAGGGCTGTTGTGAGCGAAGACGAGCTGAAGGTCACGTACAGCGATGCCCAAAGGCATCACCGCTGGGTTTGACCACACCTGCAGAGGGGGAGGTCGAGGCAATTCCAGGCTGGGAGCTCGTATTCCCCCCGAGGGAAAGGACAATTTCAGATCATATCCAGTAAACTTCTGCCACCACTCGATTGACAAAGTCAGTGCACTTCCAGGTCTGAGGATGCTTTGTGGGGTTTGTTCTTTATTTATTTTTATCGTCAGTTTTCCCCGCTGTGTACCTCTGTGCAAACCTTTAGTAATGTCCCTCTGGTGGTGTGCATGTATAAAATGATGCTACTGATAGCTTCCTTAAATGACTGTGATTCAGAAACATGAAGCACTACACGGAAACAAGAATGCTTACTTTTTTTTGTTAATAATGCGACTTTTGTTTTTTTGTTCCAAAGAATTTCTAACTTCCATTCCACCAGAACATATTCCTAATGCTTCCAATGGTATCCAAAGCAAACGGCAACTTTAAGTTGACCACATTTGTCAAATTATGTAATTTTTGTTTAATATGTAAAGTGTCCTATAAGTCATACTGAAATACAAGATGTATTCCTACAAGTTCCTATGTTTCCTCCATACATATCCACCCTTGTGTCAACTGGGAACACTTCTAGCCTTGTCGGTGACATTCAGTACCATGGAAACTGTATATTTTTATTCTTTAGGGTCAGGTCTTCCTGAGGGTAGAGTTTGGACCAACAAATTTGTCACTCTATTAATGGACCATAAACTAAACTTCAGTGCCTCAGTTCTGCCAAATCTCCACTAAGCGTTGTGCAGGAATCAATACCTTGGTTTTATATTAGAGAAAGCTCTTTAAATCTTAAAGAACATGAAGAACAAGGAAGCACTGGAAAATGACATGTACAATGAGAAAATTTAGAGCTAAAATAGTGCCAGTGATTAGGTGTTCTGAAATATCAAAGGTCGGGGTGTAATTCTTCTGGAGTGCTTCGTGTAGCGGCTCCTGTGCTTTCCCCTGGAGCATCTGCTACAGCTGGGCTGTTTCTGACAGCAATGTGGATCGGAGGGATCAAGAACCCAACCTGGACAGGCAATTCCCAATTTATTAGAATCTTCCCTAAAGCTGTTGTTAGACTTTTAAATATCTCTTCAGTTCTGTTACCAGGTAGCCCAAGACAAGGATTATTCAAGGGCATAGGAGAAAATATATGATTTTATTTCTTTTTATCATGCATATTGAAAAGTGATTTTTTTTTTCCTCTTTCTTTTCTTCCTGTGAAGGCAAGTAGTTAACACCTTCTAAGAGAATTAAAGTGGGAAATATCTTTGAGCAAGAATTACAGAGGTGTATAATAATTGCTTGGCATTTCCATACGCTCTGAAAGCAGTTTGAAGCTTTAAAGCAAGCATATTGTCCAATTCATCATCTTCCATGCAGCATTTTTACTTTTAGCAAGGGACATACATCATAAGGCTCAGCAAGTTTTCGAAATGGATTCTCAACATGGACAGATGGTGTTTAAGATGCCTGATGAGAGGACTGACTTTCTCTGAGTGTGGCAATGTCAGAAGAGAAGACAGCTTCTTGGGTTGTTGTCTCATTTTCCACAAGTGACCAGCGTTTGAAGTACGGCACACTCAGCTGCAGCAGTACTGAGCCCAGCAAAAATTCTTCAATAGACTTGAGGCAGCATTGATGGGAAGCAAACAACTGCCATCCGCGGATGTGCTGGCATCCTGGAAAAAGCTGCAAACTTTACGAATTTGAGATTACAGCCTCGCTGAGTTGAGGGGCTCTTGACCACCTGAAGTGATAGATTTGTGAAGCGTTTTTTTGCTCCCTACTGCAATTGGGAAAGATATCCTGAAGGAAGGGCTCCATTGTGTGTTCCAAACCAGAGATTAATTAATAGTGCGACTTGCACCATGAGCGATCTCAAATAACTTGTAAGATTTTTGTGCATTGAAACCAGCCAGGTACTTGCAAAGGTCCTTCTGATCTCAACTTCCCTTCTTTCATTACAGAATCACAGAATGGCCGGGGTGGGAAGGGACCCAGTCCAACCCCCGGCCAGAGCAGGGTCACCCAGAGCAGGTGGCACAGGGACGCCTCCAGGCGGGTTTGGGATGTCTCCAGAGACGGAGACTCCCCCACCTCTCTGGGCAGCCTGTGCCAGGGCTCTGCCACCCTCACAGGGAAGAAGTTCCTCCTCGTCTTGAGATGGAACTTCCCACGCTCAAGTTTGTGCCCGTTACCCCTTGTCCTGAAAAGTAGAACACCATTTTTAATCAGCTTGCGTGTGCACTGAGCGTGCCAAGCTTATGCAGTTGCAGTATCTTCCCAAGCAGTATTCCACACCAGGCAGCTGTTAGATGTGCTGCTCACAAAATAAAATCACCCACATCCTAGCACATTTTTTCCAACATAGAACTGGAGCTGGGAGAATCTAAGCGTTGCTTCTGGTGCAATAGCAAGGAGAAAGGGAAAGTACTCCACCTCTCCGTTTCATACAAGAGAAGCCTACAGTATATTTGGGAGCATCCACAACTCGTAGGCATTGATTAGGATCCTTCTCTACCACATATTAAGCCAGCAGGGAACAGAAAGACCATAAGAAATCTTTCAGTAGAATTTTAATATCTGTCTATGTGCTGCTTCCATATCTCAATATCATTTTGTCCGAGAATGGTTTGAATATTGTATGCGCTTGAATACTGAGCAGGCTTCAATGATGAGGAAGCTGAAAGCTTAAGTTATGCCTTTCATTCCACAGAAATTTTATGTTTTCTTTAATATCCTGGCTGAGAAAAACTCTAATAGCTGAAGATATTTTTGACCTGTTTTGCAAGAGCTTTATACAGTTTAAATTTTAATATTTTTTTCCTAACATCCTGTAAACGTGTAACACGCATGTAGCTGACAGCTTGCTACTAAAGAAGCCTTATAAATTGTTCTTTAATGGGACCGCCAGTTGCCTTTAACTGAAGGTGCTTGTTTTGCAAGCCTGGTTAAATATCTTAATTTTAATGCCTTAAAAATATTCAGAAAGCAATTACGTAATTTCTGGGTATATCTGTGTATTAACCTTTTTAAGTACCTTTTTTCTTTCCCCCTTCTTCACAGATACACGTAATTGGCTCTCAAATGGTTAACTAAGTCAGGGTTAACCTCATACCGTGTCCCTAAAGCCTAGGGAGAGCTACTCATTTTCTGCTCCTGAAAGGAAGATAAACCATTACTGTAACTTCGTCAAGGTCTTTCATACAAGCATAAGCAATTAACATTAATTGTTTGAGATCATTCTTGTTCAAGATCACTCTGGCATTATTTTTCACTAATGAAAGTAGAGAGTTAATTAGTTCTTTCTTACAAAATGTTTTAGTCCAATATCCTTCACCTCAAATGTGAGTGGGCATTTGGGTTACAGGACTCGCCACTGAACCTTGAAAAAGCGTGGGAGACACGTTGCAAATTTTGCCACGTGGCGGTAATATGTACCTGGGGGTGTTTTTGTCTAGGAAGCCTTTATTTTAAATTTCTGCAAAATTTTCTTTCACCTTAGCTTATCTCGTGTTAATGATCATTTTAGAGTAAGTGGCTGGCCTTGGTGCATTGCACTTCATTAAGATGGAAAACTTTGTGCTGGAATACTTTCAAATTAACCAACCGACTCCCAGAAGCTGCTGTTATTTGTGACAACCAGAGGACAGCAGGGTTGTGCTTCTGCTCTGCCTTAGATTTGATGTTAGCATCATGAGATTGCCAGTACGCGTAACTCACGCCGGCAGCTGTGGATCGTGACTTTTGGTAGTGGCCCACAGTTTGTTTCCATCTTGTCTGAAAATGAAACTTTTTTTATGAAACAAAAGTGATATTTTTGGAAATCGGAACCATAGAATGGGTTGGGTTGGAAGGGACCTTAAAGCCCATCTTGTTCCAACCCCCTGCCCTGGGCAGGGACACCTCCCACCAGCCCAGCTTGCTCCAAGCCCCGGCCAACCTGGCCTTGGACCCCTCCAGGGATGGGGCAGCCACAGCTTCTCTGGGCAACCTGGGCCAGGGGCTCACCACCCTCACAGCAAACAATTTCTTCCTAACGTCCAATCTCAATCTCCCCTCTTTCAGTTTGAAGCCATTCCCCCTCGTCCTATCACTACATGTCTACGTAAAAAGTCCCTCTTTGCTTTCTCCTAGGCCCCCTTCAGATACTGGAAAGCTGCTGTAAGGCCTCTCCGGAGCCTTCTCTTCTCCAGAAAGATTCAAGCCTGTTTTTGCGGGGGCCTCCCTGATGTGTTGTGATAAGATTTATAGTTTTTAGATGGTCCCTCGTTCCTTACATGTGTGCTGACATGGAATTAGATATTCATTACCAGCAAATAAAACTGAGTGAAACTGACTGGGGTTTCCAAGGAGCTGCCTCTTCAAGGTGTTGAGTCTTCAGGCTGAGATACAAAGAGCAGCTTTTTTTATAATGCGGATCACAATATAGCTCTTAATTTTCCATCTGAGATGCTTTGATGCTTCCTGCTTAGTCATTAATAAAATAAATTAACTTCAGCTGTAAATAAATTTAAAAGTTGAAATCTTAATGAGGTCATAGAGATGGGAACAAAGGAGCTGTATGTATCAGTGAAACTGGGGGACTTTGTTCGGTCACGGCAACACATAAGAACCAACTGTTACCTCTGATAGTTAAAGTATAGGACTAGAATTGTCTACTCAAATCTACTAACAGTGGTCTGGCTGTTAGTTATCAAGTGGATGTTGAAATTTCAGACATTGTCAAAAAAGTGGGTGTGAGAATCCAACATCACTGTGCTTGAGAGATGACTGTAGAAGACCCATTTTTTTGGAAGCTATTGCCTTGCTTCAGAAGTGAACCTCCTGCCCACCTGAAGTCGATGTTTCTTCTAAAAATAAAAGACTTAAAGTATCTTTGAACTTACCTTCTTCCAGAAAGGCAAAGCAGCCCATCGAAAACCGAGTTTCTGTTGAGTCATTTCTCTGTTGCAGGTTTGTCCATCTGCCCTGAGCTATGGTAGAATAGAGCTCACACTGCTATTCACTTTATTACAGATGTTCCTAAGGGTAGGAAGGTTTTGTTTTTAAAGACAACTTGTGCCCCCAGCCACTCTCCCCCAAGTAAACAACCCCTCTTCATTAAATTGCCTTTCACGCAACATCAGCCAGTAACAGCAGAAGCAAGCAAAGCCTGGTCGCTTCTCTTCCTCTGCGGACTTGTAAAAAGGTTAAACATCTGCATGTCCTCGATGTAATTAAGATGTGATGGGACAGTCTCTTCTTCCCACCAGCTGCCAGCGAGCCTGCTCGCGTGGCTCAGGCAGTCCTGAAACACTAAGAAGGGTCAAAATTTGTGTGAATCCTATTAAAAACCATATGTATAAATGAAAGCTTTCTGCCCTGTGCTCGGTCCCAAGGACATATTGCAAATCTCAGCTGGTCAGAATTGGACACGGTTCATCTGGTTTGTGCGTTTAGTGCCAGGGACTAAAGAATGTGAGCTGAGCCGGGGCGGCTCAATGCCCGTGTGAAGTGCAGAGGGAAGAGTTGGGTAGATTAAGGGCAACTGCATCAGCGTGACCAGGCCACTGAGATGGCACAGCGGTCCAGATGGCAAGGTCTTAGAGTGGAAAAGAGGCAATGAAAATATTTCTACCAATATCAGCTGGGTGTTTCGCCTTAGAAGAGAGTCCCAGAGTGGCTGAAAATGGAGATCTCAGACTGAACCCCTTGTCGTGTTGAGGACACAAGGGTTTCATAGAATGTGTTGGGTTGGAAGGAACCTCTAAAGGCCATCTAGTCCAACCCCCTGCAGTCAGCAGGGACATCCACAACTAGATCAGGTTGCTCAGAGCCTCATCCAGCCTGGCCTTGAATGTCTCCAGGGATGGGGCCTCCACCCCCTCTCTGGGCAACCTGGGCCAGTGTCTCACCACCCTCAGTGGAAAGAACTTCTTCCCAATGTCTCATCTAAACCTGCCCTGCTCTAGTTTAAACCATTGCCCCTCAGCCTATTGCTACATCACTGTTTGGTGCAGTTGTATCAGCCAACCAGTTACTTTAATTGGAATTTGGTTTAAGAAAAATTCAGGAAGCAAGAGAAGCCACTTGATGCGCGAATAAAAATAATATTGGCCCACATTTTTCATTTTGCTGGAGGCTGCCACAAATTTCATGCCAGAGTTAGGGACCAGGGAGAACTACGCAATGCTGCAAAGTTAAATGAACAAACAAAAACCTCCGTCACCACTGGGACGGCAGAGGCATCTCAATCCCATTTTGTCTCTGTAATATGTTTACGATCCAGCTTTGCTCAGTGAAACACAGGGATCAATTTCACTTCTTCTTTGTATTCCATTATTCTTTCTGATTTTCCTGTGTCAACACTGGAATATTATTCTTCAGCTTTGTAAAACAGAAATTACTTTCTTCCTCACGAAGCGCTGTTAAGCCCAGAGATGGGAGTCAGGCAGTATGGGATCTATCCCTTTTTTAGCAAATTTAATTTAAAAATATAATCAACTGTCGACCTAGTTTGTTCACGTTAAGTTTTAAGAAACCATTTGACAGGGTAAATGCATTGCTGTTTAGAGATCATGTACGTGCTAACGGTTGTTGAATGGAGGTTTGGATTTCTGATATAAATGTTGCACTAAAACTGATGTTTGGCTGAGATTCAGGCTCAGATAGGGGTTTTGAGGGTGTATTTTGTGGCAACCAGATTTTGAGAAATGTGAAATGGGGGGGGTTTTTGTTATATTTCTCCAGGCAGTCTCCTGGGTGAGTCGTTTTGATGAAACTTGGCAGATACATAAAACTTGCAGAGATCCCATCCTTGATTCGTTTTTTTTTATCATGGGGCCTTGTCATCATGTCAGAGAAGAGCAGAACTTGTAGAGGCAACAAATATGAAAAAGGGATTTTTTTCTTTTTTAAAATATAAAGCTGCCAACTGTAAAAAGAGTTGTACTGGTTGGCAGAAAAATATGCAAAAGGCTGTAAATTTTGCTTTTCTTCATTCTGACCTGTACTTAAAAATGCCTTGCTTTTCATGTGGGTACTTCTGTCTTGACAAAAGTTGAGGAACATCACATTCCTGATGACTCTGGTGTCCTTGCACACCTAATTTTTGAGAACTTTGTTTTTTAAAATGAAATTGCTTGTCGTTGTGGCTTTAATGTAAAGAGATTATAATCTGTTTGTAAACCCGTTCTCCTTTGTTCACTTGGGGGCATAAGAGCGTGAGGATGCTGGACAACGTACCCTGCACCCTCTTACAGAGCACAGGATTATATATAAGGCTGATTGTTAGAGGTTGCAGGGCCAAAGACCCCCAAAATGTCACAATTGTGCAGCCATTGTCAAACTCAGGCTTCGAATTTGTCCCTGGCGTGTTTCTGGAGAAATCCAGGCTTCTCATTTCGCCTCCTCGTTGACCAGGACAGAGTTCACACACCAAGTAAATGCAACAACACAAGCAAAGCCCTGGGACCTTTCAGCTGCAAAGTACTGTGGTGGGTAGGCATGGATCTACATGTCTAATTCATTATCTGAAGTTTAATTAGCGGTAATTGAACTGACCTACAATTTTCTATTACTTGACTGGAGTATACTAACAGATGCCCTTTGCCTGCCCACTTCTGACTCCCTTTCCCTTAAAAAAAGGTGCTGTTGCTAATATGAGATTATGGAGATGGCAGAAAATTAGCAGTCACTTCCAATTCTGTTTCATTTTATGAAGAACATGGAGACCCTTTGACTTAGAGGATGCCCAAAGCAGCCCAGGTTCTGGTCCTCCTGTTCAGAGATGCATCTAATTAGTGCTAACAAATGGAGTGACTCGTGGTGAACTGTTATGAAAGATGGCCTTCAGCTCTGCCCCGTGGCGACGAAACGCCATGTGAGTTCTCCACCAGCTTCCTCCACTTCATGACAAAACTGTTCATTTTTTCTCTATACAGGATAATAAGCTTTCCTAGTAGGAATACTCTGTCCTTATTTTTAATCATATAATCCTCATAGGGCTGCTGTAAATACGCAGTTGTGGTAACAGCACACCTATACAGCATGTGTGTGTGGACTCTTCTTTTAATAGTCCATCTGGCCAAGGCGAAATAACTTTTTGCTACCCAGATTTAGGAAGCATTCAAACACGGTTAAGGAACTGATTTTCTTCATTGCTCTGTCCCATCATTCTTCCTGCCTTCTGGTGATAAATTATGCAATGGCCACTCACAGCATCTGAGACTCTCTTCTGTTTAATTTGCTCCGAGGATATCACCATGGCAGTCACACCAAGAGCCTCTTCTGGGAGCTGGGCTGCAATTTGATATATTTAATAGAGCCACACTGACAATATATTCTATGATATAATTGATTGGAAAAGTAGCAATGTTCCCAGTGTGGTCCAGCAGGTAAACATGCAATAAATTAAAAAAAAAAAGGGGGGGGGGGGGGATGAAATCGTTGTTCAAAGGATAATAAACTAAGGTGATACACAAAGCGCTAAAACCCCAAGGGCTTATGCAGCTGCAACCATTCAAAAGGCACTTACCAAATTACAGACACTAAACAGGATTTGGCTGAATTAGCAGTGAGGTAGGAGACCTCTAGGGAAAACCCAGGTGCTGCAGATGCTTTGTTTCAGCAGGTGCTGCTCATTCTCTAAATAGGTATTTAATCAGTGCCCCAGGAGGAGCTGGAAAGGAAGTGGAGCTGAGGGTTGCTCCTGCCCTGTGACTTTGTGAGAGTAGTTGCAGTGTTTCTGCCCCCTGTCCTTTTGAAGGTAATGTATATTCAGATTTTTTAAATGTACTAATACTTCAATTGAAATTATTTCTGCTGTACGCTTGGAGATGTTGGTGTCTGAAAGCATTCGGTGAACCAAGTGGATCCTCCTTCTTAGGAGCAGCCTGTGAAGTTCTGTCGGTGTTTTGGAAAGTATGTTTAGGATGAAAGGAAGGAGATCCTTGATATTTGTGCTAGAAAAGCCTGTGCTGTGTTAGAATATGAGCATGTTGATAGTCTTTTCTGATACGTACGTGACGGGCCCCTGTTGCTTATTTAGGAACTACTATAATAAAAGTGGCTGGCAGTGGTGACGCACAATGTGAGTCTTCCCCTTGATTTTGGCGTTTATCATCTTAAGATCCTTTTTTCTTCCCTTACTAAGCATAAAGTCTATAGGAAATGTCTCTTAAAAATAGCAGGAGTGTTCCGGGACTGCTCCTAATTTATCTCAAGCCTGCTTTACACAACCTTTTACAGTACTAAAAAGACTAGAGGACCTTTTACATATCTATAATCGCACTAGAATACATGAGAAGAAAATCCAGTTCTTCAAATGAGAAGGTTCATATCCTGAACTAATCCAAACCTGCTAATCCTCTAGCTGCTAGCAGACAGAGAGGATTGCATCCTATGCTCTTATGTCCATTTTAGGATCACAGATGATGTCCTGCTGGCCAGGAGCTCAGTTTTCAGTGGCATCTGCCATCCTGCTCTTCTGTTGATATCTCCTTTTAAACTCCTGAGAAATGTGGCGGGTCACAGAGCATCTTGTTATCAACCAGGGGATGAGGAAAGTATTCCTTCCCCCCACCCGCTAGTGGCTTTCAGGAGCTTCTCTGGGTATGTTTTGTAATATTTTGCCATGCAGAAGTGCTATTGTTTTTCTGTTCCTGAGTGCAACTCAACCTTTCTCAACTTCCATCCAGCAAAACCCTGTCACTTTGTAGAATCTGCTTATGACAAATGATACTAATAATTTTTTTTTGCCACCCAGACTGATTCGTGACCATGCTGGTCTTGGACATCAGACAGGGTCGACACCTCTATTTCACAAACCCATGTGATGCTGAGGTTGAGTGAAAGCTCTCCAACCCCTTTCCTCCACGAGAGGGAAACTGTTGTTTTGAAACAGCAGTTCTAACAGTCTCAGAGAGACTTCATACCCTGGTTTGGGTTGGTTTTTTTTTCTTGTTTTATATCTAGTACTGAGAAGAGAACGCTAGCAGTCTCAAATGTATGTGATTATACAAGTCCTCTGCTTTCATCTCATGTGCTTTAAGTAAACTTCATCTTGTGTAGTATTTGGTCCTTTTTCAAATGCGTTAATTCCTATAGAGATAAGTAGTTACAGAATAGACTAAAATCTAATTCTGAAATCCCCCTCCATTGTGAAGGTGTTTGCAGAGGAGAGCAGCAGCAATAGTATCTCATCTGAATCGATCGCAGGCGACGGCAGGAATACAAATGGTGCAGAAAGCAGGGAGTCCTGCAGCCTACTGGCAGCTCAATAGAGAGGGAATACGAGCTACTAGGCTTCTATTTGTGAAGTAGGATGTTTTGGGTAATCACGGGGAAATAGTGCCTCTTTCAAATTCGTCCTCTTTTTTTCTGTACTCCATTTCTTGTGTGTGTTATGAACCTTCCCTATGCAGTACAGTACAGCCAAGTTTGAAAGACTGTTTCAGAGGTCCCCTTTGGGCTATCGGGTTTTATGTAGACAGGACACCGAGGAACACTGAACTGCCTATTACTTTGGAGCAGAAACGGTGCTGCGGTGAGATTGATAGCAGCCATGTGCCTCCATACACAATGCGAGCTGCATAAATTACAGCCTCTTAACGATAAGGCATAGCTAAATTTCAGCGGAAGCGTAGTTGTGCCTCTATTATTTCAGTGCTCTCTAATACACGAGTGTGTAAATATGCATGCCAGGGAATGTAATCTGTATCTGAGATTGGGGGTGAGAGTGGGGAGGGAGTGAAGCTGGAGTACAAACAAATGAAAATTGCAGTCAAATCTACAGGATTCACCGTATTTGAACCACACTGGATCTCGAACAGCTTGGCATTTGTAACGTAGCAGGATGTTTTATTGCGGTTCATTCCCACAAGGTGAATTAAAATAAGGATTAAAAAGCCCCTATAAATCAGATTTTTATGGCTGCCTAAACCACCTGCAAACTGTTGGTACTTGTTTTCAAAATCCACCATCATTCTGCTGTCAAATTGATTTTGGTTTCATTAGCAGAGCTGGCATTGCCTGTGCTGGCATAATCTACCAGCTGCATAAATTACTAGGAGTGTAATTGTAAGCAATGTCTTAATTTTGTCAACAGCATTCCAGAGCGCCAGCGATACCCTTTATGCACTATCTTTAATTGTCTCGGCTGGATGTTTTTTCAGCAAATTTTACCTCAATGGGAAATAACAGAAAGAATTACGTGAGCCTGTAGTAGTTAGTACAGGCTGGAAGATGCTCTTCATGAAACCAAATAAGATTTACCAAGGGACTCTCCAGTATTTCTAAAGAGTTTCTAATTCAAGTGGTAACTTCTTGAGCACTGAGGGTAAGTGAAGGAGCATGTTTTGATGGCCCTGTGTAGCGTAGAGGCACCAGAAATTATTGCAGATGAAAGCTGATAGCATGAGCTTTGCTCTGCTTTGGTTCACATTCATAATTGTGTGAGCGCTACAGGCAATGGGGACTCTCTGCTTTGTGGATGGAGAGCTTGGGTCCCTCCAGCCATTGTACCATCAGGAGATTGGTTGCTCAGATCAGTGTTTTGCACCCTGGCACAAAGTTTATGAAATGTGGGTGAGCCTCCAGCATGTTGTATGTCACCAAAATTAACATCCAGGAGTCTTATGCTTCACATCTCCTTAAGTCTTCACCAATGTTAGCTGCATTAGACACAGGGAAGAGGATAATGGGCTGCGTGGTCTGTGTCTTCGATCTGGTGAATTGTCTTAAAATCATTCTGTATGAATGAGGTGTCTATAAGTATGTAATTAATGAACACGAGAGAAGCTAACAGCCAGCAATCAAGTCTATGTACTATAAATCCTGGGTAGGGTGTGCTCAGTAAGTTATTCTGTGCCACAACTGATTTTTTACAGTTGAAGACTTCAGGTAGAAGAGATCTTTTTCTATTTGGTTGTGAGTAAATGTAGGCAATGCAGCAAGATTCATATTACGATGGGAGGGAACGCATTTGCCCTGTAAATGTGGAGAGTTGATGTTGTGGGGTATCTCTGCATGAAATAAGTCTCGGTAAGGTAGTTGATAGGTTTGCTCCCTTCCTCATTCAAAAGCATTTGTTATTAGCAATGCCCTGTATATTAAATGGAATAACAATGCCTTTGTTAAATGTGAAAGTGAGCATCCTTCTGGTTCAATTTAAAACCTGTAGCAGATTTTGCTAATGCATGTTTTGTAAGTAACCATTTAGTTCTCTGAAAAACCAAAGGTAGAGCCGGGGAACTCTCAAAAGCTCTCCGAGGCTGCCTGCTGTGTCGTGCCCCAGCCTCTCTCTCTCTCCCTTTATTCCTTTAAAACTCTGGAAGGAGATGACCATTGCAGGAAGAGCTTTTCCCATCAATCAGGACTGGATTCTGGTTGCCAATACGCGGAGAGCCAATTTAGCTGTCTACTCGAGTATGTGATCTAAGTCACACTGAGGTTAAAACCTTATCTAAATCCTATTAAAGCCAATGCTAAGACCCCATAAACTTAATGGGGTTTAGTGTAGATCTACTTTATGGATTTCTTTTTGTATCTTAGCACGTTTGTATTTTTTGATCAGCGAGTAGCTTTTGATAAGCTGTAGTTAAACTTCAGCTGGGACAGTACCGTGTTTCCTTACCTTCGTTCTTTCAAATTAGAGTGGCATAGGTAGTGTGTAATCTGGGAAGGCAACTAATGCGTCTATATTCAAGAAAAACTATGCACAAGAAGTGAGCCTGATCGTTCTTTTGCCATTAAAAACAATCTCTGTCAATTTTGGTAATGGGGTAGTTGCGCTTTAGGTTAGGTACTTTGGGTAGGGGTCAGTCCTGCTCCTATTTACAGGTTTTGGAATTTATTTTAATGCGTGAAAGGCTAAACCGATGAAAATTAATGCCTTTTTGATATTTGTTATGTGAGCTCATTAGATATTGTACTACAGAAATTCGGCAAAAGTAAAGCTGAAATTCTGTGTACAGAGAGGGCGAGGTGTTAACCTCCTTCAGAGGGGAGATATTTTCTATCATTCAGCATCCCTAAGGTTAAGCAAGTTCTTTTCCATGACATTCCTGTATTTCCACTTGCTGCGGTAAACCTAGTCTCCCTCACAAAAAAGTGGCTGTGATAAAGGCACTTTATTTGCATCTTTATTCATTTAAGTAGGTTTATTGAGATAAAGGTAGAAAACAACATTTGTGCCTTGAGTAGATGCTATCTTCTGCACTCCAAATGATGTCTCAAATACTCAGTTTTGAGAGTGGGCCAAGCTGTAGGCACCCTCTTGTTGGCAATTCCTTGATCGAATGAATAATCTTACCGAGTTGGATACAGGTAATCTTAACAACTAAGTGCTGACCAACATGATGGGAGTTTTGCTTTTCAGTCCTGACGATTGATCTGTAGACTGGAGAAGAAATGCAACGCAACGTTATTAGCATCCTTGATAAGTTAGCAGAACCGTTGACTTGTTTTTGGCTTACCTGTGATTTAGGGTTACGGTCCCAGTTCAGTGGGGTTTTCGGGTGTATTAACGTAGTTAATACTCCATGGGAAGCAAGAGTTGGTTATACGTTTCTTGCCCAACTCAGTGAGAGATTTCACGTTGACTTCCCAGAGACCAGCCTTCTATGAACATGTTTTATTCATTAGTCTAAAACTCTTGTGGAGAAATAATTGACGGCAATTATTAAACATTTGCTGCATTTAACTTATTCCTCCGAAACTCTTCTGTGGCTTAATAGCTAAGGAAAAAAGTTTACAAGGTGATAGTGCAAGACTCCATCTGTTCAGACAGATTAAAGGAACCAGAGGACAACTTTTAAAGGATGAATACTGAAGGTATTGTTATTGCTCTTGCTGAGTTTAATTACAGAGAATAGGGACCGATAAATATGTCTACAGGACATATTGATTGCTCTGTGAATGTACACATCCATTTACAGGCAAAGTCAAAGATGTTTCAACTGGATACGACCTATCAAGACGAGCATAAAGCTGAAGGTTCCACAGTCCAGGGGAAAATCTTTACCACAGATCAGTTACTCTGTTAAATTATCCTCAACCCATATTCCCAAGAAGTTCTGCCTTTGAGGATACAAGTAAATTCATATCCAGGACAAGTGATTTAAAAAAAAAATAAAATAGTAGTCAGTAAACTTCTGAACAAAACAGTCTTTAGTCACTTAGATACTTCCAAAATTTCTGCCAAACTTGCAATAAACTCTCAGTTAATCTATAAAGAGTGAATTTAGCACAAATAACAAATCTCCCTAGTGAGACCAATAATTAGAGATTGTGAAGTGTTCTACAATCACTTTGAATAGGGCAGTAAGTACATATATTTTAGTAGCAGTCATTTCATCCTTTACCTTAAAAAAAACTTAAAGTTGCAAATGTGTTTTTTATTTTCCTCAAAGGTTATCTGGGTTTTTTTCTCCCCTGTAGGAACAAAATGCCCTAAAGACACACTGGATTGCTTATCCAATTATGGCTGCTTCCCTAAGTAATAGTTTTTAGATATTCATTTTTAATGATTTTTATGCCTCTTGAAAATGCCAGCAATATTGCTCATAAATCATTGTCCTTTCCTTTAGCTCCCCTGGATTAATATAAATGCACTTTAATTACAATTCTAGTTGGATCGACTGCATTTAATCCTACCTGCATTTTGAGGTAGGTATTTAGTTCAGTACAGCTCATTAAATAGCAGTGGTATGGGTTAATGTCATGATTAGATGTCGAATGAGATACTGGGGCGACGGGAATTTATATGCTGACAGAGATATTGCAGCCTGCCTGAAGCAGCATTATTCTTCAGTGAGGCGGTTATGCTGTATGTTTTTCTTCTGGTATTTTCTGCTTAGTACCGTGTCGTCGTGTGCCAGCTTTGTACACAAAGCTTATATATCGCTGAAATAACTGCATGCGTTTTAATGGTGATAGTAACTAAGACAGGCACTACTCCTTGGGGTGTCCACCGATAGAGGTATGACAGTGAACACGTTCTATTTTAAATACGTCGTTATTTTCATTTGGAGATCAGCAGTTGTTGGTGGAAAGAACGAAGATCCACGATGGTTTGTAAGTGTGAGGTTGAGTCGGCGGTGTTCGGTGTTACCGATTCCATGTCTCTTTGGCCAGCCATGATGTGTGGAGGTCTACTGAACCCTGTCCCTCGTGTGAAGGGAGCTCCTCTCCCGCCTCGGATATCCACTGGAGTATAAACGCTATCATTTCATATCCGTGCTGCACTAGAACAAACGCAGGGAAAAACTCAGCTGCAACTAAGCTGTATTGAATATGATAAAACTGCTTTTGATTTATATTCATGGGGAGTGGAATCCAAATTGAGCCCAAAGGTGAAAAACAGAGGTGTAAAACATTATGTAGCCCACTGCCTCTTTAAGAAAACATCTATTTCTTTTGCTAAATATCAATCCAGGGAAAAAGACCTGCGTGTGTTTCATTTTTCTTTGCTGACATTTTGATGTGATTAAATTCATGGTGCTGCAAAGAAATATTGCCAAGCAAACCTCACAGCCGAAGAAATAGTGCGGCGTTCTTCCGAAGCCAGCAAACGCGCAGCAGCTTTCTCTTTAGTATAATTAGTAAAAGCACAGTTCCACTCTAACCTGTAAATCACTCTTTTCTCTGCACGGGGCGCTTCTGTTAAATGCTGACTATCTTCTTTCTATCATCTGGCACAGGTAAACAGGGGAAACTGTAAACGCCTTAACGCTCGGTGAGACATCTGGGGAGTCTCATGCAGATGTCTAATCAACAGAGGAAAAACTCTGCTTACATTGAGCAACGTCATTTCTCTAACCATTCGCTTCTGGGCTACTGATGGGCTCATAATTTAGGAGGCTGATGTGATATTTACAGTGATTGTGGTTTTTATTTGTTTAAAGAAAAGATATTGTTGTGACTTACATCTCTTTACATGTCCCAGTTCCCTGGGGAAGTGTTGCTTCTGGCATTTGACTAGGCACTAAAGCACTTTCTTCTCAATTCTTTCGGAGCGGAAATACATTTCTGTGAAAGACCAGTCCTACTGGTTTGAGAAGACAGGTAGTGTTATGGCTGAAGCACTGTCTAAGCCTCTGGCTTCATTTTTTTAGCTCCCTTTAAATTTTTCTGACACTTGGAATCACCGGAGGGGAATTTTTGATCTGAAGGAAAAATAACTGACTCGCACCGATTTTGTACTTGAACCAATTTCAAGAAGAAAACCACCTTCCAACCAGCCTTCCAATTTATCTTTAATGGCATGATGGTCTGGCCCCAGTCCATTATTGTCCTTTTTTTCTTTCTTTAAAGGCGGTACACAAATGCTTCCCTCTGTGTCGGTCTGTTGGCTGTGCCGCAGGAGTGATGGTCCCCGAGTACGACCACGTATGGCTCCTAGCACGTCCCAGCCCTAACCTTAGCTGCCAGGTCTTCTTTTCTAAGAATTCGTTGGCTTTCTGTAAGCATTTAAGATACCAAGGTGACTGATTCCATGTGTAATTTTAGCCTCTTCTTCCATAAAGCCAGTTAGCTATTCCACCATGGCAGAATATGGTTTCTTCGAAGAAATTCAGAGCTCTTCCGAAACAGTCGGCGGCCAGCCTTCCCAATGCTTGGGTGTAAGTAGATCACACTGGTCGTGCCCGGTTTTGTGTTGAAAGGCTGAGTAGTTATTTTCAGGGTCACAAAGCGAGAAAATGAATGAGCTGGAAATGGGAGCCAAGAGCCTTTGTTCCCATCTCGTGCTCATAAATACCCTCCCTTCCGTTGTCACCTTTACAGTCATCCTTTGCAAAGGTACTCAGTTGAACAGAGCACGAATGCACAGGAAGATTAAGCGCAAGACTCATAAATTTTGAAAGTCAAGAGCAAAACATGGGTTTCTTGGTGTTGATCCGGCCACTCTTCCACCAAACCCCGGTGTCCTTTTCCCCAGGACTGGGCAGACATCTCCTGGTGCCTGCATCTTTGCTCCTGGGAAGGTGAGTGTTTGGGAAAATGTGTGGTTTACGAGATGTGGAAGGCTCTGTGTTTTGATCTTTCTCCTTTTCTGACATTGGAAGAAGCCACTTACTTTTTCAGTACATCACATAAAATGCAAAGTGTATTTGATGAGGAGCCACTTACACAGTTCTTTACAACGTGTAGACAGAGTTATGAGGTTGGGCAGCAGCTTCGTTGATGAAAGAATAAAGAAGATGATTTTTTTTTTTCCTACCCTTTGAAATGGGCAGAATAAAAATTTTAATTACTTGTTTGTCTATAAATAATGCAGAGAAGCTATAGGTTGTGCTATACACGTGCCCACACCAGTGAGATACACATTTAGTGCCAGAAAATTGCTTGAGCCTCTCATAGGTAGTAAATTCTCCGTGTATTTATGGCCAATAGTAGATGCGCCCACGCATGCTGACAGAGAAATCCTATGTCAAGGTGATCAGGAAAGAGTCCTTTCTCTTCTGTAAAGGCAGCCAGGTGTCAGGCTTTCTCTAGGTAGTTTTTCCTTCAGAGAGATTGACTTTACCTTATGGACAGAAAAAAAAAAAGTCTCATCTCCACAGGTTAAAGAGCTGATCGCGTGTCAGGTTCCTCTGTTATCTATAGTCTTGCAGCCACTCATCACCATCCTGTGTTAGCCCACAGTTCCTTCCTTCCTGATGGTTTGTTACATCTTTAAGAACGTCCCGTACTCTGCATTTAGAGTCATAGAATCACAGAAAGTGTTGGGTTGGAAGGGACCTCTAAAGGCCATCTAGTCCAACCCCCCTGCAGTCAGCAGGGACACCCACAACTAGATCAGGTCGCTCAGAGCCTCATCCAGCCTGGCCTTGAATGTCTCCAGGGATGGGGCCTCCACCCCCTCTCTGGGCAACCTGGGCCAGTGTCTCACCACCCTCAGTGGAAAGAACTTCTTCCCAATGTCTCATCTAAACCTGCCCTGCTCTAGTTTAAACCCTTCCCCCTCGTCCCATGGCTACATGTCCTTGCAAACAGCCCTTGCCTTTATGTTTGTCCCTGTCAACGCTGCCTGTCTCTGGCGTCCGATATGACAGGAAAGTCTTGACACGTGCATTTGTGGTGTGCAGGTGATGCTGGACCTTGCATTGAGTACCTATCTACGGCCGTTCCCTTCTGTGCGTCTCTGTCCTGTCCTTCCCTTCTCCCTACGGATTCTTGAATAATTCTTTGTGAGATGAAGTGTGAAGGAATTTGCAGGTGAAATCAGGCGATTCTTGAATACACCAGGATTGATAATAGAACACGGGAGGGAGGAGGAGCTGTGAATGAGGACAGGTAATTGTCTATAGAAATCGGTGAATAGGAGCTAGCTACCTATCAGTATAGAATGCGTGTTGCTTTATTTCTTTGGGAAGAAATGAGATTGAGTCATATATCAATTAACCTTAAGCCAGATAAGTGGCTGAGGATTAATTTACTAGATAATACTGGAATCTGGGAGGATGTGGAGGATTTGTTGGAAGCTATTTAAAGTATAATTAATCTTTCTTTTAAATATACAGGGAGATAACAGAATTAGTTGAAAAATCTTTTTTTATTGGGAAATGGAACATTTTCAAAGGAAAACAAGTGTTTAAGCACCAGTTCCTAGCTGCTGGGAGGTGATGTGGTTTTGTGCAAGAAAAAGTAGCTTTCCAGAGTTACAGGGTGGAGGATCATGTCCAGGTATCAAAAGGACAGAATTCAAATGCCGCGTTGCTGAGCACTTTTGCAGGCTGCCCACTAGGATGCTGAGAATGGTAATTGGAGCTCTTTTGCCTGGCACGGGGCCGCTCCGCTTGCGTTTGGAACAGGATTTGCCTTGTGCCCCTTGCGGCGATGCGCTGAGTAGCTTTTCCCGGGGTCCTGAGCTGCTTCGGTTTCTGCTTTTCTTCTTCCAGGGATGAGGAACCAGGAGAAATTGTCAGCAGCTCTCTCTGTTTACCCTTTGGGGCAAAGTGCATCTTCAAAAACTGTAAATATTTCGATTGCTAATTTATACCCTTGGCATTCAGGGTGACTTTTTCAAGTGAGTGACGTGCTGCGTGATTAGTTGCTCGTAGCCTCATAATTAGCTGAAATGTCATTTACGTTGCGTCGCCTTGTTGCATGTTTTGCAATGTGTGTAATCACGGGGAAGGAAAGCACTCGAACGGATACCACGGCGGAGAGGTTTCGCTGGGGGACAGAGTTTCTCTTTTAGATTAGCAACCTGCTAAAAAAAAAAAAAAAAAATAGCAATTATGTGCCACCTTTACTTCAGTTATAACACCATGAAAACTGAATCTGTGTCTAATTTGTGTGCCCTTTGGGAGCCTGAGAGGACCTGACCTAGAAGGATTACACCTATGGAGAGTCTTTCCTCTGCGCATACACTGATTGGTTTGGGGTTTTTTCCTCCCCCTTTGATGCATTTTTTTTCATTTGAAGATCTCAAAACCCTTTGAAATTTCCTGCCGAGTTGTTCACCTGCGACTCCAAAAAGTTTGGAGGTGTTTTTTTCTGTTTCTGCTATGGTTAATATCTTTCAGAAAGCCGATGCTTTATGCTGCGGAGCTAAAATTGTGTTAATATGTACCTTTCCACTGAGTTTTTGATTTTGTGCCTCGTTGTCCGGCACGTTTGGCACCCAGGTTCTGCAGTGTCCCGCTGACGTATTTCAAGACGCTTTGTTGAAGAGACGTTACATTTATGGGTAAGGGTCAGGTTTTTAAAAGGAATTAAGCACCTCAGCGCCTCTCAAACCTCGCCTGCGTGTGACTGGAGGCACCGTGTTGGGATCTATTGTCCGCTCCATTGTGTCTGGGATACTTTTCCTTGCTCGGTGTTGTTATGCCTCAGCTTCTATTGTATCGGCACCGGGTTTAATGCGTTCCTGGGCACAAGGTGCTGGTAGAGAAATAAAGTGTGAGCCAGCCGCTACTAATAGGTACATAGGAGAATCCATCAAACCCCTTTGCTATCCCTCTAGCGCTGCGGGTAAGTGGTTCTGTTTAGCTGGAGAAGCCAAATGATGAGAGATGTTCTTTTATCGTCCCTTTTACATCAGAAAGAGCGCGATAGTATTTTTACCCATCAGTAGGATGCAAAAGCGCCTCTTCCTTCTGATTCCTGTATAAACGGATTTCACATTACTCGATACAATGCACTTTAGTGATTGGAAATGTCAAAGTGATTAGGGAAAGCTGGCATTTTGAAAGCGCTGGAGTGTGTCTACGGCTACACGGTCTGGCAAGAAGTTTCAAATTATCTTAAGCTGCTAAAACACAGACTTTTTAACCCACAAATGTGACGTTAATTTCTCTTGTGGTGCAGATTATGGAGGAAAATGACCCTGGTCAGCTTCCCCTGGTTATGTTACGCGTTCACAGCAGTTTCTGAGAGAACCAAGTCCAGGTGATTTATTTTGGGTATGAAAAATCTGTCTTACAGTAGCTGTAGCTCAGTATTTGCTTGCGTTTAGCCAATGTGCTGAGATCATAATATTGATGATCATTTCATTTTACCGTGAAAGGTGATGTTTCCTGATCCAGCCTGCAGCTCACACAGTCCAAACAACTGTTACTCAGAGCTTTGCAAGATTTTTTCCTGTTAGGAACAGGTTGAGCGTAGCCTGGCTTATTTAGAAAGTCTATGCACAGGCCAAATTCGGAGGGACTCGAGGCCAAGTTAAATACCCGAGCACCTGAACGCACCTTTCGGGTGCTTTAGAAAGCGTGGGTTAGACATCAGGCTCCTTTTACAGTGAACAAAAAGACGCGCGACCCCGGTACCAACAGAAGATGATCCACACTCCTGCAGAAGCACTTTTAAAACAAAAGGAAACAAAAATCTTTATTGAACCTCGGATGAGTACGAAGTGAGCCAAGCAGCTTTACAGAAAATTAAGATATTAAAAGTGTTTCTTGCACCCAGCTGGTAGTTTTATGATGATGGCTCTTGGCGTGCATCTGCACCGGTTAAAAATAATTCTGAAATAGCAAGGTTCTTGGCCCTGCTGGAGCTTTTGGTTTTGTTTTGGTTTTTTTTTTTTTTTTTTCCTTTTCAAATAAGGTTTTACTAAGAAGAAGGTTTTCTCTTATTATGATTCATGATGACTTGCCCTTTATCAGAGTACTTCTTTCAGGTTGAAGTCTTTGTAATAGCACAGCTGATGGAGGAGTCTGGGCATGAAGAAGTTATCAATATTAAAAATATCCTTTCCTGACAGCAGCACCTTTGTTAAAGAAAAACTTTCATTATTTGCTAAAAATGGTCAGACCCTATACTCCATGTGTCTGTTCTGTTGCCAGGCTGCTTTTATTGAGGATTATTTTTTTTTCCCCTTTCTTGCACGTTAGCTTCTGTGATGAACAAAATGAGAAAGATATGTCGTAATGAAAAATAGATACCTGAAGTCGGGTCCAGAAAGGTAAATGGGGTATGGGGTGGGGAAGAGGTAGTTCACATTCAATTAAAGTCACTAACGGCTGCAAAATCTCTCCCCTTCAACTCCAGCTCTGCCTTTTGAGTCTTCTTGCCCCAGCAGTGACTGAAGTCTGCCTGAGGGGCAGTCGGGGCAGTAAGAGATCTCGGAATGGATCATTACTGCTTAAGTAAGCATAAAACATCCCTGTATTTTCCCAGAGTTCTGCTATGGGAAAATAAAAACTCTCTGTTTCTCCCTATTTACTGTAGTGGGTTAGTGGTAATCACCGTTTATGAAGTCACTCATAAGAAAGTAATAGCCTGAGTGGTGCTTTGGGATTAAAGCACATCTTTAAATGATACTGTAAGGAATCATTTATGTAATGCAACACTGATCTGTAGCCCTGCGATGGGTTTACATCCCATGATTGACCAAACATTGCTGGTTTTATTGCCCATGATGATATGTAGCATTCTCGTATTTCTCTTTCTGTGCAAAAGTAGTTTTTGTGGCTGGTGATATTTAGCACGGGTGAAACGTGCGGGACAGATTGTGACTGGAGCTCTTCCAGTGGCATTACCCAGGTGATGGAGAGTGATGTTTGCACCAGTTCCAGATCAATAGTGGGTTTCGTTCGTGCCAAGTGACTGCATTTGCCAAAGGGGGAAGGGAGCTGAGAAGTGACGAAGGTTAAGAGCTGGGTAGGTGAGTAACTGGAAAATAGCCAATCGCCATTTTTCTTTTTAATGAACACACAGGACCAAATTCAGTGGCGGTATTATGCCGAGTACTTGCATTAGAAATCATGGTGACAGTTTATTTGCATCCTGGGAATGCAGAGAACCAAGCTGTATAGCCTAGGGCCCTCTTGAATAAATGCAGTACAAGATTAATGAAAAAATAATAAAATGGTTCCTTAGCCAGTTTATATGATGGTAATTGTGAAAATGTCAGCATACAGGATCGATTTTCTAGAAGAACCTTCTCAAAACATACACACGGAGTCAGAGTGTTCTGTGCTGGGTCTCACTGTGGTGATGTTCGATGTGTTGAAACTTTTGTAGAAGGAAGGCTTGGAGCAGATTCCAAAATATTTCACAAATGTGTTTCAGCGTTAACATCCACAGGCGGACACAAGCACTCCTCTTTTCTCCTTAAACAATTTCTACGCTGTTTTGTTGAGAGATGCAACCATGTTTCGGTTTTGCATATTAGAAATGTATAGCGACACTTTAGAAATTTAGGAGTTGAGATTGGAGAGCCGCGACTCTCGCAGTGCCCTGAACACTTGACATCTCTTCCCGGTGCCTTGTTAGGAAAACCACAGCCTTTAGGAGCGTGCACGTCAGCCTCCCTCGCCATCACCACAGGGCTTCCAGGCAGGTTATCCTTGCCTTTGACCCAGGGTTTTGTGGGCTTTTCTCTAAAAATCTTATTCACCCTTGCAGATCTGGAACAGCTTCCCTGATGGCCTTCTGAATACTTGGTAAAAGCCATTAATTTGGAGCAAGGATGGCAATTATGTTCATACGAGAGCTAGAGAGACTGTTTTGCTGCTTTGGTTTATTGGATGACTGAGCTAATTCATTATTTGTACAGGAATCTTATTTTTTACTGCTGGATGGTCATCCATTCAGGACTGTAAATCTAATTAATTTGAATACATGAGATTTGCAAGAGGGTGTTTCTATTTTGGTTTGAATATAAGAAGCAATTAGGTAGGAAAAACTTACTGCTTTGTAACTAACTTTTTGGCAGTCCTGTAGTTAAAGCTATAGGCAGTATATTAAGTCCAAGAAGAGAATATGGTGATTAAAAATGAATTCCTTACTACTTGGCCTGGATCAACAGCTTAGCTTGTGTTTGTTAGGAGAGGGCATCTGTCTCCCTGCCTTATTAGATGAGGAGAAGGCAAATATAAACACAAGAAAGAGCCAATCTATCCCCTACATGGCTTCCACTTTGCCAAAAGCCACGGTGCTGCCTGTTCCAGCGGGCTGCTGCAGCTGCGAATACATCTGCTGCCACTGTGCCCCTCGCTGCGGGGGTTGTCCCTCTAGGTTTGCCCTCAAATGGCAATCTGTCAATACAAATATTGACACGTGCCACCTCGCTGCTGTGTATTTTTAACCAGATTAGGCTTCCCAAAAGGAACGGCGTGCGCAGAGGTGCTGAACAGGAGCCGTGTGGTTTTTGTTCGGATAATAACTGGTGGAGAGAGGGTGATGCAGGGGAAAAAGCAATGTGCTGTCAGCCTTACAATTATCTGTAGATAAATGGATGTGATCAAGTGTTGTTATGTACTTAGCACCAGGTTGACACTGTCTAAAAAAAAAAAAAAAATACATGTATAATAATAACAATAAAAATTCCTTGACTTTTCATCATTTTTTTTGGAGGATCCTTATTCTGAGGTATGCTGGAAGTTATATCACCAAAGGGCTGGCATGTAGAGGAACGTCCGCAATGCCAGGGTTCAGGCGGCGCTGCCAAGACGCAGTGGTAGGATGGGGGTGGAGAAGTCGATTTGCAGCACGGTTCCAAGAGAAGCTGGTAAACATATGGAAAGGACACACATTACAAAGGGTACTTCTGAGACTGAAGACCTGGACAGAGCTGGGAAAATCTGTGTTCGGTTCCTTATGTTGGCACGAGCTGCCTGTAAATCTTTTTTTTTTTTTTTTTTCTTTGAATGGATTCCTGTATTTTTTGGTACTCGGTGTCCGAGTGGTCATGTCCCAGGGCAATAAAAATAGATGTTAAAGAGTAAAGCGGGGCACCGCAAATGCTTCTCGGCTATAGGCATCCTAATATATGCTGATGGCAGCCACGGAAGCCGACACTTTGAGTGCTAAAACAGCTTAAGCAGCTCCCCAGCAGGGACTGATTACTGGGGAGATGGGAGCGGGGACGGTGGCAGGATGTGGCTGCGTCTGCTCCAAGGGCTCGCGCGGCTCTGTCCGTCCCTGTTCTCGTACAGAGTCTGGGCGGGTGTCAATGGAAGCAGCATTTGAATCGCCTTGAGTAAAAATTTAGTTCCTATAATACATTTCAGTGAATGTAATGGCCCTGTTGGCGTTCTATATAAACCTTAGTGAAATTTGGAATGGCTGCTTTAAAAGGAGAAATTTGCGTGTTTTGGATAAGAGTGCTCTCAAGTATTTTATTTTTTTTACGGGGCTGGTGGAGATGTAGCAAGGTTGGACAGGTCAAAGCCTGGGTCTGGCTTAATTTTTGATGGAAATGTGGTTCTTACGCTGGCGAGTGTCTGGGTATTTTGGTGAGATTCTAGTGATGCTAACTGGGAAATTTGGATGGGAGAGGAATAGGGAGGGTCTGCGGGGCTGAAATCAGTCCAGATGATCTATGTGTTACCATCTCTTACTGCTGGTGGTGCCTGGCAGCTTGGAAGTGGACACTGGGGTGTTTTACAACCCTGATTCCAGAGCTGGGCACCTTATTGTGTCAGCAGAGCCTAAATGTTCTTTGCTCAGGTCCCATCTCTGCTGCAGCGAACCACCGAGAACGGCAGTTCAGTTTTTTTCAGCATTTTGATGCTAGAAATCTCTGCTAGATAGTTTTTTTTATGGTCCCTTTTACTTGAAAAGTAACATTAAGAGCATTTTCAAAGAGAACAACTGTGGGACAGTTATAGTTTCTTCTGCTCAGCTTTGATTAAAGCCTCTTCATACTTATTTTTAAGAGAATCACAAGGCATTTGCTTGTCGCTAAATATAAGCTGGATGACTCAAAGAGAATGCTGAGGTCCAGATTTTGGGAAATGAATCAGGGAGATGCTCTAAGGACTATTAAATCCCACTTCACATTTTCCAAGTTGCCAACAAATGTAAACAGCAAAAATTAAGATAACAGGTTGTTTTGGTCTGTATTTTTAGGCTGACATATGCTGCCGAGTCTTGGAGAGCACCTCGCAGACAGGCGAGAGCTTTAATACTGGGCTGCAGAATGATTCATGTGTATATGACTTTTCTTTCCAAATTTGGACTGCTGTTATCCTTCTGAAGGAGCCTGACTTGCCGTCTTTCCCGTCTTGAATCGGACACTGCACCTTGCTGGACCGTGCCTGCTCATTTTTGAGTCTTTTTAAGGTATTTAGGCGTCGAAATAAGGATATTGTTTGTTTTGGTGGGGTTTTTCTGCGCTTAAGGCATCTGCTTTCTGGTTTACATGCTGAGGTGTTTTTGAAAATCCTGAAGCAAATTTTACATATTTTAAGCAGGCTGGCACCTTCAGGAAGCTTGTCCACAGAGAATCTGCCACTTATTACAGCTTTTAAGATTTTAAAAAACCAAAGATTTTTAAGAAAGATTTTTAAAAAAACCAAAACAAAACCACCTCAGTCTAGTTTCTAGAATAAATGGGATAAAGCCTCATAGATCATTTCTAAGAGTGCTCATTCTAAATTTGAATTTTAAGCCATATTTCGTCCAAGGACTTCGTTCTTTTTGCGAAGATCTTGTAGTTTTTGGTCCGTCTTCAGTTGCATTTCAAAAGGTCCCTTCACATGCCGTAAACAACTCAAGTCCAGATTAGAGGGAGCATCAGTGCCAGCACCCAGCTTCACAAACTAATCTATTTCTGCTTTTGGACATGATAAAGAGCTGTTTCACTGCGCCTGAAATGCATCTGCTTAAGCTTTAAAATGTTCTAATTCCTGTCTGTGACTGCGTGATCGCAGTTGACCACGCGTGCTCAACGGAGAGAAAGTCAGTTCCGTAGTCGGAGCCTGAGGATCCGGCTGAGCGTGTGAGGGAATTCACAAGATGTATACGCCTAACTCAGCTGTATCCTTTTAAAAACAAACAAAATTGCAAATGCTGATGCATATATAACTCTTAAGGAAAGAAATCACATGTTGACTTTTTTGTTAGATGTCTTTCACAGTGCTACTTAATTAAGGTGTAATTTTTTTCCATATTGTTCCATCACAAGGAAAATATCCCTTTATGAAGAGGCTGTGGAATATTAGCGTGAAGCTTATGCTATGAGGAGAGAAGGATCCGAGATATCATTGAAGTAACAAGAATCGTTGTTCTATAGGCCTGAATTTCCCATTTATTGCCTATTTACAGAGTGTGATTCCCACTTGTCCTAAGAGGTTTTCCGATAGCCCCGACAGGCACGAGGTGCCCTTCTGCTCACAAAGTGGATTTTTGAAGTGCCGTGTTTCTGCTTTTCCAATATTGGGACTAAGACAATTCATACCCCATCTCGGATGGGAACAGAGGAAATCCAGCTGCTTTACATCACATATGAAAACCTGTATCGACTTTGGGTTTGAGGCTGGAAATCCTAATCAGCTAGAGTGCATTCTCAAGTCTGATAAATCTTAACAGACCTTTTAATCAATATGTCTTGGAGTTTGTGCCAGAGCATCTAGCCAGCTGTAATATATACGACTTTCGGTAAAGTTACAGAATTCCTGCACGTTTGTTTAGGACAAGTATCTCTCTAAGACGTTGTAATGTTGCTTTATGAAAGGGCTTTAAGCTGATTCTGAGCTTAAATTTCTGCCTTTTTCTTCCCAATTTAGAACTTGGGGTCTAAATCTAGGGCTACTCACAATCTAGTGGAACTCTTATAAACGAAAAGCAGGCCCATTGAATGGTTCTGCTAATTTTACAGGTGTGTACGCATGTGTAGATATACTTGCGCTCAACTATGCACCATTTCTCGCTTTTCAAGTGCCCCTTTCAGTCATTTACGTGACCTTTCCAAGTGATTGAATATCACTTTTGGACAGGGCCTGAAGGCCAGCGATGTCACTTTGTCGCTCGGTTCAGTAAGCTTTGGGATGAGCTTAACAACAGACTTTTTCTGTATTTGCAGCCCTGATGTTTTTGGCAATCTGCTTGCTCCCGCTGCTGCTTACATGCAAGAGCAGATTTACCACCTCCAGGTACCTTGGAACGGGCGCCGGCGGAGCTGGCCGAGTTGGGCTATATTCACAGGGGTTTGTGCTGCAGAGGAGTGCGCAAATTGGCACCCACCGCCCGTGCCTGTGACAACAGCCGTTCCATGGAAGACATGTAGCAGGAGCAGACTAACCTGAGCTGCTCGCCATCTCCCTCTGGGCATACATAGCCCCTGTTCCAGGAGGCCGTGTAGGGCATTTGGTTTTCTTGCCAGCTCCCTATGGGAATGATCCTTGTGGAAGCAAACTCTAGTCTCCCTGCAGCGGTTTCTGCTGTAGGAAGACACCGTTCTGCCCGTGTTGTGTGTCTTCATGTGCCATGGAGGAGATCAGTGTAGCCCTTACTCAACATCTCTCTCTTGGGTGGCTGCAATAAGAGCCGTACCCCACGATTGAAAGCGGGACAGAGTGGGGAAAAACTCTTTTCACTTTTCTTGACTGTACGCTTAGTAGATTTTAAACTTGAAAAGCTCTCCCCCTGCCAGGATTTCGCTAAAGAAAAAAGATAACCTTGGCGTGCTACTGTAATTGTCGCTCGCTGTTTCCCTTGGCGCTGTTAGGACAAGTGTTGCTTGTACCCTGAAGGCAGACAGCAGTGCTAAATTCTATCCGACTGTGACTGCTGCTTTATTGCCATGAGGACGCAGGACTGAGCAGACACTGCAGAGGAAGATATTTCAAACTCCTCTTATACCTTCAGTTTGGGAAATTACATTTTGCCATGTAGTTTTTAATCTGTCTGTATAGACCATACAAAATGACAAGTGAGCATGATTTAATTTTATGATAGCACTGCATTAGATGACCACTTTATGTTGCTGTAAAAGAGGGATTTGAAGTGGTGGTGTGCTTTGCTCTTCCTTCCACGTTTGAGATTCTTGTTTCTTGAAGTCTGACAATAAAATCTTAAGAATGTTAAGAACAGCTTTACTGTTGTCTCCTGGGGCCTGGTTACCCATGCGGAGTCATATTTGGCAAAACAGGTATCACATAGGCACTGAGTGTTTTCTATCATTTTATATCAGGACTTGTCAAAATGCTTTATAGAGGAGATCAAGCCCGATCTCTCATTTCACAGTTGGGGGAAAAAAAACAGGGCCAGGGAGTGTAAGCAATAAGCAGATGGCCAGAACCCAAATCTGGTTTGGTTATCTGTCCATGCTTGCATATATCATAGAATCATACAATGGTTCGAGTTGGGAGGGACCTTAAAGCCCACCCAGTGCCACCCCCTGCCCTGGGCAGGGACACCTCCCACCAGCCCAGGTTGCTCCAAGCCCCGGCCAACCTGGCCTTGAACCCCTCCAGGGATGGGGCAGCCACAGCTTCTCTGGGCAACCTGGGCCAGGGGCTCACCCCCCTCACAGCAAACAATTTCTTCCCCAGATCCCATCTCAATCTCCGCTCTTTCAGTTTGAAACCGTTACCCCTTGTCCTATCATTACACTCCCTGCTCCAGAGTCCCTCCCCATCCTTCCTGTAGGCCCCCTTCAGGTACTGCAAGGGGCTCCAAGGTCTCCCCGGAGCCTTCTCTTCTCCAGGCTGAACCCCCCCAGCTCTCTCAGCCTGTCCTCACGGTGGAGGGGCTCCAGCCCTCCCAGCACCTCCAGGGCCTCCTCTGGCCCTGCTTCAACAGGTCCAGCGTTGATATGAGCTTGTTTGTGTTGCTCTGTGGAGGGTGTAAAAGAGCTACTGGACTTAATGCATCCATGTGCCGTGGCCAAGTTCTGCCCACCAGCACGAGCCAGACTCCCGAAGGCTCGGGAGCGGTGGCTGAGTCCCAGCCCCACCTGAACACAAGGTGTGTGGCTCCTGATCCTGGAGCCATAAGAGCATCAGTGTGGGCACCTCTGCTCCGAGCACGCTTGTGCTGGAGAGATGTGCTCTGGCTCCAGAGCGCAGAAACAACAGCGGCTAACTGCTGGATCAGGCTGCTCCGCCTCTTGGCTCGGTGAGCAGTACTTGCGTGCCAGGGGACGGGATGAAGTGGTGGCCGGTCTTGGTTGTTATTCATAAGGTTACACATCTTGCACTTGCCGTGAGCAGCTGGGTCCTGATTGTCTGTTGGTCTCTGTTATTTATTTTTTTTTGTTTATACTGCTACAAATTCAGTGCAAGTAGGCAGTGGAAGTTTCTTACATCAGCACTGCAGCTGTGCAAGAGCGAACAGAATGAGAATTGTATTGGGCAGGTGTGTATGAAGAAAAAACAAAAGAAAATAGGTTTTGTTTCTGACCCTTCAGTAGAAAGGAGAAGAAGATATATTCTTGTGTAAATCAAGAGTGATGCAGTTGGTGTCACTGAATTTTTATCTTGATAAAATTGAGATAGGGAAGAACTAGTACTGCTGTAAAGGTAAAACCTTGTCTAGAAAGTTGTTTACAATTCCAGGCACTTGTATTCAAAGATGATAAACTGACACAGATGCAGAGCAGAGGTTTTAGGGTGATTGAGGAAATGATTAACAAGAAGAGATTGGAATAGTCATGCTTCATTAGCTTATCAGAGAAAACTGTGATACAGCATCATGTGGATATACACCAGGGAAGAGGAGGAATATGCAAAATTACGGCTGAGGTTGATGTGAGAAGAAGTGGTCGAATCTGGACCTGAGAAGAAGTTTCCTCGTCAGAACAAGCTCTGTATTCGTTTCAAAGGGCTTCCTAACGGGAAGGGTGCAAGTAAAAATTCACTTCTTTTGAGGATGGTGGCCTATTAAAATAAAAGGAAAAAAAAAACCAACCAAAAAAACCCCAAACCTAAAACCCACCACCTAAGCAACGAAAGCGATAACATTAGGATCGTAATCTTATCTTGATGTTCTTTATTTTAATTAATGAACACCCTCAGTAAGTTCGCAGATGACACTAAACTGGGCGGGCGTGTTGATCTGCTTGAGGGTAGGTTGGCTCTGCAGAGGGATCTGGACAGGCTGGACCGATGGGCTGTGACCAATGGTATGAGGTTCAACAAGGCCAAGTGCCGGGTCCTGCACTTGGGTCACAACAACCCCATGCAGCGCTACAGGATTGGGGCAGAATGGCTTGAAAGCAGCTCGACAGAAAAGGACTTGGGAGTGTTGGTTGACAGCCGGCTGAATATGAGCCAGCAGTGTGCCCAGGTGGCCAAGGCGGCCAACAGCATCCTAGCCTGTATCAGGAATAGTGTGGTGAGCCGGACTAGGGAAGTGATCATCCCCCTGTACTCGGCACTGGTGAGGCCCCACCTCGAGTACTGCGTTCAGTTTTGGGCCCCTCGCTACAAGAGGGACATTGAGGTGTTGGAGCGTGTCCAGAGAAGGGCTACAAAGCTGGTGAGGGGCCTGGAGGACAAACCTTATGAAGAACGACTGAGGGAGCTGGGGTTGTTCAGCCTGGAGAAGAGGAGGCTGAGGGGAGACCTTATCACCCTCTACAACTACCTGAAAGGAGGTTGTAGAGAGATGGGGGCTGACCTCTTCTCCCTGGTGACAAGTGATAGGACGAGGGGAAACGGGTTCAAGTTACGTCAGGGGAGGTTTAGGTTAGATATTAGGAGACATTTTTTCACTGAAAGGGTTATTAAACATTGGAATAGGCTGCCCAGGGAGGTGGTGGATTCACCATCCCTGGAGGTGTTTAAAAAAAGGGTAGATGGGGCACTGAGGGACACGGTTTAGAAGTGGCTCTTGTCAGGGTAGGCTAAAGGTTGGACTAGATGATCTTAAAGGTCCCTTCCAACCTCAACAATTCTATGATTCTATGTGCAAATTGCTTCGGTCTCTTTCCAGTCTCTGACACTAGAACAGTTTATAGAGAATCTGATCCCGTATTTTCACAGGCAAATTAATCCACTTTATCTGCAGCATCATGGTGGGAAGAGATGTATGTTCCTGTGCAAGGGAAAATTTAAGTGCCACTCCCCAGCGTCGCAGCCGATGAAAACCCCCGCAATTGCAGAAGGACATGTAAATGTTGGGCTTCTGGTTTGGGCACTCAGGGAGGGCATTTAAAACAATGACAAATACCTAGCAGGTCTGTGTAATCATCATGCTATCTATTCTATTGAACCATGGAAATGAAATAAAATCCAAGGTGAGCATCCACTTAAGAGTTCCTAAAGGGTTTCTTGAGCACGTGCCAAATTCAATATGTCTTCAGGTGCCTTAAAGTTCATGCAGAGAAAACACACTCTGCTGCCAAAATTTATTAGAATGGGCTATTATTGGAGCTCTGAGGACAATTGCTTAGAAGGCACTTGTTTCATCGTTCTGTATCTTAATTATTGAAGTGATGGAAGTCAACAAGGCTAATCTGATTTGTGGGAGTAATTGAGGTCAGCGTGCAGGGAAGAGGGAGAGAAAGGAGGCTTGCCACTTCATACAAATGAAATGATAACTTTCCCTTTGATAAGCAGAGAGCAACCTAGAAATGAGTAAATTTTTTTCTCTAAAAACTTGTAGGGCTTTGAAGATTTTTTTTATTTTTTTTTTTTTAAAAAAGCTGGGAGGGGGGAGGCAGATTTCATAACACTCTGTAACACTTTATAGGAGACCAGGCGGACAGGAAAAAATCACCACTGTGCAAAACAATCTACTTCACTTTAATTATTTCACATGTGCCATAATTAAAGGAATCTTAATAAATTAAGGCAGACCATTATAGAGGGGACAAAAGAAAAATAAATACATTTCAAACCTCCTAGGAGTTGCGGCGTTGGGAGTCCTAATGAGAGATGTAGCTGCGGGCTGTTTTACTTCCCCTCTAATCTCATACCCTACCTCATCCGCGACGCGGATATCACAAAGTTGTTCGCTGGTTTTTAACTGAACTATGTAACATAAACCCAGGCACAGCTAACGCACCTGAATTTCTTATTCCGTTAGGTTTCCAATTGGAAGATGTATCATGCTCTTAAGTCAGGCTGCGCTTTGCGGTGAATGCTAAATGTTTCCCCTCTCTTGATTTTATTTTTCTCTGCAGGATGAAGTGATAGGCTTTCCAGCACAGATGTGTACTATTTTAAGATGAGTCTATTCCTGCCCACTCCATCCCACTCACATAAAACACATTTAATTCTTCTGCAACTTTGCATCTTAATTATTGAATCCAGACCTTTTTAGATAACACTGTGTTCTCATTTACCAGCAGATGAAGCTGATGATTTGAAAAAATGGGAAGAAAGAGGGCACAATTATTGCTATGAATCTGATTATTTCTTGGCGTTACAAATCAGGGATTGGACATCTCAAGCCCAGTTGATGTTTTCATTGCATTCCAAAATCAGAACCTCTTCAGATTATTTAATTGTGAATTGAGAGCTATTTCCAGTTTAATAGTAGTAGCTCTAATGCGAAGAAATTAAGGGCGTAGATTGTAAAAGAGTAATAATAAATGTAACAAATGACAGCTTGGGCCCCCCAGATATGGCATTCCCGTTAAATAATATGTGTGTATCGGATCCATGTGCCTAGTCAGCATGTGGGATGAGCAAAACATTCCCCCAAATAGTTCCTATTTACCTGTGCAGAATAAAAATCATCCTAGAGGCTTATTAGTATGTGTTCACATTGTAAATAGTGCTGGTAGGGTGCTAATTGGGATGATACCTCAACATCTAAGCGTGGTTACAGCTTTCAAACTTGCCTCTGACAGGGCAATTACCGCTTTCGACACTATTGGCGCAGGGGAGACGATCTGCACCGTGTTGAGCCCCAGCCACGTTTGAAGCAGGCATTTTTTCCCTCAGGTATGCAGGACTTGAGGGTTAAATTGCCCCAAAGTTGTTAATGGTCAAATCTTATGATAGATATTTCTACTGCTGAGTGTGAAGGGGCAACAGCATTTTTTTCTTTTCTCTAACTTTTTTTTTTTTTCCCCCAAACCCATGAGACATGCTTTAAAGAGCTGATTATTTGTAGAGGAAAATCAGTTTCCTTTAAAACAAAGCAAATTAAGAGCTGCTTTTAATAATGGTTCACTTTAATCCATGGTTTGGGAATAGCAGCCTCCGAATGCGTTCCTCCTTGTTCACAGCTCCTTGTGTTGTAACCTGTGGAAGAACAAAGGCTGGGCAAAAAGTTTTCCTGGTTTAAGGAGCAAGAGTGGTTGGTTACGGTGAAGTGGGACATTGCAGGAAAGGGAACCATCCCTCCTCTTGGGAAGGAGAGGTGCGATGGCTTCTGGGGCAAGAGACTTTGAGACATGCAGGACACTTCAATCCCAACGCTTCAGTCAGTTCTGCAGGGAATTTATTCTTTTTTTGGTTTGTTGCTCCTCCTCCATGGATCCAATGATGTGATCAATGTGTCTGTTGGTCAGTTGAAAGAGAAGGCTTGATGCAATGTGCCTGAGTCTGCGTGTAGCACTGCCAGGTCATGGAATCATAGAATATTTCGGGTTAGAAGGGACCTTAAAGCCCATCCAGTGCCACCCCTTCCCCTGGGCAGGGACACCTCCCACCAGCCCAGGTTGCTCCAAGCCCCGGCCAACCTGGCCTTGAACCCCTCCAGGGATGGGGCAGCCACAGCTTCTCTGGGCAACCTGGGCCAGGGGCTCACCGCCCTCACAGCAAACAATTTCTTCCTCACATCTCATCTCAATCTCCCCTTTTTCAGCGTAAGACCATTCCCCCTTGTCCTACCATTACACACCCTGACAAAGTCTCTCCCCATCTCTCCTGTAGGCCCCCGTTAGGGACTGGAAGTCATGTTTCTCAGCAGTGATTACAAGAGCTCAGGCAAAGCCAGGCTTTAAATATCTGCAGACACCAGGGAGGCTTGGGATTCTGCATAGTTTTTGGTTTGGAAGTTGTGTTCTTTTTGTAGCTAATTGATCTAAATAGCTACGTACCTAAGAAGGAATTAAATTGATTAGCCAAACCTTGTAGCTAAGCCTTCCCAGATGAGAGGGCTGCGGCATTAAAGAAATCCTGTAACAGACTGGACAATTAAGATGGAAGAACAGGTATTAGGCATGCACTGTGTTCGGTATTGGCATGAGCAACTAACTGCAAGTTAAGGCAGTACAGTCAAAACCTCTTGGCTACTCTGCTCCGTCCACCCCTTTGAGTGTGTCCCCTCCTTCCTCAGCTTTCTGGAAAGCCGATCTGAGGTTCAGAAATGAAACTAAATAGCTTCATGTTGAAATTCTTATGGCTTTTGGTCACTTTTACGGTCAGGTTTTTAATGGAGCCCTTGGTAAACTTAGTGTCTGTGTTTTGTACTGCTGCTCTGAAAACGCACTCGCCTCGGTGCCGGTTGACTGGCAAAAATGCTGGCGCGTACGTCATCATACCACTGCCAAAGCGTGTTGGATTTCTGCTTTGCTTTGAATATAAATGGAAACTTGATAAGCTGATAAGGACACTTGTGTTCATGTAGAATTCATGAATGCATGTTAAAAACCGCTATAAAAGGACACTTCTTGTCTTCAGCTAAATTGATAGCCGCTTTCAATATACACTACTCGTGCTTGAAAAATCAAGACATACGATTGTCTCTCTTTCAGCTAAGAAAAAGGATTTCTTTTTAATGTCTGTATGAGTGAAAATCTATGCGATTTGCTAAGTTGTTTCCTTTCAAGAGGTACTGCTTTGTTTTGGTATGTCACTATTGCGTTTCCCTTTGCTTGTCTGTCGTAGAACACAAATTCCAGCGGGTATACACGTCTGTGATTAACCTCCCTTCCTTCCACTTGCAGTCGGAGCCTTCTCAGTAAAAGAGTTTAGGGTTTAAAAATTATGATACTGAGAAGTTGCCCAAAGAAGAAATGTGATGGCAATATTTTGCAGTGAGTGGGATTCTCTTTTTTTTTTTTCTTTTTCCTTTTTTCTTTATGAATAACATCGGGCTTTGTATACCTGATTGCAACATGCAGCAAATCAAGAAGTTGATTAAGCGGGACAAAATGGGGCTAAAGGAAAAATGAAGGAAGGGGAAATCATCTGCTTTTCATCAGCAGATTATTATTTTTTTTCCTCTCTTCAATAACGGAGTTTTCCTTGTAGTACCACTTAATGTCTAAACAGATGGACATTGACTGGAAATAATCAGACGTTTTCTGCCGGACCAGACTGTGCAAATGGATATCCCGCCCTTAGATAGTCATCTCTGCGCACACTGAGCCGCGGTCCCAGGGCTGTGCTCCTTGCAGGGATCACGCAAACTGGCTTTAATCAGCTTTGAGTGAAGCCAGCCAGCTTCCCTCACAAAACTGTCCGCAGTTATTAAGCTAACTTGATTGATTTTGCTTAAGGCAGATTAAGGAGTGTAAACCGCCCTACCTGTAGATCTTTGAAGCAGGTAACCTTCCGGCCCCAGGGTCACGCTGCAAGGCAGCAACGTGTTACCCAACCTGGCTATTTACAGAACAGATGTCTTTCCATCGCCGTAGTAGCAGAAGCGTTGAGACCAGTGGAAAGATTTAGAAAGAATTTGTTATATTATTAGCAGGTTTTTTTCATTAGTGGCATGAAAAAAAAAAAAGAAAAAAGCACATCTTGGATCTTCACCACAGTAAAGTACTTATCTAGAGATTAACCTAAAAATCAGGATAGGCTAATTTCATGTGTCTTTTAATTCCCCGTCCTCTAGTTCCTACTGCTATTTCCCGCAGCTGTAAGACTGTCTTTAAAACTACAACAGTCTCACATCTCTGGTACTGAGACTTGAAGAAAAATACTGCTTAGAAATATTGCAGGACTGGTGACAGGACGAGCGATGGCCAAGCTCTGCGTAAACTCTGACAGGCGAGCCCTGCAGAGCCTTGTGGAGTGGTTTGAGATGCCCAGGCTCTGAACCCCCCCATTGCCGCGCGGACACGAGCCCCCGCAGAGCACAGCGTTAGCACCACAGGTACGGGCGTGTGCCTTCACCCACCTTCCCCGTACAGGGCCGGACGTCTTTGCTTAAACTGCTGAAAAGAGGAGGGAGGGAAGAAGAATGGTGGCAGACAAATCAAAACTCTAAGTGGCATCCTGAGGTCAGGACAAACTTCTAAACTCCTTCAGCTTCCCAGGACGGTGTGTATTGAGATTCAAAGATCCAGTATTAGGATCAAGGTTTATTTTGCACTCATTTAAGCTGAACTGACACTCCTGCCATGGATTGCATTTTCTCAAATGCATCTCCTTCAAAAGTAGATTGAATTTCTTCCAGTGGCACCTTGAAGTTGATGGGAATACTCTGTCTCTTAATCTGTTGCACAAAAATAGTAAAATGCTCTCTAAATACTTAAATCAGAAACCTGGGGTTATACAATCAGGCTGGAGGTCTGCCATAAGAACTTCTGTCTGCCTGAGCCCTGTAGCATGATACCAGGTCAGACAAAACCTCTTCTCCTTCAATATCCCCAATGAAGTTGCAAAGAATGCTCTGGGCAAACACAATTTGGCAAGGCTCATCTTATCTAGGTCACGTGCGGGAGGAAGGATATTCAAAAGGAAATCTTGAAAGGCACTCTGATTTGCCTAGGTATTAGAGTCTGTAACTGAAAAATATTTGTGTCCCTGGATTTAAAAAAATGTGTTGTAATACCTACATACCACAGGATGGAGTTACAGACTTAACTTTAGATTTTGTTGCCTTCTAGCCAAACTATTAATGTTTGTTGTAATGTGGGGTTTTTTTAATACTCCGTACTTGCAACAGATGTGTACAACTGTATTGGAGAAGATTCTTCCCAATTGCAAAGGGCAGAATAAGGTTATACCAAGCACAAATGCTGCCTTCGTTACGGGTGCAGGTTGTACATGGTGCTTGTGTGGTTACTCTACGTGCTTTAGTCTGCTATAATTCAGGATTCGAGGAAGATACAATTTTTCAGAAGGCCGGAGGACTCTGTTGGGAGTTCTGTTCAGCATACCGCTCCTGCCTGGGAGAATACGCTGAGAAAAGCAGTCCCTGGGGGGCAGGGACCTGGTGTCAGTGTATGGGATGGTGCAGCAGCATCACATGGACAGCCCAGTGTTACTAAAATCGGGGGCTGGAGGCAAGAGCGAGCTGAAGCCTGGAGCAGCAATAGAAAATCTGCCAGGAAGGATTGCTGCTAGGAGTGAAAAGAAAGCGTAGAGGCATCTTCGGGGGGGTTTTTTGCAGTGTTTTTGTTTGCTTATTTGGTTTTGTTTTCCTGCTGAAGGAAGAGGCTGTGCTCTGAAAGTAGGTGCTCTTGAAATTCTCTCTCTGAAAGGAGACCTAGTGCAACGCAGCTGAAATATAGTGGGTCCTGGAGCTGGCACTGCAGAACAGCCGGGAACCGCTGCTGCGGCTGGGAGAGGCATTCCCAGAGGTTTCGTTTCCAGGCAGCCAAGCTAACCTTTAGCAAAATTAGTATTCTTCAGCTTCTACATCTGTAGAAAGGTGATAGGATTTAATTACATGCTACAAAGAATTATGAAACTGAATCTACTCATGTTTGCAAAACACTCGGAAACCTTCCGATTGTAGAATTGACAGTATTAATAATTACTATCTACATCATCCTTGCAGTTTTCTGCCTATCAATCAAGACACGGGAGTACTTTCTCTTGGAAACTTCAGAAATGTCCTTTGTCGTTAGCGGAGCCGCTTCAAGAGGTGGTTGCCCATTTGTGAAAGTCTGCAAAGCTGCCTTCACGGGCAACGATGTAAACAGTCTTGCTTCTCATTTCTCAATTACTTCACAAACATAATTGAAATTTTGCATTTGCCAAAAAGCTCGTCTCCAATTTTAAGTACTTCAAAATCTAAAATTATAATTCAAGTTTTAGTAAATGCACTTAATTAAAAGCTAATGAAAACCTTGTTTACTGTTTTATCGCTTTTTAAGGCTTTTTTATCACCAAAGATTAATTTGAAAAAATATGCCTGTGTGTATTTATAAGACGGGTTAATCTTGAAGGCAAAAGGCGTTATGGCATTCAAGCTCTGCTTTCCCCTCTCGAGGTGTCTGTCTATTATTTTTTTTTTTCCTCTTCAGTATATTAATAAAATATTAATCAAAGTCTTGGATGCTATGCCCTATGCTAGAGAGTTAACATGGAAATCTTGATTATTTTTTTTTTGTAAGGTTCTGGACTTCTGTATCCTCATAAAACAATTAAATACAGGGAATCTTTATTACTTGGAACCGTTTCTCCTTGGTCTCTTGCCTTGTCAATTCTCATAAAGTGAGGCAAAGTCAGATTGGGTCAATACCTGGATGAGAAATCGGAAAGAAAAGGAATTGGCATTAGTGAGTCACTGGCGAGCGCTTCTCTCTGACTCAGTGCCTCGCAGCGTGGAAGTAACCCAATTATCATCCCTTGGATGACACGTAAGACAAAGGTCTCTGAGAAGTGATCCAATCTGCGAGGATCTTGTAATGAAAAGAGAAACACAGAGCTCTAACAACTTAAATACTAGATGTTATACTGGTTTTGTCTATTTCATAATATTGTAAGTGTTCTTCTCAAACGACTCTCCGTTTCTATCAGCTCTCACCAGGAGGTATCTCAATTCAATAGCAATAATGTAATGTCTGAGGCAATTTTCTCCCACTGATTTTATTTTCTCACATCATCTTGTATCAACCACGTGTCACTTCAATATTTATTCTGTCTGTGCGTGGACTTCAGATCACTTGCGACTGTTGACTCCTGGGTATCGGGTAGGAGCCTAAAAACCCCTTTATTGTGTATATGTATGGGCTTCACAGCATGCTTAGTCATAGCCTGAATTTAGGGATATGGCTCTAGGATCAGTTTCAAGAGGATATCCCTTAAGATTAAGGTATTGCACACTTCAATTTATAAAAGTCCAGGTGTGTACCCTGCTCTAAGCGGAGATAAGGACTTGATCATCTGTTCTTTTAATTGGAGTGTATCTGTATTAGAGCTTTAGATTTTATCTGATGTGGGTTCTTTTGGAAGGAAATTGCTTGGAGGTTTGGTTGGTTGGTTTTTACCCCCCCCCTCCTATTTACCATTCTTGATATCCACTGTGAGGTTTGAGCTGGATTCCTTTAGGAAAACACTTTTGTGGATTGCCATTCTTATCCCTTCCTGTGTTGCCTCTTGAGACTTGCCGTGTTTGTTGGCGGGGACGCGAGTGACCGTGGTATGTTGTGTGGTGGTTGTTTACCTGCAGAGGGCTGGGGAAAAGCAGCAGACTTCAACTGAGCTACACTCCCAAACAGCAGCTGGGTATTACTACCCATATGGGTTTGATTGGAAACTACCAAGGATCTGAAAACCAAATTTAATTGTAGAGATTTGAAAGAAACAATGAATTGTGTTCAGTCTAGAGCAGAACTGGGCTCGTGTCCTGGTCCCGTGCTTCATCAGCCGGACTTTACTTTCTCGTAAAATTCCTTTCTAGCTTCTCCTGCTTGTTCCTGAGCTACTTCCAGAATAAACAAATGACAGCTCCTTGGTTGCAGGGGCTTAGTTTGCTTTAGGGACATTTTCCAAGCCCTGTGTTTCTTTTTTCACAGTGTTGTCAGCTTGTCTGTTCCCACCTGCTACACTGTCCACCATGCTGCTGGGAGGACTGTAAGAATAGTATTGACATTTTAGCTAGCTTTCAAAATTACTTTTGGCTGAGTAACATTTTCACAGCGTTATTGTCATCCAGAAACCTTAAATTGATAATATTCCTGCATTGAAAGGAATGTAAGGGAAAAAATGCTGGAATTATTCTAGTGGGAAGTTGGTACAAATAAGAGCAAAACCTCTCCACAAATAACGTGATTACATGGATATTAGTGTTAGAATATTATATTGCTTCTAAGCCACGCATACCCAAAGATATCCAAAACTTTAAATAACGCTGAAAGGTACTCTGAGCAAATCAATGACTACAGTTGGCTGCCTCAGGTAATGCACATGTAACACACCGTTATTGTGGTGGTGTGAAATCTTTTGGCATCCAAACTATGAATTTCTTAACTTCTGTGGCCAGCGAGCAGAAAGAAAAACAGGACTTTAGCACTAGAGTGCGTTACTGTTTGGATGTAGCTTAACACCAAATAGTCAAAATAGCTTCCTGGGTCTGAGCAGTCAATCAGGGCAATATATAAGACATCATCCCAGCAGCCACCCATTTGACAGTCAGGCGCTGGATATTTGCAGCCCCAGGGAGGATGAGATTGTAAGTATTTACAGGTTTCAAGGCAGGAAAAAGCAGCGATGGTCACTCACTCAGCGCTTCCTATACACACAGCCCGTTGAATCTCACCCAGCCATCTGTGTGCCAAGCCTGTAACTTGTTTGTTATAGATGGTGGGTGTTACACATATATCCAGTCCTTCTCTAAAGCCTGAGAACACTGGCAAATTCACCGCATCCCTGGGCAAGTTGTTCGCTCAGGCAATTTTCCCATGAAAAAAAAATTGTCCGACTTTGGTTAGGATTTGTTTAGCTTCATCTAAAGTGCCTTCCCCACCCCCCCACCCCATTAGCAGGATATCTATAAAAAAATCTCTTTCTTCCATAGGTACCTTCTAGATCATCATATGCTAATAATTGTCTATATCCTCTTCCTGCAGTAGATGACTATAAAGCTGTCAACAGTCACTTGGGTTTATAGCAATAGCAATTATACTAGATTTTTTGGATTAAATTTAGAATGTTACATGAGTAGTAGAGAAGAAATTACCCTTAGTCAGAATTATACTGGCTATATATTTCATTCATATTTGGGATGATGAAGCATTTATAACAGAACTGCATCCGCTCTAGGGATGTGGAAGAATTGCTCTTAGTATGGCAGAATAGATTCGCTGTCCTACTAAAGCTTGCTCACATCGATGCAGAGTAGCTGTTCAAGAGAACGTCTTTAAAGCAATTAAAAATGTGCTGAGTCTGAGATAATACGGTGAAGAAGCCTTTCGCGCATATGGACAGAACGCCGGGGGAGATCTAGAAGTTTGCTGAAGGCGCAGTGTCTGGCCGCAGTCTGTGCTCTATAAATAGTCCTGATTCCACCAAAGGCCTGGGCAAGCGGACACCTTTACCCGTACCTTTGCCTCAATTTACTGCTATTAGTAGCTCTCCGAACAGAGCGATGTAAAGTTCCCGATTTTACGCTGATTTCTAATTCCCACACTATTAAGAAATAGGAAAGGGTATTTCTTTATATGAAGCCTTTAAAAGAACATGCCAGTTTTGGACAGTAATGAGAATCTGCTTTCTTAATAGTAGTTTTGCAGCCTGGTCTGCTGCTGTTGGCCCGAGAAGTATTCTAAATGCAAAATGAGAAATTGCAAAATCTAGTTTGTGTTGATCAGTGTTAAATCAGATTCAATGCAAACAAAGCATGCGATCAGAAATAACACGCGCTTAGATTTAAGCGGGTTTCAAAGAACCTTAAACACATGCTTGCCTTAAACAATATACCTAAAAGCTGTTTCTAAAAGGGACGTTTTCCTGAGTAGGCTAGGATACAGAATTGAAAAATCTCTTTGAAGCTGAGTTTTTTAATAATGGAGAACAAATAACACCCAATAAAAGAAACGAATGTAGTGATATTTCCAGGAACCCTCCTATAATGTGTATCTGTTCTACAGAGTGAATATACAAAGGAAATGTATAGCTGTGGCATGACACAATAATGCAGTCATCTATCGCTTAGGCTGGAGCAGAAGAAAGTGGACTAGCAAGATATAAGGAAATAGGAGGATTAGGTGTTAAAAGCAGGATGGTGCTTTCTTTTTTTTTTTCTTTGAAGCTGTTCTGTAATGGTCACTGTGTATTACCCATTTGCCTGAATAACCCGAAGTAAGTGGTAAAATTCCTATCACTGGATTTACTTAAAATTAGGCTGGACAAAAAGTTTTCAGTTCAATCTCCTGAGCAATATTTTTATGATAGGACATGGCAAGTAAAGCTGAATACCTGTCTAAAGTCTGTCGAGATGATTGAAGCGGGAGAGGAAATTTCCATGTGGTGGTTGATAGAAAAATCTCTTTGGGACGTGTTCTCAGCAAAAGCATATCTGGAGAGGTTTATGTTCAGCTGCACGGGAGACAGGGTGACAAGGATCCTTGTTCTTAGTGCCTAGTCATGTCACAAGTAAAACCTGGTATTACGTTTTCATTCAGTGAAATAGTCTGTGTTTGTATATTTTGCTGACTTATGTTATACGCAGTGGCTTGTGTTGTCCTAGCATGAAACAGAATCGCGTAAATAGCACTGAAAAAAAAGCTGTGTTTATACAGCAAACACTAAACCCCACTGACTTTCTCAAACTTCCCGATGCAAATTTCATGTAGCTCTGTGTGCAGAAGTGCTACGGTAGCGTAATAGAGAACAATTGCCTCCCCAAAGAAAGAGCTGAACCTCATCAGCTGAACAGGTGGTTAACTCGTGCTTGGTTGAGTTCGACAGCAGTTGCGTTACATTCCCTCAAATGACAATTAAATAAAATCTATGCTTTGAGTCAAACTCTCCACTGGTGCAAGCTGGTATAGCCACATCCCAAGTCCGCTGAAACTGCCTTGGCTCAAGTCAAGGATCTGGCTCTCCATCAGCAGATGGAGACTCGGAAACACATCCGCTTCTACCACCCATCTGTCTTTGACGATCCAGCTTAACATTGGAGGAAAAAAAACCAAAAGTGGATAGATAGGACGCAAAAACCAACACGGCTTTATTAACAGCTAGCAGTTTCTTTGTATCATTTCAATTATGCTCCCCCGTAATGAGTTCAATATACTTTTGTAATGTTACTATAAAGCTGCCTATGGGATGACAAGAATATATGGTACGATGTTACAGTCCTTTCATAACATTCCGGAGTAATTAGGACATAAAATTGAACTGAAACTTTAAAACACACTTCAACTCTGTCCTATATATATTACTCTTCAGCCGGCAAGGACAGTAATTTAATATTGACTTCTGGCTGCAAGATTACCATATAATCTAAATGCTAATAACAATTAAAGCACAGTGTGGTGATTAAAGTGTCTATTGGAATATTGAAAATACAGGTAATAAATGGTGTACGGATGGGAAGGAGAGCTGGAATTTAAGAACCTGTTCTGAAGGTCTGTGCTGAGAAAAATAGGCTGAGCTGAAGAAAAGTTTTCTGCGCAGCCTGTGTACTTCTTTCATGCCGACCCCTCAAAAACACACTTTTGTTTGATATATTTTTATTCCAGGCTCTCTCATATGGAAAGCAGACCTTTGGAACCCAGCTCTGTACTTTTTTTTTTTTTTTTTTTTTTTTTTTTTCTTTTCTCCTCCCTTCTCCCTTTTCTATAAGCAATAGTTTGTCTCGGGAGATGTTAAAGTAGTGGCTTCCCTCACAAATTGAGGGGAATATTTTCTTTTGAAAGTTAGTTCTTATTAATGAAATCCGCACTTCAGAGTTGTCTAGGAGGCAGAAGAACTATGAAAGGCAACTGAAACAAGAAAGAAGTGCAACGCTTAAACCCTTTAAAAATACACAGCCATATGTGTAAATGCATGAGATGTATTAAGCAAGATGTATGCTGTGATAAATGTGCAGCACAAAAGGTCTCTTGGCTCAGCTGTTAGTTCTTCCAAAACTCTGTTTGTGTTTAGCTTTGCTGGTGGCTTAAAGCAGTAGTATACTTGTTCCCCTGACTAACATGCTAAATTTCATGGATTTTTAGTGGGTTTATTCACAGCAGTATAATGGATCTGCAATATAAGTGTTGGAGCGATCGGGATGTAGATTCTGGGTTGGTACCTGCCTTGTTGGCTGCCTGGGAGGGGACTTTGGAGGGCCCCTGGTGACATGGCTGATGCCACGGATCCAGGATCTGACCTGAGGTCTTCAGTTAATCCAATCGTCTCTGCCTATGTAACAACATAGCAGGGGAAAACTGCCTGTGCGGCTTCTGGTGTCATACCGCCATGTCCACAAGAGCACCAAAGCTTCAGAAACCCTTTGAAGATGTTCATTGACGTGTTTGCGCAAAAGGCAGGTTCAAAAGCCTCTGCAAATTTCTTTGTGTTTGCAGTCAACAGCTTCATTCCAGCTTCTGAATTCATTCTCTTATGAGAACTGAACTTTTTTTTTAAGTAATTAAAAAAAAGCTTTGCAAGATCATTGATTTTTATTTTTTTTTTCTCGGTTTCTAAATTTCTCCATCTGCTTCCACAGATGCAGAGTGACCTAGCAGTGCACGAAACAGTTGTCATAAGCCATGCAGCAACTGTCCAAGGATCATTCCCCAGCCAGTGGCTTCTTGTGTTTTTTTCAGCCTGGTTTAATTTTCTAGAGGGGAGATTTAGATGAGATGTTAGGAGGAAATTGTTTGCTGTGAGGGGGGTGAGCCCCTGGCCCAGGTTGCCCAGAGAAGCTGTGGCTGCCCCATCCCTGGAGGGGTTCAAGGGCAGGTTGGCCGGGGCTTGGAGCAACCTGGGCTGGTGGGAGGTGTCCCTGCCCAGGGCAGGGGGTGGCACTGGGTGGACTTTAAGGTCCCTTCTGACCCAAACCATTCTATGATTCTATATTGTAGAACTCACAAGGATGACAGACTTACATCGCTCTTCTCTTTATACTTTTTCCTTTGTATATTTTTGGGTGAGGAAAGGGGCAAATCAAGGCTATACAAAGATATCAGTTACAACTCTTCCATGAAGCTGTTGCAGCAGTTTCCCCCCTGCCGTGCTCCTCTCTCCGGCTGAATTGCACGCTCCGAGCTGCAAACACGCAGGTGGCAGGGTGTGCTGTCCCTTGGCACTATAGATCTTCATGCAATTAGCCCTTGAGTAATGGGCCCTCGACACTTCATCGGTTTTAAAGAACCGGGGACCTGCGTTGCTAGTGGATAAACTAAACTATACTTTTGGTGCAATGTTTTATATTGGAGAAAGCATTTAAAAGAAACATGATGGGGAAGTGTTACGTTCCACAATAAAATATATAACGAATGACTTGACTTTCTGTTCCCCTTAGTGTTCAGAGAAAGGCAGACAGAAGAGAAATAGTTGAAATGGTTTTGGTTTATATTTTTCGCTTCCTTTGCTGTTCAAATGTCTTTGAAATGTCAGGATTTATATAGGTAGACGTGCTGTTTTGTTTTTCTGTTCTTTGTCTCTTGCACTTCTCTTTTTCCAGTCCCATATTTCAGGATTTCTGTAGTGGATCCAGGTCAGCGCAAGAAATCAACCATCAAGCTGCAGCAGGGTAGGTTTAGGCTGGACATTAGGAAAAAATTCTTCCCAGAAAGAGTGGTCAGACACTGGAATAGGCTGCCCAGGGAGGTGGTGGAGTCACCATGCCTGAATGTGTTTAAGACTCATTTAGATGTGGTGTTGAGGGATATGGTGTAAGGGAGAACTTTGTAGAGTGGAGTTGATGGTTGGACTCGATGATCCCAAGGGTCTTTTCCAACCTAAATGATTCTATGATTCTATCGCTGTTTCTAGCAGATTTCCCTACAGACTCCTTTTGCAGGAATGTAGCTAAAAGGCCCTGGCACCGTACAGCAAATAGTGCCTCTTGAGCACAACCTGCTCGATGCTTTAAAGGGAGCCAAGTTGTTCAGTAGCTTGTTGTGAGGAGGCGCTTCCCCGCTCTTCTACTCCTGGTTCCAAAGGCAAACGACAGGTCGTAGATCTTCATAAGTGTATATGGGAGGAGATACTTGAAAATATTTCTCAACTTAGCACTTCAACACTGAGGGTGTTGCTACGATGGGGATTGCAGGGAAGTGAAACAGTTTAAAAAATAAAAAATCCTCACTTACGCTCCTATAAAAGTTTGTTGGTGGTAGAGTCTGAGTGACTACTGTTCATCTCTAACCAAAATGTCTAAGTTTGCCTATTCTCTTTGGCATCTTGGGCAAGTCCGTTGAGTTTGAATGTAGACCTGCTGTTTTGTTGTGTGTCTATGTCAAAAGATAAGTAGGATGGGAATGAGGAGAATTGTGGCCCCCAACTCTTAGAAACGTTCCTTGCTCAGATCTGTATGTGAAGGACACAATATAACCCTGTGATTTGATAAGGAGCCATCTCTGAAGATAGTGTGTTTCCTAACTCCCAGATTGCTCACAGATAGTGTAGGGAGAGGAGAAAAGGAGTCTCGCCATCACCGCACTCCATCTCGCTTTTTTCTTTCTTATTTTTCCTTTTTTTTAACTCTGTTGTGAGGCCATGCAGCAGGCTGCATGCGTGCCAACATCTAGAACAAGAAGCAGAAAGGCATCTCTGCAGGCAAAGAATAACCGAATGAAGTAGCTGGGTCACTTTGTTTCGTCTTGCTGTAGCTGATTGAACAGGGACAAAGATCCCTGCGTTGCTGTGACTTGGGAATCAACGGCATTGAGTTGTCTCTGTGAGAGACTGTGAAAAACAAACACAACACTGGTAACCACTTGAACAAATGCAAATAAAATGGAAAAGACTTTAGTGTCTCTTGGTGTGTTTGTGAGCTGGGATTTACAGTGCACATACATTGTTCTTGATGAAAACGTTTTTGACTGCTGTTTGTCAAAGCCCTTCTGTGCTATAACTGCTTCTCTTCATCATAATGGGTTTTCCTGATAGATATCCCTGCCTGAACCATCTTAACCAAAACGATTCCAAGCTTTATTTCTTTAGAATTTAAGAATGTGTTTTTTATGATAATGCTTTTACTGTGGATGTTGAGCAGTACCCAGAGGGTTGAAGCATTTATTATTGTTAATAATACATGTTTAATAGATCTGCTTTCTTCTGGAGATTGCAAAGAACTTGATTAATTCTGCAAATGGGGATTATTTCACCTGATAATGAAATGTCCTCGTCTCGTGGGCAAGAAGAGAAATAGGATGGGACGCAGCAGTTCAGCAGAAGAAAACCAGAATAGTTTATGCAGCTGTAGCAGAAGAGGAGAATCCGATGGGGGAACGGAGCCCCAGCCTCCTTCCCCTGTGATCTCAAAACCATTGCCTCTTGGTTTAGACTGGTGAGGAAAAGTATAAGCATCCTTCTCTTGCTCAGGGATGAAAGGAAGGAGTTGAGTTGGGAGTGAGGAGCGCTGGTGAGCTCAAGTAAACCCCAGTCTCCTGGAGATCTTGTCCTGGCATAGCTACAGCGGTACCTGCTGCCTGCCCAGAGTCGTGTCACGGGAGCATGGGCATCACGGGAGCTTTGACAACCAGATCCAGGTTGGCTACAAGTAAGAAGTCCCTCTGTGAGATGTTGCACTTTGGTAAATCCTGATCTAACATAGCCAAACCAATTAAATGAATAAGAGATTATAATCTATATCCACAAAGACATTTACATACTTAGCTCTCATTGATATTTTTTTTTTCTTCCTTTGAGCATCTGGGTTGTAATATTTTGTTCAGGTAATTGTTATGGGCACTTCTGTCTTATTACTTAAACTCTCAAGTGGAATTCTGCTAATAGATGGATAAAATGGTAAGGTTTTTGTTCAGGGCATATTCTGCCTCCTAGAGTTCAGAGCCCTAAAAACTCCTGGCAGATATTTGGGAGGGTGTGTAGTTCCAGCGTCTTCATTTGGTATATCTTTGGACAATTCTGAACTGCAGAAAATCACAGATGCTGAGGGGGGCAGCGGAGAACTTGGTGGTGGTAGGGGGTAAAATTTTGTCAAGAAACATGGACGAGAAGCTGCCTAATTAATGCAGGAAAGAGGGGAAGGAAAGCCCAAGAATTTCCCATTGGGGAAGGGAGGGGAGTAATCTCAATACTGTCTGAAGTATTTCTGCCCGCTCTTTCTGCGTGAGCTCTTCCTTCCTTGAATAACTTCCGAGTGAGTGAATCAGGAAGGCTAAAGGTAAAAATTTCAAACATAAAAAACAATTTTCATGTCGCTCAAACGTGGATATCCAAATAGCCTTTGTTATCTTTTGTTTACTTCATTTCAAGCAGGCAACAGACACCAAATTTAAGTGTGGTGCAGGTGGAGATTAAAGTCATGGGGAGATGAGGAAGGGTTATTTGCATGAAATAATGGAATCTGTGCAAGTATGAGGATCTCTAGTTTTTATGTTGTCTATCAAAAATATATTGGGCAGAGCATCTGCTTGGGCCCACAGGAGAGAACAGGTCAATCTGTGCAGAGGATTTGCTGTGAAGGCATTATTAATTTTCAGCTGTGTTTGATTTTTCACTGTGCTGTTTGAAAGGTGTACTGCTGGCCATTCCCCTGCCCTGGGGTAGGACACAGAGTTCATGTTTAGCCTCAGAACACTGATGTTTGATAGGGCGCTGACTTTGTCTTTATGCTTATCTGTGAATACATCTTGTGTAAGATAGCGATAGAGAATTACAACATTTGAGTCTGGCAAGGGGTTTTTGTAAGACAGACTGGAAAACTTAGTTGATTAGTATTTCTGCAAATTACAGACGTTTTAGCAAAAGCAACAGGAGTTACTGGTAGAAAATGGTCCCCAAAAATCCTTTGCCATAATAGCAACAAACTGACCGAACCTGTAATACGCAAGCTTCTAGGTACGCGTTCTTCTAAAACATCCTTAGCAACGATATGGGCTCTGAGCACACGGGTGAGATTGCGATTGTCACAGTCGATGCAGGGTTTAAGACTCTCTCAATTGTCAAAGAATCGGAGCGTTGTCAGGCTCCAATTTTCTAAACCATACATTGCTTGGGTGGCGCTATTCCAATGTACGTGGGAAAAATAGGAAGTGGGCTCCAGGCTCGATAGTGAGGTGGATAATAGTTAAGATCTAAGGTGAAGTGATGGCGACTATGTTTCTTTAGCTTTGTTGGGAGATGCCTGTGATCCCAACAGCCCTGTGCATAATTGCTGTATGGTCCCGAAGAGAAGGGCTGTGGATTGTGCAAATCCGCGCTGACCCTTATCGTTGCTAACGGAAAGACTCTGAACCCTTAATTTTTTGTCTTAAAGACATTTCCAGTCCAGTAGGTTTCGAGCTTTACCGTTGCAGCTTAGTTCTGTTCTCCTTGTGGGGTTTGTATCAGTCTAACCTTTTGCCTGTTGTGAATTCTTCCAGAAAGTGGTTATAAATTTGACTTGGGAAATTTTGCATTGTTCGAAATGTTACAGTAAACCACAGGGACTGATCGCCTATGTCAGTTCTCACCTTATTAGGAGTGTTTATGGCAGAATAAAGGAATTTTAAGGATAAGAAATGCTTGCCTAGTTTGTCAAGTGATATTGCTGTTTATTACTGTATTTTTTTTTCTGCTGCCTATTCCATGAGCTAATTGAAAAATATATTTTTCTTAATTTAAGGTTAACAGTTATGTTAAATTCACCTAGGAACTCATTTGGGCTCACTAAATTTGCACCTGGCAATTGCATCCCTTTAGCTTATTATGCCTATTAATTTCCTTTGCATTATATTTCCTTTCATAGACTGATCTTGACTGGCTTGACATGACTTTCCTTTTTCAAACTGTTTTAGTGTTTTATTTTCTAATTAGCACTTCATTTTTCATCTTGCTTAACCCTGTGGCATGACAATATTCTTAAGAGGTGTAGCAGGATGGATTTTTCAGCTACTTAAGCTCGGTAAAGTCCAAAGTTTAAAGCACCAGCAATTGTACCTGCTCCTCAATTATTAGTTTTAATCGACTTTAAGAGCATCCCTCCACTTTTAGGACTCTGATCTTAGAAACTTCTGCACGTGAGCGGATTTATTGATGCGCAGTCTCCCAGCTGGCCCTGAAATACCGCAGGTGAATGGCAGACCCAAGAAAGGCGGTCCTGACTCCCAGCTGAGTGCACTTTATTACAGGCTCCAACAATTCAATATTCAGAACAAAGCAATATTTTAAAACATTCTGCAAAGCAGTGGAGACTTTGTACTAAAAATAACAAAGGCTTTCCCATTTAGCTGCTCCAGCTGAGGACTATTGTTTGTTCTCTGAGATAATTAGCAGCCATCCTCAGAGCTTTCTGAACGGCTTTGTACACGGAACTGACAGTTTAAAAACACGGAAGAAACACAGCGAGGCTCCTTAGAACATAACACAAAATACCGGATTAATGAGTCATCTCCCAGGCTGATGGAAGAGTAAGAAAAGTCTTGAACAACAAGAAAAGCCACTCGTTCAGTAATATACATCATCAGTCTTTTGAGCTTGTTTACCATCAGACCATGGCTCCCCCCTGTAGGATTTCCTTCTCATTACGACGCAAATCCTGAATCTTTCTGTTTGGAGCCGAACACTTTGAAGTTGAGACCTGTTTTTTGGGGAGCAGGAGAGAAATTTGCCCCTTCATAAGACTAATATGAGAGTTCTAAAACCCATACACATAGCGAAGTGTTAGATACCATGATTAAAACTTAGAAGAAATAGAAGTACAACTCAGAGAATTCGTCTTGTTTATTTTTAGTTCTGAATTCTGTAAGTGCTGTGCTTTATTAAAAATAACAATTCCCATCTGTAACAACTGATAGGCAGTTAATGTGAGTATGATCCGTATACGTGAGGCCAGATCCGCAAATATTTGCACCTCCAGGTGGTCACGGCCGTAAGCTCTGTGACAGCTCAGCTACGTTCACTTGGAGCATCACTCTTCTGGGACTGATCGTTTCCAATTTGTCAATCTGCCAAGTGAATTTCTCTTCTCTTTATTTATGCTTTTTTTTTCCAAATCGTTCAGCAAAGTTGGAATATTGTTTCTTTACTGATTTGTTGCGCTTAGTCCTTGGACGTACCTCTCCAGTTGTTTTTGACCTATCTAATGTAAGGCAGTCAATGATTGATAAGTAAAAGGGAAAATTCCCTTTCTCCGAATGAACAGTTTCCTGGTTCTTAGAAGTTCAGTACCCTCACAGCCACTATTTGGACACTATATATGTCATTGGTTGACGATGTTGGGGTTTACGTTTTGTTTCATCCACAGTTGTTTAAATACTTGCCATGATTTTTCTCTCGGGGATAGCACAGGCTGAGAGCCGCAGGCTGGCCAATATTGATTTGCTGCCGCAGCCTTTTGGTTGTGCTAATTTCTGGGTGACCTGCGGTGTGGTCTAGAGCAGACAGTTGAGAAAAGTAAGTGCTGGAGTGCGCTATCCACATCCTTGCACGTGTGTGGCTCAGAACTATATTTTATGATCCCCGTGTCAGGGAATAGTGGGCGTTTTCTGCCACGTTTCCACAGTGACATCAGTGTTTAAAGATTGGGCTACAGACAAGAATATGGCTTCTTAGATCAAAATTACTATGAACCATGTGAAAGGTTTTGATCATCAAAGGAATGCACAGATGAAGTACCTGTGGCTTTGATTTCTCTCGTACAGCCACTACTTTCTTTTTTTTTTTTTTTAAAAAAAAAAAAAAAAGCTGCCAAAGGCCATCATTTTGAAGATACCTGCATGCACCTCTTCTAGTGTGGAATGTGCACGATAAATCGGATTGTTTCCTGTTACAGATTTTGTCCATCGCATTGCTTGTAAAGGTTTTCTTTATCTACTAGATGTGCTTTTATGACAGTCTTGCAGTATTTAATATGATTTCAGTCTCTGTTATAGGCATCTGCATATGAAATGCAGACGAATGTCTCTGTGGCAGAGGCTAATGTGACCTCAGGATGTGCCATATGATTACAAATGATATGAAATTTGTCTTCTGAATAAACTTTTATGACATATGTAAGGACGACTTAAAAGCAGTGGTGTTACACATGGGGTTATTTAGAACTAGAGAATTCAATTCCTGGAAAACTCCTGTTAGGAAAAGCCAAAATTTCCACAAAATTTACATATGAAATATTACTTTTTCCTTTTTAATTTGTAACAACCAAAATCATTATTTCTAGCACCATCAAGGCAATAGTCTTTCTAATCTCACTTGGACTGTATTTGTATTTAGTATTTTAAAATTGCAAACACCAAAGGCTCATTGGTCTCCACGCAGGCTCACTTGAGACTATGCTGAGATTTTTCACTTTGCTCAAAAAGCGTTTATAGGGTGCAGATATTACAAACAGAGTTAGTTCTTAAAACGATTAGTAACCAAATGGTTAAACTCTATAGAAATAAATGCTGATGGTCCTTAACATGTCTTTGAAATTGTCTTAATTGTTGTCCTTTTGAAGCATGATAGGGAAGAAAATAACCTTGTTACTTACTATTTGCATCCTCCCCTAATGCAGAGTGCAAGATCTGGGGGGATTTTGGGCTATAATGCAGCTGCACCTGGGCCTGCTCTGGGTTCTCTTGTTGTTCTGACTCCTGCACCAGGTTAAAGATTCTCAGTAATAGTTATATTTTTCTGCAAATGAGTTTTCGGTAGTCTCAGAGGAAACAAATCTTTGAACACCTCTGCTTTGTGACAGAACTTTGACGTTCTTTTAAATATAGGAAACATTGGTACGTCTTACGCTTTTAACAAATTAATCTTTAAACTTTGAAATCTTTAAACTTTAAACTGCATTTGTTCAGCATCATTTACACCCAGTACAATTGATGCAACCTTCATACCATTTGCTCAGCTGAATTACTCCTCTGTTATTGAGGCTTGTCCTTTTTGGGCCTGTTCACAATACTAGACATGATCTAAACCAGACCTTCTATCCCAAAGAAAATTCTTGTACTTGAAAGCAAAAACCTCAGTTGATTCAAGCTTTCATGAACTTAGGTATTCCAAAGCACTTTTACTGAGAAATGTGAAAGGATTGTGTTTTGATAATACTGACTGAAAATGGTTGATTTTTATTTTTTTTCCCTGATAGAAACTGTCACAGAAAACGTTACAAAATTGATCAACGCAGAGCTTTTTAATTTGCCCGAAGCACATTTTCAGACATAGATCACTTTCCTTTGCGATGTTATACCATCCTTTAAATAATAGAATAATGCCAAGGAAATAACTCAGCAATCCTGTCCTGAAACCCCAGCTCTAATTGCTAAAGAATGCAGTCTTTGGAAGAAACCGGTGATGAATGTAGAGCTCTATAGTTGCTCCATATTCCTTGTGACATATATGGATGTCACAGTCCTTTCCATTCCCCATTTTTAATTCCTTTCTGTGGTTACTCTTGCAAAAACTGAGATGTGCTGAGACTGAAACGCAACCTCAGCGTGTAAGAGGGCTCTGTAATGCTGTTGATTCACCTCGCTTTTTCCACCAGCAGATGCACTACTGGTAAAAACATCAGCGAGCCCCCAGTGGAGCCCGTCTCCTCTCTAGTGATTTAAGCGGAATTCAGAGAAATGACTGGTTTTGTCAGCAGGCATGCCAGCTGAGCTAAAGCAGCCTCCGATCCAAGCACCCGGAGGTCAACCTTATGAATCTTTTGGGATGTGGCCAGCTGTGGCACTCGCACATAACAGCTATTAGCTCTTACTGACGTATGGGGAGACTTCATTAACGCTGAAATGGCTGTTCCCATGTATACCCTTGCGTAACCTCTGGCTTTACAGTGGAGTTGAAACAGAAGATTTCCCCATGGCAGGGTGATCCCATCCAAGCATTCTGCAAGTCTTGGAGTTGTTTTTAGTTTGGAATAATGAGCAAAACTGGATTTGCTAACACTGCACTGGAGCAGTGGCCCCACTTGTCTAGGTTTTGTCCCTTCTATTGACCAGTGCCAGCCTCTTCCAAGAAGCCTGTGGTTTTATGTGCGCAGCCTACAGGCCGTGGTACAGCTCAAAGAGCAGCGACTGCAGAAACTGAGCAGAGAGGTTCTTGTCTGTGCTCCGTACACAGAGACAAGAAGAAAAAGGTCCTTCGCACAGGGCTCACAAGCTAAGCGTACATAGCTTGGAGTCTTTGGAGTCATTCATAAACTCCAAAATGAATATCCCCTATTGTTTGTTTGTTTATTATGGTAGCGCCTGCTGATTCTGACCAAGATCAGTGAGAGAGATGCTGTAAAAACATACACTGAATGACAGCTCCTGTCGTGCTGCACTTATCTAACTGGAGCTATAAAGCATGGGAGAAAAGCACCTCAGAGAGCTGCTCACGCAGCTGGTCAGCAGCAAAGCCCGAAGGATGATGCTCACTGCGGTGTACCACTTGCCAGCCTAGATTCCTCAATCTTTTTTCCCCGCCCTCCCAGAGCTCCAAAATACAGAAGTGTAGAAATATCAGAGAATTGAGACCCAGGAGGTATTAAACAGCAGTGGCACAACACAATAACAGGCAGAAACAAACAAAGCATCTGCTTGGCAGTATGTGGAAAATACTAAGGCTCCTTACTTTAAACATAGACAAAAAGGCAAAAGAATTCAACTTGATCCTTTGATGTAAAAAGCTTCCTTCTGTTAGGACTTGCCCAATATGTGGACTTGGGAACACTTCTGAGCTCTGTAATCTGGGTATCCTTCATGGTCACACCATGACTTTGGGCTGGGATGAGACCAAAGTCTACCCTCTCTCCTATTCACCTTTGACTCAGTGGGGAATAAACCTGTGTTCGCAGTGGGGATGAAGCCACGGGGTTAAGTCCCTGTAGGTCACCGTGATGCCCATCTGACATGATTTAAATGCTGACCCAGTGATTTCTACCGAACCAATGGAGGAGTCTGCATGGCTTATTATAAACTACATCTGGTGTGCCTAAAAAATGTCAACTCTTATTTAATTTTGGTTTTTCCTTTTTACTATTTCTGTCTCCAAATTTTGGGCATGGAGTACTACAAGTAGATTTACTACCTATAATTTTCTAATATGTTCCTGTGGAGTAATACAATATTCTAATGAATTGCATGCTCTCTGTATGTGCGCAGTGAGATAGTGCTATGCTTTCCACGTTGCTCCCTATCAGTGCCTGCAGTTTAGTGGCTAGTGAGGATCTTCTCAGGCAATATGCAATTCAAATCAGTACAGCTGGTGTCAAACTATATTAAATTTCAGAGTGATTTCACTACACTAAAACTCGTTGCCCTTTGTCTTGTTCCTTAAATAAAACGAATAATCTTTACTTGTGTAAGACCTCTGTGGAGACAGAGAAGTCATGATGTTTGGAATTCTAAAGCAAGATCAAACTAGTTGTTCAAGTACAGAAAAACTACTTTTTTTTTTTTTTTTTTTTTTTCCCTAGAGAGACACGAATGACTGAAGAGGGTAGATTTCATTTAAAAAGGAGGCTAGGGAGAAGACTTCCTCACCAGAGTCTGAATTTCTGGCAAACATGTCATTCCTCTGCTTATTTATCATCTACCCTTCATAAATGTCAAGTGTAATAACAAAAGGTTTTAATAAACCTGTCAGAATTGTTTCATGTCAGATTGAGTGAAAAGGTTATGTATAATAATAAAAACAAGACCTAAAACAATACTAAATTCAGCTTCAGGAGGAGCCCTGGTCTGTCTCTTTCTCCTGAGAACTTAGGGCTTCACTGCTGCATTGGTTAGAAAAATAAATTCTTTTGGTAACATGTACTAAAACCTACATCAGAATCACATACATGCACACAGTACCTAGTGAAAAAAGAAGTACTTTAAGCTAGTCATTTCAGTACTGATGACTCAATCTGGGGAACTGATGACAAGCTCCCTTTCTGAGATATGTCAGATAACGAGAAATATCCTGGCACTTTCATGCTCTCCGAATTTTTTTTTAATTTTTTTTTTTTTTTTGGAAGCCAACAAGGATGAGAATAGTTTTTTGGACCTGGTTCAGGCAAGTCAAGTACTTGCCTTACTGCTTGACTTTAACTGGATACATGCAATTTGTTGCTATTTATTAAAAGCATAGAGTACATCTTATCACGGAGTGAGCTGCTGTCCTCCCACGCTTCCTCCAATGCATTTAATTCTCTCCTTCCTACCCGCCTGCATAATCATTCTATTACAATTGCTTGGGAAAGAAGTAATTGGTTTCAAATGTTCCTGGTTGACCAATTTATATTTGAATACTCAGTTGGGGACCGCATGTTCTCAACGGAGTGCTTGATGTTGCCTATATTACTGATGGTTCCCTGAGTGCTCATCTTAAAGCTTTCCTTCTCACCATGCTACTATTTTTGCTTGACCTTGCATAGGCATATTCATAAGAGGATGTTGTTGTTAAGATGTTCTGAACTGAACGACTGTAATAATGTATACGGACTGCCCAGCTCAGATCAGCCATTAGCTGGTATAATTGCTGCTCTTGTCCATTTTACTGCTATTTAATGATTTGTATTATGTTCGTTCCCAGAAGCGCAAGATGAGTGGGCCCCAACGCACTGCACGCCGAATGTGTGTCTCCGCAAGGTCTGTGGAGGCAAGATACTTCTATTAACTAAACAGACAAAAGAAACAATAGGTCAAAGGGATGAATGCGGTAGCCACGTATCTGAGACTCCACCATTTGGCCGTGGCAGAGCTGGGAATATTCAGCTTATGATTCAGGATGGTGAGATTCTTCCATTGGGAGTAGAATTCCTTTACTCTGCCGAGTGGTCGCAGATCGTGGGATGGCTTAGGAGCATGTGTGAAGTACACGTACATGCGCAGCACGTAGAAATGTGATCTGTAGAGCCTTTCAGATACGGGGAATTTCTAAGCCTCTTTCATCATTGAGAAATAAGTTGCCGCCTGTGCCATCTTGCTGTGCTGTTTTCTCAGATTTCCATTCATATTCTCACGTCCCGCTCCTCAGAAAAAGGAACGTGTGTGTATTTGGGGCAGCTGACCTATTCCACGTGGCAGCGTCCCCCTTGCAGCGGCACATATTAAAGCATACCAAAATGTGAAGTGAAACTCTGAAGTCGCCAACCTGCGGATGGTGACTGCTTTCATGTCAGTAGTTTTGGTTTTCTGTGTGATATACGTGTGTTTGATTCCTGTGCTTATTAGAGAATGATGTAAAGGTGGGGTTTTATTCCACTGAAAAGGGAAGAAATGTTTATTTAAAAAAAAAAAAATCTGCTGATTTTTATTAATAAGTTATTCTCTAATTACTAAATAGTTCCAAACGAGCTGCTTTTTTTTTTTTCCCAGGGCCCTAGTGGAAAAGTTGGAAGCCCAACAGTCCAACTAGCAGAGACTGATGTATTGTTATCTATTCCTTCCTCTCCTTTCTTTACAGCTGCTTAACACGGGCTCTTCATGTTTGATCAGAGTCATGTACAACTCGGGCTATTCTACTTTGCAGTCTAGTGATCAGCAACAGCCTTCTGGGACAACCGAATTCAAACATGTCCTGCATACTAGCAGTGTGTTGATAACTTCCCAATGTCGGGATTCATGAAATATTTAATAAGCCAAATGTTTTAGGTCAGGAATACACCGACAGTAACTAGTTACCGTGCTCTAAATTGGAAGAACGATTATGGTACCAATCAAAGGCAACGAACATCTTCATGTAGGCTGCAAATTGTTTTCTGCCCCAAGTCTCTGCATCTCTATGTTAGATGTCTCTGCATCTAATTTTGGTGTTTTGATTCTTGAGTACAACCCTAGCTGCATAGGGTTGTACATTACTCGAGCTGAAGTTCACAGTTGCTCATTCAGGAACCGTAGCAGGCTTTCCTTCCACTGATGTATCTTGGATTTGCGGTGCAAGCTGTGTGACAGCTTTAATTAGTACAAATGCTCCTCATTTGTGAACTCTGATGATGGAGGTCAGTGTAAAACGTCCCATACAGATCCTCTGTAATCTAACTTTCTCCCTATACCTACAAAATTAAATGGAACTTTGTTGCATAGTAGCTACCTTGCCCTCTGGTTAAGAGACAAGTATGCATGTGAGTCTATCTGCAAATAAGAAACAAAGATCAATTTTTTAATATCCAAAATATAGCTGATAGGTTAAACTGTGAGGTGTAAAACTTGAGTAGAAGGTTGAAATCTGGCTCCGGAACAGATGCAGCACAGCAACAAAATAAGAGGCTTTAATAATGACATGGGTTTGAAATGAAAGGATTAGTTTGTTCTGCAACAAAAGCTAAGGGAAAGAAGTAACATGAAGCAAAACAAAATAATTTGAGGTGGGGGGAGCCCAGCAAGGCTGGAGAAGTTCAGCAAGGGCAGTAAAAATTCAGGTGGCAGCTCGAATACTGTGAACTATATTGAGGGATAGAGAACTGATTCTGTACTGTTTACTTATATGGCCTTCATTTTCTTGATGTACCGGACGAAAGACAGGCATGAAAAAGAAGTATGAAAACAAAACAAAAATAATAAGGGAAATAACAGGGAATAAATGAAAAATGTTTCAGAAATTCTTTTGCTCCCCTTGTTTATTGCTGAATACTTAAGGGTTCCCATGACAGCTCAAGGATTTAGATTCCTGACACAAACTGTAAATGTTTTACTTCCTTAAGTCACAATGTTAAAGGAGTTTTACCTGGGGCTTTGTCTCTTTTGCTCGGGGTATGTTGGCTACTGTTGGCATTACTTAGGGAATGGGCAAAGATTTTTCTTTGTTGACGAAGATTATGCTGGGACTGTTCTCGCTGTCGTTTAATTCATGATGAGGGACTCCTTGGATTTTAACCTGGTCAAGACGTATTATACAGCTGTCGCTCAGCGCAGTTCTGGTGCCTCTTTACAGGGCAGAGTCGCAGCAGAAGCATGCAGCCAGCCATTGTTTTGTAGTCTCTCCGATTTTGAACTTTGCAGAGTTTTTCAGTGATTTATGCTCAGACATTTTTCATCTGGGAACTCTTGAGAATTGTTTTAGCACCATCACACCTCTCTGATTCATTTTTCTCTGGGAAGTCATTTTTGGAAGGCCAAATTGCTGGGCAGAGACATATTAGGAGAAAGGCCGGGGCGGGGGGGGGGTGAGTGATGAAAGAAATAGTAACATTTGTTTCCAGATATTTCCTATGCTTTAAATGTAATTCTTAATGGTAGACGAATTTCACATTCTGGTATTTTCTAATTCTCTAGGGGATGAGGGATCCCCTTGTAAAAATAATCAAGTATGTGGTATCTTTATTTGTGTGTCATTTAGTTTTTCTCCCGTGCTCTAGGACTTCAATGAACTGTGGTTTTAAGTTTTTCAGTTGGGCTTACGTCTATGTACTACATTAGAACGCAACAGACAAGCTGTGTTTGTGTGCCAAAAGAATGCTTGGTGGTTTAGACACAAGACAGGAATTTTATTGCTGAAATTTGTTTTCCAGGATGCACGTCCAGAAAAGAATTTGCTAGAGCGAGAAGGTGCCATGTCTACTCCATTCGTAGCCTGACCAAAAATTATTAAATATGCAGGGCCCTATTGTGTATTGAACTCATCTTGATGGAGAAAGTGCTCAAAGAAGAAATAGACTTATATAATGTAATTATTTCTGTTTGACCCTGGTGTTCCGAAGATCACTGGCTTCATCCTTGTTTAATTTAGTTGTGGCAAAAAGAGATCTCATAGACCTGATTCCCATTTTTATCAAGGCTATTATTCTGATAGAGAACCTTACTGACTTTTTGTAATGCTGAAATGGAATAAAGGAGTCTCAGTAGAAATGAATGTTAAATCTTTGGCAATGTATGTTTCTGCTATACATTGCAAGGAAGGTATACGTATTGTTTAGAATTCCTTTTATTAGCAATAAAGTTTATACACAAGCAGTAGTTGAGTGGAAAACAGGAAGCATGGATATTAGACACAACTTAATACTCAGTGTGAACACTTGAGGTGCAACAATCTTCGGCTGGCTTTTTTATGACTTGAAATTAATCTTTTGTCACTACAAGTATTGGCAACTTGTACGCAGTAAGAGCTAATGATTCCTGAATATTAAAATATAGGTGATAAATAGGAGATTTTCTTGCTGTGGTTTAAATTCTAGCCCATGCCCGAGTCATTATTGACCTGGAGAGTGACACTGTTGTTAGGTAATTGGCACACCTTCGATATTTTGTCTTGGTGCCAGTTCTCTTGAAAATGTGGGTGCTCAATCAGGTCCTTGAATAGAAAATCTACTGAATATTTAGAAAAATCTGGTTTTATCATTAACAGAAATGGTATAGTTAAAACACGCTTTTAAAATTCTAATAGATCTTTAGTCTCTTACCTTCTTTTGACCTCCTAGGAAAACTGATCAAGGGATTTTACAGTAATACCATTGCAGCTAATAATTTAAGAGAACGTCTTTATTTTCTGTGGAGCCTACTACTGACAATATTCAGAACGGATGGCCCTGTGGTTCAGATCAATAGATATTTTCTTTTAGTGCTGATTTAGCTTTGACTGGAAAGGAAAGCAATTAAGTCAGGCGTGGAGAATTTGTAAGTGTGCATATATGTATTCATGGAGATGGCAGTTAGATGACCCACTTTTCATGATAGTATCGAAATAGTAACGTTTCAAGTAAATATCAAATGCCATCCAAACAGTTACCATAGTAATGATAAAAGAAATTTAATTTCAGTCAATCAAATGAATATTCAGTCGATCCAGTTAACTTCCACAAAGGTATTGTACGCTCATTTCATACCAGTATTTGATGATATTCAAGCACAGATTTTTCTACAGTTGGCCAAACATTTTTTCTTTCTTCTTTAAAGCATGCTTTTGTGAGAATGCCACTGTTGAACATTGGCCAATTGCGCTGTTACTTCAAGACAGTGTTCAATATTTATTAGTTTTCTCTATCTTTATGAAGACAGATATCCAAGTCAGTGGGAAGAGAAGTCTCTAAGAATCCTGCTTAGGGAAGAGTTATAGCCTGACCTCATTTCTTTGGAGGAAAGCAAGGGCACTGGACTCAATTTGCAGTTGAGCATCTCTTGTTTTCTAGTGTTTGAGAATACTGTCATGGACAAATTCTCATTGATTTGTTCAAGATTGCCCTGGAAATTTCCTGTATAATCTTGGTTAGGCTTCTATTCTTAAGCTTGCATATTCATCTTCCTTGTGAAATGTATAGCTCGCGCATGTTTTATGGATTTAAATATCCTCTGTTAAGGGTAAAGACAGTGCCTGCAAGCATAATGTGTTAGGGATGGGAAGAAGACGGATCTGCCATCTATGGAGTTTTTTCTCCCCCTGCTCACCCAAATCTTTCCTGGCCGTTATTACAGGATGATAATGAACAAAGTATTTGGCCAGTAATTGTGTTATTCCACACTGCTGCTGTCTAACAGTGATATATCTGCTTTTTTTCTCCTGACTTATTTAAAGATTTTAAGCATCCAAAATTGTTAACCCAACCAGCATCTATTCCCAAGGCTTCACAGAAAACTGACTGAAATGGAGTGGCTGTGTTCATGTATTCGAATATATGTTTCTTTCAGAAGAGAAAAAAAAAAGGAAAAGGAAAGAAAAAAAAAAAAAGGATGGTGCTTCCAGTATAGTTTTAAACACAATTTGTCCAAACCCATGGTGCTCTTTTGTACTGGTTGCTCTTCTCTGTTGTCTTGATTATTCTGGTCTATGTAAAAGGATGAACTTAGAACTTAAAAGAAAATAAGATCCAAGTCTAATGTTAGCCAGTGTCCAGTAGTCATTAGACTCTTCATAAAGCTCTTTTGTAACAATGAATAATGTATACATTTTTAAGGGCAAAGGGGTTGTATTTGTGGAATTAAAGCAGTAGGCTACAACTATTGCAATTTTAGGTCAAGGTCTTGCTCTTGTTTTTTCCAGGTTCTGAGGAAGTATTGAGTAGTTCAGAGTTATGTAAATCATCACTGGGTCTTGGCTTGCATTTACATTAAGCTAGTAGAAAATAGAAATAAGAATGGGATTTGATTCAGTTTTGGGGTTGGATTTTTTTTGTTATCTGGTTTTTAATAGAAAAGTTTACAGAGCTTTAGAGCAAGAAGCTGTGTTATACTGAAACCCATTTGGCAGCGCTTCAGTTTCCTCTTATGTACTTCCAGATGCCTAAAAGGGCCAAGTGTATCATGGTACAGCACCAGTCCCGTGATGGTCTCATATGATGGTGAATCCATGCCTGTAAAGTTGATGATTACATTCCCTCTGAATTACTTCGCTTCTTAAATGTTGCTTATGTTTATAAGCACCAAGCAATTGCTGAGTAGCCCTGTCTCGCCTGAAAGACCACATATGTGGGTTTTAATGAAATATAAAGAAAAATAATTCATGAACTCCAGCAGACTGCAGGATCTTTCCTTGAGAAGTGACAGCTGGAATGCAGGATCACTTAGAGGGATGTCCTTGAAGACACAACTAGAGATAAAGAGGTGCTGTTAACTGGGGAAAGTAGCAAGGTTTTTTTTTTCTTTTTTCTTTTTCTTTTTTTTTTTCACTTTGAGGTGCCTGAGTGTTGAGCAAGGCAGAGGCTTGCTGAAGTATCACTATGTGTTACTATACTCCTTTAAAAATAGTGCATTTTGTTAATGGTTGCTGCTAATGATAAATATTTATTTCCACTTTAAAAAGGAATGCCATTGCCGCTGTCTTCAGAATGTCCTTGAGTACATTTTTAGTGTGACTTTAATCAAATGTCATTTTAACTCTAGTCCTATTCTGCAAATCTCTAGTGAAATTCTATTAATTTTCAATTAAACTTCAAGTAAACCAATTAGCATTTTCATTTCTATAGAGCAACAAAGGCAGAATCTGTAATGAGTCTATCCAGTTGTTCACAGAGGAATAAATGGTCTGGATAGATTTCTCCAGTGTATCTTTCTGGGAAACTTTGTCAAGTATATTACCTTTATCATTCTCTCCTCTGCTTTAGGCTCCAAATTGGATTTCTTGTGGTATACAAAACTCTATTCAGCCACTTCTTTCCCTAAGCTATATTCCAGTATTCTTTCTGTCTTCGTTGCAAATCTTTAATATTGCACTAATATGTCTTTTACCAAAGTCAAAATGGTGTCTAGGTGAGGCAGGCACTGTAAAACCCTTCTTGTCCTGAACAACTTCAGGACCTCAGTTTGACAGAGGGCAGCAGAAGGAATTTTACCTTTTCATTCTAAATATGCGAATGGAAGTGTCTGAATTATCGCAGCTGGAAACAGACTTAGACCCAGATCACTTCTGTCTCCATCCAGTATTTCATCCTCTCTTCCGCTTTCTCTTATTGCTCCCTCCTTTTCACAGACAGACGTGTTCCCTGCCCTGAAGAGCTTCATTATAAAGAATATATAGTCCCCGAGAGGGAATCCTGGAGTTCTTCCAGGGTGGGTATGGTATCATAAACTTTTATCATTACTTCAAGCCTGCAGCTGTCTCTAGTGGTCTGCCTCTCCTTTAATGTTGTGCTAATCTAATTGCTGGGTGCTGCAGTCCCCTACCCTTGCTTGTGCCAGCTCCGGTGCTTCTCTGACCCTGTGTAGAGCTGTCGTAGGTCAGTAAGCTTAGCAGAAAGCTAATTACTTTTTTTTGGTTGGGTTAGTTTTGTGCCAGGTTAGCTGTATGAAATAGATCCACTTAAGCTGCCCTGGAACTGCAGCTCAAATCGGTGTTGTAGCCAAGCTGTGGTTATGCTCGTCTCTTCCAATATCCTTTAAACTTGAAAGTGTGAGAGAGACTCACCCTGGCTAAGTTTAATACCGAACATAAACACTCGAGTCGGGAAGCTGGTCTGCTGAGGTTCCATCAGTAGTTGAGAGAGGACTGGGCTCTACAGGGGATAATTAGAGCACCTCAGGTAGCACCTACTGTGAAATCCTAATGACAGAGCTAGCCTCACTGAGTGAAGAGGATATCCAGGGGGCCCAGCCACCTAATTCAAATAATAAAAGTTATACCTGCTTACAGCAAAGAGATTTAGCTCAACCAAATATGAAGTGGACAGCCCTGGGCTTGCAGAAGCATGAGCAGCCCTGACCACGAGCCGTGACCACAAAAGAGGAGCCCGTCTCCCACATAGCAGGTAGTAGTTAAAGCCAGTGATACGCCAAACACATTAATTTCTGGCCCTGTCTTCAAGGATGCTTTATTTTTTAAAGGAAAGGGATCAAAGGTCGTGCTTTTAACCAAAATCAGTTTCAATCTCTGTTAAATCTCGCCTTTGGTGATGTCTTGTTCTCCCGTATTCCTGCTGCAGCCACAGCACTGCCCCAGAGGACCCTTCAAGCACAAGACCCTGCTCTTTTTCAGGGGCCCACTCACAGACACGGTTTTTGGTTTGTTTTTTTGTTGTTGTTGTTTTTTTAATTCCCCTTGCTGACTCTGCAGGAATAACACTTTCCATGCTGTCATCCTCTTTGCCAGACCATAGCGCCTGCTGGTTGCCCTCCCCTCAGAGAGCCAGTATTGGCTTGTAAACACCTTCCTCTGTTGTTTTTGTATTATTTTCCTGGTAATATGAACAAAGTGGGCTTCCTCAGCTGTCAGAAAACTGTGAGTATACAACATAGGCTTTAGTAATAAAGCTGTTATCTCCAGCAGAAGCTGACACAGAACATGTTTGCCTCAGTAATTCGGATGCTTCAAGGCGGTGTGCAGTGTTCAGAAGCAGCTGTGCCTCAAGACAAATCCCTAATTAAGGATCCCCTGACTGTTTTCCAAAAGCATTCATGAGTTGGGAAGGGGAGTAGGAATAATGTTTGGTATGTTTTGACAAGCTTTACAAGTACACGGCGAGAGCACCTCTGCTGTATATCTTGCTTCGGTGTGTCAGACCACCTGCAGTGAGACTTTTGCATCCACTGCTAGATGTAATGCCTGACAGCGTTGTGTATCTAATGTGTGAATTAGGCTTGTTCACCTGAAAAGTGGATAAAGGGTTAAGTTACCACACTAAAAATTGGGAAGCCTTGCAGCTGGAGCTGGTTGTACTGCTTGTGAAAGGAGCTCCCACAGCAGCTGTGTGGGAGGCAGGCTCCTTCCCTGTGGTAAGGACTAGTGGCTAAGGCATCTCTCGCTTCATTCGGCTGTCTGGTTTATATTTGGTGAGGCTAAATCTCTTTTCTGTGAGGAGTCGCTGTTTTCTGCTCTCGCTCTGGCTGTGGGAGCTGAGGAGCCGCTGCGCCGCGCGGGGCCTTCGCCGGGTGTTGCTCCGACCTCGGCGGGACAGTTGGTGGCAGCACCTGAACAGGAGAGAGGAGACCTGCAAACGGTATTTCCTGAAGCCCGAGGCCGGAGCATTGGATTTCGGTACTCTGTACGGGGTGTGATTTAGCGGGGCTTTGGTAGGGGCGGGGGGCTGCCGGGGTGGCCTGTGTGGGAGGCCTGGGCCCGTCGCAGGGGGCCCAGGAGCAGACAAAATGGCGCCGCAGTCTGAGGCCTGAGGCTTCGGCTACCGGCAGAGCGCATGGCGGCTCGGCTAAAGGAGGTTTGAGATATGGCAGGCGACACACGAGGTGAAACTGGAGGAGAGGAGGAGGAGGCAGAAGTGGAGGCAACAAGGGTGAGGTGCTGAGAGTGAAGCTGAGGTGTTTTCTCTAGGCGCTGGCTTAGTTCTTGGTTGTCTTTATTTCTCAATACTACAGCCAGTAATTAAAAGTTTTTGCTAATTGGCAGTAAATTAAGTGAAATTCCCTGGCTTGGGACAGTTTTTGCCTGTGACACTAGACATAGATCCAAAGATGAAAAAAAAGAAAGGGGTGCCAAATCTCTCTGTGAGATTTCACTCTTTGCAGGGGTAAAGATAAAGTTTTCAAAAGCTCCTAAACAAGTCTCATTGGGATGTGCAGGTTCTTAAGGCACTCAGTGTTTTAAAATTTTATTTGTCTATTCTACCAAGAACCTAAATACTCATAATAGCAAAATGTTTGCGTCTCAGGAGAAGTCCTGACTGTGTTTTGTTGAGCCAGGCTGTAGCTGAAAGAAATGGCATTTTACTGGTACAGTATTTGGCCCTTTCTCATTACAGCCCATGCAGACCAGCAGGGTAGTTAAAAGTGGCCATAACTTGTAGAAACAGGGGAAATTACATTAAAGTAAATAGAACAAAGAATGTGCGTGTTTGGGCAAGAGCGGACTCCTACAATATTGCTTTCCTATTTAAGAACAGTGGGGAGGAGAAAATTCAGGCTTCCTGTTACTATTCTTAATAACATACTGAGAAATAAAATGCAGCAAAGATGTAATCCAGCCAAGAGGTTATGCAGGTTGCCAGAGGAAGTCCAGCAATTGGTTGGCCACATGTTTGTCTTGAAGCTTGAAAAGCAAAACCAGTGATTAATGCAAACACTTGTTTCAGCCTTTCTGATATCCAAGGCAAAAGGATGCACCAAAATGTAAAGCAGCGTGTGGCAGTGGCACATGGGCTGTGGTGTTGCGGAGATGTGACTGATTGCTAATGAGCCAACAGTCACTGCGTTATTCCACATGCTGCAAGTGAAAATCTTCCTGCTCAGCACCTATGCCTTGGGGCAGGCATCCAAACGACATGCGAGTGGGCAACATGACAATTAGTGAGCTATTCTAGGTAGGTAATACATGCTGAGCATAATAAAATTGAATTCACATCTTGGAGGTTATGTGGGTCTTTCTGATGACTCCATTCCTTAGGTGATATTTCAGTTTTAAGATATCAATCAAATCACTTAAATATTTGTTTATACTGTTAAGTATAAACTATTAAGTAACCTGATGAGACAAAAGGCAGAACGAGTTGAGCTAAAGGTTGAGGTTTTAAGGCACACAGTTCTGTATTTCATGTTACTTTTGCCCACATAACTGTGTGTGTCTGAGTTCAGTCTTGCTGAAGTGAAGGACTCCTGAGTTATGCAGCTGTGAATGAGAACAGCATCCTTTTTTAAGAAAGTTCTATGCAAATCCTTTTTCATTTTCTTTTGACGTTTTTTTCAGCAAAAAGGCCTATGCAGGCTTATTAATGCTACAGGTTATAGGATTGACCTTATGTTTGACAGAAAGCCATTCTCAATTCTAATTACTCTGGGTCACATTTTTTTGTATGGTACTAATCAGGCTTGAAAGAAACTGGGTTTGTTTTTGTTTCTTTTTGTTTACTTAGGATTTCTAAGCACTTAGCTCATGGCTGCCTGACAAATCTGTTTGTGAAGAATAGAATGCTATTTTCTGTGAACCTAAAGAATTTTTCGAAGTCTTAATATGAATAAGTTTCCATTATTTTAATAATAATATAATATGTGATATTATGTTGCATGATATGAAAATAGGGAAACTGAGCATTATGGGGGAAAATCATGGCAATCCTAAGGTGTTCTCTTATACTTTTGGGGTTATATTCTAAGGGTTTGGATGTGAGACAAATCTTTGGTTTAGCTTTTAAGTAAGCAGTTATCGCATCTAGATGCATTTCAGTGCTGGCCCTGAGATCTTGATTCTCCTGAGTTGTCTCTAGTCCGCTCATTTTTATTAGAGCGGAGTCGGTGCAGGATGCAGTACTTTGACTGTAGTAACAATTCATGCTCATTTTGTCCTGCAGTAGGCGTTGACAGAAGGTGCATCACAGGAGAGGACTGGGCTCTGGGTGGCATTTGTATTTTAGCAGCTGAGCCAATGTGCCTTATGTTTTAGATTATCTATATAGTGAAGCATTTTAAAAATGATGGCCTTGAGCAGATTCACAGCATTGCGGTGACCTCTGGTATTTGGAACTATTGATAATAATAATAATTTGGGAGTCATTTTGTGGTCCCCTGATGAAAGTGAATGTGTAATTAGACATTTGAATTAATTATGTTGCACTTGAGTTAACTGAGATGCCAAAAGGCTAAATGAGTCCCCCAGGGGCTCATGACAAGTTGGTGGCAGAACTGAAAATAAAACATAAATGTCTTCACCTCCATGCCTTCCCTTAGCCATAGACAAAACTGGTAATTTCTCTTGCTTTACTTTTTTTTAAGGAGATGCCATGTGTCCCAAAATACAGGCTAGGCAAAATGCCAGGCATTGAAGAAAGAACAGCTTTGCATAAGCAGTATTTGCCTTAGGTTGTCCTCAGTGTTTTTCTGTCTGTCTCCCACAGACTGAGACGGGATGCTTTTCAATAGAAAATGTACGGTGCGGTCAAAGATCTGAAGAGCCTACTGAGAGCTTCGTTTGCAAATTCTTCATTGAAGGTAAGTTATATAAACACGCTTCTGTAAATCAATTTAATTTATATAATTGTGGTGACAAATTAGAGAAAACAACCTAGCGACAAACTATTGTAATTATAGAAAATCAGCCAGTCAACTAATTGAAGTAACAATCTATCAACAAAATTTATATACTTAAACAGCATGATACGTGCAGTAAGTGCAAGGGTAAAACCGGTGAAATGTCATCTTCCCCTTTACAAGGGGAAAAAATAAGTGGACGCCCAAACTTTTTAAGGCTCTGGTTTTGGGTTTGTGTAAAGGTAAGTTTGTGTCATTCTTTTGTTGATGCTTAAAGCAGGCAGCTGTAGGCAGAAACTCTTTGAATATTGGGCGAGATCTTAGAACCACTGAATTCTTTGGAAAGAAGTTTTTGTTTGGTTTGTGGTCCAGTAAGAATTGTCATGACGTGGTTTTAATAGGTTGTGACAAGTGTATCTTATGTTGATGTACAGTGTTTTTCACCATATGTGCTTGGAATGCTATTTGCTTAGCAGCAATAATCATAATTATTATTAAAACTGGTCTGTTATTAATTATTACTGTAATTTATCATTTTGAATAAATAAGCTCTTAATTTGCATTTATGCAGACTTCTTGTGTGCTTATCCCTTACACACAGGGAAAAATGAGTGGGAGCAGAGGTAGTTCTGCTTAGCTACAGTTATTTTTGACATAGTGTATAATTAGGTCTATAATTCCATTAAGTACAGTGCAAATGCAGTAAATGAGACTAAGTATAAGCATGACTTTCCCTGTACAAGTATCCCAACCTTCTGACACAGTCATGGTGACTGGAATGTAAGAGATGGAGGTTTCACTCTTCCAGGCGTGTGCCCTACTTTGGCAAGTAGGCCCATCAAGAACATTAAGCCCATTTGCACAATAAAACAGCATTACTGATTTAAATGAGGGTGGCAAAGTGAAAGAAGAGCACTGCTACTTTTACTTTTGGACTGCAAAGCATTTCTCCATGGGAATGCTAGGGGAGAAATACCCCTTGCTGCAATGTTAACAGAAACTGTGCCGCTAATAATGCCTCTGTGTAAACACTTTGCAAAAAGCTGATGGTATAAACAGCAGAGAAGTAAAAAAAGCATGTGGGGACTTGTTCAGGTTCCCAGCAGCTAGAATTTTTATTATCTTTACAACACAAACCAAGTCAGTATCAAAGACAATGCCAAGACACAGTCACCATGATAAAGCATTTACACACGTGTTCTTTTCTTGAAAAACAGTAAGAAAGAGAGAAGAGATTATGAACTTCAAAGAGCTGCCTTTAAGCTAGGAATATTTATACACAAGCTGTCAGAAAACTATTCGTGCCTTGCTAAAACAGGAGCAACCTTCACTTGAGCCAAATCTCTAAATGAAAGCCAGAGCGAGTGCCAGCCTTGAAACTTTGGATTGAGTTTTGGCAATTAGATATTTGGGATGGCACTAATGTCAGCCATCATTAATGCAGTAAATGTATGCATGTGTGCAACAGTTGTTTCAGATTCTGTTGGTACACTTGCTTTGCTGTCTAGGTACATGTGTCACGGCTACAAGGGGTGGAGGTGATTTGTTTTTAGTCACTGAATGCCTGATTGAATGTGCTAGAAGATGTGGGTTTTGGATAGGGTTTTTTGTAATTCTGCAAACTTTTGTGCAAAGCAAAAAGTATCAAAATGTAATCCTCTAAGAAACTGAAAACCAAAGTAAAACATGGGATTCTTTGATTAACTCTTTCAATGGAAGCAAAATTAGGCCACGGCCCAACACTTTTGCGTATGCTTTTATTATTCAATATCTTATTTCATAACCAGTTCCATTTAAATCAATAGTAGAGTATGGGTGTCTAAAATTTTTTCTGATGTATTTCTTAGTCTTGAAACAGTCACATCATAATTCTTGATGTCCTTGTATTTAGTACATGCAAAGTTGTCATGAAAATATATCGGACCGTTTGAGTGATTCTTTGCTTTACCATTCTCCTCACATTCCCTGGCACAATTTGGCTTGCTCTCTTCTATGCGATAAGATAGATAGTTGGAAAGTTTTTGTGGTCTATGTGTTTATTTTACCCTCACTATTTTTGATATATATCTGCAGAGAGAAATGGGCAATGTGTAGCCATTCAGTAAAGGCTGAATCTTATTTTAGTAAGAGTTATGCAAACACATTTAACTTGTTTACTGAACAAACATATATTCACAAAGCTTTGAGTTACACTGTTGACTTCTACGACAATGTAAAGTGGAAATGAACACAGGGATAAAAGTGGGAGAATAAAAAACGGAGGGATGATAAAAGTGCCATTTTTTTCTCTTAAGAACAAAGCTGTTTTACACTTGGCCACAAACTCCTTCTTTCTTGGTAATATATATTTAGAATGATTTAAGAATACTTTAGCATTTCAGATGCATATTGCAGGATTTCTGAAGCTGTGCACTTTTTGTGGGCTTTGAATAAATTAAGTACTATCTTAGGTATTGTCCTCCATTACTACGCTATCTGGGCAACTCTTAATCTTTAATGTACTTACTCTGACAACACCCCTGTGAGTTAGGGAAGTTCTATTATCCTTTTCAAAAGTGAAGAACTAAGGAACAAAGGGGTTTAGAGTGAGATTTTCTTTTTAGGCTCCTTGCCTTGATTTGAGTGAGAACTACATTATCTAAGTGTCTTCTCTGCTTGCATGTAGGCTTGTTAATGGGGTAGTACTAATTGAGGCAATGTCTAAATTCCTTTTTAAAAAAAAACTAGGAAGGTCAGTGAGCAAGGAGTGTTTTGGGTAAAGTCAGTGAAAGTTAAATGACTTGTTTTTAACACATGGTATGAATTAATTCTTTTTGCAAAAGGTAAATAGAGTCTGAACTGCTTTTTAGAGGAACTAATTGGGAGTTAGGGGGAATATATGATATGATGCCTGGGATAGCACACCGACACCTTTTCCTTCAAAATCTAAAGTCATTTAAAGTGTTTTTTCTAAATATAGAAATGGGGAATTGAAAAACTTCTCCGTAGAGAGCAGCTATCACTTTGAGTTGTCATTTTACTAGGGGAAAAAAAATCTGACATGCTCCTTTAGTACCCAGACGTAGTACTCCAATATGTGATTGACTTAGGCTACCTAAAGTTTGCTGAGATTTGTTGGGCTGGTGAACAAAATTGAGTTTCCATTTCTGTAGTTATTCCCTAGAAGCAGAACCTGCACAGTTTGGGTTGCTGTCCTGCAGACATGGTTTACAAAGCTGCCAGGACGCAAGTGTAACCACCACCCTTCCCTCTCCCCCAGCGAAGCTGGCACCTGTTTAAAACACCTGTACAAATATATTAATTTTTTTTCTCCTACCTTTGGCTGTCATATAATTTGATTGTACATTCCCGATGGAGCCCTGATTTCAAGTGTGATTTCTTATAACTAATAAACCGTATAACTGGCTTATGGTTTTCATTATATATAGTTTGAACTTTATGATTTTTTTGACCCAGAAACAAGAAAGCTTATAGCAGTGCCTGAAGCCTTAGAGCAGTGTATTACTTCAGAGTCCCAGGAAGACATTTTTTTTCTCAGGTCAGCAAATGCTTGTAGGTTTTGATAGATATTCTCAATTATGTCTCCAAAAATGAATTATGAGTTGTGAAAGCAACAGAATACATACAGTCGTAAGTCTTCGGGGGATTCAACTGTGTAGTCCCAGAGCTGTTTCTGAAAGGAGGAGGCTGTAAGAATCAGGGAAAGAAAAGAAAAAAAAAAAAATCGTTATTACTTGGCGCTAGAAGTACTGATGAAGGCTGATGTGGAGTGCATATTGCATGTACCTGTAGGTGTATGCATGTTGACTGAAAATGTTTTATCAGCGTGTATTTTCTTAAGAACCAGTTTTTCATCAAAATGTGAATTCTCAAGGGAAATGACTTCTTATAAACATGCTTTGGTTTTCTTCAATATGAAGAAAAATTCCGTATTTACAACAGACGCTATCCCTACTGTGCCATTTTTGTGTCATCTTGCATGTGTCCAGTGAGTGTGGGACTGACTGAGATGCTAGAACTCAGATTTCTACTGCAGCCTGTGCTAGGGGTCTACTTTCAAGATGCTGATCAGGTCAAATAACTTGTTTTTGTTTTCATATATATTCAGTGGTAAAAATGAAATTGATTTCTTTAGTTGCTTTCAGATTCACTAATATATGTTGCATCCACATGTGCAGGTAGTACAGGATAAGTTATGCTGTGATTATTTGTTAAGACTGAGTGTTTTTCAAGGCATTCTGAGAAGACTAAGCATCAGATTGCCCTGCAGTTTTTGTCATGATTGGATGCTTTATCTTTCATTAGAAACCTGCATCATCATGCACAAAACTTCATTTCTTGTAGAGATGACATGTTATGGAAAAGGTTTCTTGTAGGTCATTCAAACTGTATGGGATGACTTAATTCTTTTTTGGTAGTGAGACTGTTTTGTATATGCATACCTTATATGCATATATGCATTTTTGAATGTTAAGTAAGTAATGTAACATCCTAGTTAGCAGTCAGAGAGAGATGCCAATACTGAACGACTTGTCTTATTTTGTGGGGCTTTCTTTGAATTTTAGATCAATCTACTGCTGGGAGGGAGGGGAAACCAAGCTGCTTGTGCCTGAAAAAAGGAAAAATGCTAGTGATGTCAACTGTTCTTTATCAGTGGAGATAAGAGGATTGTCTTCACTATCGTCTCTTTACTTTCTGTCTAATTTGCAGCCCTTTTCCTGGTGTTGGAAACCAGCCTTCTCCTTTAGAGCCTATGGAAAAAAAACCAAAACCAGTTCTCTTTTTCCTCTCCCTGTTTTTGTTACTGCTACTTTCCTCTAGACTTTTTTCAGTTGATGTGCATCTTTTATTAGTTTGTATTTGTTCAGGGCAAATGCAGTTCTGTAGCCAAATTCTTACTGGCATTGGACAGAGTTGTGTGTCTTCAGCTTTTGTGGACGGAATCTTCCAACATGGAAGAATTTTAAAGAAAAAGTCCTTGATCTGTGAAGCATAAGATGCTATAAGCGAATCTGAGCTTCCAAGAGCCTTTTTTCTTTTTAATATTTTGGCTCTGTGTGTTCATGAACATTACTTTTTTCCCTATACTTTTAATGCAGCAGGAAGAAAAAATAAAATAAAATATGGTCCTTCTAAATAAAATGGGAGCAATTGAACTGAAATTATTTGTGCAAGCCACAGTATGAAGTTGAAGTGCGCTATTGGTTTTAAACCAGCCCGTGTCTTATGCAAAGATTAAGAGAACTTAAATGGAAGTAGAGCAGCACGGTTAAGGAATACAGTTTTAACAGCAAAAGATGATTTTTATGAGGATTTATTTTACATTCCTAACACTTATTATACTGCTCAGTAGTGCAGATCATTTTGGCACTTTGCAGTTCCATTAAAGGTACAGATTTTCAGACACAGGAGTGTGTAGTGTGTGTGACAGTAGGCTGCAATTAAACCTTAGATATTGAATAGTATATGAGAAGAGTTGGTTTGTGGCATCAAAAGAAAGAATGCACTAAGTGTATACCTAATACTTAAAGCTCTATAGTGCTTTTTGCTATATTCACCGATTAGATCGAAAAGAGCTGTACAACATAATCGCTAAGCAAGCAGCCTCTTTGGTACTTCAAGTAGAGTTTTCTAAATGAAGTTACTTCTAGGCTATTCATGGTCCATGGAACAATTACCTCCCAAGGAGAAAATAAAACATCTTGAGTGGTTCAGACAGCATCTTTGACACTACTGCAGCCAGGAAGTCTCATAATAAAATGTTTTACCTAAAACAGGAGAGGGGGGGAAAACACCCAGAGACTAAGCCATCACCATAGGATCTTTCTTTGAGAAAGTGCACCATATTTTAGATTGGTTGCAACTTGCAACTGTATTTCTGTTCACAGGGTCACTCTTAGGTTTAACAGGAGCTGCAAATGGTCAATGTTGAGAAGAGAGTTTGGCAAGCATTTGAAATACATAGGAGCAAATGTATCAAGCCCGGTAACATACCAGTATGGCTGTTACTGATTTTTGAAACGTTTTCAGTGGGGTGAAACTTCCCAAAAGTACCTGGCAGAGAGTAACGAGCAGAACTAATAGAGTGTTTTGCCCAAGCTTCTGTATGCAGCACCTGAATGTGAAGTTGCATTGTAATAAGCTTGGAGGCATATTTTGGGAAGTAATACTGACTATGGAAAAATAGTAAAGCTTTTAAGCTCTGGGAGTTCATAAGTTTTCCTCTTGTCTCTCTATTCTGGCAGTAGCCATTTACAACTGCCTTTTTTAGCCACAGGAAATCCCTTCTCTTGAACTGCAGAGGTATGTGAAACGTATTCCCTCTAAAGGCAACATCTGTGCTTCTTTGTGAATCATCAGCCAGAAAGGGTGCTGTATATGCTAATCAGCTTAACCATGTTAATGGTAAGAATGATAATTCTTTTCAGGTGGGAGTAGATGCTGTTTGACACCTAGGGAAGTAAGATTGAGACCATAAATTATTGCAGACATCTGCGAAGATGTACTGCTGCAAGTTGTCTTTTTCTTTCTGTTTTAGCTGCTTGCCTGAGTGTGCTTAGATTTAAAAAAAGGGGAAAAACCATGCATATCAGTAAAGTCTTCAGTTATCAGAATCTGATTACAATGAGAACTCAGAAATCATCATACGGTTTTGTTAATTAGTAGAAAGATGATATTGTATGTTGAAGTAGTTGGAGTGAACAGCCCAGCTGCAAAAAAATTGTTCAGACTCTCAGTCACTAAACTGTATACTTTGAGCTTTTTTCTATCCCTGTCTATTAATTGCTTCATTGTAAATTTATTTCTTACTTTGTATTGCATTGTTGGAACTACATGATCTTTAAGGTCCCTTTCAACTCGAACCATTCTGTAATTCTGTGATGGTATGTAAACACCTGATGTTTACCAACTAAATAAGTATGTCGTTGTCCTAGGAATTTTTTACACACATGAGAAAGCACTGTTCTCTGAAAGACTTCCTAAATTTCTGTGCCTTGTTTGTGTAGTTAATAATATCCTTTGTATGTCTTGGCTATTGAAGGTGCTATTTTCTTTCTGGCCCATCTCTGTTACAGATGAAATCAATTTGCCCTGGCCACACACTGGGTTAATGGTAGAGCCAGCAAATGACTCCCTGATCCTGTGAGTGTCTGTTAAGAGCTTTTTGAAAAACCCATTTCTTTCAGAAATCTTTGGGCACAGTCATTTTTGCCTCTCCTTAAACTCAGTCTTCCCTACGCTTGCCTTTGGTTCAGGATCGCTGGACGTCAAGATAACTGAAAATACTATTTACGTATTAATCTTTTCCACTTCAGTAAGTAACAAAGTTCTCTAATGGATTATAAATTTCTGCCTCATTTTACTAGTACCTCAAGTGTATAAGCCTCTGACATCAAAGCGAAACTATAATGTTCAGGCTGAAATTTTACAGCCCTCCTGAATTTTGACATAAACGTGATCTGCCAGGAGTGAGAAATTGATACAATTGTTTATTTTTAACTTCCTGCATGATCACTTTCACCTTAGGAGAGATAACTGAATGGAGATTAAGTCCATTGAGAGAGAAACTGATTCACACCAGCTATGAGGTATGGGTTTACGCATCCAGCATTGTGAAGGGTCTCCTGATAAATACGAATTTGTTGTGGTAACACAGTGGTCTGTGAAAGTCTTCCCATTTTCTAATTTGAGTTCCTGAAAGTTGTTCTTAAGCCTGTTGTTCCCTTGCCAGGGGTTTGTATTGCAAATAAAAAATATGGATGGGGTGTGGGATGCTAGCAAGAAATTCAAAGGGCAAAGATTTAATTCTTCATGACTTTGTGCATTTTGCAAATTTTGCAAACTGTGGCTATTCTGGAAGCTGTTTTAGAGATACTTTATTGCGGTGTGAGGATATGGACCTTTTATCTTTGATTCTGGATGCAGTACAGTTGTACTTTTAGCTGGGTTGCCTGATGGACCCCTCTGAGTCTGTGTAGTCTGTTTGCTTCAGTGAAGTGTCATGGTAATGTGAACATTCAACACCTGGTGCTTGAACAACATCAATTATGTCTGTGTGGCACCGTGACACACCTGAAATCAGTGGTGAGACTTGGGTAGAAGAAGTATTATCCTTTTTCACCATTGTGATGCGGAATCCTCTTCATGTTAAGTAATAGATGGCGCCATAAAATATTGAATCTGCTCATCTTTTATGACCTTGGCAATAATAAAAGATCCCCTCTGCATAACGTTAGAATGTTGAAATATACATTCAATATATCTCATAAATTAGTTAGTGGATTTTTGCAGGTATTGAGTTTCAGTTTGAAAAAATAGAAGAAAAAATGAATTGGTTTTTTGAACCTTAAAATTTGATGGTCCATGTAAATGTTAAATCCATGTATGCGTATGTAACTTGGCTCAATAATTTAAGTAGTCCATTTCTAATATCAAAATGACATAGCCAGCATTTTAAGAAATAGAATGGTATTGATTTACGCAGTAAGTACAGTTAAAAAAACCCAACAAATAATTCAAATTTTGTAGGGGTCTATTTGAGCTGTTTTGAACGTGCATCCTCTTGGGTTACAAGGAATGAAAGTATAAGTGATCATTGACGTGATAGTTCGTGTATTCATGTGTGCTGCTAAAAATCAACTGAAACTTTTTGCTTTGAAAAGAAATTGTTCTACATGATAAAATGCTTTTAAGAGTTGTAGTACATTCCATCAGGGATGGAGTAGTGAAACAAATTATTAATTGCATTTAGAGCTGGACAAAAGCTTAGCATGCTTTATGTTGAATATTGGTAGTGGCCAAATCTTAAATATGAGATTGTATGGCCTCATCGGTAGCGCTGTGAACTGTAGCCTTTGGATTTGGTTTCCAGCTCTTCCACAGAACTGCTGGGTGACCTAAGGGAAGCCATTCCCAAAATCTGTCCAAAAAGGAATTAAATGTTTCATAACTGTTGCAATGACTCTGAGCTTGAGCTAAGGAAGAAATTAACCCATTTAGTGAAATCTTTAAGATCTTTCCAGAGTCGGTCCTAAAGAGGGCTGAAATTTGTCACTACTTGAGTAAAACTTTGAAGCCGTGCAGTCTTCCCACACAGGTATTTCTTAAATTATAGCCATATTCTTTCATTGCAAGAGGAGTTCTTATGGGAGAATTTCATCTTAGATTATAATTGACCAACAGAGAGCTCCTTGTTTGATCTAAATTTAAAACTTACCTAGAGATAAAATTAGAGAGGTAAATTGGCCTTCCTAAATATTGAGAGCAATGTAATGACTTGAAATAGATAGCATGATGATGCGACTTTTTCTTTATTATTAAAGTAGACATGTTTTCATTAACTGTAGGCATAGAAACAAAATACTTCAGCTTTTGGCTAATAGGTTGAAATTGTAAAAGGGGCAATTGTGTGTGGCACAGTGCCTTTTATATGGTAAAATATCCGTTTTTGCAACTACAGATCTGTGACCATAGGGAGAAAAAACAAGGTTTGGAGGGGTTGTCTGTATACTGTTTGTTATTATTCTACTAATCCATCCAGTTCCTCATACCTACCTATCCATTTATCCTACCTGTATCTTGAGGGCACTTAAACTTTTGTTGTAATCCATATGCATAGCCATAAACTCATAAATTATAATTTTGCAGTAAGAGAAGTACTAGAAAAATATCCATCAGCCTGCCAGATCCTTAGCTTCAGGTCTGAACCTGGGTTTTATTTTTTTGGTGAAACAGAACTTTATTAATAATGTCCTGTTTCTCACTCTGCATGTTAAGCTGTGGAGGGTAAACACAATCATACTTTTAAGTTACAGACACTTAAAAGTCACACAAAATGACAAGCAGATATGTTGGAAACTGGCATCACTGCTTTAATATGAAAAATGTTCGTAGGCTATAAAGAAAGTAATTCCAGTTCAGATATAATCTGTGAAGGGACTATTAGTTTTTTTGATTGCTAGGCCCATAGTAGGATTACACAGCAAAGCAAAGAGATTGTATTTGTCAAAAATGACAGAGTTTTCCAAGAAACCCGTAGTGCAGGAGCTATAGAATCAACCTAGTTTTCCATTATTGGAAGAACAGATTTATTAAGCATTTAGAGAAGTACTTATGTTACAAGATAAGGTTGGGAAGGACAGACCAATAGGCCGAACTGAAAGGTAGCTGAAAATGCATCTTTCTTTAAAAAGGGCAACAAAGGCTTGCTACGTATGCAAATGCTGTACGAGAGAATATTAGCACCCTTTGAGGCTAATCTGCAGCATTGATCTAAGATTCAAAGATGTTAAGAAGAAAGCTGCAGCGTTCCGTGGGCTTTGGGTGGAAATGCTGAGTTTCCCAGTTGGGTGTTCCCAACGTCCTATGGTGCAAACATAAGACCTAGCAGATTATTCTGTAAAATCAGGGAGGACAAATGACAACCTAGAAGGATGATAGCGGGGGTTGGGTTTGGTTTTGTGGTTGGTTTTATTTAAACAGGAGTTTGTCCTGTTGGAGGCGGAATTGCATTCCAGAGGGGAGAGCTCAGATCAGAAATGAAATGCAAAATCTCTCAACTCTGCTCTGTGCATTAGGGACGTGCCTCAGCTGTGAGAATAGGTTTTATGAGAGATAAAAGATGGGACTCGCAGATAGGACAGTGAAATGTTGGTAAAGTCTGGGTTCAGGGGATTTTTTTTGGTTTTTTTTGCTTCTGTCACAGTGACTCCCCATGTTTCTGGTAAACCACTTGGTTTCTATAGGAGCCCCTGTAGTATGTATTTTTCTGGCCCTTGTCCTATGTTTTCAGATGATAGGCTTCCAGAATATTTGCTCAGTATCTTATACGGCTAATTCAGTCTCTAGGAGAGACAGAAATACAGGAAGTAAACTTGTTGAATGGATGAAGATGGCTTCAAGGATCACAAAGTGGGAATTAATAGAATAAAGATTTCATATAGTGAGCACGTACTGGTTAAAGTTGCTGTTTATCTGGATACCAAATGGTGATAATGAATTGCTAGAAAAGGAGAGACAAAATGGAGGAAAGACCGGCTTCTTAGGCATAAGAGTAACTCAGGAGGTGCCTGAGATCCTGATCCTGAGAGGTACTGAGGATACTCAGCTCTTACAGGCTTTTCATCTCTCTCGAGTTTCTGTAGTAGTGTTAGGACTCTATGACTATGAGTACAGTGCACTTGTTCGGGGAAGAAGTGGGGAGTTTTAACATAAGCCGTTTAAACTGCTGAGGAGATTGTGGATAGGAATTGTGCAGCAAGGGTAGAAAATGATGAAAACTTCTAACAGATGAGAGCCATCAGAATTTTAAAGTGTTTTCAGTAGGAGATGAGGAATGAAAGGGGAATTCTTGGATAACTCAGTGTAGGAATAAACTAGTTTGGGGTTTGACTCATAGTGTAATCACAGCCAAGCCAAGACCAAGATGTTTGTACTGGTCATCTTCTGTCTAAATCTTTATAATGCCCAACCGGTGAATTATGACTGTTTTATAACATTATATTCCCTGAGAAAAATAAACTTGGGCTGAATTATCTTAATAAATAAGCCTTTTCAAAGGGAAAGTAAGTGTAAATTCTAACGCATGCAGTTTGAGCTGTGTGCCTGTGTTTGCCTAAACCTCACATCGTCTCTTCAGTATCTTCTTATCACCAGGATAATAGGAAAGACAGTGTATTCTTACAGGAAATCTTGTGTATGTATATTTTTTTTCCTCTCCTGAGAAAAACAGTAATTAGATGGCGAGGAACATTTGCTGAATGCACATACCTGTATTACAGATGTCATAAATGACAGTTATGAAATGAACATTTGAGATGAGCGTTTCACCCATTTTTACGAACTTCCGCATGGAACAGAAAAAGCACAGGCAATATTTGGGAACTCAAATAAGATACGTGGAAGAAGGAAACATTGGTCAAAGTGTCCCAAATAGCCTCTTTGAGCTTAATGGGGGAATACCAACCTGTGTACAGAGCCAGCCGAATGCATCTAATCACTTTATTCAGACTTAAGCTGATGGTATGCGGACCCAAGCCAGGATAAATTCTGCCCTACATGGTGACCTTCATATTTTTTTACTGGATTAAACTGCAGAAAATTGATTGTTTATTTTGCAGGAAACTAAGTCATCTTACCTTTTTGATAAATGAAACAAAATTTAGCATTAATACCTTTGCTAGAAAAGTGACAACATAGAAAAGTGTTTAGGTACAGTCTGCATATTGTTCGTCAGTTATGTCTCTATAGGTGGCAAGGTCATCAGACATGGTCTCTTGGCTGGAGGTAGAGTGGAAGATGCTATGAACTTAAAACATGCCCCTGTGCTCCCCACAAAAAAAACCCCAATCCCACACCTGACAAACTACAGAAATCCTACCAGGTTTGCTTATCCCTTTGAGAAAAATGGGTTTATTAAATCATAGATTAAAGATAGGGAATTGTTGATTTTATCTGTCTCGCAGACAAGATCCAATTTAGCTGATAGAGAGCTGAACCTGAATAGCATTCTGTAAGTTGTTTATTTTTTTCACAGATACGTAGCTAATATTAAATTTGCAAACCATGTCCTCTGTTATGTTGCTTTTCAAACCTTTTATCTGTGATGAAGATTATGGAAAAATGTTGAGATAACTTGTTGCATTTTATTGAGCTTCTGGAAGCAACCTCGGCTTTCTGAAGGCCAGCAAATAGCTACAGAGGTCTAATTCCAGAAACTTAAAATAGGTTCTGAATGCTCAAACCCTCCTGGCGCTGCTGGAGATTTTGCATCGAGTATATAATTTTCCTGTTTTTTTTTAAAAAGATCTCTTAGGAGCTTGCTTGTTTAACAGAGTTTGCAAAGGACAGTTGTAATCTCCAAACTCTTGACGGTTTTCATGGGACTCCCAAAGACACTGCTGTTGCAGCAAAGATGGACAGGAAGAGGAGACCTTGGTGTTGCTTATAGACGATAAGAGCCTGAGATGAGAAACTTAGTACAAATTATCCAAATAAAAAAATGATTAAAAATTATTCCTTCTATCTCAGCAGTGGGAACCCAAATTTTCCAATGCAATTTTCCTCTTTTATCGAGATGTTGGTAATATTTTACCATATTTGGTATTTGTCGAACGGTTGAAGACTCACAGAAATAACTCATTGTATGAGCTCAGAAGACAGAGTAACTATATGAATTCAGCAGACTGATTTATATAAGCATTTCTGTTTCCCTCATCATTGCACTAGCAAAGTGCTTTGCAAATGCTGAAGAACCCTGTGAGGTTGGAAAATCATTACTTCTACGTGATAGATACATAGTGAGATAGGAGGAAATTAGTGGCTTGTTGGAATATAGCAGGTAACATTAGGTAATGAACTTGCATTGAAATTTCATGGTTAACTCTGATGATGACCTTTGAATTTCCCTGTCTAAAATGAAGACTCTAGAATGGAAGCACTCTCCCTTAGTTCATTAGTGTGAGCAGAGTGTGTGGATGCTTGTTCTGCGTTAGCATATAGTCTGTGGAGTTATTGTCTCACACTACTTACAATACTCTGGTTTCCCTAAATGATGAATACACTGGAACGGGGAGCAAATTGAAGCATAATGGCACGTCAGTTAGAAATGAAGCAAAGTGAAATTAAATACAAATAGAAATACCATTTATTTTAAATAAAAAATAAAAAGGGCTAACTATCTCCATGAGGACGTGTTCGGTAAAATGTTTCAATTTAGCTTGGTGTTCGTCTTGTATAAATAATAGCCTGTTCCTCCCCCCAACCACCCTGTCTTACAGAAAGTGCTGTCAGATACTGCGATCAGATATGTGTAAAAGAGCTGGTTTTAATTTTCTGTCAATTACTCAGTTGACTGAATCTGTTGTTTGTGATTTGCTATCTGGGTGTCTACAGATCAGCAATAATGCAGGTTAGATGTTTGCCTGCCCAAATGAGAGTACATGCCTTGATGTGGGGAAATGGGACATGCGTTGGATGTTGATTGGTGTTTCATGTTTGCCATACTTGTGCTTCTCAAAGCTAATGCTGCAGTGTAGCATAGATTTTGCTATTCTGACAGTGATTTTTTTGCTTGTATGTGAAGCAAACCATCTGGGACACCGAACACTTATCGTTTGTTGTATTATTGTGTGGTTTTGTTTGGTTTTTTGGTTTCAGTTTTTTTTTTTTCCCACCTCCTTGGAAAATAGGCCTGCTTGCTACTGTTTGGGTTATTGTTTTTATTTGCTGCAGCATCTACTTCAAAGAGATGGGAAAACTGATTGCTAATGCAGTATAAATTTAAAACAGTATAATAATAGTACTGTGGTGAATAGTTGTGGGTACCGATCCATCTTTCACGCAATGTTTCTTGCAATACTGGTCCCATGCATCCCAGAATGTAATTCTACCAGTGTCTTTGGGATAACAGAGTTGTGGGAAAGGTGGGATGGTGTGAATCAAAGTCTGCATGGTAAATCACATTTTTGGGTCCTTGTGGGATTGAGATCTTGATTTGCAAATCCTTTGCAGCACGGGTGAACTCTGCTGATGTACATATCCAAATCTGTATGCAAAGGCAGCCAGATCTCAGCTGGGACTTGTGTGTGCTTCTGGAAATGAATAATCACAACCTTCTAACCATTCTTCTCCTACGTATGCTTATGCAGCCCCTTGTGCGGCTGCAGCTTTTGTACAGGCTATTAAAAGAGGAATTTTCAGAGCCTTGAGAATTAAAGCCCCTTACACTGATGTGATTGATGGTCCTTTTATCAAGTGCTGTGCTGGTACTTGTGCATACAACATACAAAGTATCACACACATTTTCCAATTGAATGACTCTTCTCAGTGAACAAAATCCATATTCTCTGCTCTAAATAATGTAGACTAAAAGTCGAATAAACAGTAAAAAACGAACGGAGTAACCAGGGATTAGCAGACAGTGCATTATGTTGATTACCCACATTGTCTTCAGCTTAATAAATTCTATTTTGCCGTAAGTCAGTTCAATTGTGTGTGAAAATAGAGAAGGTGGAAAATGAGAGTGAACAAGAGGGTTAAATGACAGTGTGCCATTCCAGAAGCAATTAAAAAAAACCCCACAAAACCAACCCTTGAGGAAAAGAAAAAAAGGAGGTTTTGAAGTGTAAAATATAATACGCAATTCTGTTTTAATGTGGGAAGCTAAAATAAGTCTGTCCAATCCTCATCATTAAGCCCATACCAAAGCAGTTGACGAAGTAATTTTTCATGCATCATGTGGCACTTGCAATACTGCAACATTGACTTGCGCTACTGAGCAATCACTAAAAATGGGCAAAGAGGAAGTAACAGTAATTCTAAGTCATAGTTTTGGCATCCCATTCACGGCATCCAGATTAAGATCCCCGAGACTTGCTATGATTCAATACATGCTCTGGCAGATCCTGTTCCAGAATAAGGACCTTTAATTTTCTGTCGTAAGTGAATACCTCCTGAACATGCGTCCTGACTCATAAGAATAACCTTGCATCCAGGAATTTCTGAAGGGCTGTTTGGAAGGCTCAGTTAATATTAGCCCTTACTTATTTATCTGCTTTGGTATGTCTTGGTAATTATGGAATTCTCAGTAGAATGCAAGAAAACTGAAAATGCACAAAGCATCTAAATGGAACAGCCTGGTTGGGCTGGGAAGAGTCGAGCACAAAGGAAGGGAAAGCATATGCTGTTTATCTTTTAGTCTGTTAATTATTCTGGTTTTTGTGTTGAAGTTAGGAATTGATACCCAGAACTCGGGTGCATCCTGAGCTCTAGGGGGCCAAGAAGAGGTGGAAGTGCTCAGAAACCTTGGAAAAGTGGGCTGGTATATAAGGAAGTAGTGTCATCTAGTGGTTAAAGAAAAAGACCAGGAAATCAGGACTCCTAGGTTATATTTTAAAATTTACTGCCTACTTGCTGGTTGATGAATGTACTTGAAAATCTCAATATCCCATTTCTCTGGGGGAAGGGAAGAGGAGGACAGATTAGGCAGCTTTTGGCTGACTGAAAATCAGAAGACAAAATCTGGAAGACGTGTGTGCCACCATCAGAACTCTTTTGTACAAAGACAAATTGGAGCAAACTGAGTTCTGTTTCAGGAAATGCAGGGAGGATGCCTCTGGTGCATTTCTATTTAAATGTGACCAGAACAGTTTAGAATTTGGCAGTTTCATATCCCATAGAGTGCCAAATCCAGGCACGGGGTAAGGAATGTGCTTGTCGGTCTGCTTGTGGGTAATGGAGGAGAGCATGAGCTGTTTAGTGTGTATATATTCGCTAGCAGGCAGCTTAAAAGCAGTTTATGGTGGTTCAGTAGTAGTTTTGCTCATTGCTAATGATCGCTTCCACTGTCAGCAGTTTATGGAGGACTCCCAGCTGTACCTTTTGTTTCTATCAACTATAATCAGTATTATCTCCTGCTCTTGTTGGCAGCAAACGGGCTGGGATGAAGGATAGAGTAGTAGAGCTGAATCCAAGGAAGCTTGAACGTGTTGCAGTTGGGGGAAGAGAAATGCTGTCATGGATTTCTCCTTTCCACAATAGCCCTTTCTGAGAAGGCTCTCAGCCTCAGCAGGGCAAACGTGCAGCCTTGTAGTCGGTGTGGATCTTTATGGCATTTGAGGTACCTGGAGTTGTGGTGCATACTTGCCCAGCTGGGAAGATTCTGTCCCATAGGCCAGTTGGATGTAGAAAAATGGCAGGACAAGGGTGGAAGACTATTGTGTATATTTTAGAATTGTTAACTTCTCTCTTTGAGTTTTGAAGGTTTCCACTGCCCAATTATGGCGTAGCTAAGCCTGCCTGCTGTAAACTGTTGGCACCAAGGAATGAGTTTGCATGAGGTGCCCTCCAGCTAACAGAGTACAGCAGCCTTAAAACAAAATGACACAGGGCTGTTGCTCCCTGTGTTTTTGCATTCGGGGTTGACTCTCATTGCTACTGTGGCACTGGAGTGTATCGCGCTTCTTTATCAGAGATGACACCTGTATGGTTTAGGAAAGAGTGATTGATTTCCTATCTGTACAGTAGAAATAACTACAGAGGGGACTAAGGCAGGGATTTTCTTAAGCATTTGTGTATGTGATTCCTATTGAAATCAGTGGAAGTTATGCAACAGGAGTATCTTTGAAAGAGGTTTGCTCAAGCGCCCTGATGGCACAAGAAGCTGAATCCTCATCTCTTGTGTTGCATGCTAGTGTGGTTTGCTTCTGTAAATTCAATCAGAGGCCTGTCCTTACACTCAAGTCTTTTCTGACATTCAGATTGGCTCTAGCTAGGGCAGGTACTCTGTCTTTCTTTGGTTTGTTGACTTGCCATGCTAGCAATATTTCATTGGCTCAGCGATCCCATCAATAAACAGCCTATGTGATTCCCCACAGAGAGGGACCTGCAAATAAATGGTATGAGCTGGGGACATCTTCATATCTAGTCTTCAGGTGCTGCATATGGGTTTTTTTATGTGGATAGAGTCTCCGCAGCTCTAAATGTGGGACTGCTTCAGTAGTCCTCTCATGCTGGTCAGCGTGCTTTTACCATGGCCAAGAGCACATGGACATTTTTAGGCGTAAGGCTCCAAGGATTCTAGGATGTGTTCCTATACCTCCTGCTTTGTGGAAGCTTTTCTTTACCTGACACTCTTGTTACAAAACAGCATAGACATTTTCATGTTGGCAGTAAAAATGCTGGGTTGGCTGACCCCTCTGAGCAAACTTTTCTCACCAAGCTGGCGTGGAGAAGCCTTGTCTTCGTTGCTGCGTGAGCCTGAGGAACACAGCAGCGTCTGGATCTGCAGCCTGGGCACCGCGATTGAACAAGGGGAGCAACATAAAGGGCAGCCGACTGCAAAGCTGTTAGCATTCTGCACAGCACACAACTTCAGCTCACTGTTAGATCTACTATTATAATTCTCTGTTAATTACATAGCGTTGGTTATATAACTACTTAGCAGTTCCTCCTCCTTTAATGAGCACAGCTGTTTTCTGTCCAGCTTCAACAGGGAAAATTTCCCATCTCTAATTTAAAAGTAAAACACTCAAAGAAAACTCCAGAGGGCTCTTGGGTTCGCGCTGTTTAATGTATTTCAATGCTCATGGTGCCTACAGGCTTCCTTCAGCCTGGAGAGCACTTACAGCCATTCCCCTTACCCTCTTAAATGAATCTTTATAATTAATGAACTTTTTTAATAGTGTTAAAATACTAACAAAGTCCTCACCTCGTTGTGAAGAAAACTATTTTATTTAGGTGGACTGATAGAAGCTGTCACGTAACGATGCTAATTTGGATCCATGCACTGTATTCACTTTTCTGACCAAGCGCTTTCTACAGAGTGGGCCAACGGGCAGTTTTCTGCCCAAAACTCTCCAAAGAGTGAGTGATACAAACATTATTTGCTTACTCTAAGGTAGCTGTGAGTTACAGCTTTCCAGGAGACGTAAGTATTAACATCTGCTGGAGACCAGAGAGGCTGAAGTGCTGGAGCATTGAAGGAGAGTAACATGTAGGCAGAGAGTGATATGCTGAACAAAGACCTGCAGGTCATTGCTTGTCCCCAGGTTCATGCCAGACGCGCTGCATCAGTGACGTAACCTCTTAAAGAGCTTGCTGAGAGCTCAGTCCGATTTTATGCGCTGCAGCAGCAGTGCAAACATTTTGGGCATGGACAGTTTTTCTTTGGAAAACATGTTTTTGTCAGAATTGAAACATTTCCCAGGAAGATGTAGGCTTAGATAAAGTTTTAGGTGGAAGAATTGTCAAAACAAATCACTTCAACTTTCTAGCTTGGTTTTCACAAAGTCAAATTCATTTCACCAAGATTTTTATAACTTTTAATTTTTCAGGTATATGATAATATGCTGGCATGTTTTGACACTGTCAGAATACAGTCATTGTGGCCTGAACAGAATGTGCAAAAATGCTCAATTTTTTTATGTTTTTTTTTTTTTTTAAAAAAAACTTTTGGTCTAGAAGCAATTTTGAAGGTGTGGCGCAGGAGGAATTGGCTGAAGCAGGTCTGTAGCGGAGGCAGGAAGCGTGCAGCAAGAGTTGAGCTTTATTTCCTAACTGGAGGCCCATTATTTCTGCTTCGTGGTTCTCTGTTCTAATCTCTAACAAGGTCTGGGGCTTTCTTGATCTGGTGACTTGACCCTACTAACAATATTTAAAGAGTTCAATAACTGATAAATATTTGAGAAAATGAATGAACACACTGTGGAGCTTCAAGTTGATGGTAGCCACCTACAATAAATTTTGTTGGTGTGCTTTTAAAGCACTATTCTCATGCATAACATCTGTTAATAATTTATTAGTCTGTGTACCCTTTATAGGTGTAACATTCACATAAATTGAGACTGCTCGATCTGTTATTGAGAGCAAAAGACTGTATTCATAGAAAGATGGTGATTTATCTGGAAGTTGCTCTTCGCCATTTTTAAATACTGCGGAGATAAATATGTCTCTTTAGCTAGAGTGTCCCTTTGTTTCCCTGGTATGCTTGATTGTAAACATATATCAAGTTGTTTCCCTCAGGGGGCCCTGTTCAGATGCAGCTTGAGTTACATTATGGTAATAATGTTCATTCTTTGCATTAATAATTACATTGAATGCCTCCTGTTCAGCAAAGCATTGTATTTCTTTGATGTTTTCCTTGCTATTATGAACTGCTGTGCTGTTACTGTGTATTTTATGCTGACAATTCAGGTTGCCTGTTCTCCCTGTTTTTTCCTTTTCTCCATTACTTGTGGCTCTGTATAGTAACATATATTGGGTAAAACAGAGTTGGGGCACCTAATCCACTCAGTTCCTAGATCTGACAGGTAAGGACAAACTGAGCATTGGTATTGACTACCGTGCTGCTGTAGTGAACTTCTGTAACAAAACCAGGAATTTCCACACTTGGTTGCTTCAGGCAATGAATGGTAAGAGTCTAAGGTAAAGTAGCTAGTGAAAGTACAATGTTTATAAGATTAAAAATAATTTGCAAGTCTTGGAAAAAAAAAAAAGGCAGGTTATTGTGGGAGTTGCATGATGGCAATTTGGTGTTCTGAGTTTTTTTGGTATGGGTTTGTTGTTTTGGGGGGTTGGTTTTTTTGTTTTGTTTTTTTTTTAATTTAATAACTCTCTACATAATTCCATTGATTTTTTTCCTGGGAATGTACTAAGACTGAATTTGGCTCGCAGTCACTGATTTACACAAATTGATTTGTAATATTATTCAATATTTTGCATTCAGTAATGCACAGACAAACAGGGGTTTCCGTGTTTCATATGTAACATCCTCCTGTGCCTTCTTTGGGGCCTGAATGATCAAGTATTTTTTCGCCCTGTAAGTTGTTCCCATTTTGAGAACAAAAATAGAGAGAAGTCATGTGTTTCTTGTGTAAGCCTGTTGGTTTACAAAGGTGTTCAAGTTTCCCTAAAGAAAACAGTAGTTAAACGTTAGAACATATATTATTAATGATTCATAACCTCTTTTTTTTTTTTTAAATCGGCAGTGTGCAACAAGTTATTTTAATCTTTTTCTTGTCTTTTCAATGTTATGCAGTGACCGTGTCCTTTGCTTTTCTTCCCCCTCATCTCTTTTCCTCTCTCACACACCTGCAGTGTCTGGATTAGCTATATTAACCCAAGTAAAATGGACCTAGTCAAAATTTGCAATCTGATTATGTTTTGTTGCTCACTTGTTTTGGTTCTCTTAACCAGTTAGAATGGGGAAATTTCTTTTTAATTTTCAAACTATGCAGGAAAACACTGAAACAACCAGCATGAATGAATATAAACTTGGTTGAAACCAGAATGTTCAATGTGCCTTGAACCTTTACAGCTGATCTGGGTAGGAGCTGGGAGGAAAGAGATTATCCACTTTTGCAAAGGAGGAAAGAAACTCAGATATTGCCCTAAGATCAGATGGACTTTGTTTCAGTTCTATGAAATTTAGACACATATGGATTTCTAACCTAATGCCTTTTCTGTACATTATTTTTCTTTGCTTTGAGAAGCAATTATTCAGCACGGATTTTGCATTCCTGGCTAACTTGAATTCATCCCGTGCTCTTCTCTTGCTTTACAAATGAAGGATGTAGATGAGGAAGGTGCACAGCATCTTTTTTTTTTTTTTTATTTGTAACTGGTACATACCTTCACCTGGAGTCCACAACGATAGTAACAAAGCCACCTGTGAAGACTACATACAACAAACCTTCATGGAGATTTTTTTTTAAATTGGCAGGATGAATTGGTTTAGATTTGTTCACGTATTTAATGTCTTGCTGACTACCGCGACTAGCTTCGAGGGTGGTGTATTGAGACTGTGTGTGAGTTTGTTTGACAGGAGGAGGCAGTAAAAGGTGAAAACATTCACACTAGTGACACCTGAGCATCCTCCTCCCAGGAGGAAACCAATCTAGTGTAAAAAGACAAAGCCCTGCAGCAGTGAAGAGGATAATAGTGGCAGTTATAGAACCTGCTCGCTAGATTTCCTGGGCAGAAAATATATAGTCTGTGACTGAAGATCATCTTTTAACCTGGTTAACCTAGATATAGACATGGAAATGGTAGTACTGGGAAAGGTTATTTAGCTCTTGCGTATTGCAACTTCCAGTTTGTTGGTCAACTTGAAAACCAGTCCAGAAAATAAAGGACAGAACTTTTCTTTCTCCTGGACCAGATTAGGGTGCAGGATTGCAGAGGAGAATCTTCTTTCCACTGTGAACAGTGGAAGGGATGGGTAAGGCTAAGAAGATGCCCACAGATGAAACCCTTTGCTGGTTTAGAAAGCCAGGGGCTTTGTTAAAAGCTGTGACCTCTTTAGCTCTGAAGCCAGCCACAGAAAGAAAAGGTCCTTTGGATCTTTTTGTCCCTTTCTCCAATCCTTTGTCTCTCCCTCTTTCCTTTAAAGCGGCAATTTTTCTTTGTGCCTTTATTTTTTTTTTTTTCCCTTCTCAGTTCTCCTTAGCAAAGACTCTCCAGGGAGCCAGTGTAGAGTTGAACTTGGCACAAACAGCCAGGAAAACGGCTTGAGCTTAGTGTCTGTACAAATGTCCAGGATAAACTCCTGTATTAATATTTCAAATGATTTCCTAATACAGTATGCATTGTGGCAGGGATCCAGGGAACAAGGTTTTCCTGGTGAAATCTGCCTTCTCTTTTTAATATGCAGCTACAAACAGTTTATTTTTAAAACTGTTATGTGGAAAGACCAATGTTTTCATTAATGGAAAATCCTGACACCCTTCTTTAGGCCTTACACCAGTTTTGTTTCTACTTCTGTGGAATTATACAGACTTTTCTTTGGTGTAATGCTGGAGAATCTAACCCTGTTGTTTTACAGCTATCCTACTGTAAATCTCTTCAGAGTGGGAATGTCTTTATTAGTTAGAACTTCATTGTAATAAACTCTCATATCAGACAGATTTAATTTAAGTTTACAAAGCGCGCTTTGGTGATATTGCCCTAATGGCCTGTCCAACGTGAGACCTCTAGGCTCTTGTTTACCTCAACGCAGATGTTGGATTTTTTTTGCCCCCCTCAGTCAGCGTTGTATGGGGTATAAGTGAGAACTTACCCTGTTCTGAAAAAGTGGTTAAAAATGTTTTGTTGAAATGTTTTTGCATGCACAATTTCCATAGGAAATAACTGCAATTTAAAAAAGGGAAAACAAAAATTTCTGAAATCAAAATGTTGTGTAGTCAAAGGGGATCCTTTTTGAAATCGCTGGGTTTAGAGTGTCATTTCACAGTGGCTGTTAGAGGTTTTTGTTTGGTTGAAGTGTGGAATTTAATGCAGTGTTCCAGCTGACATGAAACAATTTAAAATTTTGCCTTGTGAAAAATTAATTCTTTTTTTTTTTTGTTTCAAGTCACAATGAGAAGAAATGCTAATATTTTTTCTGGAACAGAAATGCAAAATATTAAGTCAGGTGAACTATGCTTTTTTTATATATATTCTGCTAAAGGTAGTATTAAAAGAAAATTTACAGCACGGAATGGTTGAGGCTGGAAGATCGTCTATTGTCCTACTCAAAGCAGGGTCAACTAGAGCAGCTAGTTCCGAGTTGTGTCCCATTGGGTTTGGAGTATCTCCAGGGATGCAGATTCCACTGTCTGTCTGGGCAACATCTTCGTGTGTGTGGCACTCTCAGAGCAAAAAAAGTTTTCTCTTGTGTTTAAATAGAATTTCTTGTATTTCAGTTTGCATCTGTTGCCTCTCGACCTGTCGCTGCACAGAGAAGAGCCTGGTTTGGTCTTCCATGGTCCCTATCCTCAGACATTTATTCAGTTGATAATATTTCCCCTTCCCCACCTAGAGGGCAATAATCACAGCTCTCTGGGCCTCTGCTTGTGTGTATGTTAATGCCTTTCCAGCGCTTGAATATCATGCACATTCCTCTTAAATCTTGGATTTGTGAGTAGAGATAATGAAAGTAGAGCCCTTGGAAGACCAGGACACAGATGCTGATACCAGAAGAAATATGAGAGTAAGAAGGTATCATGTGTACAGTGCCTACTACTTCTTATGAGTTTTCCACTGTTAAGGCATTCGTTTTCTGCAGACGAGTTCTATTTCTAGAGTGGGAGGTAATGCTCTAACAAGAATAAATTTGCCAAAACTCATAGAACTGACTTCTTTTCTCACGCGAAGAGCAGGGAATGCTGACATTAAGTGTGTTTGAAGACCACTGACAGCTACCTTAAGGTCTGACTCAATAGCTGTTTAACTTGGCAAAGTCTTTACTTTGACTCTGGCTTCTGGAAGAATTGAAAAAATGTTTACTGGTTTGTACACATAACTAGATGACTCACTTCATAAAAATGTGTGATGAGGTAGGCCTTGCAAAAGCATTTATTACCGTTTTCAATCAGTTTTACCAAAAGGATAGTTTGGTTTTTTTTCCATTACTGTAGGAGTTGTCTGTTTCAAGTGATTATGAACCTCGATATTTAATTTATTCTGGGGCTTCGGTTTTATCTTGCCTCTTGGGACTCTCCTGACTCCAGGTGAGTTGATTCTGAGTTGCCCACTGTAAGTTCCTTCAGGTTCAGATCCTGGCTGTGAAATGTCCTATTTATATCATTACCACCAGAATTCACGAAGACAATTGAATAGGATTGTTGTGACAGCTCTGAATTTGCTTTTGTTGCAGAATATTCCTACTTGCATACATTCATAGGCAGATGTTTACATAATGTACATGTTTTGCATTATGCTGTTAATCCCTCAGGGGGATGAGTTTTCTTAACCCTTTTAAGTATATAGAGGCAAAAAGCAGGGGTGTGACTTCCATTTGTGCCAGTTTGAGTCTGGCTAACTGTATTGGAGTCAGTGAAATGAACTGTTAGGAGCATGTGCGTGGTGGAATTCAAACTGAATTCTGCCAGCTAAGAGTCACAGTTTCTTAGGATGCACCATTTCCAAAAGCCCTAAAATATCTCAGCTGAACCATGGAAGAAAACTGAGTCCCACCCTGGGTGTGCATTAATACGTGCCCCAGGTGGGATCAGGAGTCCCACATGCTGATAGATGCGGTGCACACGTTAAAAGACACTGCCCTGTGCGAATCCAGCCTAACCCAAATGGATGAGAGGAGAGGGGAGAGGTTGTACTTGCCTTTCAGAAAAGGCTAGGATAGAGGCAGGAGTAGAAGCCAGATCTTCTGACTTGGATTTAAATGATTCTCAGCTAGACAATTCTGCCTGTGAGGAATATAGCTTGCAGACTTGTGGACTGATTCGGGGATTTGGGATGGGCTTGAAATGAAGTAATGGTGACAGGCTTTTTGCTGGAGTGTCTAGGGGGGAAATGAGAAATGTTGTGTGCTTAGCAGATGCTCAGAGAGATGATTCCTTTTAAAAGGATATGTGGTCACATCAGGGAGGCGGCAGGAGAGAGACTTCAGTGATTGGTAAGCAGCCGCATCACAATCCTAGAAGATGACTTTGTTAGAAATTCCCCCCTCCCAGTAACGAACCACACATAAAAAAGCTGAGGGATGAGCTGTGCTGGGACATGCCTTTTCTTGAGTGAAATCAAAAGCTGAAGCTGTCCTTAGGAAGTTGTGGTTCTGAGATCTGCAGCCCTTATGATCTGGATCCCGAGTCTGAAAATTGTGGTGATCGAACTAGTGGCTTGTTTGTCAATCCTGAACGTCAGCCCTACTTCCTTTAGCAGCCCTTGTAAGCTTTTGGGGACCTTTTTTCAAGACTCCTAGAGGCCCTCAAGTTGCTTTTGAAGTTTCTTTCAGCTGGCAGAGGAAGATTTGACCAAGTATTATCAGTAGCCTGATGTGAAAAGAAGGCGGCTTTTGACCCAGCCCTGAACAATGGCTAAAAATCAGCGCTAAGCCACTCTTGAATCCACATCTCCTTGATTACTCCATGTTGCAGACTAGATAGTTTCTAGCCACCAGAACCTTGACACTTTTCTGTACTACTTTAAACTGTATTCAGGAGCTAAATAGGCATGGGATGTTTGTTGTGATGTTTACACTGCTAGAGCTTGGACACTGGAGGGCTCATGCAGCAGCACAAAAGCATGTACTGGTTGTTTCCTAATTTGATGAAAGGAGAGCACATTCTGAGCCGCAGTATTGCCCAAATGAGCAAAATCAAGAAAGGTTGTCTGCAAATAGAAACAAAGCATTTCCCCTGCCTCCTAAACATTAGTGTTTCTCATCCATTTGATTTAACAAGGGCAATCACCCTGCCACTCTAATTATCTCTGTCAGCCCCACAGTGCACATAAAGTAGACCTCTGATTTTTAAGGGGAAGAGAGTACCCTGGTGCCTGCGTGCCTGTTAGTCCGTTGTGATGCACATCTTATCAGAGGAAAGCATTTGGACGTTGCCTTGATAACACAAGCAGATTCCTGGCATACGGCAAATGGCTATTTTTTATTATTTACACAATTAATGAAAAGGAAACATTGAGTGTCTTTGATTAGAATTAATGGTTCATTAGCCTGGGCTGCCATCGTGTGCTGGCGCTGTGGATCTGGATGGTGAAGTTGATGAATTATTCTGGTTAGAAGAACAATAGTGGGGATGGGGCTTCACAGAGAAATACCGGGTAGGAGTGGGACAGCACAGCCCCGGGGCATGGTTTCTGAGGGCAAGGAGCCCAAAGGCCTGACTCTGCGCTCACTCCGGTGCAGATAAATGTGCATTTCCCAGCCAGCTGTGCCTGTGGCAGATGTTAGTGCCTACTGCTGCCTGTCTGCAGCGCTGAATGCCTGTTACAGCTCCACTGGTGGAGCTTCCCAATTCCTAAATCTGCTGGCAGAGCTACTTGTGTGTTGTCATTTATTTGTTTCCGTCAAAATGGGTGCAAAATTAACAGAAACAAGTTATTGAAACTGTTTCAGCAGGTGATTTTTTTTCTTTCCCCCCTGTCCCTGAAGCGGTATGGGTGGTACTCAGCCAGGGTTGTGGAAGACAGGAGCGTTCAGGAGAGTAAAAAAACTCTTGGATCTAGAAGACTTCCCTCTTGAAAACCAGTTGCAGGGGACCGAGATGCATTTGGACAATGCTTTCCCATCGACTAAACTGAAATTCTGACTCAAAACCTCAGTGTTTGAAGACTGGATGTGCTGTGTTTTCTGCAGTGGGCATTGACTTTGGAGCAGCCACCAGTGCGTTGTTCACCAGTGCATTGTTAATGTAAGGAGGAGAAGATGGTACCTCAACACAACTCCAGAGGGATTTTTACCTAACACGTAGTTCTCACAATGCTGTTGGCTGGTTTTGTAGCTTAGTGACTCTCCGTCACAATTTACCACGTGTAAGAGAGGATTCGGAGCATGTATTTTATCAAGCTACTTTTGTGAACCTGGAGACCTGTTGTCAGTCTTCTCTGCTTTGAAGCAGGAACTGTCTTTTCACAGCACACTATAATAAAAGCTGTGGGTCCCAGTGTGGAGAACAGGAGGACCGAGGAGGTTCACAGTCTCTGTTGACATGGAGCAGGGTAAGGTGTTAAACCTGAAATCAGATGGGTATTGAGGAATTTGTTTCACAAACAACCCAAACCTTAGGCTATTCTAACGAGAGGTTTAGAGTTGGCTGTTATTTCTGACCTGGGAAAGTAGCAGGGGTGGAAAAAACAACCCTAAGGGTTTTCAGGGACATTAGAGAGAAAAATAAAACTCTCCTGGACAAGCAGATCGGTCAGCAGCACTTGGAGCACTCAATTTTAGCAGAGATGGCTTTTCCCTTCTACATTGGAACTGCTGTGCGAGTGGGTAGAGAGTTAATGTAACATCGATAGCTGGCCCCCACAATTATGCAAATGTAGTAATTGTCTCTCTAATACATATTCTCAGTATTAATAGCAAAGAAGCCAACAAACAAAAAGTAATCCATCACTTTCTGTAAAATTGCCTGTATAGACAAAAAAAAAACCCCACTGCTTCCTGTGCTGCTGTTCTTATTTCTGTTTTATTGTTTCTATTTAATGAACTGGCAAATAAATTACAAAAATCTGTTTTATAAGCCAGTTACTTATTAATTCCATATTTTCTGCAACAGGTTCCTAGATTAATGAATCAAGGAGATGGAAAAGCCTGCTAATTTAATTACACAATTACCATTGCTGTAACATTTATTTTAAGGACATGACACAGCTAATGGATGTTTTATTTATTTATTTAAAGCAAGGGATCTTAAAATTGATGTCTGTAAAATGTTTTTACTTCTGGGTTTTTGTTATTTCTTCCCTTCTTTTTTTTCTTTTTTTCTTTTTTTGAATTTAGTGAAAAGTATAAAAAAAGAAGAATTCTTGGCATGGCTAAAATATAGCTACCTTTTTGTGCAGATCCCACTATGATACAAGCTACAGACTAGTTCTTGCTCTAAAAAAGTCTTCATTTAATGATGAGTAGGAAAAAAAAAAGTGAAGTAATGTTTCTGAACTAATACTGAACTCCATGTGGTTAAATACAGCACTTCTCTATTAAAGACGCTTGTGTGCCACCTCCAGATTCTACTGTTTGTAATTACCATCCTTTAGGTGTAACCTTAAGTTTAAAAAAAATAAATAAATCCAGTTCAGCCAAGGCAGTAGGAGTCTCATCCAGTCTGTAGTTGAGGACTCTGCCAGAAGACGGAGATGCTGTGTAGGTTATACTGAAGGATCTGCCTAAAAAAAAAAAGAGTTATTTTTGGTAAAACACAAACGTGTCTTTGAGAAACAGTTGATTGTGAAGGAGGTAGGGATTTTTGCTGCTGTAGTTGTCTGTGAAAAGGTTGAGAATTAAGAGCTATATTTTTGCATTTGTATGGTTAAATGCTGTTCCAGGTGATACTGCTGGGAGGTTTGGCAGACACAGGAACAGGCATTTAGTTCCAGATCCAGCCTGCAGGTGTCTGCCTGGTGGTTGGGGCATCCCACCAGGATGGGCCCAGAGAGCTGCATTTCCCCCAGTTAAAGGCGGCATCACATTTGAATATTTCAAACATGCAAGAAACTTGTCTTTCTTCTACTGTAATTGTATTCATGTGTTTAACCAAAAAGGAGACAGATTATTTCTGTATATTTATATCCATTATGTTAGATATAAATATTTAACACTTGGTTCATTTCATACCTGTTTGAAGCTTCCCTGATGAAACGAATTCTTAAAATGGGGCTTTGAGTAACTGTTTCCTGCTGGAAAAAGTACACACCAAGAAAGGAAACATCTCCCATTAATCTTGGGAGTGTAGGATATATTATTACTATTAATTCCAGTAATTAGAAGGAAAACATAACAAATTACTCTTAATAAGCCTTTCAGACAGGATTTTCTTTTAATCTACAGGCTCATTTGTATCTATTTATTTTCATTTTTTTTACCAGATGAAATTAGCATTCTCTGCACACTCTGAAATGACCTTTATTTGTTTACTGATGGATACAACACATAGCTTAGAATCAAAGGGATTTTTTTTTTTTTTTTTAATAGCCAGGGCAAGATACGGGGTGAGGGTACTTTATGTTTTCAGCATGTGGAAGGACTTCTAATCTCTCCATACATTCCTTCCTTAATTCTCTTAATATGGGAATATCCGTGGTAAAAGACAAAGATCCTTCTTTGGGGGTGTGTGTGTGTGTGTCATATTCCCAGTAGTCCAGGAAAATGTAGACATTCATCTGGCTTTTCAGCTTAAGCAAAATGCTTCGTATTCTCTCATCGATTTAAATATTTTGACTTGCATGATTTTATCTGTTTATTTAGGTGATAGAAGAGTAAGGACTGAGTTCTTAAAGTCCTGTTTGCTATGAAGATTGGACAGAACTTTATTGTTTCAGTTGCTAAGAGTTTTTCTCACTTTCCGAGCTATGTATTTTCATATGCGGTTGTTCAAGGTACGGCAGAAGATGAAATAGTGCCGCAGGACTTTCCACTTACTTATTATCCTCCCTTTTGAAGGCAGTAGTTACTACGACAGTGTCTGCAGAGATGTTTGTTTGTAGTTCATTTATTTACACAATATACAGTCTAAACCGCTAACCCAGGCTTGGAAAACAGCTGTATTTTTACTTCTGTGACATCATAGTCCTTGAGTTAAGGGACAGAGCAGTGGGATCCTGCCTTAAGCCCTGAAGCATCGAAAATTTAAACTATAAAGTAACTCTCTGCAAGTTTACCAGAACTGTCAGTCACCTTCAGATTTTCTTAAGAAAATAACTTCTAGATGCTGAGATCCGTAGTTTTCAAAGTACTTACTTTCACTTAAAGAAAGACAAGTGCTGAGATACTACAAAAATGAGGCCCTTTAAATTGTGTTCGGGTCCCTTCAAGTTAATGTTATGGTTGTTTATGAAAACATGGTATTTTTGAGACCCAGATATCTGTTCTCAAGAAACTGGGTGATAGATTTTTTTTTTTTTTAGAAGTTTCTGTTTTCAAGAGAAGGTAACTTTTTACTAGTCCTTTTTAGTAACCTTGTAATCTCAAACTAACCGTATCTAAGTTTAAACTAAAGTTGTCGCTCAAATCTTTGAGGGTTCTCCTCCTGGTTATTGTTCCAGAAGCATTTAGGATGATAGAAAATACTTGAGAAACAGGACAAGTTCTAAAGTAGTCAGTTCAGGCGTTGTTTTAACGCAACTTAAATACATGACTGCTTCATTTTACATGGTTAGTAATAGCTAGAGCTCTCAGTAATCTGCCTCCCTAAGAGGATTTTCATGTGTAAATCTTTGTTTATCAAAGCTGTGCTGGTATTTAATTTTTTTTAAATTTTTTTAAGAGGGAGAGAAAACTTGAGGCAGTTGTAGAAGACCTTTGAAAGAGAAAATGCATTTTGAAAATGCCCTGATTTTGCGGAGTATGGAGTATGCAGATTTTTGTCTTGTGGGACTTAAATACTACTTTTGAAAACAGCACATGATCTCCTCCATTATTTCAGAGCTCTTTTAGCAGTCTCCATTCAGTCTTTAAGGCTTGTGAGTATAAGCGTAACAAGCAATTGTTTCCTTTTTTTGATTTAAATCCTGTTTGGAGTAGATAGTTGTCTGGCAATCTTTTGTAAAAGTTGAAACAAGTGCACCCCGCAGCAGGAAGAAGAACCTAGGACTCCAGGTTTCTAGTTCTTGCCTTTATTAACAATTACTCTTTTAAATCCCTTTCCTCTAACTTAGTAACATTTTTCAGTTGTTTTTTTTTTTTTTTTTTCAGTGTGAAATGCATAGCTGCAAAAGTTTCTTGTACAGTTGGCCATGTCTGTCTTCGTAACTGAAGTAACATAGTTGCTGCTGATAACTTAGATTTTCCATGGGTTAAATTCTTTTCCTTTTGGTAGCTTCTTTCTGTGGTTATCAGTTTTAACTCAAGATCTGACCATAAGTTTTTGCTGTGCATTATAGAAGAAAAAAGAACGTTTTTCGCCCAGTTCTATTCAAAAAGTTGTTTGAGAGTTGACACGGAATATATAAAGCATAAACTTCACCAGGAACTCCACAACTGTGAGCTGATCAGCCTGTTTCTTACAATATGAATGTTATCTCTGGTTTTTTTTCCCTTTGCTATTTGTTTATGAGGCAAAATTTAACATTTTCTATTGTTCCGCTTGCTTAATCTCTTCCTTTTCTTCTCTGAGCTCTGCCAAAGCTCTTCTAAGCTAAGAAGTTTGTTTCAGAATCTCTGCAGCTGCCTCATTACTGTATTCCATTTTGTGTTACCTGACCATCTCATACTTCTTTTTTTTTTTTTGTTCATGTACATGTGGGAGAACTAGTTCTGCAACGTACAGTGTGGTTAGAAAACACCAAAGGTGTTTAGTGTGGTGAGAAACTTGGAAAGAGTTAATCTGGTGTTACAGATGACAAAGCCACTAGCCATCTGGTCCAACCAAAGTTAATAAGTAACACTGCTTTTAAATTAATAAATACTGTGTTAGAAGAGTAATTGAAAGTTGCATAAAATATGCATTTGGGACTTTGGGTATATATTTGATAAGGGCTTTAAAATATTTCCAAGAAAAGTTCCACTTTTGTGATTACTGCAGTATTAAAATCTGTAATGTTTGTCATCTAATCCCATCTGGTGATGAGGATTAATAGAATGGCATTATTTTCTAAACTGCCACGTCAAAGTTTCAACATTATTAAAAACTGTATTAGGGATTTGTCCTTTAGAAGTAGAGTTCAAATCCCCATGAAATGCAGGTTACCTTATGTTTGTTTCCCTGTTGTCCACAGCTTTAGGAAGGATTGCCCTAATTCCAGCAGTACAACAGGTAGTCAGAGGAAATGAACAGTCGTAGGGATAAAAAGGTACAACCAGAGATCATCAGCTGCGGTTCCTTTCTTAGTTGCTTCCTAGCACTTCTCTGTCGAGGCTTTCTTCATGAAGAGCATCTGCTACCGCTTTTATGTCTAAGGTGGAGGTGAAGAGTGAAAATGTTGTAAATAATTGAGGAAAGCCTCCCTCTCCTGCGCCATTCCCTCATGCAGAAATAGGGTAGGTCGCTCACAACCTCTTTTTGTGCAATCCTGATAAAAGGAAGTACCTTCAGTGGTGGGAGGAGGCTGTGAAGAGCTACTGCCCTAGTAAATTAACTTGCATATAATTCTTTGCTCTTCCCCTTTTGAAGTGGCGCAGCCATCCACCTTTAGCATGATATATCAGCACTATATTAAACTAATATAGTTTGCATTCCTCCTCGGTATTCATCCTCGATACATATTAAACCTTGTTACCATGCATTTAATCATAGCTGCTGTGATTTAAGCGTACTTGGTTTTCCAATAAAACCCGGTATGAAACAAAAGGGAGGGGGAGGCAAAGGAAAGCTCAGTTTTCAAATTGAATTGATAAAACCTCCCACCAGCTGTGTTAACTACTGAGAAACAATAACTCCAAAAGGGAGTTGACACAGCATTACTATTCCTTTACTATTCTCCTTTTTTTTTTTCTGTCAAACCCTGTGAGGGATTTGAAGAAAAAAACATTTTACTACATGTGAATTCGTAGACAAGTCCAATCGCGTGTAAATTCATGCGTCCTCTGAAAATCTGAGTTTCTGAAAATTCGATTCTCTAATTAGGGTCCTGTACTAATCATGCTCATAGGCTCTCAAGCCCCAGCTGCTAAAGTTCATGAACTGCCTTGTGGCAGTGGTAACTTAAGCTTGTGGTGACTTAAAACGTGCTTCTCTATATTTGACTTTAATTTAGAGGACTTCATACTGCAACCTGCAAATACCTAGCATGTTTGATATCATGTGATAATTTTGCCGAAGTCTGAGATGGCTTCAAAAGATGGTCCAGAGCTGGTTTGCAAATATTTGTGTTCCTGTAAAATGTAGCAGCACGGCAAAAGCTGAAAGAAAATAATAGGATAGGGTAGAAAAGAATCCAATCGGATAACCACCGTAAATTGTATTTATGAAGTTTTTTAAGGCATTTTTCTTTTTCATTCTACTGTCTGTATTTCAGAATATGTCCAGGCAAAGAGTTGATATTTGGGCAGTGGAATATGCTTTCCACTTTAAGCAAATGACTTTAAAACGTGGTTAAGGCTACTGTAACCTGCACTAGCACTCAGAGGTTTCAAGATCTCTAGCATTAAATGCTTTCTTGGGGATGTTCCTTCACCAGCTGTGAGAGGACATTGGCTCTTGTTCTGCACCTTACTGTTCTCAGCCGTGGCTGGGCGCTGCCCCACTCTCCGTGGGCCCTGTTTGCATTGTAGGAGTGGGAGCTGGAGATCTAATGCCATATGGGGCTAATGAGACTTTTTAGTCTACCTACTAAATATAAGTCACTTTAAGATCTTTCTTTCCAGATTAAATTCTCCCAAGGTGAAATACGATACACTTAGAAATAAATTCTGTTGTTACATTCCCTCAAAGTGGCAAGAAATTATGAGGCTTAGGACTGTTTACCCTTCTTTTGTTTCTTAATTAGATGGAGCAATGTTCACTTTGGCTTTTTTTTCCTTTATTCATTGTGGACAGTTATAATTATTTGGGGGGTGGAAAGATGGATTTTTTTTTTTTTTTGGCAGCTTTTTAGGAGTGGAGGAGGAATGTGATGTGTCCAGCAAGTGGGTGGGTGCTTGCGTTTCAAGTGAAAAGCTTATTCCATTTGTCGTGGGGGTGAATTTATGTTACATGAGCAAGGTTTTGTTCTGTTATCTCTGCCTGGCACTCCTATGAACTTTCAGAGTAGCTCCAAACACAGGCAGTAGCTTTGCCAAAGTACAATGGTGTGCTGTGCTGCGGGTTCTTCCGCTTAGGATGCATCACAGGCGGTGCAGGAGATGTGCCGGGAGCTTTAAAGAAGCCAGTTTAAAGCCCTTGCAAGTTCTTCATGGCTTATGATCAGAGGCTTCTACTTCTTAGGAACATGTTGCAGTATTTATGGACAGGAATAGAGTGAACATAACCATGTTGTTAGCTCCTTTTTAGCCGTTTAACTTAACACACAAAGAAATTACCAGGCTTTGTTAATTGGTATTGAAATTTGATCTAAGTAAATTTGTTTGTAACTTAAGATTAAATTAATTCAAATAACTTTTGACAGAGTACTCTTTTGAAAGGCTTTGCCTTGTAAGTTTCCCACCAAAGTAAATCACTTTCATTGAATTATTTACGAGACAATTTCATAGGGAGAGCTTCAAAAACCCTCCAGGCAATAATAAAATGATCTTCACTGTTACAGTCACAATTTGTTCTGGATAATTGGCTGCCTTTTCCCATTGGGGAATAGTGTGGTTTTACGTGCTAGATAGGTGCCTCTTCCTGCCAAGAGGACAAAGTGGTGCCAATCATGTGGACTAAGTCTGTGTCTGAATTTTCATTAAAAAAAAAAAGAAAAAAAAAAGAAGCCAAAACCCATAGTTTATACCACAAACATGCCATTTGGATTTGCAGTGCATTGCAGAAACAAACTTTCCTGGTTTGTTTGCTTGTTTATTTTTAATTATTTTATGTCCCAAATGGGTAACTCGCCGATAAAGGAACAGCACTTACCAGACCATTTTATTCTCTCACGTAGGTGTTTAAATGCAGGCTGTGTGTTTGCAAATGGCTGTTTACAAAGCTTAATGGAAAATAGGTTTCTTTCTGTGGAGCTAGGAAAAAAAAAAGTTAAATGTAAATTTCATAATTCCATTGAAGTACTTCAGGGGAGCTGAGTCAGTCGATGCTTTTACCCTGTCCTTTTCACGTGCAGTGGTCACCTATTGCAGATGCAACACTGAGTGAAGGGGACGGTTGATTTGAACGTGTAGGGGCGCTCTGATGATGTTTGCTCCCTCTTACTCTTTTGCTCCTCTGAGTTGAGCTTTTTTGATGAGATTTCTGCAGGTTATTGGCTGTGGTCTCTCATAGCAATTCTGTTAATCTGCTGCAATGAAGAAGACCAAAGAGCACTTGCACCTTAAAGAAGAGGAAAAAAATTGAAGCATTATGGCAATGCATAGTCAAAATCTCTGATCTTTAGATCAAAATCTTTAGACTAAGCATTATGCATTTCAACCATCTAGTGACAAATTAGAGTTTTCTAGAACAAGCAGGCTTTCACTTTTGGAAAGTCAACCAGAAAATTGTAATTCCTTTTGATTAATTAAAAAAACCCCATGACCACAATTCAATTTCTAAACTGCGGGCAGCCTATGGTTGGATTTTGGCAATGTCTCTTCAGATAATTTGACTCCTTTAGTGGGTTGTCTCCCTTTCTTTAATGGTGGCCACCAGATTCTATCAGAGCAATAGCCAGAATATGAAACACATGTTTGTCCCTCAATGTATTGTTTTCTTCAGTTCCCTGGAGTGTTTGCCCAAAAGCCTCTCCTTTCCTAGATGACTTTATTGCTTTAATTCCCCACATAACTTTGGAAGGGATTTTTTTTCTACCAGAGTTCAAACTGTAACGGAAAGTGTTACCTCCTCGTTCCCTGTGTGATGTTCAGAACCATTCTTTACATTAATAGAAATTCTCTTCTGACCAGTTTGTGGCTTTTGAAAGGACCAAGGCTCAGATGCACTGGCAAAAGAGTAATTGCTCTGGTGGAAATTCTGTGCCTTTCTCAACTAACGGTTGCAAGCCTGACGGGATTTCCTTCGCTGAGAAGGAAAAATGGAAGAAGAGCAGATTTTGGATATTTTTCTCTTTGAGTCTGAATGATGTCCTGATATTTTGTAGGAACATATCTGATAAGATTTGATGAAAGTTGTGATGTCAGAAATTGCTCATCCCTTAAAGGATTTTTCTGTTACATTTTAATTTTAAATAAGGTTTTTACTCAGAATGGAATTCCTCCTTAAAACCAGCAATAACCTTTTCAGAGTGCCTGGTATTCCAATTCAAAAGGTATCGATGTTCCTTTTGTGCTGGGAGCAGTAGAAATCCCTCTCCAACCCAGGGGACAGTGTGGATTAACAGCTGATGGTCTTTTAAAGTGCAGGTGGGTGTTACATCTTCAGCTATCTATATAAAATGTAGAGTTCTCCTTTCTAGCTTTTATCAGTGTTTGTTCTTTCCCGTGTTTTCTTTGTAATTTTTTCGTTTCTTAATAGATAGTAAAATAAAACCAAAACTTTTTTGTTTTTAAAAGACACTTAAAAATCAGCCTAATATTAGAAAGCAAAGAGGAAAAGGACTGGGAAATGACCATGCTGCGCCTTTTTCATTACTGTTGTATGCTGTGGCAAGTGTGATAATTATTTTGTCTTATAGTTATTACTTTAAAAGTCTTTTATTCTTTTCAGAACTGCTCATGATACATGCAGTAATATTAACTTGGGCTGTCTTTCCTGACAGTGACGGTGTTTCATAAAAAACGTAACAAAGCACAATGAATAAAATACCTGTTCTCTCATAGCTCATGAAAAGTCCTCCAGAAGATGATTGATTTAGACTGGGATTCTTAAAAGATCCCGTGAACTGGGTGCCTAATTCTCCTGAACTACTTGAGTGTATCCTGCTCTTGTTTCAATAATTCAACCTAAACATTTGCTCAAAACTGCCAAAACCTCTACATGATTCTATGTGTTATATGCATGCAAATATTAGATCTAATATTTCAAATAATATTTTACATTAATTTGATTAAACTCTCTGGCAATGCTTATAACTGGTACGAGAATCCATCTTTCATACAGATTTTTCATTGTAATTTATCATTATTTAATGAAAGCTTAAAAGAAAGTGTCTAAACTTATGTCACATCCCCTCCAATGCTTTGAATATTTCATCTTCCCCGAATGAGCTGCATAGCAATTTGAGCACACCCTTTAGACAGATATCAGACCTTCCTGATGAGTTTTTTTTCTGCCAGTATTCGCTGCCTGCCTTCTGGCTCTGGCCACTGTTGATAAAATTACGGAAAGGATTATAGTGTTTCATTCTATTAAATGTCAGGGTGGAGAACATAAAATATGTCTGCTTATGAGTGGCGCTCATCAAGGACAACCTTGATTATTCAGGCTTGTTTGAGCAACAATTCCCAGTCTTCAGACCACATTAGTGGATGTGTTTGTTTTCCTCTCCATGTTCAGTTGATTTGTTGTCTTTTTTGGGAGGTGGAGTTTTAGGTGGGGGAGTGAAGGTCACCTAGGTAGTGCTTTGCCCGTAACTTGGGACGCAGAATCTCTCCTGTTGCGTAAATGTGAATGGTTCTGAAGGGTTTTCTGTTGTTACTGAATATTGCCTAATTTGAAGTTGTCATTTATGATTTGGAGGGTAACAAAGCCATTTCTCAGAATGCCTAGCATATTGCATTGGACATAAAATACAGTGACCTTGCGTGCCTGCTTTCTCCTGAGAGCTGGCTGCAGCCGGAACTATCAGTTTTCTGGGAGTTTGGAAGTAGAGGATGTTATTTTAGTATAATTACTGTGACTTCCTGCATTGGTGTGGGTAAACTGCTGGGTTTAATTCCCAGGAGTAGCTGTATACTTGTGTACGCATGGAACTAGATGATCTTTAACGTCCTTTCCGACCTAAACCATTTTGTGATTCTATGATACATGCATTTTTGTGCAGAGATTTGTGAATCCTGGTAAATATAGTAAGAGGTGGCCTTTATGGGTGAGATTGTATGTGCTGGTAAGCTGCAGCCTGAAACTTCAGGGTCTGTAAGAAGTACCTGCAGTAATTCATAGCACACTGACCATTCCTTGTTTATTTTAACATCTAAGTTACCTTGGATAGATGCATTTTCTGTTCCTCGCATACTGGTTCTCAGAAGGAATCTTGCAAATGCCTAAATGTGTGTGTTCATTTTCTAACACCCGGTGGAATTCTGAGCGTGCACACAGAAATGTAGAAACCATGTTATGGCTATATTGATGCCTTTAGGAAAATACCTTTTTTTTTTTTTTTTTTTAAGTGGAGAGGAGGATACTTGGGAATAATAAGAAAGTCTGAACAAAGAAGTTCAACTTGTTGTAGAATTGTATCATTCTGAGTGAGTGGAGAATCAAGCCAGATCTGTCCTGGGAGAGAACTCAGATTCACTTTAAACAAGGTCCTTTGGTTCTGTTAAAGTGCTCATGAGATGAAGCTCTCGCATCAGAGACACTAAAAATATTCCAGATAAGAAGATGCAGGTTGGGAACTAAGAGTTATATTGCTGTTTACAAAGATGTTTACGGTTAGATAGACAAGAGAAAGAAAAATAATTCCCAAGAGCTTTGTTGTGTGTCAGCTGGTAACTTTTGCCGGCAAAAGATTTTTAAACTTGTAATATATGTCTTGTTCATAGACATACATATTCATATACAGAAATATGATTGAAAAAGCGTTTTCTTTGGTTCTTTATTTTGATCTGGGGCAAATGAAAATGTTTCAAAAAAAATGATGTTGAGACAGAATCCCAGGTAAGTAATGGGGCGTTTGAAGGTGAAATCTAGTTGTCCCTGAGAAATGTGTTACTTTTGGTAATCTGGAATGTAACTCAGCGTGCAGTGCTTTTGAACTAACTATGACCTTTTGAAAGAGGAATTGGGGAAAGAAGAGAGAACCTATGCGTTTGAATGTGAGTTTCAACATCTGTTAGGATGGGGAAGAAAGTTAGTTGGTGGCATTTAGCTTCCTTCTCTTCTGCAGGCTTAAAAGGGCTTGTTCAAATGCAGCTGATGGGAAGAACAGTTTAATTTGCAGATCAGGCCCATTTTTTGGACATAAAAGGGTAAACAACAAACAGCTTTTTTCCTCTATTCCCATCCCTTTTAAGTAGAAAGCTGTCAACCTTTTCAATTATTCCCACTTAGGAACAATTGCCCTGTTGCTTATAACTTGGCTCATCCTTTGTCATTTTGCTTTTATGTGAGTAAACAGTAGCTCCATGCCTGTGAGAGCTCCTGAAACCCGCTTTCCAGCGGCTCTGTGTCTTGTGGCTTAACATTTCTATCGTATGTCTTATTTGAAGGTTGTATTGTGAATTTCCTAATTTTTAAATAATGAGGAGTCTACACAGGAAAGAGGTGGTATAAAAAAAATCATGTTCCTTGTTAAATAAACAAGAAATCACGTAAGTTAAAGTTGATGTGTTTGGTATCTAAAAAGTCATAATTTACCACGGGTAGCATAGGTAATGCCTGCTGTGTATGGATTCTTCTGTGTCTTAGGGGTATTCTGAATTTCTGGGTGGGGTGGGATGGGGAGAAGGCATTAGCAGAGACTCCCTGCTCTTCTGTGATCTCTTTCCCTTTGTTTAATTTGATTGAGACTGGTTATCAGTCGCTCCCCCTCTTGAAGGGAGATAAGATGCACGTGTGCACCCACAAATCATGGTTGCTTCAGCTTCTTCAGTCTAAAAACAACTACTTGAATGCCTCTTGAAATATGCTTTTTATAAGAGTGAACGGAAGGCGTTGTGTTGAGTTTCCCAAGAATTGGGTTCGGTTCCTGAGCCTGTCATGTGAAATATCTTTGCAGGTTGAGGCAAAGCATAGCTCATTTTTTCAGATGCGTTCAATATGGCTAGGTTCCCACTGACGTCAGGTAGTCTTGGAAGTGCGTGGTGTCTCTGCTTGGTTTGACTCTGGACTCCATCTCCATCTGCCTGAAAAGCAGCAGCTTTCTGCCCATCCTGGACACTAATCACACATCATGGCCAGGGTCTAGAAGCATCAGGACACAACAAACAGTAGTTTACTATTACGTTATCTTTCAGCCATTTAAAACAACTGTTTTTAAAAGTATTGGGCATTGCAGTATGTTACTGGCAAAGTAGTGTTAATGCCCTTAAAGCCAAATTTAGTTCCACACTTTGAACACATTTGTCTTGTAGAATATAAATGGTTGTCTTTCCATTTCCTTTCTTCTTCAGTTTAAGACATAAATTGATAGTTTTTCATTCCCCTATTGTGACAAGTATGTGCTCAAAATGCGTTCATCTCACTGTCAACAGACCTGGAAAAATTCTCTGCCTTGAGAAGAATTGAATGTGAGACTTCCGAATCTAAATGTGTAAGTCCTCGCCACTACAGTTTTAAAGGTTCAATTGCAGTAGAATAAAGGCATTAATAGCTTCATACCTCTGGAGGGGAAAATGGTGCTACCCGAGGCCAGTCTGTGTTACAGCCTGTTGCACAGACATAATCCTTCCCAGAAACAGTATAGTTTCTTTGCCTTACGTGTGAATCAAGCATACCCGTGTACTTGATTCTCCAGTGCATTTCTTGCTGTGCGTTTCACATCTGATGGAGTGGCATTAATTTACTATGCACTAAAGGTATTCTCATTCTTTTAGAAAAAAGAAAAAATAATCTTTTTCAGGCATATGCTTTTGTTGAATTTTATTAGGGTCTTCTAGATGGAAAAAAATTAATGGCACTTTTGTTCATAGTTTGCTGCTATTGTGCAATAATTATAGCGTCAGCCAGTTGTTTCCTTAGCTTTTAGTTAGATGCTGGCTCCTGTCAAATGTTTGGATGGTTACAACACAAGAAACATCTTTCTCCATCTGAGAGGTTTTGGACGCTACCCTAATACAAACAATAACATAATATTTAAGAAATGAATGCTTCCAGGAATTCCTCTTACCCTTAGTGGGTATATAGTGAATATAGCAGGCTGGGTGTTTTCTTCAAGGCTGCAAGGAGTTCATGTGGAAATACTTTTAGGGATGTAATTTGAGGGAGAGATCTTGCCTGATCCCAAATGACAAACAGAAGGGGCACTTAGGGCAGGAGGCAAACATTTGGGACCTTGCTCTGCCTGGTTCTTTCTCCAGGTTTACTGACTGATCAGTGTCAGGCGTTCTCTTATTAATTCCAAAACAAAGCTCAGTCACGAGAACTCTTCCAGCACAAGAAATAGGCTTCTCATCCCATAATGCTCTGACAGATAGGAGAATGTCACCTCTCAACTTGGCATTGCATAACAGCATTGGTCAAACATTTTGGAACTTACTTTAAGTAATTTAATCCAATTAACATGCAGCTAATTTAGCATGACATGAACTCTAGCTGTGCAACTCCCGCTTTGTTCGTTAAATTTAACATGAAGTTGTTGTCTTGAGTCCTAAAAGATGTATAATCAGTCACCAATTAATTAGCATCAGTATGTCAGGTACTCATTAGAATAATTGACTAAAGTCTGTCTTGTTGAAAATGGCTTTTTGCTTAATTTTATGCACTTAGTGAAATGGAAAACACAGTCCTAAAAGACGTAGACAGATCTCATAGGTCATCTGCATAATTTGTTTGCCGGGTTAATTTAGGCACATCCTCGAGTGCTTTCTGTAGCCTGGCTGACATAGCTTACGCAGTAAGTTTCCTCCACTTTTTTTCGGAAAACATATTTTGTATTGTCGTTAGGTGACTGTAAAAACCGAGTGTTAACTAAACTGAAATACAAAAATAGTTTGGTTAGCCAACTTCAGAAAGAACGTGGAAGGAGAATAGTCTGCACAAGTCCTCCCCAGCCTGTCCTTGACAGCAGCTGCTTTTGAGACAGGCTTTTGCGAAGACAGATTTTCCTTCTGTGTTTCATGCTCTCATCCTTCTTCATTATGAGATAGTTTTTGCTGTGGCTGTGTCGTGTGCGACTGTGGAGCCAGACTCGAGACACAGGGGATGAGCACAAGCATAGACAAAAGGCAAAAGGTGAAATAGCAGCATGCAGAGGAGAGTGTTGTGCCAGAAGACGTACTGTGTGACAGATTGGGCACTTGAACTCAATATTACATATTATTTATATAGTATAGAAGTTCATGGGTATTTAAATTGGTTTTATTTATGTGAAGGAGCTTTTATGAGAGTTCTTAGCTTGAGTGTAGAGCCAGCCGTGTAAGGCGCTGAGAGATCTGCGTGGTTGTGTACTGCTTCGTAGTTCTCTTGGCACTGGTTAACTGGGGATCACGTCTGACTGGTGGGAGTCGGTAGCTGCATCAAGGTTTGGAACTAGTGTGTGTTTTCCTGCGTTGCTGCGTTCTGGTAGATGTTTTTCTCTCTTCTCTATTCCTATGGACCTTGAATTTTTGCATCAAGCATGATTGTCCAGGTCAAATGTCTACATCTGGCATTCCGCATCTGCAGCGAGAAGGGGGAACTGTGCCAAATCTTCCGTACCCAGATGGGCTGGTGGCTGCCTCTGCTCATCACCCGTCACAGAACGCACTGTTTGCTTGACTGTGGGCAGCAGGAAGACCGGCAGTGTTTGCCCATTCCCTGTCCCCTCTGGTCACAAGTGCTCCCGGGGCCGCGCAGCTCAGTTCTGAGCACTGATGGGATGCAGCAGACGTGTCGCAGCAGCGCTGAGCAGCACAGGCTGCAAATAATCCCTTTTTTCTTATTTAAATGCTTCAGGGGCTTCTCTCTGAAATGAATAGTGTGTGTTTTGTTTCTTTTTTGGCTAGCAACATGCTGTCAGCTTTAGTTTTAATCTATGTTAGAGGAATTAGTGCTTGGTTTGTTGGTTTAACTCATTAAAGAAATGAGTTCTGTAGCTTTGCTCTGGTTCGAGCAACATCTATCACTGAAGATGATTTTATTTAACACTGTGAGACACAATAGAAATGTTTTTATTTATAACCATCCACTGTGATGTATGTTTTCAAGGTGAATACCAATCATGCAAATGCCCATGTTTATTTTTCCTGAATTCCCCATAAGGAAGGCAGAGGATTGTCTGACAGGATCAGATGAACAACCTATTTAAGAATACTAATACCACCTTATTTTCATTCATAGACCTCAAAAAACTTTTCAAAGGAAGTTAATAGCATTTTATATTTAACATGCATATAGTAAATAAATAAAACAGTGAGAAAAGGAGGGGAAAGTGACCTTCCCGGAGGCTGCCCAATAAATAACTTTGCAGCCTGGAGAAGAACTCCTGTCACTTGAGCTCTTTGCCAGAGATACAAGATCGGAAATGGCAGAATTTGGAATAGAAGCCTCAGTTCAGCGCTTTATCCAGCAAGCAACACGGGAGTCTCATTTCCAAGAGTGGAATTAAAAACATGCTCTGAGAGATAATCTAAATACTAACTATCAGTTTTCCTAAACTCTGAATTAATGGGTTTGAAAAAAGCTGGTTGAAAGCTTTTGAGGTGATGGAGTGCTAGTGTTTGCGCTGCGCTGCCTGGCAGACCCTTTAGGGAAAAGGGTAAATAAATTGCTAATTTACTGGGAAGTGGATCTGAAGAAGAAGTAGGTGTCAGGCAAGGCTGGAAAAAGGCACTGTGAGAAAAACCACTCAAGGGAGAATATTGAGATGACCTTTCTTACTCTGGGTTCCTTTGTTAATGAAGGCAAAGTCTCTTGAAAGGGCAGCAGGGCTGAACTTCTGTGGTTGGGGTTTGTCAGTCTGGGAATTGGTTTGTGTCTTCTGTTACATGAGTCTCTCTATGAATTGTAACCTTTAAACATTAAATACACTTCAGGTCAAGATAGCTAGTTTATGAGGCGGTGGGTACAGTGGGGGAAGAGTAAATACCTGCATTTTATGAGTGTAATTTCAATCCAAATTCCAGGTTTGTTACTCATGCCAAAGATGTGCATAAAATCACTATAACAATCAAAACATGAATCAAGGCTCATAAAGCAAACTTGAATTGTTAATGAAATTTCTTTCAAGGGTTTGTTGCCACTAACAAATCGGCATCGTCTGCTTTTTTACAGCCTAGAGGACAGACCGCTGTAACAAAGAGCAGTTGCCAGTTTTAGTTCTACAAAGGTGAATCACAGTAACTCTGAAAGCCTTTTCAGGAGTTACAATATTCAGTGGAATACCTTTCCTGGGCGTTCCTAAATTAGGAATTTTGCATTTAGGAATATTGCAACATGCATAAATAGAATGGGAACTTTCTGCGACTAAATCAGTGCTACATTTTATTCGGGCCCAGCAGAAATTCAAAAATACGAAAAGAGCGTGATAGGAACAGCTTTGCAAAATGTTTTGAACGCATATGATTTGTAACTTCAAAATATGTTCTTTGGTCTAATCAAACATTTTTATAAATTTGATTACAATTCACCAAATGGCTACCGGATTAGTGGAAATGCTTTGGTGGGAAATAAGATTTCCGTTTTCTTTCCTGAAGGGCTGTTGAGAAGTTAAATTTAGTTGAAAAAGGGGAAATAATTAAAATCGAGATACTTAGTTTTATTCTGTGTGCTGTTATTTCAAGTTTTGTTTAATTAAGTTTTACTGACCAAATTACTTGTCCTTCAGATTAGTCAATAAAAAAAAAGAAGCGATTATTTGCACTGACTTAATACTGCCTGTAAGAGGAACAGAGGTACGCTCGATCATAGTTTCCCAGCTTCAGGAAACTGGATTTTATGTTTGTTAAAAGACATTGTTAAAAGTGACCAATTCTAAATGCTTTAATGGGACTAAGGGCGTAACCTGGCAAATGGAGGGGGTTGGAGAAAACTCTGCTGGAACTAATTGTACCAAAAGAAAACTGCAGAAAACCGTGGTCCGCTTTTGGAAGTCTGTTCGTGAAGTCTGTATATGAATGTGTGCATGGCAAACTAACTCACCAGATTCTCTTAAGGGAAAACATTTTAAAAAGATACAAATAGAATTTGAAAATATTTGCTGGGAAAGGAGAGATAAATAGGTGATGTGGGAGAAGAGGTGGGCTACCATTATTAAGCTTTTGATACATCTTGTGTTTTAACCATTATGCTTCCACTTCAGGGGAAATACAAGTTTACAGAAGCTGGAGTCTTTTCTTACTGTTCTGTCTCCAAGGTAGTGATTATCCAGTAAGGTTTTGTAAAATGGCCATGGAAGTCCTTAAATTTTCTGGCACTTACAGGGTGTCTTACAGAGCTGTGCAGTCAAATGAACAAAGAGTTTCGGTGAAATCTGTATTTACGTTACTTAATGCTTTTGAGCTAAGCAGAGTCCGTTAAATTTTGCTTTTAATAGAAAACCAAAGAAAAAAAAAAATAATTGTGCAGTTCCCTGGCAGAAAGTAAATGTGCTTTTTTTTTTTTTTGACTGCTATACAGGGCATGAATCACGTAAATCTGAAAGTGTTGTTCTTGGTGGGAAAAAAGTCCTCAGAACACTTGATTCAACACTAATATTCCTTGTTTAGACCTGGTGATGAGGATGATGTTGGCATACAGAACAGTCGTTGTTTTCTGTGAAGATCGCGTAAAGGTCTATTAAATGGCTTGACAGCTGGAACAGAAGCAATTGCCTGATTTGCATTTTGAGGGAGCTGTAGAGATGTGCTATCTGAATGTGCTTCCTCTGCTATATTCCTGATTGATAGATGAATAAATACTCGATGTGACTGGAAATATCCAAACTTCAGTTGTGCACAATTAGTTGTTCTTCAAAATCTCAAAGAAATCTTAGAATTCAACGAGGGTAATATTAGCTGTTTATTTAATGCATCTGTCTTTTAACACTTTCAACAAACTGCCATTTTTCTCATCTTTGAGATTGTTTTTATTTGTTCCAAATATTTAAAAATAGAAATTTTTCTAGTTTTCCATGACTGGTGTTTTTTCACAGCTGCCTCTTTGTTTGTGGGACTCTGGAAGTTGAGCAATCCAAAGGAACTGTCGCTTATGCCAGTGATGAAGAAAGCATTGCTTTGGTTAGCAGCAAATAACCAGATGGATGTGCTTAAAGAGAATTCATTTGTTGTGGTACCTACAAAAAACCCCGTCCATGGAAGACACATTGGGAGCCACTTTCATGACAGTCAGTGTTGTCTTAAGGTTTTTTCGTATTGCCTTTATCTGTCTCTTGCCTCTTGTCCGATTAGATTATAAAATCTTGGAGTGAACAGTATCTTTCTGGTCATATGATAAGCATGGAAAGGTACTGGTTTAGTTTATGACAAATGTTTTACAGTCTTGTAAGATACTAAACTTCAGGCTGGAAAGTTTATGCTGTGAGACAATATGCGATCCCAGGTTTGGCCCCCTGCAATACTTCCTAAATTCCTGGTGCCTGATATGGGAACATAGGGCATTGTGTTAGAATGAGCTATTTAAAAAGTGTCAGATTTTTTTTCCCTAGTAATCCAAATTAAAAATGAAAAGACACAATTTCAGGGTATCTCCAGTTACCGATTTGCTTTGTTTCACTGTGGGCAAAACAAGTTGACTTTGGCATTTTAATGGCAGCATATGCTTAACTTTTAAGAGTGAAAATAATGTTGTAGAAACAAAGCAACTTTCTAAGGCTTTGCAGACTGCTCTTCTGTAATCTTCAGAAAGAAAAATCAGTGAGTTTCTCACATGGTGTCACACCATATGTTAATGTCATCCATAATTTTGTATCAAAATTCTTGCAGCTACTATTCATGTAGGGCGAAGACTCAAGTTTCTAGATGTAAACGGGTTTATATTTCGTTGAATAGAAGTTAATCAAGTGGGCGACGATGCTGTGGAAGCACCACAGAAACATAGATGTGCGTTGTTTAAAAAAAAAAAGTGACAAGAAAGCTTTTGTCAAAGAATTAGAGGAAATAAATACTGTGTTTAGTGTATAGAGAAAACCAGCAAATGCATGGTGAGCTGAGTGAGTGAGTGTGTCTGGCTGGCTGCTCCAGCCGAGGGGTGGCACGCGCAAGTCTTTCACCACTCCTGATGTTTTATGGCAGTTTAAGCCAGGAGGGTCCTGAGTGTCACGGTCACCGATGGAGATGACCCAGCTGAAAAGTAACCTTTTTTCTGATTTTGGTTTTTGCTGTTAGGCTAGCCCTCAGCTGTTTTCCTGTGCTGTCACGGGAGTGTTTATACCAGTGCCAGGCTACGCATGGCAAAGGTCTGGCAAACAGGAGGTGGACCAGTATCAGCCCAGGCTTAAAAGTGCTGGAATGGCTTTGAAATTGCAGTCAAAGGTTCAGCCAGGTGTGACAGGCTGAAACTTTCTGCTTTGAGTGGTGTCTGTTGCTGTGAGTGAAGGTGAATTTTTAATGCGTATTTTCTTTGGTCTCAGTTGCAGTGATGTCCAGGCGTATCCTCAGGATAAAAACAAAAATCCTCTTAAGATTTCTGGGAGGCACAGAAATATTCTGAGCATCACTTCAGAGACTGACTGACTGCATTCCAGAAGGATCATGTGGCTTTTTTTTAAAAGTTACACTGAACTGAGGGATGGGAAATCTCCCAGTTTACATTCCTGTGATTTAACCGCTGTTGCCTCCGTCTTGCAAACGTGTGGGAGTCGCGTCAGTATGCAAAATCATTGATCTTTCAGTGGTAGCTGTTCTTGGGAAGTATCCTGTCCTGGACAGACCTTATCTTTGTGGTTTGTGGCGTTTTTTATTTAAAAAGTCACTCACGGTCATATTTTTATTGCAGAAAGCTGTAAACTGGTGTTTGGTCAATTATACCCAGTTCAGTTCAATCACGACACCTATTTTGTCAGTGGCTGCAAATGAAGCCCACAGTGAGAATGCCACTTGAACTGTGATTCAACAAATGCTGCTTAGTGTTATTCTGCTTAATAAAAAGTATTAATGGCTCACTCAGAAAAATGTAGCTGTAGATTTGGTTTACTGAAAATCTTTTATGTGATGCTGATTTATGGGAAAACTTAGACTCTCTGTGTATGTAAAATAACTCAAAATGAATGAGCGCAAAGGTAATTGTGGATTTTAATATTTCTCCTCCACTACAGTGTAAATTCCGTTTGATCACGCTGAATTCTTATAATTCTCTACCTGTGTTAGCTGATGGAAGTGTTGAGTTTCAGGGTGGTAACAAAGTTTGGCGCTTTAGCTAGCCTCATCGTCACATGGTGTTTAATCATCATTACAATCACATCGCAGTCTTCATTTTGTGTTTGATCATTTTCATCTAGGAGCTTGAATGACGTTACACACGTATGACTTGATTCTTATTTGCTGTAACTCCTCTGCTCACACACCTGAAGGGGGAGTAAATTATTTACATTGGCTTTAAGTCTTCTTTTTAGCCAGGTGATGTAAAAGAAACTTAATATAAATAAGCCTGACTACACGTGTCATGCCCCAGACTGATGAGTCTGTGGTACAAAGCTCAGGAAATGAGTCCCGAAGTCTGGACTTATTCTCTAGTTCATCCACTGCTATTCTCGTGATAAAAGGTTGGTTTTTATAACATATTCAGTACCTGGCAGAAACACACGTTAGCGTAGGGGCGGGCAGCAGGGTAGTCCTGGTAGGAATGTTGTTACAAATCCATGCAGAAGCAGAGCCTACAAGTGTGGGACAGTGACCACTGCCATGCTTTGGTGGTTTTGTGTGGTTCTGCGCGCTCTGCTGTGTAGAGATACCCAAAGTGTCTTCTGGGGCTGCTGATGGGCTCAGGTTTAAAAAAATGGTGACCTGCTTGCGAATGTTGTCAGTGCAAGAAAAAGAGACCATTTGATACACGCTCTGCAGGCTGAGTAGGGGTTTGAGGTGTTTGTCTGTGAATCTTGTATCCTTCAGGTTTTATGACCAGATCCTTTTATTCTTTTTAATCTTCACAGGTAAGGAGAAGAGAAAAGAGAGGAAATGATCTTATTACAACTTTAGAAACTATCTTTGTAACTGGGAATAAGAAACTCCAATGAAATGGGAATGAGACAATAAATTGTCTCCGCTTATATGTTACTAATTTACCGTTAGTTTCATTAAACATTCACAGGCACAATTTCAGTTACTTAAATCAACATGCTGACCTACTTTGGAAGAAAATACACCTTCAATTCTATTCAGTGATGGCTTTATAAACTTTACAGAGTACATAAATGTATTAATGGGCGCTAAGGCTCCCATATCAGCAAAAAGGCCAGCAGAGCGGTGAGGGGTGTCTGTAGTCTGTGTATCCTTTTTGTGTAGCTGGCTTAAAAATACCTTTGCATCCAAGTTACAGTTTAGGGAAACAAAAAGAAGTCCCTACATCAAGGGTACTTAGGTATAATGTTTGTTTAAACAATACGCTTTGGGGAAATCACGTCCCCGCCAAAGCTGGTGATACAATTCTCTTGTTTTTGGTGGGGCCAAGATTTCAGATGTAGTTCTGGCTCTGAGAAATTTCCAGGTAAAAATTCAGTACCTGCAGTATCTTCAGCAGTCATTGGGAATAATCCTTCTAGTACTTTTTCTTTCAAAAGACTGAGCAGTGTAGTTCTAATCCAGAAAAGTATTTGGGTCAGGTAATTAACTTCAATTGTGTGATTACTGTAATTTAATTGATTCAGAGAATCCAAGTATTGTTTTATTATTTGCGTTCACTTGCTTAGGATGGTAGAATAGGAATGTATCGAATCAGTTCTCGTTTCTGGTAATACTGAACCGGCTGCTTCACTAAAGGCAAACAAACGAGCAAGCAAATGACTAACGCGGTTTGTCCGGTGATGAGGTAGTGGGTAAGCTCAGGTCTATCATAACATCTTGTATCTATGCTGAAGTTCAGAAATTGGCTAGAGCACATTCTCACTTTCATTTTTATTTCATTTTGGCTTACAGGCGGGCTGATTTCATTATGACAACTGCTATTATATAGAAGTGTTAATAATCCGTGTTTCCTATGTGACAACATAAATTTCATCAGTTACCAGTAACAAGCATCATAAAAATAGTTTGCAGTAGTTCTTTCTTGGCAGCTTGATAATCCACACTGCAGAAATAAGATGTTCTCTGGGGCTCCTTTTCATCGCTAATGTAGCACATGAATGGAGAGCTTTTATTTTTAGTGTATCTTAGAATTGGGCAAAGAGATTATTTGGCATTATCACAGTACAAGTGCTTTTGGTTCGGGTCTGCTTTGGTTCTTGTGAAACACTAAATCTCACCTTACTAATGCCTGATCATACCCTGCTGTAATAAATGTTAAAAACAAATGAAGAAGAAAAAGTATACCATAGTGGAACTCCTGAGATGTATTGCAACAGCACTTTAACTTGCGCTTCAATTTTGCACAAATAGCTTTCCATTTTAGGAGCTTTGCATTTATGAAAAAAACACCCCAAAGTTCCATTTATATTGAAGATGCAAGAGGAACGATGTGCAGCCAGATTAGTTACTGTCATCTATTTTTTCATACTGCAAGCCCTGTTGGCAATCCGTGTCAGTTACAAATTAAGTTGCATGGAGGTATAGTTCTCAATAGAAATCAATTTTCAGCACAAAATGCCTTATTTGCAGTTTTATGGCTTAAAACTACTTATATGAAGTGATTTATTGTTTGCAGTTGGGGGAGAAGGCTGTTGAGGGGATGACTGTCTGATTTTGACTTTTTTAGTCTTTATTGGCTGTGTTTGCTTTCAAATATTAAATGTAAAATAATAAACTATTAAATATAAAATTCGTCTCAATCATGGCAGTATACTAATCTGGTATCGTGTGGGAATTTGCATAATATGCAAGATTTTGCCCAGTGAATGGCATAGAATCACAGAGTGTGTTGGGTTGGAAGGGACCTCTAAAGGCCATCTAGTGCAACCCCCCTGCAGTCAGCAGGGACACCCACAACTAGATCAGGTCGCTCAGAGCCTCATCCAGCCTGGCCTTGAATGTCTGCAGGGATGGGGCCTCCACCCCCTCTCTGGGCAACCTGGGCCAGTGTCTCACCACCCTCAGTGGAAAGAACTTCTTCCCAATGGCTCATCTAAACCTGCTCTAGTTTAAACCGTTGCCCCTCAGCCTGTCGCTCCATGCCCTTGCAAACAGCCCCTCCCCAGCTTTCTTTTAGGCCTTCTCCAGATACTGGAAGGGGCTCCAAGGTCTCCCCGGAGCCTTCTCTTCTCCAGGCTGAACCCCCCCAGCTCTCTCAGCCTATCCTCATAGGAGAGATGCTCCAGCCCTCGGATCATCTTTGTGGCCCTCCGCTGGCCCCGCTCCAACAGGTCCATGTCCTTCTTGTCATTTGTCTTCAAGTTCACATAAACTGTCTACCTTACTTGAGGCTCGGTTCTGATACAGCCGTATTTGTAGCCTGAAGTAAGAATATATCTAAGAGAGACAGTGTGACAGAATGCTGAAATGAAAATCTGTTTCTGCACTTTGAATTAACCTCTTGTTTATGTTATTAGTGGGGATTTAATCCAAATTTCACTTGCAGAAACAGAAGTCCTCTTTCTTATTCCTTACACACAGAGTAACAGCAACAGGCACGTAGGGCTGCGCAGAGTTGGAACGCTGGTGCATTTTGCAGCGTTGGACACGCTCTCGTTTGGAATGGAATAATGTCCCTTCAGCAACCACTTCTGAAATTTGACTTCATATTGATGATTCCAGTGTTTTGCTGGTGAGGTTTGGGCTACAATCAGGCTATTTGCGTTTTATGTTTGCCTTTTTGGCAATGCTTAGTTCTCTTTGTGTTTCCAGTTTTGTAGAGTGAATGTCTGGTTGCATTACACATCGCCGAATTGTGAGATGCAACATGAGGAGCTGAAAATAATGGGGAAAATGTACCAAATGAGAGGCATACTGTCCTAAAGTGACTGCATAGCCTCAAAAAATGAAGTGCTCTGATGGAAGGCAAACAGCTGTCTGCAGCCATACACTTCCCGTTTGTCATAGGCTGGTATTTGACTGCTTCTCATACACCACAAGAGTATTTCACTATCGTGTGGTCACTCACAATCAGTACAACAGAAAAGATTTTTCTACTTTTTTGTGCTTTTAATTTCAAGGCTATTCATTACTGCCTAATATCCACCCGTTCATCCTGATTCAAGTGCCTTTTCTTCTTAAAAGATGGAAACGAGAGACACCTCCATATCTTGATTAAAATCTCCCCTTTTTTTCTTTTTAACTACCACTCTGTATTTAATAATCCTCACTCTGAAGCATTGATTCCTTAACGTTGTGGAAACATACTTTAACAATTACTTCTTCATCATTCTTCTTGTTCTAGTGTACAAAATAATTTCTGAGCAGCCGATGAGGACTTCATCGTACGTGTAATGTAGCTGGATGACTCTAGTGTGGTAGGTGAATTTACTGTAATAGCGTCCCCTGCAGTGATTCCTTTATTTCCTGTTAGAAGAAACCGGAGGGTTTTGCCTTAAGACGAAGCATGTTAAGCTCAAGCTGAACTTTAAGTGTAGGAGTAACATATGTTGAAAAGAGCGGTGTCGCGCAGAGAAAATTTAAGGCATTAAACAAAAGGCTACTCGGTAAGATAGACTGTTGTCAGGCTTGTGTGACTGCGGATTGATGCAGCTGGGACGTCTGTGTGGGAAGGGAGGAAGCTGAGGAGGGAGAGAAGAAATTTAAGATCATTTTAGGACAAGTGTATCAAGTTGCTCGTTCTGTCAGTGTGTGCTGTCTTGCCTCTCCCGTCCTTCATGGTGAAGGCATGTGAGTGCCTACGTGGGAAGGAATGCTGAACCCCAAGGTAGTATACAAAACTGGCAGGCACTCAGCTTTTTCTTACACTTTAGTTAAGTTTGTCAGCCTGTGAGATTCGCTTTGAGTTGTTTACGGGCTCTGTTTTTCTCTCTTTCATTACTTGCACTTTATTTTCTGCAAAGATAATGTGCCTCAAAGTCAAACACAAAAGGAGGCTGGTGATAGACAAGCTGCTTTTTATCATCTTCAGGGAATTACTGTCATTTGCTAAATATGTGACCCGCTCTCTTTGCATCTCGGAGAGGCATATGTAGTGCAGCTGGGAATCAAAAAAAAGTTGCCTTGACGAAACAAGCTGGTATGGTGGCCACAAGCTCCGTGATTGCCCAGCTGTATTCCTCTATCCCGATGATTATCGGGAATGTGTGACAACTGCCACTAAGTGCATTTGATGTGCTAGGTCTTCACTATTTTACAGGTATCTTTGAATATGCTGTGTTCTTCTATTTTTTTTATCAGTTAGGAATCTGGCACTTATGGCTTCTTTCTTTTCCATGTATTTGTCCATGGAGTCAGGAACTATTTCTTGAAGGAACCGTGTGTTGTCTTAAAAGCCTCTTGCATATGGAAGACACAGGCACTAGCAGCTCTTTGCTGCAAGTTCTAGCAGAACGTAGGGTTTTTGGATCCTTGTTCTCTCTTTATGGTGTTTATTGCTGGCAAGACATTCATAAATGTGTTGCTGAGGCTGATAGAGGCTGTGTCAGCGTTCCCTGTGATGCTGCAGACAGGGAGCTGTAACAGCATAACCCTTGTAAAATAGGATAAAGCTAGTCAGAAAGTGGCAAGAGGTTTGGGGCTGGATTTGCAAAGGTATTTTGGTGACCGTGTGGTGATCTGAAGTATTGTTTATCCCCTAGTGTGCCAGGCATAAAACAGAGTAGTCTGTTTTTCAAAGCATTAATAATCTGAACAGAAACCAGAAGGAAGCAGATGGGTGTAGACAGATGGAATTGAAGGAAGCTGTGGAACAGCATTGGTCACTGTGACAGACAGTGGTCTCAGGACAGGGACATGTGTCACAATTTATTTTTTTTTTCGTTGCAACAAAAAAGGAATGTTAGAAGAGAGTTTGAAGGGAAATGGTAGGATGGGTTCTAACAAGAGCTGAGGTACCATGTCTCAGATTTCATGGAGGCAGCTGGGAAACTTGGCCAGTTGGCAATGAAGGATGCCGCTGTGAGAGAAGGCAGGAATTGACTTCTCAGCACTGGAGGAATAAAGATTGCAATACGTGCATGGTGTGTGTCTGCTGACATGATGCAGGCTCATGCAGACACGCAGATTTTATATAGAAATACCAAGCTCTTCTGTAAATATTTTAGGGAAAATAAAATCAGATTGCAAAAGAGAAAGACTTAGACATCAGACGCTCTTGCTTTCTGCCAATACGTAATAACCTCAAAAGTCTTGTCTCATTGAGATAGCAGAGTCACTGCCCGAGGATGTGACGTTAATTGTGATGGCACTTACTATACAAGGGGAACTTGCTGTTGAATCTGAGCTGACACTTCAGGGAGAGCTGGCACTGCTGGTCCCCCCAATATATTAAACGCAAAACCATAAGGATGGGTGGCGTATGCACGCACAGTTGGTCTCTGCCTAAAAGAGCCTCGCCATAGGTAGCAAAATAAGTACTTTCTTTATATGGCAGGTATGGAACAGAGGTAAAGAGGTGAAATGACTTGTCTCAGCTCACAGATTAATTCTACAAGGGAGTCCAGACCTCTTGAGTCCTCACCCCCTTTCGCAGACACCACACACTGGTTTTTGTCTCAATTACTCGATAGTTTCCTCATTCTCTCAAGTATCCCTGGATAAACAAATCAGCTTGTCTTCATCAAAAAGGAAATATGATCATTTTCCCTTAGCAGTTCACTACATACACAAAAGTAACTGTGGCATTTGGATTTGTTGCAGTCTCTCCTGGTAGATTATCATCTCTTCTGAACTGGCAGAATGTTGAGCCCAATGCAAAGGGAAAGGCCACCTGAAAGTCATTGTTATTTCCTCCTCGAAACTTGCCCCTTTAAATCTACTTTACATTTGATATTTCCTCGGGTTGCTTCTGGGAATTACAGAGGTCATTAGTGACAGAGGGTGGAAGGAGGAATTTAAATCCTTTTATGCTCCAGCAAGAATTCCCTGGGGCTTCGAAGCGTATAAAAGCCCTCTGGAGTCCATATCCTTAAGGAACAAGTGAGCCTGAGCTGTTGTATCTTGAGCTGGGCTCCTCAATAAATAAATGTACACTCTATGTACAGGGTTGAGGGAGAGGATCATTTAATCCTTGGCTTTAAAATCTGATTTCATTTAATCTTTTTCAGAATGGTTAACTTTTGACTTGCTGAGCTTTGTTTCTTGTCAATACATTGATGTTACTTCCTGGTCATGAAGTTAAGTTTGATGCTGGCAGAGTCCTTTCGGATGGTGGTGTTCCCTATACTTCTCAGCTGTCCTTTCACTGAGCAGGGAAGGCATCAGAAGATGCCTTTTCAATTTCCCTGACTAAAGGGAGAGAGTTGGGTTTATTGTCCAAAGACGTTGTGAAGATTCTTTCTCTGTTCCCAGCTCATGTGTTAAAATTACTCTGCTTCAGCCGCCTTACCCTGAGGATTACTTAACTTTATTCTCTTGCCAAAATAGCAAACTGAATGTCATTTTCCTCAGCCTTATTTACAGTAAGCTCCCTTTATTCAACACAGAGGCAGGAAGCAATTCTTAAAGTGGATATAGATCACATTTATGTTCACTTAATTCCCCTTTACGCTGCCGGAATGATGTAAATCAACCTTAGAATAGACCACAATCAGACACTCTCTATCAATGGTCTTGCAGTGGGAACTGCAGTAAAGCTAATTCATTTAGCCTTCCTTAATAGTAGGTCACTCATTATTTACACAGTTTACAAGTCATTTGAAGTTATGCTTTATTAACACCAGAGCCAGAAAGACGATGCCAGGAGGAACATTTTCCGTCTATTTAGATGTGCCCCAGTTTACTCAAGGCAACATTAATATCCTTCATTTTCACTATCTGTCCCTGCTATGTTTGAGCTAAATTCTGGGGGTGGGAGAGGTCGCGTGAAGTTACTAGGAAGCTCCTATTGACCTAGATGAAATGGCTTTGAGACATCTGGGTGAATAATATTCCGTCTACATTCATTGAGTATATTGACTGTTATAGGAAGAGGACGGGAAAAAGGACAGAAGGAGACGTGCTCTCATCAGGACTATGCAGTGTACCTTCTGCTGTACATCACTTCTGAAAAAGTCAGGATCATTAACTAGACTTTTTCCCCAAACCTCATACTGTTAGCAATTCTATTAATAATAATAATCACTCTCCTATGAAGCAAACTACCAAATTATTAATCCATTAGCAATTCTATTGCAGAAAAATTCATTACAATGTCTATTCAAAAGGCATATTCTTGACAGACTTTTTTTGGGGGGGGGGGGGGAGAGCGGAGGGGGAAGTATTGTCTAATTATGATTTAAAAGCTTGGCTTCCTAAACTTAATGAAGAATTAATGAGTTGCGTTATTGCATAGTACTGTAGCAAAATCTGCTCACAAATGAAGTGTACCTCCTGTTCTCTGCCTCGAAGACTTCTCATGGCATGCTCAGGCTTTCTGCCGGTTGCTCTCCTTTTTTGTTAGGAGCGGCAAGATTATGTAAGAAAATGGCAGCAATTACGATATTAACATAATGGGAACAATTAGTACAGCAAAATCCGAGTTTTCATTGAAATACGCTCGTGTCTTTTTGGAAGGTCTTTGTCATATCTTGATTTACCTCCTGGTTGTTATAATGATCTGCTTTCTGTCAGTGGGGGTGAAAGCCAAGCGAAAGCGTTCAGGGATACGAGACTGGGGGATAATGCGGAAAAGCAGCCTTTTGTAGCCATGATATCTGAGAAGGGCTCAGTTCCCGTGCTCATCGATAACCTTCCCTTGAGTCCTTTTGGAAAGAAGCGTTAAGTGTTCAAAAAAGGACGTCATGGAACCTGTATTTAGTTTTGGGAAGAAACCCTTAGAAAACCAAAAGTTTGATGATTGAAACTTGGGTGCGTGGGAAATTTTCCGAGTCAAAAATAAAACCAAAACTGTTTTCACATCAGCTCGGCCGAGAGAAATAGAGATCATGTTCCCCACTCTCTCTCCCTGTTTGCTTTTTTTGAACTTCAGACAAGGCAATTTATGTCTTAGTAACACTGTTTTCCACACAGAAAGGGACGATAAATATTTCCTTAGAACTCGGAGGCACGGGGCTATCTGTTTATCTGTATAAATGTTCTCCTTCGCCCCCTCCTCAGGCACCTGAGCGAGGGCAGCGCTCCCTCCCCGCTCTGTTCTTCTGTCTCTTATATCGCTAAATGTCAGGAGCTCTGACAAACAGCTGATTATGATGGACACTTTGAAACTCCCTAGGGAAGTTAGGAGCTGTTTTTGAGGAAAAAGTACAGTATTAACTTGATGCTTAAAAAAAGTCCAACAGTGTCCCATGTTTTGGAATTCCCCTAGTTAAAGGATGCTGAAAGGGATTGCTTAGGTCCAGACACATTCAGTCCTTCATGACTTACCTTCTGTCATGTGTTACTGGCACATAGATTTCTTTACAGGTAGAGCTAGGAGTACAGTTTTCAGAGGAGTATAATTCCCATTTTTATACTTGGTGTAAGTACTTAGCACCCTCTGTGCAAGTCGGTAACATTTCTGGAGAATGAATGTGACTTAGGTAGTTCTGTACTGTAATTAAAAAACCAAAAATTTTCTTCTGTGAATCAGTGCCCTACTGAACAGAACAGCGTTTGAAAATCCATGGCAAGTTGGTTTATAAGCCTTTTTCTTCCTATCCCCTAGGGAAATTTTTCCTCCTTTGTTCTGGTTTCACTGCTGGATCGTTCTGGGAGGCCTGGGGATATTCTGCATCGGAAGAATTTGGCTAACTTCAATAATGTTTAAGAGTGTTTAAGGTACCATGAGTAGCCTTCAGTGAAAGACACTGAGATACAAAGATTATGATCATTAGATGCATGTTCTACAATTACAACTTACCTCCTGAATTCTTAAAGAAACTGCAGTAGAACAGATGACAAGCGTTTTCTCTGTAGCTTTAGATTTTGATTAACCAAGCAAACTATGGTTTTTTTTATCTTATTCTAAGTGTTAAGATTAATAGATTGTTCTGCACTTAAATGACACTGACTCATTCAGGAGGTGAAGTGCACTGGTATGTCCTTTGTTTTACTGTCTCAAGTCCTTTTTTTTTTTTTTTCTTCTTTGAAGAGACATAATTGTTTTCAAGGGATTTCATTTCCTAGTGTTATTAGTCACAGGTAAATGGAATTAACGCCCGTATCATCTTTAATAATGTGCAAAGAACAATTGCGCTAAAGCTTGGTCACCAACCAAGAGGACATCCCAGTTTGCTGCCATATCTTACTAGTTGACCTTTCTCACTAGGCAGGTTAGCTCTCACTTTGGAACTAGGCTGTTGCTGTTGTGCTTTGTAGAAGGTTCATGGTTTACGAATGTATGCATCTGTAGCTAAAATCTGGGCGTGAGTGGTCACAATCCAAACAAATCAATCCCTAATCAGGCAGCATTTGCTGAGCCATTGGTAGTTTCTCAGTAGAAGACTCCAAATGTCCCACACAAAAAAAAGCCCGTGGAGAGCAATGGAAGACGAAATTGTCCCGTGAAAATGAACTCACCCTGTGCCTGTGCAGCACAGCAGAAAGAGGACGACGACATGTTTAGATATTTGTCACTGCCTCTCCAATATGCACAATTTTGCAGGGCAATTATAGGATTTTAACAAATTATAGTTACTCCATTATAAAACTAATAAAGGTAGAATTATTTTCCAGTTTATGCAACAAACCCAAGTTAGCATAAAGAAATTAATCCTCACCTGTGGTAATAACAAAGCTCTCTTTCCGCTGAAAATTTGACTTTATAATTGCATAAAACTTAATTTTTAAAAGTGACTTATTCCTGTCTCTCTTTCCTTACCTTTACTGCAGCCTTTTTACTAGCGGTATGGTAATTGCATATGGTTTTCTAAATAAAGAGTTGGAAGAAGAAACTCCATTTTTTTTATCTATATGCTGCAATTCCTGTATACCTAACAGCCTTTCGTATGCTTGTGTTACCTTATCTCAGGACGTTAGACTGGCAGGGGCTTTTGGCAGCACAAATTAACTGTGTACCTTCTTTCGCTGGGAAACTTGCTGTTAGTGCCTAAGAGAGGATGTCCTAAATGCATGAGCAAACATAATCTTGAACCATCACATGTCTAACAAGAACTTGCATTCTCTGAAAGCTGGCAGTGTAGGTCTAGACAAGAAAAATACCTCATGCGTATACTACGACCTGCTCCCAAGGAAATGGGCGGCACCAAAGTACCGGGTCTGTATTTCACATTGGGGTTTTGACACCTTTGCATCTCTGTGCGTTAGCCGCATAGTGCAGGCTGGTTTCCCTCACCTCAGAAATCATTGTAGACCCTGTGTTCTGTAAGCTATTTGTGTGATGCTTTCAGTGCTAGAAAGTGGTGCGAAGCACGTGAGAGCATGGCTCGTCACCAGGAGAAGCATAGCTTTGAATTGGGCAACGACCAAGGTCTGTGGCCTTGCATGAGGACAAGAAATACCTGCTCCCCAAGAGCGTGGCTCCCCCCGATAGATTCCTGACAAAGCGGTGGATTGAGCTGCAGCACAAATTGGAATTGATGGCAAGAAGTTGCTATCAAGGAGCAGAATTTTAGCGCTGTGTGTAGCGGAGGCTCCTGTGTCTGAGATGGCCCAAAATCCCTGTGGGACTTCGGAGAGAGCAGGAGCTTTGCCAGGGAAGCCCTTGAGCTAAATTCTCTCTGATGTCTGATGCTCCGCTGTCTGCCGTCATTCCAGGTATAGTTTCTTTGCCTAAAAAAACCTGAGGATGTGCGAAACTGTTAAAAATGGCAGCACAGCAAACTCCTGCTGCAATTTACTTTGATTAATGGATAGCTGAAGGAAAGTATTTTGCAGAAAATTTACAAATTGAAAAATGTTTCTTTCAGAATATCAGCAACGCTTCAAAAATGCATTACAGCAGCGTCATGAATTGATGCGTTCCATTGATCTCATCCCCTTCTGGACAGAAAATGAAATAATAAAAAAAAAACAAAACCCAAGCCATTTCTTCAGTCACAAATGGGTATAATAATGAGCGTGTTTCATTTTCAGGATGTTTGGCTTCTCACGTTTCAGAGAGAAAATGTCACGTACAGAACTTAGAAATTGTAGCTGGTGTGGGAGCTAGGATTCGACAGTTGCTGACTCCAAACATTTAATTAAAAGTCAAGGCAGAAAAGTAATAATTTATCAGTATTATAAAAAGATTTGTCTTATAGTTAGAGGCATTTAGGAGTCAAAGATCCTAACCTTGCTGAATAAAAAGGGGCTTGGCTTAGTGATCACTGATTCAACATCATTTAAATGTTCGGCTGAAAAAAATATAATGGAATGTAATGGTACATAAATTCTCCAAGGAGAAAATAAAGTCTATATGTATGTCTGTATCCTGAGTGTTCTGCAGTTTGACAAGGACATGGATGAAGTTATCTTATGCCGGTAGCAGTAGAATGTTGATTAAGAGCCCAGTAGCAATTATGAATTGGCTGGTGCCAGCGAAATGTTAGAGCCCACTAGTCTCGTGTGGATGCGCTCCCCACATCTGTAACGCACTGGTCAGCTTCCAGGGAGGAGAGCTTTCGGCTCCTCAGCCGAATATCGCAGCTCTATTAATTGCATGCCAAAGGAGAGTCCCAGTCTTTTTGTTTTCTTTTTCTTTTTTTCCAGTGTTGATGTTATAGATATATAGACTGTAAATATTTTCTTTATTTCAAAAGCTATTCAGTGCTCTAATCTCATGGTTGAATGAAGAGTTGGAATTGGGGAGGGCGAAGGAGTCTTGGTTGTTGGCACTATTTTGGCAACAATTTCTTGGTGACATTGCAAAGCTGTTTCCTTTAACCTAGTGTATACGCTCCAGAGTTACCACCTCTGCTCTTGGAAATAAACTTCAATAGGCCTTTATTTTATAGTGTCTACGCTTACACCTTGTCTCATGATTTTGAGATGGTAGAGGTGATTGCAGCATGTCATACCAGCAAAATAATTAATTAGAGCCTCTCCAAAATGCATCTTCTTTCAGAGATAATTCTCAAAATGGTTATCCCTCATTTGGAATTTTTTGACCTTATCAAACAGTTTTGTTATGGTAAGATGAAATGAGTGCCTTTTGACTTCAATGTTCTGATGTGTTAAATGATTTAAAATGTTATTTTTCTGCTGCAGTTACTAATTTCCCATATGGTTTCAATGAAAGCAATGTGTTTGTATAGATTGTCTTTGCTTTTATTGATATTCTGTAGAAGAAAGCTGTTCTGTCAGAAAAATACTGGCCGCCAGCTCCATTGACCACAAGAACGCTTCTCTGAATCCTAACCTTATTATTTATACTTAATTTTAATTTAAAAATGCTTAGTTCTCTAATTAAGGTTAGTGATCTGCTGTGTCTTCAGGAGAAATAATCACCTCCTGGAAGCATCTGTTATCCAAGTAAGTGGAATGGGGAAAGGATGAAGGGTGGGAAGCAGCGTTTTTAGAGACTGAGGAATAGGATGAGCCCTCGTCTGTGCCATGTGTGGGCTCACAAAGGCAGCGTGAGGCAGAGACTGACCGTACCCGTCTTGTAAGACCAAATCCTGAGCCAAATTCCAAGTTTCAAGTGACCAGAATTCTGCTTGATGTAATACTGAGTGTTAGTATGAAGCAAACCTCCACCAAGGTGTTCAACAAAAGATTTTTTTTATTTTTTTTTTTTCATCTTATGTGATTAATTCCAGACTTACTCAATTTTCTTCTGTTCCCTGATTTGGCTGTGAGATCACAACGAAGGCAACAAATTGCGTCTTGCTGCTGCTCAAAGTAACGGCGGCAACAAATAATTATGAGCACTTGGTGATCAGAGATACATGTAATAAATCATGTTGAGCAATTTTAAATCACAGAAAATGCTTAAAAATCGAATATTGATATGGGTAATTTATTCATAAAGGACAGAATTAGTAAAATTAGGCCGGAATTTCTGAGGATACCTAAATTGGTATTTAGATCCTGCTGAAATGCAATACAAGATCAACACCTTTTTCCTTTAAGAAGATCCCATTCCTTACATTTGTGCTATTTATGCTTAGTCTGTGTCTGCTTTTAGCACTGATGCCGTAAATAAACTGTTGGCTACAAGCGATTACCCTTCAAAATGTTTAAATTCTCAGAAACCATCAATCAGGCGTTTCGACAGACATGAGGAGACAGCGATATACTCGCACCAGAATTTGCTAAATGAATTATGAAGCTTAACTTACTTGGAGCACTTTGATTCTTCACGAAAGAGCATACGGATGCAAAACCAGAGCGTTATTTTTAATATCCCACATCTCTCTTGCTAAAGCAGTTAAACGACTCTTACACAAGTGCCCTATGACGATTAGAAACATTTTTTTCTACAGTTACTGTAGTCATTTGATCTGCTGCCGTGGTCAGTAGTTTTCTATTGATTCTTCTGCAGGATGAGGAATCTGGAGGCTGAACTGTAAAACAATTCAAAATTTTTCTGACAATCTTTCTTTGCTGTAAATCAGCTAATGCACCTTGTCGCTTAGAGAAGCTGCGCAAGGAACTTTTCTTTGGTGGAATTTTTGCTGTTCCTCTAAAATGCTGCAGAATCAGGCCTGGGAGGAGTGATCTCTTAAAGTTAAGCATGTGCTTAAGTGCTTTGCTGGATCACTGCCTTGATCTATTGATGTTCTCAGTGTAATTTGCAGGAGCTATAATTGCCTTCCCATGTTTTCAGTGGCTGCACAGCATTAAATCTCCGTGGACTGTCCTCCTCTTGGAGCTGGTGCATCACCGCTACCCCTCAGAAATGCTCCCTAATGCTTTGAAGGTTACTGCAGAATAAGATGTCTTGTTTGACGAGGAATCAAATGCCTCGGAAATTCTTCTGTCGCTGCTGCTACCTCAGGTGGCAAAGGAATGGGTGAAAAGTTTTGTGGATTAGTCTTACAGTGCCCTTTTCAGGATGAATCCACACAGCCTTTTACTGGGGAAGCTGTAGAGAGCACAGGTAATGAAGCTAAGTCTCTTTGGCTTAGTTTCTTGAAGGGTTGCGCGTTGGGATTTTTTTTCCTCCTTTTTTTTTTTTTTTTAAACTTGAGTTCATTTCAGTGCAGCTATTAATAAGCAGAACATTCAGACTCTTGCCTGGGGACGGAGCAGGTGATGAATCACTGCTCAACAAGTTTGAGATGGTGATCAAAGAGCAAGAACTGTAAGGATGCGCCCAGCGTTGGTCAGGCACCAGCTCCCGAGGATAGAGAGCCCTGGGCGAGGAAGGACCCCTGAATTAGTCCCACACACAGCGCTGGCTTCTCCTGACAACAGCAGAAAACCAGCCCAGCTCTGGAGCATCACCAGGCTCAAAGCTGTGCAGCATTCCATTCATAGAAAGGCCGCAGTTCTGCATTCTTTTGCATTTCACGTAGATATTTGCGCCCTTGCACAGTGCAATAAAAACTGCACTATTTTCAAAGGGTAAAGTGTGACACTACCATTGAAATTTGGTAGCTGCAGAGATACTGATACGTAGCCCAGCAGCTGCCTTTTCTTTCATACAGGAGCCCTAGTAATCTAATGATACCATTAAAGCTTTAAATTACCTTTAACTGAGGGAAGTGAATGGCGGCTTAAGCAAATGTTATTGGAGTCAGTTGAATCAATCTCGGGTAAAATACAAGAAGAATCGGTTGTTCTGTAACTTTGGTATTTCATCTACCGCTTTGGTATTAGCATCTAGTGGTGAAGGGAGGTACGGCGCTAGGTAAATAAACTGGGTGCTGGTGTCCTGTTAGCAAATAAATAACATGCTAGACAAATTATTAGCATTTTATGAAGGAAACATAGTTAAATTTTGAATGGTTGTGACGCTATTACAGGCAGCAGTGTGATAAATTAAACAGATGTTAGCCTCCGCTCTTCTGCTTTGTCTGTATTCTGTACAGAAACCAGGCTTTCAGAAGGTTTGTGCTTCTTGGCAAAGCATAATTATTAGGAGAATTTTCATTACCAAATGAAATTGTAATCAATCATCCTGGCAGAGTGGTATTTTCCTTTAATCTGTACCCACAGTAAGAGCTGTAAGGGAGTTGAGTATTTCTATACAGCTTTTATTGTCCTTCTCGTTGCAGTATTTGAGTGCATTTCGATGGTAGATTAATTAGGATCCCTGACAGCTCTGTTGTGCGGCTGCTTCTCCCGGCTTCTCCCTAAAAGCAGTGATGTATACAGCAAAGTGTTTGCTGTTCGTGGTTTTATGTCATTGTTTTATTGTTTTGCTTTTGGGTTTTGTCGTCTTTTTTTTTTTTTTTTTTAAAAAAAGCAAGGTCAGAGAAATGTACTTTTTTCTTGGAGCAACAGATGCTGAGGTTATTGCAGTCCTCAGCTCCCGGGGGATTTGGTGAACAAACTGTTTGAAATTCATTCCCAAACCAGCCCCAGCGAAACGCTCTTTGCTGTGCGGGGGAGCTGCGAGCCGTGTTGAGATGGTAGAGCAGGAAGAGCTATCTGCAGCTTAAAGTGAGAGATGGCCCGGCTAGAATGCAAACAGGAAATGTACAGCGGGATATTTTTCTCAACGTGTAGAGATTTTCCTCCACTAATGAAACCAATCATAACTATGAAGGAGGAAGGAAAGAAGAATCTGCTAGTCGTAACCATATAATCTCTGAATATAGTGATCTAATAGATAAGTAACCATTATTTTCTCTTTCATATAGAGGTAGACGGCTGTTAAGTTTAATTTCAGAATTCACCGTGCTTTTTAAATATTAAGCGTATTTCACAGCGGTATAGGCTAAGGAAGGGGTTGAAAAAAATATCAGCAAAAAAAAGCAAGTATCCTATTAAAAAAAAAGGAAGGTCAGGAAAATAATGGAGTGCATTTGATGTTTCATGGAATGAAAAGAAAATGCAGCAGGAACTGGATGAAGCAATTTTAGCTTTGGTTTGGAGATTAAGGAGCCCATATGGGTAACCCGTTACGTTCAACTGCGGCTGCTGTGTCAGCCAGTTTTCTGCTTGCTGTGCCTGAGTAGAGGTTTCCCATTCAAAGAAATATACTCGCAACTCTCCTTGCGCTTTCTTGGAATTAAGAGCCAACTTAGTAAATCTTTTGTAGGAGCCCAGTATGTGCAGCTGGGCTTCAGGTAATCCATTCCTATGCTGTAATTTTTGTCATTTTTGTTTGCTTGGTTTTGGTGTTTGTTTTTAATGGAAAGGAGGAAGCTCTTCATTTTAAAAAGGGGAAGTAATACTTCCTTGTGGGAGGCAGCTTCCTTGAGAACGAATATTTATAACATGCTTTATACATAGAAACTTGGAAGTGGGAGAATCTTTTATTTATGAAGCCTTCCCAATAGCAGTTAATATAGAAAGAAGGAGGAGCTTAGATGTTAGACTGTTTTGACTTTCTTTTGGTGCTTGAACCCTGATTGGGAAGCATGGAAATTAATTCCATGGTTATCGCCTTGAATCCACAATGTTTGGTGTACGCGTTGGATGCTTGGCGGAGTGGCTGGACTCCCAGACCGGGGAGGCAGGTGCATAAGTGGCTGGGCTATATCAGATTGGCAGTCAGGAGACTTGGATGTATCCCTGCTTCCATCAGCCGCTTTTTGTCTGACCTTGGCATGTTAATTCCTCTGTTTCTCCAGCCTATCTGTTAAAATATCAATGTATATATTAGACCAATAACAGCTGTTCATGTCAGGGTGTACAATGTTTGCTGAACTGGGGCTTAGATTTTACATGGACTGCAGCCACCACTGCTAGGAGACAATTTCCAGCGATATTTCCAACGCTGATTTCTGCCCTCAGCTCCTGCTGGAAAAGACAAAATGTGTACTTTTGTGCTATAAGACAAAATCTCAAGTAACTCAAAGTGCCACTCTTCCTTATGTGAGGGTTGCACCTGGGCAACTCAGAGTTTTCCAAATGCTCAAACTGATTCATTGCCCAGTGAAGTCTCTGGAAACTACATCAGTTTACGCCAGCTCATGCTTTGGCCCAGCACTTGTTCTTCTGAGACTGAGAAGCTGAAAACGCATGGGTATGGACAGGCTTTATAACTCTACTTCCCAGCTTCTTATTTCTGTCCCCTTCAACTGCCAATAAATTAGTAAATGTTCCCCCAGCCTGAGGTGGTTGGAAGGTCATGCTCGGCCATATTTCTCTTATTTTGTTTATTGTGGGATGAGGAGGCAGAAAAATGAATAGGTTTGGTAATGTCATTTCCCCTCACCGTCTCTGAAAAGGGAGGAGAGGGCCATTCTCTGCTTAATGAAACTGAAGACAAATACTCAGGTTTCTTTTCTGATCTGGAGCTTGGTTTGTATATAGTCAACTAGTAACATTTAATGCAAAAAAGGTTTGAAGAGGAGAATGTTAGAAGATAAAAATTCGTCCAATGTTAGGGATATACTACAGATTTGATGAGTGTAACAACCTTTATGTGTGTTTTAGAGGTTTGGAAATCTTTTGGACATTCAGAATGAGAGAAGCTGTAAACAATAGTATCTACAATTCCCCTGCATCAAATTTTTAGTTGGACAGTTAAAAAAAAAAATATTCAAAATCGACTTATTGTTCCCATCTGATGAAGAGAAATAATGCCAGGAAATCTGTTTTCCATTCAGCCCTGTTTCCAGAGGAGTTGTCTGTGTTGTTTGTGTCCCTATAGCAGCCCTGCAGCTCCTCTGTGGCATCCTGTGCTCTCAGCAGTGTACCTTGGCAAAGCTCGACTGATTTCAGTGCTGAAGATGCTCGCCCTAGGAAGCCACTAGGCAGAAGTACATATTTTACAGCTCATAAACTGAGGGGATTGTATGGCTCCAAGGACTGATAATAGGATGCAGCCCCATTCATTCTCCCATCCTGGCTGGAATTTAGCCCAGGTGTGGATGAGGTACAGTACGCTGGCAGGGGCAGCATGAGAAAGCTGGGACCGGCGATGCTCGTGCTGTACCTGCTTTGCAAATAAACAACACATATATTGCCCCACTCTGCCAGCTCAACACCTTCAACAGCTGCACGCGGGAAATAATCTGGAAATTATTTGCAATTTATAGGCATAGTAGGCCTACAGTAAGAGCCAGAAGTTTGGATCCAGCCCTGTATTTTGAGCAAGCACGCATTTGCAGCATAGTTTGGGGAGAGGATGCTGCCTTTCTGGAAGATCTTTCTGTGTATGTGGGAGAGAGCTGACTTAGTCACAAGTTCCCCTTTGTCATACAAAGTGCTGCAGTTAAACTGATGCTTGTGAGAGGATTCTGTACCAATGGACTGATTCGAATGTCTATTAGCAGAGGACAAAAGCAGGAATGGTAGCTTTATTCACACTGTTTTCTCTAGCTGCAGATGTGTTGGCTGAAGAGATTAAGGCCCCTTATGTACCTCCAGGATCTCTTACCGTTTTCCTACCTGAGGTGTTTGTTCAAGTGCCTGTTGTTTTACAGCTCTTTCTTTAAACCCATTCCAGTCTAAATGAGCCGGATTACTTGAAAGAGATTTAAATACCAGGTTTGTTAGTCCAGATACTTGACTGAAAAAGGCTGTGTTACACAAATGTAGCAAAACACAGTGGGATTTGGTAAGCGGGAAGGAAAGGATGGCTGGAGGAGGCCGGGATCAATAACCACTGAGTCACCATTTCAGCCCAGCTGTGCTGCTGGGAGGGAGCAAACACCCAGCTGTTCTGCAGCATCCCAGATGTTTCTTACAAGATGAAGAGAAATTGCTCCTTTTGATGCCAAAGGACACTAAGGGCTCTGTTAACCTGGGGCTTGTACAAATCACTCATACCAGGGCAAACTGGGTGTGGGGTGCTTGCGGCTATTTCATGTTCCTTGCGTGGATGCTTTCACTCCAAACAAGGCAAAGGCACAAATGGTGTCGAGTTGACCAATACATTTTTTGTGTCCAGCTGAGAAGCAAGGTGGCAGCAGCAGCTAAATGTTCATTTGTCAGCGGATAAAGGTTGGAATTTGTTCTCTCTTGTGTGCCTGCAGAACTTCCAACCAACCATAAAAAGTTCAGGGGTGTCAGAGTAAAGATCTATGCGCTAATCAAGAGGGATGTCTCCTCTGAGCTCTATTAGTTGCCAAGAAACTACTTTTGCAAAAGTGGAAATCTCTAACCACTCCTAAAATAATTGACTGGATGGACACAGAGTGACCTAGCTGTGCTCAGAAAGATTTCCTGGAACAGATGCTGAGATACCACAGTGTGATGTAAATACATAGACAGACATTGCCAACAAAATGGGGAGGCTAATTGGATTTAAATCCTTCTTGTATAGGAAAAGTAGCATAGATGCCTGGCTAACTGAATAGCTATTGAGGAGTACGGGTCCAGCGACTTCGGCTTTTCTACTTTGGCTCTAGGCTGTAATATTAGCAATTAATTCTCCTCACTTTTCAAGAGGAGAGTCTCACACTGTATCGATCTTGTCTGTTTGGGCCATAAATTCTTCAGTGCCTGTCTTTTATTAGGCATTTACAAGGCAGGGTGGACCTATTTCACTTCATGTCATACAAATCACGCTGACGTGTATCAGAACTCGCGATTTGAAGAACTTCTGTTCACACTGTGCGTCCTTTCACAATCGCAGGTGGTTAGCCTGCTCTCCTGCAGCGTGCTTGGCTGCCTACAGTAGTTGGGTTGATGGGTGGCACTTCATGTGCAGGGATGGCGTTGTGCGCATGTACTGCAGAACGGTGTATGTGGAGATCCTGTCTAGAGTAGTTCTTGGATCAACAGACGAGAACAGAAATTAGTGCTAGACTTTGCTATTTGGATGTTTCTGTATGTATTTGTGTAGTCTGGCAAACCGGCTCATTGTAGCTCTTTTGAACCCACTCTGATACTCCGTGGAGTTACATCAGGTGAGAGTCTCATCTCTTGTGAGGGTCTCATAAGAAGCTGCAGTCTTGGGACTTGAAATAGAAAAATATTTGGGAGAGAATTCTCTGGGGAAACGTTTTGATCTAGGTCTTGGACAAACTAGTTCCACCTTTCCAGATAGTTGGCACTCATTTTGAGTGAAGGATTTGTTTATTTCTGAAGGATGTAGCTGCATTTGAGGGAGTCTTCAATTCTGTATTGACTTCATAAACCTAGAGCTGGAAAGCACCGACACGCTGATGGTTAATATTTCTTGTCTTTCCTGTGTGCAACTACTTCTTTACTATTTGTATATAGAGAAGTTTACAATGTATCAGATCTCTATCAAAACAGACAAACAGATCATTCAAAATCCTTTCAGTCCTGTGATTTTTGGGAAGCTGGAGTTTGGAGAGTTAATAGTTTTTATCTCGAGCATCTCTAGTCATCCCTCAGCTGCTGCTGCTGCCGTGCTGATCTCTTGCCCTCCACTATGTAGTGTATGAGGCCCCATTTTTTAAAAAGCAAAAGCAATTTTACTGTAGTCTCCATGATTTAAAGCTTTGTTCCATGCTAAAACACAAAAAACTTGTGAAGATTTAGATGCTGCACCAGCTTTTACAACAAGGAGAATTTAGGCTCGTCTTTCCCCTAGACTTTTGCTGTTGTTGTTGGCCAAAGTTGCGTGAGAAGTTTCCTTCGGTGAAGAAACGTGCTTGGGTGGGAATGGCCAGAGCTATTGTGTCCAGTATCATTCTCCATCATCGTGTCCAGTATCATTAACTCCAGCTGCTGAGCCACACACAGCACATAACATGGCATAAAGCTTCAGTCCAAGGTCTTTGGTGTCTGGCCAAGGCGTCTACTTGTAGTCAGATCCTCTTCTGTGATATATTTCAGTGCCACAGGAAAAGCGGTCAGAAATGATCTAAAACTCTAGCAATCTAAATGTGAACACAAATAACCTGCCTCTGTACTACTGAAAGTTTTGCATGGTAATAAAAATTAGCTTAGGAGAATTACTAAGTAATTTCAAGTACCATAAAGTAGCTGTTGGGAATAAAAAGTGTCGTAACTGCTAAGCTTCAGCCCAGTTTCTGCAGGAATGAGTTATTATCATTAATTATCACCCTATTTTATAGTTATTGCCTGTAATTTCAGACTTTAAATACTCTAAAGCATAAACAATGCTAATTTAATTACAGTGTGAGAGTTGTTGAAATTTGCATGCAGAGGAAGAAACCATTAATAAAGTTTATTCAGAGAGAAACTTAAAATAATAATTAGCATTTTTCTGCATTTCTGGTGTAGTGGAATTAACCGTCCTTTCTTAGCTTGAGCCAAATGTTTACAGAAAGCAGGCAGCACAAGCTGTATTAATCATTTAGAGATACAGAAGGCTGGAGAGATCCGCAGGATCTGTCTGTGCTGAGCAGCCACAAAAAACACTCCCCCAGTATAAATTCCTTCCATCAGGTTCACTCCCCTGTTTGCCTCTAAGAGGTGTTGGAAGAACCATTTAGAGCTTTGGGAAAATCCAGGTCTCGATCCTGTTGTTGGAAGTATTTTCACGTAAATAAAAGTGAAACGTTCCCCCAAGTCACAAGCAGGAAACTAAAATCACATTTCCTTTGATTTATTCCATTGTTTTCCTTAATTTCATCCTCATCTCCTGTCCTCTGTCAGGAACCACTTCTCTAACTCTTGTTTCATTGTCAGCATAATGGTCATTTATGTCTATTCTAAGCCATTAATAATGCAGTTAACTAGCACAGGACAGTGAGCAAATCACAGTATTCTGCTGGAAACACAAACTTTTGACAAGAATTTCTTATTTGCACATCTCCGTTACAGTGTGAGGCCTGTCGTTTAAATACAAAAAGTCTATTTAATATGCGCCTTTCTAATTTAACATTATTCTAACTTATAAAGTGGTCATGCAATGCTGAATTTATTACAAATGTCTGCATAGATTATATCAACATTTTGCTTTTGTCATCCATTCATATAATCCTGTAAAAACAGCAGATTGATGAGGTCTTTATTCCATGGCTGGATATGACTGACGTTTAGAATATTACCTTTTTTAACCAAATCCCTTATTACCTATTCTAATAGCTATTGCCCAGAGTGACAAGATCATCCCACTTAGCCTTTTTAAAGATATTGCGATGATACTATTTCTTTACGTTCTCTGGACTTCTTTGATTTCAAAGGGTATGCTAAAAGCTACTATTGGGCATCTAGTAAGATTCTGGACCAGCTCTCTTAACTCTTGCATACACATTATCTAGGTCTCTTGATTTTAAAACGTTTAATTTTTGAGGCTGCTTTTCATATTATCCCTGTTTTCTGCTGGAACAGAATGTCATTAAAGCTTCTCCCAGACTAGTTTGGAAGTGTCCTAAAGGCGTTTCCTGTGCATGTACAAAGGAGCACGCGCACCTCCGCTTGCCTGATCCTTTAACCCAAGAAAAGTGCTCTGTTTCGTGCCCGAGACCTCCAAAAATCATCGTCTTCCAAACAGCCCTGTTCCTGGAATGGAACAAAGGAATTTGCTGCAACATTGTGTGAGTGGGAGCTGGTTCCTTAAGTCATAGATTGTCTTATACATGTAACTGTATCTCAGACAGTAAAAGGCTTTTATCAGTACAACAGGAGGTAGAATGTGGTCTGGCAATAACCAGCAGATTAAACCCAAAGTGGATGGGAGCATGGAAGTTCAAGGGAACTCACAGGTTTATGTAACTAGCTTTTACATCCTTATTTTTATTTCTTTTTATATTTTTTTCTTTCTTTTTGCTTTAACTTAGTTCTCAAAGCACATTGAAATAGAACAATGTCATTGCCCACAGGTAAGTAAAACTGCGGGGACTAGAATCCCAAATTCCGAAATCTGCCCCTCTGTACATTAGACCACACTCATAGTGATTTGCATTGCCGGCTTTTGGGAGGAGTACAAATCACAGCTCTAGCAAATGACTTCTGGATCCCTACTGATACTGCTTGGTCACTCTGCCATCACACTGAAGTCTAATGGATCTATACACAGAGTATATACGTGCTTTCGTCCTGCCTTCAGTGTGACTGCCATTCTTTACAGCTGAGGATTTCTGCCATCCTGATTTTCATAATGATTTTTTGTATGGCTAAAAATAAATCAACATATGGCAAATAGGTTTCTCTCAGAACAGATTACAGCCCCAATGGCAGATTAGACAGAGCTGCTGATTTTGCGTTTCTTAAGTCTGACAGAAGTCAGCGTGCATCTTGGACTTCATCAGGCATGCTTTCTTCCCTAATGAAAGTTATCTGCTTAGCATTCCAGAACGTTTCACGTAGGGAATAAGAAGACACTTCGTATTGAATTTTACAACCATTGGTTGTCCAGGAGAGGCAAGCACAGTAACGATCACTTCTAATAATTCAGTATGATTTAGCATTGCCTTGTGTGCATATAATGTTTAAATATATAGTAATATATTATAATGTTTAAATTTTTGATATAGATAAAACATTATACAATAATGTTTAATTTAATAAAACAATCCGTAGTAGTTTTCATTTATTTTCCTCTCCGTAGCATCTAAAGAATCTTGTTAGACAGCAGTCTTTACCCAGAAGATGATAAAGTTGGGTCATAGCTTGAATTACCTGCTTATGAACTATGTAGTGTCAGTCTTTTTCTTGTAGATATTTCCAAGATAATTTCCACCGCTGCAACTAATTTTGTGTCAAAGCTTGTACATGCATATGATACCTAATGGCTTTTGAATAGAAATGAACTTTAAGTGGCTATTAACAGAAATTGGCTTTGAACTTATCTGCGGATAAAAGACCCCTTGAGCTGTCCAGGTCTTACCGGCAGACTTTTTTCTGCATACAGAGATAGAGAGTTATAACCTTTAAAGTACAATTATTAACCTTATTTTTCTTTCATTCTTGTTTATACCTTCTGTTTCTGGGCTTGTGCGGCTGGCTGATTTCGCTTCCTATAAAGCAGTTTGATGGGAATATGGTGAGGAGCCCTCCCTGGCTACAGGCCGTTAGAGTGGAGCTTTGATTTCCGCTTGGGAACTGCGCAGAGGTTTTCTGTGCAGCTTCCCACCTCACTGGGAACAGTCAATGTTGAAGAGAAAACAGCTGTTTCAGTGACATCGGTGTCTGGTTGGGAAGCCACCAAGCAGGCTCTTCTTCTCTTCTCCAAGTGCCTCTTCCCAGCCTTGTTTCAAGAAGGGTTTTTGTGTTGTATGGCCCCATAACCAACTCCTGCAGCATTTCCACTGGAAACCGCGCTGCTGTCTTGGGGTTTTCTTTCTGCTCATCCCTTTCTGTCCAGCTGCACCTGGGGTCAGCCATGGCTTGGCTCTGAATGTTGCCAGCATGACAATTCAGGCTCAAGACTGCAAAGAACGTACTAAGCAACTCCGCAAAGCAGATGAAAATATTGAAGATGCATCCTTAAATCCCTGCCGGGGTGTTTCTCTGGTTCGGGTTGCTTTTTGTACTGCAAAACCAGGAGCCTGAGGATGTCATTCTGGATTCATTTATGCCAATAACAAACTTCCATTGATTTTTTTGTTGGTGCCCAGCTAGGTCCTGACTGTGGAAATCACCCTTGTGCAGAGCTGATTCAGTTTAGTCTGAGAGATGAACTGTTGTAGAGGCTTTTATGTTCTGACCCCTCAGCCCAGGGCAGGAGCCTCACCCTACACCAGAACATTTATTCCTACAAATATATGTTGAGCATCTGTTTATAAATATGCTGTAAGGCTTAATTTGAAAACAAAAGGACATCTGTGTGCTTGTAAGCATTTAGCCACTGCTGAACCGACTGTGGAGACCCCATCCCGGTACGGCTGGCTGTGCCCGCGGCGCGGTGGGGCAGGGGGGGCTGGCCATGCAGCAGGAGCCCCAGCTCTCTTCTTGCTCCTCTGCGAAAATACACATTCCTTAATTCCACTTGGCTGGAGGGGACCTGTAGGTGGCCTTCTTTAGAAAGTAATATTGATCTTTACTAATCACGTGTGGCTAAATCATCTTCCTGGTAGCTGGGGCACATAGGCCTGGGTTGCTGACATGCATTTCTGGCAGAGCTGCGAGGTTGACAAATGAGGGGAGGTTGCTGGTGTCACAGCAGCTGACAAGATCAACTGTCATTTTCTTGCCAAATGGGGTTTTTTTTGTTCTACTGGGTTTTTTTGGTTTGTTGGGTTTTTGTTGTTTTTTTGTTGTTTTTTTTTTTTTTTTTTGAGAGAGGCAGGATGATTGCAAAGAAAGATCAAGCATTATTTATATGCCTCTGTAGTAAAAACTGAGCTCCCAACTTCAAGTGACAGAATTGCCCTGGAAATTAATATAGAAATTGTTTGTTGGATGTCTAGTTTTGTCTCATATTTTTTTCATTTTTTTTTCCATTATTCATAGTGTCACACAATCTTACGTGTGTAGCTAGTGCTTGGTAGGCAGGCAGGGTTATGTAGTAGTGTTACATAGAATCTCTGGTCACAACAACCGTTAACGTGATGATGGGCCAATATTTGTATATCGATGTTCAGTATATTTTAAGAAAAAATGCGTACCTACTTTTTTTACTACTCTGGTACTATGTCGGGGATCCCTTATTCATACTTCAGGTCTTCTGTTAATCTGGTTTGATTTCCCGTCCTTTTGACGTAAGCAGAAATACTGCCTTGCTTACGGGGTAGTGCCTTCCCGTGGTGACCTGTGTGGTGCTGCACCTGCAAATCGAGACTGTTCGAAACTACTCATGCCCTGTCAGGCTTTGCTGACATGACAGAAATGAGATTTATTCAGTCTAGTACTTCCAGAAGTAGCCAGATCAAATAGTATTAGACTTGTCATGAGAAAAAAATAGTAATCTACAATTCATGGGTACTTTACCCTGAATGGGGGAGAGGAGGTGTGCGTGGGTATGACACTGTGCAATTTCCAGTACTACGTACTAGCTCAAGCAAAATGCATAGAACAAATGCTTTAGGATGTGAATTCTTTAATAGGCATTTCACTATCCTTTGTTTATTCTTCCTGCTTTCTTTTAGTATGTTATTTAGTGATTAGGACTCGGTTTTTAGCGTGTTCACTTCTTATTGTGGTTAATAGGGGGTGTAACCTCTTAGATGCATTTAAGAACAAACAAAAGATGGTAAATGGAATATAGTTATCTTTGTGCCTTGTTGATACTCCAGGGCCAAATCCAGTATGGGATTTAGTTATCTGCATGTGGGCTATTTGTAACTTCCTTTAAGGAATGAGAAGGGTTTCAGCAAGGAGAAGCTCTCTACAGCTATGGGAAATAATGACAACAAAATTCCTGTGCTTTTCAAGCACTTCAGGGCGTGAGTTGAGGCTGTAGCGAGGTCTGTAGTTGTATGGGATGTAGGACCGTACGGGTGCACCGGAGCCTGACAGGAGAGACTGGGGAGAAAAGCAGAGAGAATGGGAACTTCTTAAAATGACTTGGCTGACAAAGGCAGCCCCCTGCGTAACAGAATCCTGTAGGAATTTGCCCAAGGTTAACTAGACAGGCTAAAGTATGCTGAGGGAACTGAACTTCCATCTTAATTTCAAATCGCTAAGCAGGCTTTAAGTGCAAAACCATATTTTTAGTCTCGAATAGTATGAAAAAATCAACTGAGTGGTTTTAATCACTGGGATGAATACACTGAAATTCTGTACTTGGAGGCATTAGTCAAAAATTACTATTATCTAGCAGAAAGCGAGCTTGACAGAAACACGGGCCAGCTCTCTACTTTGTCACGTCTGTCATCGATCATTTTACCAGGTCCTTCACACGCGACACAATGTCAGTGGAACCATTACAATGTAAATGTGGCTATGCAAATTCCCCAGACCCTTATTATCAAACTCATTAGAGCTCTCCAGCCACTGTGGAAGTGATCCTCTCTGATCTTCAGGTACTCTCACATAGTTGCGTAAATTTTTCTACTTAGAAATACTGCAAAATCCAACCTTGTCCCCAGAACGTGGCCTGGTTTTCTCTTATCTGCGGTATGCAATATTTCATGCTGTTTTCCCAAAATTAATGGTTTCTTACCTTAGAAAAAAAAAAAAAAGAGAAATCAATGCAAGAGCCCACAATAGACAAACCGCTGGCAATAAAGCAGAATATACACATTTTGGAGAGAGAGGACTGTCAATGAGAAAATTGATTTTTGTTTCAGATTTGCAACAACCACAACAAATTACAAAATTATGAGTAGCCCATTAGTTATTTTTTTTTTTTCCCCTCCTTCCTTTCTCATGACATCTTCTCTTGACTCTGTCTCCCTCAAACTAATTGCGTGAGGAAGTGTGTGAAAGGAGCATGGAAAGTGTAGGGTATAAAGTAAGGAAAAATTTTCCGATTTAAACATGCACATTCTTACTTTTGTGCTTTAAACATCTAAAAAGAGAATTTTTTTTGTTCAAAACTGACAAATATATGCAGTTTTTTGGTATGCGTCTCTTATGGGGGAGGAATCTTTACCAAAGGCTAACTCGGGCAAGCAGTCTAGTTTCTTTCACATTTTATGAAATATTACCCATTAGTAATTTTAATCCAAAGTTGATTAAAGGCACCAAAAAGAGTGCTGTTGAAAACATCTGCAGAAAAATCTCCCTATAAAATTTTTGAATTGCTTCTTCAGAGCCTTGTTAAATTAACGAAAGATCCTTTGGTTTTGTTTTATTGCTTTTTTAATCTTTTAAATGCTGTAGAACTCATCCACCTGGGGCAGAACAGAGACCGTGACACCTGCACACGGAGAAATCCCGAAAGCTCTTAGAGAAGAGTTCCCAGCCTAACACTAATTCCCCTTATCAATAAAGACAATAAAAATAAGAAACGGAGGGAGTTAATATCCTCCATTTCCTTTTATTTTTTTTCCAATTGCCACAAGCCTGGGTACTTGGAACATAAATACCTGGCTCTTGGTTTTTAGGAGGCAGTTTAAGCCTGGGTAGCAAATCATTGTGCTTGCTCAAAACCTGTGACAGTGGCAGAAGTTCCCGCGTCTGCCCCAGCTTGGACGTGGAGCAGTGATGGAACAAAAGCTCTGGATACTGGCGTCTTTTAAAACAACAATATTGCTTCCCTGGGTTAGAAGCCTGTGTCCACTCTCTTTCAGGAGAAATAATCCTTTTTTTCCATCTCTTCTTATTTCTTATTTTTTCCCAAAAGTGAAAAGCCCTTGCTTAAAGCCATTTCCACCCCTGTTGTATTATTACTGTTACTTTTAGTTATGCAGAAGGGTTTCGTTGTGCTCAGTGCTGTACCAACACAGAGGGAAGACAAAGTACCACCCCAAAGAGCCCGACACAGACCATCCAAACAAAAAAATGCAGTTGACATAGAGAATTATTTATGTCTATGGCTACTTCTTCTGCATATTTTAGACTTTCTCTTTTTTTATAGGGAAATGAGTAGGAAGCGGATGCAGACAGAAGAGTTTGTTTACATGGCCCTCAAGAAACTTCTGGAGTGGGAAAGGAATAACTTCTGTGTTAAATTGCTCAGTTAGGGAATTGCCTGGTTTTCTGTTTTGCCCCAGTGTTTCCCTAAGGCTGTGTGTGGGGACACGGCCAGCTCTGCTGCTTCCTTAGAGTTCACAACCCTCATCTTTACTGGGTACCGAGGCTTCCTCTCATCTACGTAAAATTCAAATTTTGGGGCTGGTCAGCATTTAAATCTTGCTTGAGGAGTCAGGGTTTGTCAGGGCATGTTCCTTGTGTCCTGTGTGACATTGAACCCGTCGTATGCCTGAATTAGCAATGGGAAGGGACAAACGGGAAGCGGTTCTGCCATATGCCGCAGGACGGTTCCCGTTTGTGCTTTGGGCTCAGATGGTGGCTCTGCTGCTGCTTTACTCCCCCTAAACTGGGGTGATCCCACAGGTGACATGGGACACGCCTGAGTGCAGTGGTTCCTCGTCCAACAGAGCGGTCACACCTGCAAACCTGATCTGTGTTTAGCTTTCTCTTTTGAGCAGTTTTTTCTCCTTTGTATCTGGAACAAAGGGCAGGTTGTCTGGTGTATTTGAAGATGAAGAAGAGTTTCTAGTTTTTAAAAAACCCTATATATTCCATCTAACCTTCTGTTTCTTGGAGAAGCAGCCTTCCCTGTGCTCTAGTTTTTATTTTGGCCTACGTCCTGGGTGTAAAACTAAAGACTTTTGCTCAAAGGGATTTTGCTTGAGTTTTTGTTTAGACCATTTTCCCGTTTTTCCCTCTATTCTGCTAACGCATCCCGTGTGGAGCACAGTGACCCGTCTTCATGCAATGTTGAGTCTGGGTATAGTAGAAAAGAAGTTTCTGCAGTTCCAGTTTTCAAGCTGTAAGAGGGCGTTCGAAGCTGCAACGAGCTTTTATTGAAAGACTCCATAAAATGGAGCCCAGCATGCTGAACGTACCAAAATATTAGTTTAACTGCCTGTTTACAGTCCCACCATAAAAGAAAAAATATAGTCTATAAAAAGACCTCCTGAAGCAACATTTAGAATAGTGGAGGAAGGAAAGTATTGTTTAAACAGATGCCGTAAATTTAATATGGTAGCGTTATTGCCACCCAGGATTTTATTGATTATATCTTTTCAAGTTACTTATCTAGAAATTTATTGTGTCTGTTTCTACTCTTATTTAACTGTGATTTGCAAAACGAAATTATTAATGACCTATTATGTGAGAAGTGAAGGGGAAAGTGATTTAAGTAAAATGAAGCATCAAAGGCAAACACAAATCATGATAATGTTGTCTTTTTGTCTTTTTAAAATAGTCTAATGATGAAAAATTTAGAGAAGAACCAGCTTTTGGGACAAAACTGTGTTATTTTTTTTCCGTTGCAGCACAATGGTTTCAGTTTTCTCCGGGGTGATATATGCCCTCCAGCTTCCCTTTCCCCTTTCTCCCTCTGCTTCCCAGTCCTCCTGGTCCCCTTGATGAATCTTTGCCTTGGAGGAAGAGCGCAGTATTCCCAGGCAGAGCAATGCTGGGATTACTGTCCCTTCTTCAGCTGGCAGGAGAGCGTTAATTTGCCTTAGTTTGCACCTCCAGTGCATAGCTGGACGCATCCTCCGCTCCAGTAATTGCTAGAAAGCAACATGTGTGGAAATTGCTGAAAAACTGGTCTGTGCTTGTGGTTCTGGCGTTCACTGAGAGCGCTCAGCGTCGTGGCAGAGGTCCAGAAAGGAGAGAGAAAGAATCTGGGAGTGCTCTGTCGTCAGGAGGGAGGAAGGTCAGGAAAGCCGCAGCAGGGGCCTCAGCTGCCCGCGCACCCCTGCTCTGCACTTGAGGAAGGGCCCAAGAAGGGTTTGACCTTAGGCTGGGACTGCCGGCACAGATTTCGGTCAGCTGCCTGGTTTTTGTGGCGTGGAATAGTAAGGAAGCAGAAACTATGCTGCCCAACATAAGTGCCAGAGGGGCCAACCCCCTAGATATGAGTTCTGTTGGACCCATTTATGTCATCTGAATATATTCTTCCTCACTTCTTTTAGCCTTTCTTCTACTGGTGCCATCTGTGCTAGACGTTCTACTGATGATGATATGTAGGATAATAGAATGTGTTGGGTTGGAAGGGACCTTTAAAGGTCATCTAGTCCAACCCCCCCCGTACGTTTAAAAAAACCCCACTTAGTAACTACCCATTGCTATAATATGTTTTAAAAAAAATATTTTAAACTGGTAATTAATAGAAAATCTAAGTAATTCTCTAGACACTGGATTTGGATGCTGTTATTTGGCATTGACTCAGGAAAAAGAAATTCAAGTATATTCTTCCAACTTAAGACAGACACATAAGGGAAATAAAACATATGGCAGCACCTCTTATTCCATATTCACTTAGGTAATGATCATCTCACGTGCTATGTCAATATTTCTGAGTATCGTAAGTACTTGTTTCACCTGGTAATTGTCCTATCAGGTGTCTACCAGGATGACAGCAGTATCTGGCATAAATTCTTTTTTATGTGCTTTAACGTAGTAAGTGAGGTCTGTTTACCTTATCAAGGGTAGCTGTTCGGTTCCTCAGAGCTTGAAGTAAGTTTCTTGATAGGCTCCCAAGTGATGCTTTTTTTTACATATACCCTAAAAGAGAAAACAAATTCTGCTGTCAGTTATCCAGAGGGAGTTTGGCCCAGAGCAATGTACAGAGAAGGAGGAGAAGCTTAGGGAAGACTGCAGCTTGCCCGCGGTTAAATAGGAAGTGTGTGACAGAATATAAATGGAGCTGAAATGTCCTTTCTGTTACATGCTGTCATGCTGGTACTCACTCACAAATTGTAAACATAAATAATTTCCATGATGCTTTGAGTGAACTGCTCACACATTGGTTTTGGACCTAAAAATAATTGCAAAAGATATTTGGTGAGTCCCTTTGAATGACAAGTAAACTCTAAAAAGTCTTCAGCTTCTCAAGTGCCAAAAATGCTGAATACATCATTTTCTGTGATGACTTTCTATTTGCTCAGCATTGATATCAATACTAGTGTGAGAAGAGAAAGTTTCCCGGTTCAGAGAAGCATCCTGTGTTCCACTTAGTGAGTCGTCTTAGGCTGGCACTTTTCAAGGATCCTGTGGTATGTCTACATGCGAGCTGGCACCCTCTGAGAACTAGCAATAGATAAATACCGAGCTCATCAAACACCTAAGTTGGGTCTGTAAACAATACAGTCACGTTCCCGTGGTGCCGTTTCAGAGCAGCCCCTGAGGGACAGGAATTATTACACCAGCTCAGACCCACAGGAACAAGGGCTGTACAACATCACAGACCCAAGCCTGTAAGTCCAAATTGCATTTTGTTGTTTGGTATTGGTATGAAATAAAAGCTAATACCTGACTTGTGATAGCTTAGGGGAACTGAGAGAGTCAGTTCTTAGCAGGGAGCACTCCTTTTTTTATTTCCTAGCCCGCATTTTGGGCGATGGCTGTATTAACCTTTGCTGACGTGTTTGAAAAGGACAGCTAAAATCCTAGGCTGAACGTTAGAGAGCCGAACTTCAGCCAAGTTTGTTCTTTGTTCATATTGTAACGTAGTGACCTCTCTTTTCTTACAGAAATAGATGCGTTCTCCTGTGAAGGATGGATTGTTGGGCAAGAAAACGGCAGTCTCTCCAGCTTGCAGAAGGCTTCTCCAGATCCTCATTCTCAACTGTAAGTTTGCTCCACTTTATTTATTTCCTGTGCTTGGCATTAAACACTCCCTTGGATATTCATTACACTACTATGAAAAATGAATTTAATTGATGAATGAAGTCCTGGTTTGCTGCCACTGCCTTTCCATCTTCCAGTTCAAAGCTTTCAGTCTCTAACAGCTGCATAGCTAAAGGACTAAATTCATCCTCATTCAACAGTTCCCTTGCAGCCTGATAGCTGTCACTTACCCTGCCAACCCACATAAATGTAGTTAAAACTTAGTGTTTGTATCATTTTTGACCTTGTAAACATTGTAAAGAAGGGGCCGGGCTGTAAAGAGAGACATGTATGTACCACATATGCTCTTATACCCCCTTTGCAGCAGGACACGTAAACCAGAATCTGTTCCATTGAATGAAACATTAATTTCTTTTTACTTAGAACTTGTCATCCAAAAAGCTGTGGATAAATTCTGTTCTGTAAATATCTTTAAAATGGACTTTGTGTGTTTCAACAGCTAAAATATATATTCTTTTCACTGGAACAAAAATACGACATAACAGAAAGCTGTAACCGCAAAACTCTGAAATATTTTGAGATTTCCTCTCTTGATGTTTGTACACTTCAACACTTTTATAACAGTGGCAAGTCGGCAAAAGAGATTTCTGTTTTTTATTATGGAAATGCTGTAACTTTTATTCCCTTCGAAAAAACTAGAAAAGCAACATTAGATGCACTTTTTGTGGAGAACTTCAGTTTTGCCACTGTCTTAGCTGAAGGCGTGGTGTTACGTGATCCAACATTAATCCAACATGATTCCCAATACTGACTGATTTCTAGAAATGCTGATTTTTTTCATTCAGACATTATTTAATGGAAATGCAACTACTGTGTACGTGCTGTTGAAACTCTCTGCAGGATTTTCAGCAACTTTGTAGTCCTTGTTCCTGAGCATAAATAACAAAGCGTCTTCCACCATTGATTGCCCTGTCTATTGCAACTGAAAACCTCTGTGAGAAAGGTCATTTCTTCCCATGTCTCATTTTGGTGTACATACCATCATCATATAAGCAGCACTAACGCTATCAGGATATTAAGGAAGCAAAGGTTGGAGTAAATACTTCAGTTATTCGTAGCAGAGTCTTCCAACTCATTCTGTTCCAGGCCGGACTTTCTTCCCTATTTCGGATCTTTTTGAAAGGTTGCTTTATTCCGAATATTTAGCTCAGAGCAGGTAAGGGGAAATCTATTTCCTTAGGAAAAAAAAACAAATCAAAACGTTAGGTAGTTCAGAATGTGTTTTTCCTTCTTTCATTGCAGTCTCTGACACTTGAATGGATTAATGCTCCATCCTTTGCTCTTTTTCTCTCTTGCTGTCTTCAGAAGCGTGAGATACAACAATTTTCATACGTAATACATTGTAGTAGCTCAGGTGTTGTACAGTATTATGATGACCTTTTTAGTATTCAGTATTTTAATTATCTGGTTATCCTTTCCCTGCTGAAAGGTTAGTGAGATTTTAAGCAAAAGAGTGCAGTCAACAGGCAAAGTAAACAACACAATGGGTCAGAATAGTACACCAAAGCTGCTACTACAATTTGCAAAATGTAGGACACGCTCAAATATTTGATATCTTCTTTTCTCAACTTGCCCAAGAGAACAGAAATTAAGGAATAGACTGCTGTGGAAGGACAGCAAAAATGATGAAGATCGAGGGTTGGATTTATAAGGGGAGATTAAAGTGACAAAGTATGAATGGCTTCACTAAACAATTTTTAAAATTGGACTATAAAAGTTATGTAAGAGCAGTTGAAAGGTATGTGCACCCATGGGGAAAGGGTGGTTTAGGATGCTCTAAGGAAATGTAACTTTCAGTAGGGGATAAAACAGCACAAAGAAAAATTGAAGAGGAGTAATTCAGCCAAGAACTGAGAGGTTAGGCTGCGCGATTCACTAATTGTCCCTGTCTTGGAGCGAGGGGGGTGTTAAGATCTGCTCTTGATGAGATACCGCACCCTGTGTTCTGGCTTGGGAGCTGCGGGTATCGGCTGACTGCCTGCAGGAAACAAGGAGGTGGGGAACGGGGACGTCGAGCTGGTTCATCTCACTCTCTCTTATAGTTCAGAGCAGTAAATGCAAGCCATAAATTATTGCTTCTCTCTAGAACAAGGAGGGTTTTTTCCTTTTGGAGAAAATAGCGTAGACAACACAATGTGTAAAATCACAGGCCAGTAGAACAGGTTTTAGCATGAAATATTCACTGGCCTGGGCTTTGTGTATCTAGTTTTGAAGTTCCGTGGTGTCATTACATAGCCTGCTGCCTTTTGGCACAGCACCGTGACTGCCGTGTCATACACAATGCGCCCGAGTCAGTGACGGAACCCAACAGCAGACCCAGACAGGGAATGCGTTGGGAGTTTCAGACAGCCACGGGAAGTCCTCCAGCAGCACGTGGTGCATGAGCCCACCTGCGCTGTGCAGCCCTAGGAATTCAAGTTGTTCCTTCCAACCGAAACGCTGTGAATGTGGCGTAGGAGACGTGAATCTGGGCAGTTAGCACAGAGGCAGGTCTCTACCCATTTCCCGTTCACGCCAGTAACACCAGTGCTGATGGGAGCAGCTGACTAAGCCCACTGGTGCCCACCTTCAATAGAGGTAAAGCTGAACACTGATAAAAGAGGCGATTTTCTGCTTTGCACAGGTATGCAGCTGCACATTCTGTAGCTAGCCTTTTCTTAGCTCCATTCAGGGCGAAAAGCTGGGTAATTGTATTAAAAGACGTACTATTCAGAATAATGGTAGTTCAACTGTTTGCATGGGGGATAAGTAAGCTGTTTATTGTGCTCTCCACAAGCCTGCAATTTAGGTATGGAAAATTGCGTTGGATGTGCTGGATTCACTGCTGGTTGATCCTGATGCAAATGGTTGAGAGGATCGTGCTCCAGAATACCGTGGAATTCTCTTGCTCTCTGTCTCTCCTCTTTAGCGAGATTGTTGTGTGCCAAGGACGTATCCTGCAAGCGTAGGAGAGCTTCTGGTGAAACTAAAGTCTTGAATGTGGCTATGTTTCTTTAAACATTAAAAAAAACCCCAAACATTCTTTTTTTCTGTTTGAGAAGATTGTCCTCAGAAACTGTCAGGGAAGAAGGTCATTCTCTTCTGTGGGTTTATAATAATGTTTGGTGTGGCTTGTTGAATTACCTGCATGGAATTAAGAGGTTTGCTTTGTGTAGAATTGGGGCATGAGCCTGGCAGCATTTTGTCGTGGAAGTAAAACTATGAAATGTACCTGCAGTTGAGAGAAGTTTTAAAATTTTATTTTATTTGTTTCTCCCCTTGAAAACACCTTCCTAAAATGAGGCACAATTTATAGGATTGCTTTTGGGATTCTGCCTGAAAGAAGCTCGGCTGTATTTATGTTCGGACCTCAGGGGGCAAGACACTTTGTTCAGTTAAAATAAATCACTTTATGCCAGCACCTGATCTCAGACCCACAGATTGACTATCACCACGTTGGACTTGACACGCAGCTATTGTGGGTCTTAGCCTTCGTATTTCATCTGCCAACCTCCCGCTGGGCGCGCGGCCTCTCTCGCTTTATTCCTCCATTTTCTTCCCCAGCTCATGGACTGGCAGCTTGTGGCAACTACAGTTTGTGTTCCCATGTCTTGGGGTCTTTTTGCGTCTGTTGAAGATGCTGGTAACTTGTACTGTATTACAACAAAAACATTAGCGCTCATGCAGCATTTAAAATATGTCCGAGCTGTTTACATGACGTTAGCGTGAAGTAACATGTTGTATGAGTTCAGAGCTAACCTCTCAGGTAGCTGCTTTTCTTGTGCATCAAAAGCCATCTCTTTATGACACAGGCTACTTAAAAGTTCTTCAAATTTTTAATATGTAGCCTTGATAATTAATATTAACTGTGCTATCACTGTACAGTGATCGCGTGTAATATACATGCTCATTTTACTTACTGATTTGACTTTCTTTTTAAAGAAAGCTGTCTAGCATGGAGTTGCTTCAGATTATTGATGTAGGAAATTACTGGGGAGTCGCGCGTGCTGGAAATACATGCCTTAGTTGGCTGAGCACTAACTTCTCCAAGCAGAAAAGTCCTTAAGCAGCAACTGTTAAAGGGCATGCTAATCTTGTAAGACTTTTATTTCTGTCTATAGTCTCCCGTCGAATTTTCCTGTCACTGTGCCACTTTCCATTAAAATGTCATCTTTTACAAGGGTCAGTTCTGTATGTTTTCAGATTCCTTCTCTGCCTTATTCATGTGTTGGTTTTTAGGACCTATTTACCTGTGCTGGGCAAAAAGCCCCGTTTGCGTTGCCTAGCTGGGGTTTGCAAAGCTTGATTGCATTAGGGCACGATTTTATTGCTGGTTTTATATACCTTTGCTTGTAGTACAGAAAGTGTTTTCTGGATACTGAAGAAAGAACAGTATACGGAGGGAAATCAAGAAACGTAGCTCTAAAACGTTCTCTGCAAATTGCCTTTAAGTTTGTAGTGTGTACCAGCATGAATTTTGAGACACAGGTAATGCCAGAGCCCGAGTAGCTACTGGTGGTGTGGTATCTCCAGTGCACCCAGTGCAACCATCTAATTGTGTCTGGAGAAGAGGAGGCTTGGGGCGAGATGGGTTCTCAGCTTGGGCTGCGATTTTGCTCTAGTGTAAATTATAGTCCTGAGACAAAAAAAAAAAGTCAAAACTTGCTGATCTGCATATTCCATGCTTAGATAGGTTTTTTTAAACAGCAATATCCTTTCGAACAACAGTATTAAGTAAAGGCAGCCAGTCAGCACTGAGTTATCTTCCTTTAGTTTTACACCTGCAAGAGCCACCTGTGCGTGAAATCCAATCTTACTAGGACTCGGTAATTTCATTTGAGCTGAAGGTTTTGTCCACATGAGTGTGTTTTAGCCCTTTTCCCTGAAAGGGAGGGGAGGTGGAGAAGGGGACGGCTGGGAAAGTACTTCTGCGGCAATTAACACGTACAGCTTAAAATGCCTGGCTTGCAATACATGATTCTGGGCTCCAGGCAAGACTTGGGGATTTCAATATTTAATAAGTTCATCTTCACAACTGGGTGATGGAGTGTGAAGAGACGTAAAAGGCCATCCTGGTTTTGTTATGGCCCTGTCTGAAGTGCAGGATCTTATTAAACACGGGGAGCAAAGTTTTCAGAAATGCCTTGCTGCAGTCGTGTTTGAGTGGAATCGTCCTAAATTGCTTTGGACTTTATGAAACGGGTTTTGTTTTATGTTTATTCTTGCTTTTGTTTGGAACTGTTACTGCGTAACACGCCAACTCAGTGACTTGTTGCTGAAATGACAGTTGTAAAAGCATCCTTTAAGTCCAAGAGTCGCAAACTGCTTTAACAATAATCACGGTAAGACGTGGAAAAGGAGGGATCAAATGGCTGCTCTAACGGGGTTAGTGAAAAAGCTCCCAAGTTCTGTATGTCACGTTCCCATTTTTGGCCACTAACAACACATCCTCACGCGTCCTGAAGCATCCTTACTGCAACACCACGGAAGGTGACGGATCCTGAGGTGAATTTGCATGTTTGAAATTTAAATCTTGGCAGAGGGGTAGGCACGTCGCCCTGATAAATAGTTAATTAACAATGTTCCATCTGTGGTATAGAGAGGTGAATAACACCATTTCATTAAATTGTTTATTCACAGAAAGGGCTGTTTAACAGATCAGCAAAACAATTTATTAACTCTCTTGAAATACCTTTAAATGAAATTAAAAATGTTTGGGAGAAATCAAATTATATCAGCTGATTATCTTCATAATATAATGCTCTTAGTGCCATTGCATCGTGGAAACTGCCAAAATACATATTGTCTATTTTTAAAGGGATTAGAAGTTTAAAACTTAAACCATTTTGTTTAACATTAAAAAATCCTCCAATGTTTGTGTAATACTGGAAAAAATAGAGGTTAAGTTGACAATTGGGGGGTGTGTTTTTAGTTATTCAGCAAATAAAAGGTATTAATTGATATAATCTTGAATGACAGCCACTTCTGTATTTTGCCTCCATTATATCCCATGCTGATGATCCCACAGTTTAATTATTCTGAATGTTGAAATTCTGTTTCTGTGCTCTAACTTTTCTACCTCTGAAGCTTGTCAGATCCCTCTTATTTTTAGTACTGTGGGAATCAGTGAACACTTTTTTGCCGTTTGCCACCTCCACTGCTCCTGACACTGGCTTCTGTGATCCCCTGGCCAGGTCACGTCCTTCCCAACCGTGCGAATTCTGGTCTGAATTATCACACCTGATATTTCAGCTTTTTTCAGTCTTCCAAGGCTGGGTAAAATGCGTTCAGGTAACTGGATGGGTTTTATAGGACTGTGAACTGGAGAACTGCTCTAATTACAAAGGAGAATCAAGCCAAGACTCCACTTAGGAGAGCACTATTTGTTCAGTGGCATCTAATGGAAAAATAACTAGTGTAATGGGCTTTCCTTCCTATTATCCACTCCAGCAGTAGCCGTACTGGGTGACCTTTGCCATTTGGGGTCGTTTACTTGGCTCATGTTAGAAACGAGTTTGAAACATGAAGAGGATAAAAAGTCACTAGAAGTTAGAGAGCAAATCTCGAGAGGATTTTATTTTAGAGCCTAGCACTTCCCTTTGCCCCAGGAGTAGAATGGAGGTACGAGCGCAGTTGAACTCAAATCAGCGAGTATCAAATAGAGTGTTATTAATGAAAGCAAAAGCAACTTTTCCCAAGGCCTGTGGACAATAAAAACATGGCAGAAGCTTTTGATCCAGTTATAATGCTGGTGACTGTGATGTTTAAATAACCCCGTTGTTTGCTTTATTGCAAAGCCTTTCGAGGAGATTCCTTTCCTTTTAGCAATTTTGCCAGTTATTAATTTGAAGTGGTGGTGTTAGAGAGATGTTTTGGGAGTTATAAGCATATAACTAAATTTTAGTTGTGTTTGTGTAATCGTTAGATTTTTACTAAAATGTAGTTCTTAAAACCCGGTGCCTCTGCCAGCCCTTCTGGACACCGATTGCACCTTTATGTGGGGCAGCCGACGGAACATACGGGGCCACGCGGTACTTTTGAGTTGATTGTGGGGGCTGTTTTAAATGCTCCAAATTATTCATTAGGGTAAAATGCTTTGCCAACTGACCATGTCAAGTTGTAGAACAGATTGGACAGAATAAATGGCGAGATACTAGTTGGTTTTGTGGGTTGTTTGTGGTTTTGCAAAAGCTTGAGGCGCCCTGTGTTTTTTGGGATGCTACCCTCACCAAAATCTGTCGTCGTATTGGAAGTTTGTTTTATGTTTAATAAAATAAGTTATAGAAAAAACATGACCGAAAAGAAAACAAATCTGCAGTCATAGAATTGTCTAGGTTGGAAGGGACCTCTCAGATCATCGAGTCCAACCGTGCGGCTAACACAGACAAAACCCGTCCATCTATGCTCCAGCGTTAGAGCTGGTCAGGAACGGTTCTGTGGGAATACCAATATCTCAAAATGAAATTAAAAGCTTGGAAAAACTTAATTGACAATCCAAGGCTCGTCCAAAATTAAAGCTTGCCTGGATTTTCAGTTAGAATGAAATTCATCTCTGTTAATATGAGCAGGGTAGGCAAGTTTAAGGGCCTATTTTTTGAGTGTTCTTATGGCTCCTTTAATGCTAAGGTATAAAAGCAATTTATCTGGCCTGTATTGGAGTGGGATGAATCAGCCTGTGAAGTGCCTATTTCTTTCTTTTCTTAAAACTAATTATATAGCCTAATGACTAAGTAACCTGGATGAAATTCCTCCTTCTTTTATACAACTAATGTTAGAGGAAAATTGAGATTTTTATATTTTTATCCTGATTTAGCTGAGGAAGTATGTCATTTGCTGAATGTTTTGTAGGATGATAAAACAGCTTGTGATTTGTGTCTATCTAGTGCTGAGTACATTCAATTCCCTGAGTGCTGCAGATTTATACTGACAATATTACTTGGGACTAAGCTTTAAGAGCAGTGGTAATTATTGTCATCATCGTTACTTCACTGATGGGGAATTGAGGCAGAGAACTGAGGCAGCTTGTCCTAGACTGCACAGTGAATCCGTGTTCGAAGCTAAGATTAGATCTTCCCAAAACGTTGTTTAGAGTAATATTGAAGTACGTCCCTTGTCAATCCTTAAGCAAGCCCAGGCGTTTATCGAGAGTACAGTAGTGCTGTGTGTGGGCCAGCTAGTGTGAGGAAGAAGAAGAAACTTCTAAATGCCGAGGGGTCAGGATTAAACCTTCCTTTCCAGGGAACAAAGCGGAGCTTGGAAAGGGCTGTGCTTTCCTCCATGGTCCTTGGCGAGCAGGAGTGTTATGGAAACCCTGAGAGGGTGGATTGTTGGCAGCTCCCCAAGCAAACTTGGTGTTAGCTCAGATTCATGCTCCCTGTTAATCAGGATTTAATTCAAAGTCATGGTCTGTCCCTTTATTTGGGTATGCATGCCATTTCCTCTACTAATGAGATACCTAATTCTGTGTAAAATTGCCTACATTAAAGCTGCTCTGAAAATTCAGCTGCTTTTTACGTATCTGTCTTCCTCCCTAAAACAGGCTGTGGACCTGTCTCAGGAATATAGTGTAAAGATATTTTTCTGAGCTCATGCAAAGTAAAGTACTGCTCTTGAGGGTCTGGCTGATGAAATGAGCTAATATGGTCCCAACAGAATAGAAAATCTCCTCCCTTACAGTTTCTTATTCCCACACGATTCTTATTTACTGCTCTATTTCTATATTAGTGTATTTAGTAGGCATATTAGTAACAAAAGCATGCCGTTTTCAGGGAAGCTGCCCCTTGGGACAGTCTTTCTCTTCTTGCCTGCATACCCCTGCCCTCTGCTCGCACCTCTGGTGGGTTCTCTCTTGTTGTATTCTGTTTCTGTGCTTGGCTGCTCAGCCACGTGTCTCCGATAATTCATTCCAGTCTATGTAGAGAACTGACTGCAGAGCCGAGGAGGTGGAGAGGAGGGAGCCCTTAGGGGACTGAAGGAATCCAGTGCTCCTGGCACAATTTTTTTTTAGAACCGGTGGCTTCCTGAGAGTCCTGCTGGTTTGCCATGGCTCATGGGCGGCTAAAGTGAAGTTCTCAGCACGGATCCTGTGGAGAACAGTCCATAGAAAATTGTTTGCAGCTGAAGCAGAAAGATCATAGATTCAGTGGCATATAAAGATTTGTCCTGAGACGTATATATTAGGAGAAATGTAGCAGGAAACCAATTCCTGTAATTCCTCTTCACAATTCACGTGCCAATGGGTACAGCGCTCTTCACCCTCGCACACTTCAGTCAATAGTGTTTGCACCAGGGATGGATTTGGGTAATGACACCTGCAAGTGTTGGTTTAATTTGCATCAACTAAAGGGTTCAGCATACATTTTGGCTCAAATTCTCCAACCGGGATAGATTTTTGCATCCTTTCCTTAGCTGGTGTTTATATGAGGGGTAATTTGTAGAATGACTCATTCTGCTCAGGAGGTGGTGTACTTTGTGGCTGTGACTCTCCCTGCAATGCTTTTGAACAAACAAAGAAGGAAGTTACTACCGCTCTTGCACAACTTCCCTTTAGAGACAGCTTTACAGGCGATCCTTCAGAGGATGGTGGGGAATGGCGTGCAAAGTCCCCCAAAGGCAAACGGCAGCGAGAGCATTCAGGGAAGGCAAGAGGTGCCAGCCGAGGTCCTCTGCTGATTTGCCAGGCGTGACTGGGCAGCCGCAGACGTGCCTCCCCTCCTGCTGAGGGTCACCCGTGTTCCGCACCTGCTGCTTCCCTCGCAGAAAAGGTCTCTCGGAGTTACTTACGCTGGCAAATGTCGGCACAGCTCCTGTGCAGAAAGGAAGTCTGCTTTACTGCCTGCTGTCCTGATGGCGCTTTGCTGATCCGGTCTAGAGATTGGATTTTTTTCAGCATCTTATTTTCAGGAATGCCTTCCAGCGCGCCCCTGCAGGTGACTGCGTACGATGTGCAGCACCCGTGTGTCTTGTGCCTCTGAGCTCTGGCGACAGCTCCTCTGCCGTGCACCCAGCTTCCCACGTGCTCATGGAGCTTCTGTTCCTACAACCTTGGAGCGCTTGAGCGCTTGGAGCACTGGAACACGGTTCAGATCTTACAGACTTTATTCTTAGAAGTGATTTGCTTTAACACCTGTGCGATTAGTGGAAGCAACCCTTCACTGCAAACGGGTTTCAAACCAGCCCTATTTCTGGTTTCATATTCGAGTGCATTTTTCAGTTGTTTATGCTTTAGGAAGAACTTTGCTTTAGACTCATTTTACAGTTGGCGTGCAAACTTTTAGAGCGAGAAGAGGGAAAAGCTATCGAGTCCCATATTTTTCCTGTATCTGAACATCCAGTGCCACTGGGAAGAATCCTGTGTGGCAAATAAAATATCATTCAGAAGACCATCTGTATCAGGGGCTGGCTGTGACATACACTATTATTTTTCAGTATTGGTGCTCCAAGGCTGGGTACCAGCCCTCAAAGTAAAAAGTAAAGCACGTCAAATGTCTGACTCTGTTCAGTGCTGCTCTAGACGATTGTGAAATAATTGCTTGTGCAGAAAATAATAATGATTATAGCAAAAGCTATGGGTTTTTTTGAGGTTAGGAAAATGCATTAATGACCCTCGTACAATTGTTTTAGATACCCACTGTACTCAGATTTTCATCATTGAAATCCCTGAGCGCCGCTCAGGTCTGTAGGAGTTTGCATTTATATTGCCAACATGGTTATAAAAACAACATTTACAGTTCTATTTAAAAGACTATTTGGTTAGGAATGTTTCGAAGAAATACCTGCTATCATTTTTTCCTAGCTTGATCATTGGTTGCAATAATAACGTGTCCTCGCATTTCAGCTCTGTCTCACAGCTTGTGTGCGTTCAGAAGTTGAGGTTAATCTGCTTTTCCAACACTAGAGAAATGAGTTGTTAACATGTTTTCTTTTCCAGTGTGATTTCAGGATGATGGTTTGCTGTGAACAAGCTAAGTTTTGAAATGCTTGGAGCAATATTCAAGTTCATCGCTTATCTAGGATATCACCTTCTTTAGCCGTGAGTCTATTTCTTTCAAATTCAGCTTTTTCAAACCTTATGATGGAATTATCTTGCTCTCTATTGTAAATCTTGTAGTAGGCTATAATATAAATCAGAGTAACTCCTCGTGTTCAGGATTTTTGTCAGCACTGTGCTTTACCTGGAGGGGCCACTTTCAGAACCGGAAAAAAAACAGTATCGTCTGAAGAGTTTTTTGAAGTGTCAAACAAATAGACGTGGTCATGCACAAAGGTCCTGATTTCTTCAGGATGACCTGAGAATTCCTAAAATACGTGGAGCTCTAGAGAATTCTTCTGTCCAGCTTTTAATAGAAAAATCTTCACTTTTTTAATTTTAATATCGTGTAAGATGTTTGCTAGAAATCTGCTGACTAGACTCAGTTGTGCAGGTCTCGTAAGCGTTTGTAGCCCAGAACTGGGGGTTACGTCAAGGGACAGTATATCACTGCTCCTCTCAGTCTTGGGCTTTTCCTGCCTCGTTCTCTCTCTCGATCATTAGCAGGAGAAAAAGGAAAAGAATGATCAGCAGGAACAGAGTTGGTGTAAACGGGGAGTGGGGCTGTGGGGGTCTGTGTGGGAAGGTGCGCGCTGCGCCGTGCTGCACAGCGGTGGGAAAGGAGCAGCGATTCTTCCTCCTGCTTGTCCTGGGGAAACTGGAAACAATTAATGTCACCGAAGCTTCATTAATGACTGCAACACTGAAAGTGGTCAACTAATGCAGCTTGAACAAACGTCTACAAGAAACCTGCAGCTTGTTATGGCCGCCACTTACTTTTATCTAGCTAAAGGAATTCTGATGATTATTTAAATTGATGTAAGTTTGCCTACCATCCTCTTTTATCCAACATTTTGCCCTAAGAAAAGATATTTCGGTAGGAAGGTTCCGCTCATATAGCGGTTTCAGTTTTGTGCTTTCAGTAGAACTACTGTTTTGTGAAGACATTTGTCTTTTTTTTTTTTTTTTATATGCTGATTTACGTAGGGTTATTCACATGAGTGAGATGGCCTAAAGTCTTTCATGCACGCTTGCTAGAGAGTGACATTTCACTGGGGAAATGGTTAACCACATACTCGTTTTATTTCCACTTTAAGTTATACATACCAGGTATCCTCTTAAAATTTCAAAACCAGTATTATTTTATAAGTTAATAGCATGTCTTGCTTTGTGTATATATTTTAAAAGTCAGATGATAGAACAGGTTCCATCATCTCAAAGTGACAATAGATCTTGTTGGAGACAAATTCATAGCTATTACATTTTTGTGCTTGTGTCAGCTAACCTTGGCAAACAGAATCCTACTTGCTATTGGGATGAAACTTATAAATCTCTTCTCTTCCACTTTTTCTTCCTCCTGCTTTTGAAACCTTGTCTTAGACCTTGTTGCCTCCTTTATTCATGGCAGCAAAGAGTATCCTGTGGGTTGAAATTTCTTCAAAGACTAGGGTGTAATATTTCACCCCTTTTTTATCCCCCCCCCCTTTTTTTTATTTCTCCCTCTCTTGCCTTCATGCATAAAAAAGTTTAGACACCTTTGTGCTTCTGAGATCACTCTTTAAGATATTTGTTTATAGCCGGTAATTTTTAGAAACTGAAAGTAATCTTCAGATGCCTTCCATTCCAATGAATTGTATGATCAGTAACAGTCCTTGATTCATTTTATTTTCTACCATAATCCTGTTGTTCAGTGTCTGAGTAATACAGTTTTTCTCTATGCAATCCTTGCAATAACTACTTCAACACACGCTGAGAAGTGTTCTCTGTCGGGACCCCGTTTGCTTTCTTTTCCCCATGTCTCCAAAATTTAAAGTAGATCTTTTAAGACATGTCAAATGTTATTGCGTTTATTGAGAGATCTGTAATAAAGCAAACATCTCTCTAGAGCCAAGTGAAAGCTTCCTGCCAAAACTTTGTGTGAAATTATTTCGTAGTGAAACCTAAGAAAAAAATCAGAAGTACTGAGTGCATTTTGTTAAAATATTTTTCTATTTTCATACTTTTGATTCTTTCCTTAAATTATGGATTGAAATAGTAGGTTACGTTTTTCAAGGCAAAATGAAGTAGCTACTGACTTCTATTTCTGAAACAATTCAAAGTTTCCGTGTTTGTTCCGTGTGGATCGCTAATGTTTGTGGTTTTGCCTTTGGAAGTGGGATGCCCGTTGCATCCCCCTCAGCTCTGGCCTCCAGTTCCATTTCTTAATAACGACAAAACAACTGTGGCCTCTTCAGCACACTCAGAGCTTTGACAAGAGTCAAGTGTTGGAGATGAATTTTAAATGTATCTATCCTTTTTTTTTTTTTTTTTAAAAAAAAAAGGCTTGTGTTTTAAAGCCTTTAGCTTTAATTGCAACAGTGCTGGACTTGCTCTGTCTTGACCATTAGGGTTTTACTGCTCATCATCTCCGCGAACAAACAACATCCCCGCCTCCTTCGGCCCGCCCCAGCCTCTGCCTCTTCGTCCAGAAATGCCTGTGCAGTTGGCTCTCATTAATTCCAAAATTTTTACACAAAACCTGACCTGCTTACACTACAACTCCTGAGATTCATAAAGTCAAATGGCAGATTTATACAAACAGGCAGCTGTCTGCAGGCAGAGTTACGGGTGTATGGAAGAAATATGCAGATGTCAAATACAACCATGCAGTTGGCAAATCGACTTTGGGTATTTACATATAATAATTACCAGTGTGGGGAATTTGAGCATAATCCTATTCAGAGAGGGCATGCAATGCATATGGAGCAGCCCAAATACAGACTTTTAACTCTTTGTCTGGCAACAAGGATAAGTTTCTCCCAATAATTCAGTGTTATTTGCTGTACTTTAGTTATGGGATTGCTGGAATTTTTACAGGATAGAGCTGTTTATCTCTTTCAGAGGTATTTTGGGTCCAAGAATGTAGAATTACATATAACTGAACCCCTTCAGTGCTGCAAGAAGCAACTTCCTGCATCCAGTGCTGGTTGTGGAATTATGTTCTTAATAGTCAAAAAGAGAAGAAAGTACAAAGAGATGGAGGTGCATCTATATATGTAGTATTCATTTTATGGCAGAGGCTTTAGCTCGGATATTAAAGAGCAAGCACTGAACTTTCAAAACTGAGCCGTGTGGGTATCCAGCCTCCCAAACTGGGTCAGCGAACTGGCACCTTGGGACAGCTGACGTTTTTAACAATTACCAGTTTTGGTGTGTAAAATGAATGGGGCCGGTGGAAGTAGGTTCAGATCCCCTGGACTGATTTTGGAGCTGAACACGTCCCGGATTAGAGTGCCAAAATAAGTATGTAGGGCTGTGTGTGACGTCTGCTGGATTGCATGAGGTTGTTCTACTTTTTCCCATTCTTTTCTCAGCCACAATCTAGCAGTGTTTTCACCTCCTTTTACTGTGAGCATATCACTTCTGTGTAAGGCGCGGAACTTCTTCATTATGCATAGACCTGTGTTAGAAATGGTAAATGTGTTCTATGTTTGGACTAAAGCTTTCAGTTTCAGTGCTTTACATCTTGGGATGGATGCTGTGGCACAAGGAGACAAAGCTGTTCTTGTTCATTATTGATCTGTAGCTATAGCTCAGCTTCTCAAAATGTGAGTGAGGTATCTCCTGCCTAATATTCTTCTAGAAAACAAGGGAGACAGCACATATTTCTCTGACTCATTTCATCATTTCACACTATTAATGCTTTTTAAAGATACAACCCTAGATGAAGATACATTTACTTTTCTTCCTCTGACAAGGCTTTACCAAAGACCTCCAAATACCAGCTCAGTTCAGAGGTTTGGTCTAAGTTTCTCTCCAGGGCAATACAAAAATGGGGAAATCAAAGTTTCCAAGTGGTAAAAAAGCAAAAAGGAGGGAAATTGCCTGGGTTTTTCCATTCTGAAAATGAAATCTAGCATTTGAATGTTGCACCTACCAACAGCAGGTGATGATTTTCTGTGGTTTTCTTCCCCGATGTATTCCAAGAATCATAATTATTGTAATTTTCAACAAAATTATGGTTTGAATATGGTTCAGTACCTGTTACAAATTTGCACGGTAAATATTTCCAAATTCATAAATAGCACTGTCCCCATCTCTCTGAATTTTCTAGTTCTAAGTGGGATAGGAGGTGGCTTTATGAAAACGGAATTGTTTTGCATCAACACTAGCATAACGGCTCACCCTTTTGAAGTCGTGTTGGTTGGGTCAGGAAAGCGGTGTTTTGGAGGATTTGATCATGGAGTTAGATGGCTGCAACTGGCAGTAAAAAGTTCTACAAACCATTGGCATCTCGCACGATTAAGCTTACGTACATACACGCTAGCTGTGGATGAGGTTTTCCTTTGCTGATTTTCTTAATTTGGATCAGAACTATTAATAGAAATAACAGTAGGATCATCTTGAATGGAGCTCCCTGTCTCTTTTCTTATTTTGTTTTGTTTAGAGTTTTTTTTTGTTCTCAACTTTTGCTGACAACAGGCATTTGAAGTTGCTTCCAAGTGGAGTTAAAACAGTGCTTGACATCTCTATACAGAATATAGAACCTGACAAGCATAAAATCATTGCCAGAGGTCCTTATTTATGTGAAATGCAGGACCAACAAACCTGCTGGGATGAAAAGAGGTCTGTTCTTGAAAAGTGATAAGAAACTTTCTAAAGGTTCATGGTTTATATTATCCTCCCTTGGCACAGACTCACGCATTTCTACTAAGGTCAGCAGAGCTGCATGCTGTCTACACCCACTGGAAGATCCGGTCACCCAGTGCTGGGATTCACCTGCCTCTCGTACGCTCTGTTGCCATTGAATGGAACAAGTTGGAGGTGTAAACGCTCTTCCCTCCCTGCACCCCCAAAGAGGCATGGAAGGCACTGGTTGCATCTTACTGCTAAGAAATGGAGAATCTTTCCTCCATGCCCAGCATGGTGCAGAAGGTTTGTACTGGGGCAGACTGGGGTTCTCCAAGTCTTGAGCTATCGTGCCCAGTCCCCGCTCTAGGCACTGTGCGTTGTTAGTGCTGGCCCCAAGCCCCCTGAAGCGCACATAACAAGTCTTAATTCTCTGTCTGCTCAGCATCGATTGATTCTTTGCCTTTTAAACTTCCCCTTTCAGGCTCCACAAATCTGTTTTCCATTACTGTATAAAGTCACCTTAAGAGGATACGGATGTGAAAGAGAACAACAGGCAGATTATTACATGGCACTGTGTTTTTGCCATCCATCCTGGAAGTATGTTCGTTGTGATTCTCACATAATGAACAAAAAGCAAGGTGATGATTTGTGCCGATGAAAAACATATCAAAAGTTTCTTGTTATATTATTATTGCTGGAGAATCATTTTCTCTTCTGGGAATTAAATACCGTGAAGCTAGGTTATCAAATAATCTCCATATATCCCGATGAAATCTCCAGGGGCTTTGTGTCTTGATAAGCACAGAAATAGTAATTGGAGAGCAGGGATAAAAAGAAAAAAGTGGATACTTTTTTTTTTTTTGCTAGATTTAAAATTTTTTCAGCTTAGTTATGCAAATATTTTAAAGTTAATGATGTCTTCAGTGACAGTAATAACAACATTTCCAAATCTGACCATTAAGTCCTTGGTTTTGTTCCATTCACTTGTGCCTAGATAATAAATGTCTACTAAAAACTAAGCATAGACTCACCCATGACCCTCTGTTCACTATATGTGTGTGTTAATTTTATTTTAAAATGTCATGCAGTCTTTGTTTTATCCTAGAGATTAATTAGTTACTTGGATGAAAAATCATAACCTTGCAGGGAATTAAAATACTGAGGATGCAGTAGATTATTTTTTAAAAAAAACCCCTCGTTTATGTATGTGAGTTAGCTTAATTTTTATCACCGAATGCAGGCTGTGCAGAATTCTAACCAGACGAAGCACAATTCTCTATCATTTCTGCATGGATGCAGTGCTGCATATTCTAATAATAGCAAGCATTTTGAAACATGAGATGGTAAATTCCTAGATGAAAGAGGGAGTTTAGCTTGTTATTGTCAGCCCAAATTCCAGCCATTCTGCTGAGCAGTTAATAATAAATAAAGACCAAGGGGCATGTATCACATCATGGTTTTGATCCTACAGTTGCTCCCTGGAGATCTTTGCTTGTCTGAGGATGGCAGGATCAGGATCTTACTTTGAATATAAAGGATTCAAAATACCAGCGGGCTGAGGAGAGAAGGTGGGATTGAGGATACGCGTGCTTGGTGCTTGATTTCTTGTGCAGATTCTGTAGATTCCCAGCTACAGGGGAAAACAAAACAAAACAAACCCATACCAGGAAGGGGCTGGAGTGAAGATTTGGATTCAAATAAACACAGAAGCGTATATACGTTCATATAAATACATAAACACGTGTGCAGTATGGCAAGTCCTGAAGGACCCAGTGAGTTCCTGAGACCCTTCTGTGCAGGCTGAGACTTAACAGGAATTTAACATTTCATGAGCTTAAATCGGTGAAGAACGGCAGAAGGGAAGAGCTGAGAAGCGGTGGCACTCCAGCAGTGGTATTCCTGCGGCTGCTTTTCCTTCTGACCCGTGCACCATCCTGTTTTAGTCTCTTTGCCTCTATTAGATGTTTGGATTGTGAGCTTTTAGGGCAGGGACTGTCTCGCAGACAGCTGTGTGCAGAATGCAGCACAACGTGGCCTCTCTCTGCTTTCAGAAGATGTCCTGAGGCCACCTGTCTGATAGATTAAGATGCTTCCACTGAATAAAATGCTGTTTAAAAATGCTGGTGTTTAAATCGGGTGGATGCTAGACCACGCAACTGTGGGCAGCCTGTGTGCAATGGCTGATACGCCCCTGCGGCACAGAGCTCGGTGCAGGATGCGGCATTTTTCTCAGACCCTCAGACCCTGAACTGATGAAGTGTTGGCAATCCCATGCCACTGCCGTGTTGCCGTCATTGCTTTACCTGCACTCGCTGCGGTCTCGCCTGCGACTTAATTGTACATGCACCCCATCAAAGTGTAGGGCAGATATAACCTATAAGTAAAATAGAAAAAGAATGTGAAAAAGGAAATTTTACTGAGGATTTGGTTTAATGAGCTTTCTGGTGGATAGAATTAAGAGAAAAAGCAAGCCATGTTTCCCTTCCTATTTTAATAATTTTTGTGGCATACGCAGTCCACAAGCAGCATCGCTTCCCAGAGCCATTGCGCTGTCAGTCTCTTCACTTCTGGGCAATTAACACCGAGAAGACGCCGTCTAACACATGCCTCCTCACGCAGAACAAAACTCCGGATATGATTATTTCATCACACAAAAAAAAAAATAAATTAATGCTGCCCTGTTTGACAACTTGAGTTTAATACAGCCTGACATCCTGTTCTTGTGTTTCTCTGCTAAGTACACATCTAGTTACTGCTGTTCGTCCCCCATGCAACAAGCTGACAAGAAAGAGCATATTCACGGGGAAACTGGGGTAGGAGCCGAGATACATCTTTTGAAGCGGATATATTTAGATGTATTGTGGTGGCATATGACATCTTTTACCCCAAATTTAAAGCTGGAGGGTTTTTCTGGGCTTGGGGGTTTTCAGGTTTTTAGCTGCTTTTTGCCACCTCAAAAAGGAGAGGGAGGTGGAACGCAGACCAGATCTCACGACAAAACAATGCCAAAAATAATATCCCAAATCCCAACCTTCAGATTTCTGGTAAGAAAATTGGCGTTTAACAAAATACTTTTTTAGTTTTTAATTTATTTATTTTTTTTAAGCATCAGTTCCATCTCTGTTTAGCCAACATCCTGGATAATTCAGTGTTTGCTGATTGATAAAGCTTCTCCCCAACCTCCTATTTCGGTGGAGGACCTCCATGAGAGCACGCAGGCCCCGAGCAGTTCCTGGGGGGTGACACACAGAATAATCCCATTTTTCACCACTGCTGCCGTGGCTGGATTCCCCTCCCTACTGAGATTCCTGCCGCCCCTTCTCTGCTGGTGTAGTGACCTTTTCATATTAGTGCTGATGTCCTCCCATTTCTAATTCCTGGCGAGGACATTCTCAAGAGGAGCGGTATAACAAAAAGAAAGGCTGTTGCAACGCTGTGCTATGTTTAAGAAGCCATAAATGCTGAGATAGGATTTAAAGAGTTCTGCCCATGTCAGACAGTTGTGTACATGTGATGTAGAGGAGGAGAAGCCCAGTACTGCCTGGCTTTACTTTTTAATTTGAGTTTCTCTCTGATCAGAACTGTCCAGAGGCCCCTCTCCATAACACCAAGCTGCCTACTTGAGCTAGGCATGAGAACAAGTGTGTCTCCACTAACTGCAGCACGACTGTCAGCACAAATATATTTTACATTTAAGTTTGCCTCTGATTATTGATGCAGCTCTTCTTTCCTTCTGCTGTCATATGGTAGCTTCACTCTGAATATCATTTAATATAGCTTGCAAGCTCTTACAAAAAGCTTCTTTTTCTCCAGCAATGGATGCAGTGTATTTTCCTGCTTGTTAAACGGGCTTAATTTCATATTGGTGTTTTCCAAGAGGACCTGGAGTCCTGAGAAAGTCCGGTTTCCAGCTGTGCTGAAGCTTTAGTCCCTGACAGTATGGTCACACTACAGGCCCAGGAGCAAGCTGAAGCGCTGGACTCGTTCAATTAACGCTCTCCAAGCCAAATGAGCTGTGGGGCAGGAGGGCTGGGAGGAGCGGGACTGGGGGCCTGCTCATGGCCAGTGGTTGCACCCTGGCTCGTCTTTATTTAACGATACGACACAGCCTGAGCTCCTGAGAAATATCTGCAAACCCTGCAGAAGTTTGTTAGCGTATAATGCTTCTTAGGAACTTCTGACTATTTTAACTTTTGGTTTTCAGGTGTGTCTTGGATTCCGTTGGTATTCAGTGAGGAGCCGGCCCCGAACCTGCCTTTTGCACTCTTTGAGAACGCTGTTCCCTGTGGAGCAACCTCTCTGTAGCCAGCACATCTGAAAGACCTGTGGAAGGTTACGCTTTTCCCACGCAGGTGAGATGAAACATCCTCTTAGCAGATCACATAGGAAGAGAATAGCTGAAGAAAAGCTTCAAATAACCCTTTAACATGTTTTCAACAGAGGTACTGTTTATGTGCATGCTCTAAACGTTATATACCAGTATTTTTCTGATTGAATTTATTTCTGCGCTTTCATTCTAATATTAAATTAGTCAGTTAAAATGGATTTATGCGAATCAGGCCCCGTTGTATTTACCAGGAGAGAGTTGGTTGCCGGAAGTGGATCTGTCTTTCTCAACTGATTCTTTGAACTAGTGAAGGTAGAACGGGCGCAATGTGGTGAGTGAAAATGGGAGAGAATTTCAAAGTACTAGCGGCTGCTTTGTTTGTATAGCACACAGTCTTTATCACAGGGTAATAAATGATATTGCGCTGTCTGTATGCTCTCTGTGGAATGGACAAGGGTTTCTCATTTCATGCTTCATTCACAGCCAGCAATGCTGATTTCACAGAGTCAGCACCTATGCTTAGCACAGAGGGAAGAACAACAATATATTTATGGCCTATAAGAGACAAATACTTCCATTTCCAGTACACGGCAGAACAGGATCGCATTGCCTCAAAAGAGAGAAACAGTGGAGAGGAGAGGCCTTGTGTATGCAGCCAGAAGTTGAAAATTTTTACAGAAGATCCAAATTCCGTTGAGGACATGCAGTGCCTTTTGCCGACTCACGTGGAAAAGGCACCAGTGGCTTCCATAGGGATGTATGATTTTGAAGGAAAAGAAAAAGATGTTCATTTTAGAGAAGGGAAGCCAGCTCCTCCACAAATACAAGAGGATGAATAGTCTTGTCATGGGATATTGTCGTGATGGACTAAGCATCCACCTTCTTTTTGCCTCTGAGGAGGTGTTTTCTAAGCTAACCCTTCTCAGTCCTCCTGTTTTCTCATTCTTACGACCTGTAATTGTTTAGTATCTACCCTCCAATTTCCAAGAGCAATTGAGTTTCTTTCTACACAACGTCAACGGTATTCAAAGAATTAAATTAAAAGGTCTGGAGGCATTTATATTTTTTGTATCGTTGCAACCCATCCCACTCAGGAGGTGAAATTCAAGCTCAAACCCCAGGTAACTTTTTCTTCTCTTATCAGAACTGTTTTGCAGGGTAAGGTGCTTTCTTTTACTTTTACTGGAATGTGAATAGATTTTGGTGGAATAGGGACAATTATCTAGAAAGATCTGTTAGTGAATTAGCCAAGGAAAGGCAAAGAACCAAGTATCTTCCATCTCATACAAATAAATGAGCTACGTCTGAAGATTTAAGCAATCAGATTTGCATAATGAACGTGTTTATGCCACATTATAGTCACCTGGTTTACAAATTCAGTGAGCATTTCACCACTATTATCGGCTGTCATAGTAGAAAAATGAAACATTTGGGCAAAAATAGTTTTAAGGCAAAGCGAATGTATTTTACTTTGCTTTTTAACATCTGATCTTCAAGAAGTTTTTCTTATGTGAGGAGTAAACTCGCATTGGTGGTTGAAAATGTAGGATTAGTGCATCTAGCTTTTAGTGATTTGGGAAGGGATTCTTTGTCTGAATTCTATTCCAGGTTACTTAAACTGAGCAGCTGGCTGTCTTTTGTATCTTCTATTTCATTTTCTATTTTCTGTTATAAGCTTTTCCACACAGTTTTCGTTTTGTTTTTTGTTTTTTTTTTTTTTTTTTTTTTTACAGCATGATCTAGTGCAATGGTGGTTTGATTTAAGCACGGTCCCTTCGGCCTCATTTTAGGCATGATTTTCAAGAGCAGAAAGAAGAGTTTATCCACTTGTGTATCTGAAAATCCTCCAAATACTATTTGCATTATTTGGGCAACCTGTCCAAATATAGTGTTTTCATTAATTACTGTATGGATGTTTTTCCCTTGTAGGCCTAATTAATTTCTCTCTGACCTCTACAAAATGAGTTCACAAAATGTGAACTGTGTCTCTCATCTTCTTTCCATGCTTAGTTCACTGGCTGAGGGGGAGGTTTAGCATTACCTATCTCTTGCCATCCATTTTGCTCCAAAAATCCATAGATGCTACAAGGTTGCATCCTGTTAGTTCTGTGCTGTTTTACGTTTTTTCCTATGTCGCATTTACTGCTGTGCTTCATGGTTTTTCCTCCCTCAGACTTCAAATCAGGGTGTCAGTAAAAACCTAATTTATAAGGGGTGAGGCAAAAGAGTTTTGGATGTTTAATTTCCAAACAATGCATTTGTTTTACTTGAGATTTGAGCAAGAAAGGCAGCTTCCCGCCAAGGAATGAGTTCCTGAAGAGATGCGTATTTCCAGAAACGACAGTTTACTTAAGATGCCTCAGTTTCTTTGCTTGCCCAAGTTCACACATCTTTAATGAGGTCTGATTTTTTTCCTCTGTCTAAAACTTGCTTAGTCTCCCAGTCTTGACATCCCAAGCTATTTGTCACTTTAGAAAAAACTGTGGCTGCTGCCTCAGCAGGTGCGAAGCTGCAAGCATGGATTCGGCTGCGCAGTGCGCTTACCTCATCTGCTCTCACAAAACCTGTGTATCTTATCATTTTTAACATTTAGAAGCACTGTGGCATTTTTTTAGAGCACTAGTTTTATATGCTGCAGTGCCGTACTCCATGGAGTGGGAATTGTAGTGGTTTAGTTCACGTTAGGACTGCTTCTGAGATCATGTCCACCTGCGCAGCAGACCTTGCTTTTTGGGCTGCCTTCCTTTTACCTTCTGCAAAATCCTACATCACAGGCACAACTCCTTGTGAGAAACTGCTTCTAAGTCTACACCGAGAGCAGCGCAGGGTCTGAGACCTGTCCTGCGTGGCACCAGTACAGGAGGACCTCTTGTGGCACTGTGTGCCAGCTGTACGTGGCTGTTCTTCTGGAACGTGGGTCTCGAAGTACCGTGAAGTGGGTGCTTTATGATCTTTCTTGTTTCCCTCTGTGGAAACGGGGCTTAGCTTGCAATGAATACAATGGATTTATTTTTAATTAAGGCAGCTGGGATATGACTTACAGCGGTTCCTCAACACCTAGAAGACCTGAAGCACAGACTCTGTTGTTCAGACTCAGAGCGGTGGCCTGGGAAAGGGCCCGAGCCGCAGAGGTGTTAGTGGTGCCTGTGGAGCAGCGGGGTCTGGTATTTATCGGGCAGGTACAGGTTTTTGTGCTTATACAAAATATTTTCTGAAAAATTCAAAGTGGATCACAAAGAAACTGCTCTCAAATTCAGGTCACATGTATTAGTTTTGGCTCAGGTATTTGTATTTCTCTTCACAGCAAACAAAGAGGAGAATTTTATCCTGTTTACCCAGCAGGTGAGGGATCTGTTACCTCCAAGGCATGAGGCTTGGGTTTGAATCCACCCTCACTGCAGGAGTTTTTGAACGCAGGAGCTCTTAGAGCAGGCTCTCGTATCACGTGTACCTCTGCCTGAAGATGTTCCATCATTTTTTAAAAATACATGTTTTAACAGTATGGCTTAAATGCGTCCAGTTGTATCAGAAGATATGACGCCAAGATGCTTCTTGTTAGCCTGCCGGTGACCTCCAGCCATGCAAGCAGAGGTTGTGTTCTTAGAAGAAGCAGCCTTAGTAAGGAACGGGATTTGCTAGTCAAATATCTCCTTGCGAAAGGTAGCTGTTTTTCAATTATAAGACTGCACACACATATATTTTTATGACCAGATTCTCGGTAAGGTAATGCACCTTTAATTCATTGGAAATTAATGAAGCTGTAGGAGCAACTGAGAGTAAATAGTGGCTTCTGTGGGTTAGTGACTGAAATGAAAAATCAAATAACTTCATTTCATGTCGAGGTATTGGATCCCCTTCTGCTTCCAATATTTAATTTTTTTATTCCTTTGGTTGTTTTAGAAAAAGAAACCCAAACACACAAAAAAAAAACCCCACCCCACAATTAAAAACCCAGAGAGAGAGACAGCAAAAGGAAAAAACACATCAAACAAAAATCGAAATCACTTAGATATGCAGGTGGTTGAATTTCCCCCCCTAGATATTTACCCTTGCTTTCAATCACATTTGAAGCAAATTTTGCTATTCATCTTTTTCGTCCTTCTTATTTTTTTCTGCACTGCACTTTCCAGAGGATTTGCTAAAAATATTTTTCCAATTCAAGTGCTGGGTACCTGAGGGTCAGGCTACTTTATTTTTTCGCTTACCTGTTGTCGCTCTGGCTGGAGGTAGAAATATCAGTGGAAAAGCCAGTCATGCCGCCTTTTCCACGCTCCTTGGCTAACTGTGCACAATAGTGAAGACTGCACAAAAAGCCTGCTCCTAGAGGAATACATCTTAATATTAACATTTAGTATCTAACCTATTATCTGTAATACAGAATGCTTGTAGTGTGAGGGACCAAAGTTGTCTGATTCGTTCCAAATTTATGAAGTTATAATCTTCAGGCTCTAAATGAAGGACAAATTTAGCATCCAAATTCTTACTCTCTTACGTACAGTCTATAATACAGAATGTCTGTAGTCTAAGGGACTGAAGTTGACTGATTTATTCCAAATTTATGATGTTACAATTTTCAGACTCTAAATAAAGGGCAAATTTAGCATCCAAATTCTCTTTTCTATCTCCCTTTTGTAGACTTAAGGTGACAGAGTCAGGTTTTTTGAAGTGCAGCTTTCTTGCAGACTAAAATAAATGTACCTGGTTTTGTAGTGATTCATACGGCTTTATTTTCTTTTAAAGATCTTTGGATGCATCTCCCCCTTTTATTTTTTTTCCCCTTTTAGCATGAAGCCAATTCTTGCGCTGATGATACATTTTTTTTGTACAGTGGCTTATAATAAAATAAAATGTCATTAAAAAGTAAGAATATAGATAAGACTACGTGTGCACCCGAGGTATTGGTATGATTTGGTTCTTATCCAGTGGTAAGGTGTCAAACCCATGACACAAATTTTAATTTATCAGAGACCTCCTGTGATAGACAAGCCCTTGATTTAGAAAACAATCTCATAAAAGAATCCTGCTTCTATAGAATAATTTTTTCCAGGCCTGCAAGGAGACTCTGTCTCTGCCGGAGGTAAGGTGGAAGTATACGCATCGTTTTGTGATCACTAATATTCAGAAGTCACAATCTGTGGAAAAATGTGCACCCTGTGTGGAGGAAATATGTCTCTCTGAATTCATACACCCCTAAATCTACCCAGCTGTCTGCCTGTTCTCTGATGTCATACAAAATAGTTGGCTAAACTGGCTGAATTATTGCTTGGCGGGCTGCTGGCTAAATCAGTGGAATGGGCAATCCAGCAACAGCATTTACCTTTCGGTAGCTCCCCACCCCAAAACAGATTTATTGCCTTGAATTTGGACTGGCACCAATTCAGATGAAGAAGGGATTTTTAATTTAGACAAAATGAAGACCTGTGTGTGGAGGTGGATATTTGGGGGTGCTAAAAGTTGCATGGAAAGTCGATGACAGGACTGGAAGGAGATGCCGTATCTCATAGACCTTCATTCAGGGGGTTGTTTTCTGTGCTATTGTCCTTGATGTGTCACAGGGAGAGTTCTGCCATGCACTTCTGAATGAGCTTGGTCATCATGCCTGCTGCATCTGATCCTGCTTTTTAAACCTCGATGCATGATGTTCTTCTGGAGTGACTGTGCCTCCTGGTGTTTGGATAACATCTAATGCCAGAGCCTGACCTGCGTTTGGCCATGACGTTATGTTAGAGAGAGCTAAATAATAGGGAAGAGATTGTTTCTCAAACCAATTTTGACCTTATGAGGTCAGAAAGATTCTTGAGACAACATTTTACACCAGCCTTCCAAGCTATTTATCGAATCATCTGTCCCACCCTTGTGACTCTCCAGGTTTTAGGTTGGTAGTTCCTTTTCGTAAAACTTTCGAGGTTAAATCACCCAGTTGAACTCAAAGAAGCTTAGGCTTGGCCACCGGCCAAAAAGCTCTCAAAGTGAAGCATCCCAGAAGGATAATGTTTTCCACCTTTCAAATCTCAAATGGTTCACCGCCATTCTAATTGCGGTCTCCGTCAGAATAGCCTCCCATAGGGAGAAGTGGGGGAAAAAAAAAGACAAAAAGCATAGTTTCTCTATATAAAGATAAGACAATTGATTGCAACCTATAAAGCTACCAATTATACAAGATTTGCTTGTTGTGTATTTTAAGTGTTACCATAGACTAAAATTCAGGTTTCCAAGCACTATCGCAGTCATCTAGTGTGACTGAACAAATGGGATGCTTTAAAAAACGTGCAATCACTGAGCCTCCGAGAGCCCCAACTGTAAGCATTTAATTGCCATTGACAGTTCTGGCCAATTAAGTCTCTGCAGTAATGATCGCATCAGCAAAAATTACGGGATCTTTTATGTTCAGATAACCACAGTTCCTAATTGGAAGACGGTTTCAATGAAATCTTTTCTCTCCATTACCAAAACTAACATTAGGGATCAGAGGGATCAGTGTTGCGATCAGCGGGTTGCGAACTTTGCCAGGGGTGAGAAAGGCAATCGGGATTCTTGCAGAGCCGTGAAAACGTGAGTATAGTATAAAGTGAAGAAAACGTTTCTGCTCCTCTCCTTTTGCCCCTCCAGATCAGTTGTTCTCTGGTTGTGTTTGCCCCGTGTAGTGTGGGGTTCATGAGACAGAGCTGAGCCTGAGCTACTTCTTTCAAAGGGAATTATTGACCTGACGTTTCCCTGCTGCGGAACGTGAGTTCTGCTTAGAAAGATACTCTTCGCAGTGTAAATTGTGCTCGCTCATAGTTACCAATGCTGTACTTTGTAGACAAACCTTCTATTAGTATCTAAAGCTTGTACATACTTCAGTGCATTTAGCTGTAGATTCATGTTTATGTAAACATGACAATTAGAGCATTATTCTTGTACTTCAACTGATGCAAGGAAGTCATAGCAGTATGGTGCCCAAAATAAGGCATCTTCTACATGGAAGTACTAACAAAAACTCTTACTTAGAATCATAGAATTGCCCAGGTTGGAAGGGACCTTTCAGATCATCCGGTCCAACCACCAACCTTACTCTGACAAAAAACATCATTAACCCATATCTCTAAGCACTACATCTACCCGTCTTTTAAATCCCTCCAGGGATGGTGCCTCAACCCCTTCCCTGGGCAGCCTGTTCCAATGCTTAATAACCCTTTCAATGTAAGAATTTTTCCTAATATCCAGTCATCTTGACTGGCCTTGGGTTCTAGCTTTATTGTCTTGCAGTAGCTATCAATCATTTTTCAAGCGTTAGCTAGAGAAAGGCCTTGTTGGAAATGTTAGCTCAGCCCACCAGTCTGTCGGCTCTTCCTCACACGTGCTGCAATCTGCAAAGCAGAGTAAGCCTCCCTGGTATTTCACCTGCCCGTTAAGTGTGGGACTTCAGCGACTGATCATCTAAATCACCTAGTCCAATTAACAAGGTAACCCGAGGGAGAAAACGAGCTGGAATGTTCCGGCCAATCTACAAGTTGTCAGGACACCGGGCTCTTAGTTAAGGACTGGGACTCCCCCGTAGCAGCGGCTGAACGCAGTCCCAGTGGGGCAGAGCACGAGCCCGCTGACTTGTTCCCGCTCTGGCTGGACTGACACATACTCTTGTGTGATGGGATTACATGATGTTTGTTGTTATGGGCAATATTGTGTTTTTTCACTTTTATGCATCCCTGTTAGGTTTTTATTCTTTGAATTTCAATTTTAATCTCTTTTTCTTTAGAATTCATATCTCATTCCTTTTAAAGTGATATAGGCTAATTTAATTGAGCAGCCTCTAGAATAATAGGAAAGTTATGCTAATTTTTGGAGATTGAATTGTGTCTCTCTTTTTTTGCTCGTGAAAGAACGTGCTCTTGCTTTATGGGAAACTTGCTCTCTTTTTTTATGGAGAGTTGGAATTGTTTCTTTAATACATTACAAGCTCATCAGGAAAGGATCACAGGGACTGAATCCTGCGGGCAAAGGTATTTGACACTGCAGCCTTTTATTCCTTTCAGGAAAAGCCTGTGTGGGAATGTGTTTTAACAGAAGTTAAAGCAAGCCTAATATCTGAATTCAGAAGTAAATCCTGTTATGGCTATTTAAGAATGCTTGTTATTTAAAGGTCCCAAAGTTGTTATTGCTGATGCTATGGATGTTTTTATTTATAGGTCGTGGGCTACAGCGCTCGACTGAACCTTGCAGGAGCCATCTTTGCCGTTGCTTTCTGAACAGTCTTCATCCCTCACTTCGCTGCTTTATCACCAGGTATGAACTGGAGATAATAGTACTGGTCTAAGTTTAAGTGCTTTGCAAACAGTTGTTAAAAAGAAATAATACAAAACCTATTGGTGTGGTACGGCTGTGGTTTGCCAAGGCTACAGAGTTCCTTAGAGATTCACGTGTGCATTTTTCCCGCCCCGGTATGTGGGATTTCTGTTCGCAAAAGGAGGTTTCCTCAGCCAGATTTCAAACCCTACCAAGTGCCAGTTAAAAAACACTGCTTTGTAGCATTAGCCGCAATGTACGCTGATTTTTGCATGGTAAAAATGACCGTGTAAGGGCAAGGCACTAGAGAATAGTACCTTCTAACAGTACCTTAAAATAACTTGCAGCTCCTGAGCCCCACGGGCACTGTGGTTTTAGCTTTATTTTGCTATACGGCATTAGGACCGAGTCCCTAATTGGGTAGCATAGAAGCCATGGTCTCCTGTCAAACGAGGTAATGTCTGTAGTTCTACTCTGGTCCCATATTATTAATTCTGTAACTAAAGAGAGCTTGTCGCTGTGACGCTTATAGGGCTGTAGTAACACTTGTACCTTTTAATAAACAAACATTCATAGGAGTGCTCAGGAAGACATCGAGTTAGATTCCTGTGATAAACAATACGAAGAAGCCCTTAATAACACTTGACTTGGAGCAGAATTCATTGTAAAGCCAAATGAATTTCTTTGCCTGGGGTGGAACACTGAGAGAAAATTATGAGAACAAGGACACTAATTTTTATGGTTTCCGATGTGCTTTTTTTCTGTGAAATGCCTTTTAGGTCTGTGGTAAGAATTAAACTGGGGATGAGACTAGCCGGCAAGCCCGGATTTGCTGAACAAACACAAAGTTTGAAGTATGAGCACATGCGTGGAGTCAGCGTTCAGACCTCAATGTGTGAGCATCCCGTGGGTGGCTGGGCTGGGGGATGGGACGTGAGTCCTAGTCAGACCTCTGGTGTAGATCTGGTGTGTTCCTTGTTCAAAGGCAGGTCTCTCCCAGTGTCTCTTTTTTTTCTCTTTTTTTTTTTTTTTTTTTTTACTCTTTTACCCCATTTTGTTTCTCTGCAGACTATGAAAATCCACAGGGATTCTTTCATTGCCCAAGTGTCTAGACGCATCCTGTAGGTAATCTGTAAGCAATGTGATAACGGCAACAACAGACGTTAGTTCAAGTCCTAATGTAATTTCTGATGGAAACTCATATCTGTTCAGGTTTTTTGGCTTTATGAGGAGGGTGAATAGATGCCAGTAATTTCCCTTTAGTGACCACCGTCGCTTTCTGCTCTTTTCACAATGTGGCATCGACTTCATTTCTTGTTTCGCTCTGCTGCGGATGCAGGGTCAGCTCCCGGTGCCCCCTCTCTCGCTGCTACCCCCATATCTTCCCAGGAATAGGGCAGTTTCCCTTCTTGTGTGGGGGAAGCAAGGATGCTGGTCAGCCAGTGTTGGTGCTGCTGCTTTCCCTGACCTCTTTTCCCTGCGGCACGAATGAAATAGAGATCATCTGTTACGTTACACCGTCTCAATTCCTACTCAGCAGCGCAGGGGCCAGATAATGGAGTCGGAGTTTCTACCTCTGGGTCGGGAGATGGAATTGGGCTCACAGTGGTGATGATCAAAACTTGCTGCAATTGAATGGCTCTTTCAGTGTCCTGCGAGAAAAGAGTGTATTGGTTCAGCTGGGTCCAAGCCTGGTTCTTTTTTAGCATTTCAGTCTCAGGTGTCTCTTCTGCTTCAGTTAACTAAACTGGAGCTGAATTAGCTGTAAGGCTCATCAGTTTTGTACCTTCCACGGGAATTCAGCTTGGTAATGAGAGAAAAGAAAATACAGTGTAAATTCAAAATTCAGATATTTGATTCTTGAAAATCAAGCGCAGTATTATAATGCATGTTAGGGCCATAATTGCCTATATGTGGCAATTCCTGTGCATGCTCTTGAGTTTAGCATGGGATTTTTATAAATGGGTGTACATTTATGCGTGCTTCAGATCTGTTTTGCATTGCTAGAGTGGTATAAAGGAGCATTGGCACAAATGGTAATCTTGCCCATTTTTCTTTTTCTGAATTTTCACCTTTTGCAAATTTGTCCGTACATGTTAAGTAATTACGGATCAGAAGATGTCCGTTATAGATGACTCACTTCGGTTAATAAATGTCATGGTCTGTTTTAGTCCTTAATTACTTGAGTTGACCTACTCCAGTCAGATCATCTTTGAGCATCAGGAAATACGTTAGGAAAGTTTGACATTCCAAATTGCTAAAAAAATTTTAAAAAATTTCAAAATCAATTGTAACAGAGGAGCCTCATAGACAAGGGATTCACTAACTCACTGCAAGCACCTGTGACTGCTTTACATGGCACAGGTCGAAAAAATAGTGTGAGAAAATGAGACTGTTTGCGGCCAACTGATCAGATTTTAGATTAAAAGTAGAACAGTTGCAAAATTAAAAGTATTCTGAAGTTTAGGATTCATTGGAATGCAAACAGGTCACTCTAAAGCCTTCTACAATGAGTGAGGAGACATCAACAAACACAAATTGTTCAAACAACGTGAAATCAGATGCTTCGCAGAAGGGTGGCTCACATTGCTGTTTGTATCTTCTGGCAGTGTCACCGCGATGTAAAAGGGCACTATGTAATGGGAAAACATGTCCAGGATATTAGGAATTTTGGACACACCAAAGTGACTCCTGTAGTAGTAAGTTTTCACTTGGGTCAAGCAAAACACTTGATTTATAAAGCTGTCAAGATGTTTTGGGCCACTGACTTTTGTGTTTTGTTTGAGAGTAGTGTTAACTAATTTTTCAGTTAAAACCAGTAATTTCATCTGGTTGATGATCAGAGGGCCGGAGCCCCTCTGCTGTGAGGACAGGCTGAGAGAGCTGGGGGGGTTCAGCCTGGAGAAGAGAAGGCTCCGGGGAGACCTTGGAGCCCCTTCCAGTCCCTAAAGGGGCTCCAGGAAAGCTGGGGAGGGACTCTGGAGCAGGGAGGGGAGCCATGGGACGAGGGGGAAGGGTTTTACACTGAAAGAGGGGAGATTGAGATGAAATACGGGGAAGAAATTGTTTGCTGTGAGGGGGGTGAGCCCCTGGCCCAGGTTGCCCAGAGAAGCTGTGGCTGCCCCATCCCTGGAGGGGTTCAAGGGCAGGTTGGCCGGGGCTTGGAGCAAGCTGGGCTGGTGGGAGGTGTCCCTGCCCAGGGCAGGGGGTGGCACTGGATGGGCTTTAAGGTCCCTTCCAACCCAAACCATTCTGTGATCTCATGGGAAGTGGAATTATTGGTGATACTGTGTTGATGACTATGACTACTTGGTTTTTCCTTGAAAGCCAGTTTTGTCTGTAAAAGTTTTCCAGCTCAAATCCAAGTTCAGGTTCCTGTGTGGCTTCTATAAGACTGACTTAGAGGACCCAACATATCAATGTTAAGCTAAGTTTTTTGAGTAGAGTATATAGTCGCTTAGCCTTATATTTATCTTACCGTTTACAGTGGAAGGCCCAACTGTTTTTCCATCCAGTTGCTTATGAATAAATAATATGACATGCTGTCTCCTCAACAGCTGCTTTTCTTGCCTTCCTTCTGCCAGTGATGCAGAAAGTCACCGCACATTTGCATATGAAATACCTGCTCCAAATCACATTTGTGTGTCCTGGACCAATGCACAGGAGAATAATGAGCCCCCAGGCAGCGCTCTTAGATCTCTGTGGGCCAGGTAACTTATCTGAATGTGGCTCAGGTGGTGGCCTGTGGAAAGTTTATTCTCTTATTCAGACTTAGGGTAAATTTAAGCATCCAACACGCCCCTGCCCTTTGGAACTATCCGTTTGAGCATCATCAGCGTTTTATAGCTTGCCCGTCGCAATGGAAACAGTTGGGGTCTAAACTGCTGGAAGATGATCGCACTTAAAACTGAGCACGTCTTGTGAATGGGAGGCATTGTACAGAATGAAGAGGGCTGAGGGATAAATTTCTATATTGTAATTGTCTGTGTTATAGAAAGAATGCCTTTCAAATGTGTCTTTTCCAAATTCCTCTTATTGTTGTTTCTTCGGGGCATAAAGATCTTTGATGAAAGAAAGAGGAAAAAATAACAGCGAAACCGTTTGTACTGGTAGAAAATAGTTACATAAAATATGGGAGTCTGAGAAATGCAGAAAACCAAAACCCCAAAACAAACCCAAAAAACCTCAACAGAAACTCTAGAATAATAATAATAATAAAAAAGTCTTTAGCCTACCAGAATATATGCACGTTCTGAATGCCTGTGTGTCTGGTGCTCATGTCCTACACCGTGGTGTCTCAGAAACTGTCCGGTGTATGCCACAGCTGTGCGTTGACTCTAGTGCCCATCACTCCTCTTCTTTCTGTTGGGAACACCCAAGTCTGAGAGCCAGAAAGGGGCTGAATTTCTCGGGAAAGGGCTTCTGCGACTTGTGGGACCCAGCGTGATCCCCATCTGCCTTGCGGTGTAGAGGCTAAATAACTGCTCTGGCAGTGCAATTATAATACAGAGTTGAGCAAGGCTGCACGTTTTTAAAAAAATAAAAATTAGGGCTTTAAATATCAGGGATGTACATAATGTATAACAGTCCATTAGAAAAATAGAGGAAGCACTGGGATAAAATTAGGAAACACAAGCAAAAGAAAAAATAGTCTTATTGGGCAACTGTGATATAAAGAAGGTAGAACTATAGTTAGGAGGGAAGGGCTTGCAAGAGAGAAGGCTCCAGCAACCAAATGGTTTGTGTATTTAAGTGCTCGTACCCCAGTATGTGTATTTTTATGCGAGAACAGGGTTCAGATTGTTAGTACAGTGTAGAAATGGTAGATAGGCAGGAGAAGTAAGTTTGTAAGAACTGTAGGTGGGCATGAATGATGAAGGTTAAACCAGAGCAACGGACTAGAACAGTGGATGAAAGCGGTATGTTTTTTGCGTGCAGCATGTTGGCGTGTCCACTTGTGAAATCTGGGTCTGTGCCTGGTTTTGAAATTCAAGATGGCAGAGTCACAGCTACGGCTAAGGGCAAGTTGGGATTTTTTGTTGTTGGAATTTTTTTTCCGTTCTTGCTAGAGACGTACATTTGCTAACATGTAGGAACCAGTGGCAAATCCTGAAATATCGGCTCTGTCCATGGAAAGCACAGCTCATTATGGACAAGACAGCAAGAACTGGAAAATCATTAAGCACACTTACTGTACTGTAGAAAATCTTAATTTTGCTGGTTTAATTTTCAGTTGATTTTAGATGTGAAATTTGGAGTGATTTATTGCCATTGTTCTTCTGACTGGATGCAATCCAGTGCCCAAAGTCTTCCAAGTAGGGCAAGGTGTTAAACGGCTTGATAGAATCAATGCATTCTTCTGATTGCCGTAATTTGTAAGTCAATTAACTAAATCAAAAGATAAAAAGCTGAATTGGCAACAAGGGCAAGTTGGGGTTTTTTGTTGTTGAAATTTTTTTTCTGTTCTTGCTAGAGACATACATTTGCTAACATGTAGGAACCAGTGGCAAATCCTGAAATATCAGCTCTGTCCATGGAAAGCACAGCTCATTATGGACAAGACAGCAAGAACTGGAAAATCAAACTTGCGTTGACTAATATGTTTTAGGAGAGTCCTAACAAACGAGAGAACTTGTTTAAGAAAAATTAATAATAATAATAATAAAAAAATCTTTAATCGGGTATCCACACGTAAAAGAAGGCATCTCTCTCATGGAAGAACACATTAAAATTTTCTGAAGATGTCGAAAAGTAAGAGTCAAAAGCAGAAAGTCAGAATTATGCTTCTTACTCTCTGAAGAAGCTTTTTTACAATTCCACCTTGAAATGTGAGCACTTCCCAAAGTGTTGGTTTTGTTTGCTGTCTTTAGAGTGCTATACTCTAAAATCCTGGCCATGTATCCCAGTAGCAACTGCTAAGTGGGAGCCATTTAGGAACTGGAAAAATGCGACAGTGAAACTAACACATACGGAACATGACAAAATATTTAAAAGAAATAAAGAAGTAAGAATTTTAATGCTGCAGTACTACTGAAATGACAATATGTGGACAGGTTTCCATGATCATGAGGAGGAAATAATCCATTAACTTATTTCCTGCGGGCTGTTGAAAGTTCCCGTATTGCGTGTGGTCAGCTGTGACATTGTAGATGATGTAGTTTGGGAAGAAGACTTTATCCCAATAGTAAGTGTATGAATCTGAAAAGTGAAGTCTGAGTCTCCATTTTTTTTTTTTTTTTTTTTTCCTTTTAGGTGCCCTTAAAATATGAACTCTTCTGCTGTAATACTCTCCTTTATTGTATTTTGTAGTTAGAATGCCGCTTGTGTGGTTGCTTCTATTTTCCTTCCTTTCCGCGTCTGTCGTCTTTGCTTCATCTTTCCCTGTAGAGTTCCTTTTGCCTTGCTCACGTGGAAGTAGGGGTCAGTGAGACCCCAGTGCTTTCTGCTACTAATTTGGGCAACTCTATAAGCAAATCCATGTTGAATGAAGCATTTTACAAAACCAGCTGAAACCCAGACAATAGAAGCCTAAAAAGTGCATATTTTTCTTCAGTTGCTTATTAAAGGGAACACCACATCAAATATTTGTTTTGCTCTCAACCTGTGATTTACACCTGTTGGTAAGAGCAATTAAACTTTTAATTCAGTAAAACATACTCTGCTTTATCTATGCACAGATTCGATGCTTATCTGTTAGCATAAGTCCATCCAGAGGAATGAAGCCCAAATGGTAAGGGGGGATCCAATTTCTTTTGTCTCAGCCAACGAACATGCTGCTCTAATTAAAAGTCTGCATGGAATATTTATAAGCAAGGAGAAGAAGAGTAACTCCCACCAGTAAGTCTGCCAAAAACAATGAGTGCAGAGTGGAAATCCTCTGAGTAAGGGAATCATAAACTTTTCTGTGATATTTGTCTTTGTTTTCCCATCTCGGAGGGCCTGCATGACAGTTTGGATAAAATATATATGGTGTTATTAAAAAATAAATTGTCGAGTTGACTGCAGAAGTTACTAGATGAAATTGTGTCGCTTGTATTATGCAGGAGGTCAAAAAATGATTAAGAATGTTACTTACTGGTCTTAAAAAGTGCAGAAATGCTTAATAGATAGAGGTGTGAGTCCGTTCAGAGAACCTGTCTGCAGATGAGCAGCTGATCCCAGACCTGGAATAAAGTTTCTTTTTCCTCAGTAATCTCCAAATGCCTCTTAGAGTACTTTTCATCAGCGGATTTTGAAGGACTTGGCATCATTGCTCCCATGCTACAGATTTGTGGGGAGACAGAAGAATGAACTGCCGAATGTAAGGGTCACCTACAGCGAGTGCCAGCGCCGGAGAGAAAGACGAGTCTCTGGATCACTGCTCTCCTCCCTTCCCTGCCTTACCTTCCCCGCACTTGGGCTTTTTCGGAGCTTTTATGCACCCTGCTGGCATTCACAAATATCCTTCGTAATGGCCCTTTTTCGTGAGGGTGTGAGTTTAGCATGCTAAGCAGCGCTGAGGCGAGCAGTTCCTCAGCCCTGTGCTGCACACAGCAGCATATGGATTAATAATACTCCTCAAAGCGCGATCTGTAAAAGCTGAGGGTGATGAGCAGCTTTTGAGAAGGGTCCCTGTTGTCTCCCTGGATGGGAAGATGAAGCACTAGGTGTCTGGTTCCAAAAAATGGAAATTCAAAATTTTATACCCCGTGACATATATTTTAATATTTTTTTTTTCCACCAACGATGATCCTAATTTTGTATTATACAAATCTTACTATTGCGGTGATTGTTTTATTTTATTCTCCCCTACCTTCTTCCCGGAGTACTGACAATAACACTGTACATCCTCTTATGGCGGGGGGGGACGCCCGCCTGGGTGGCGTGTGCCCTACAAATCATCTTTCTGTTGAGTGGGAAAGGGATGGGAGCAGTTGGGGCAGATAGGAATATTATGCTTCATTTACATAATCTTTATCTGAATGAAGTTCACCTTCTAAATCCAGTGAAGCCTTCTGCAGAGCTCCTCCCGGCATCCCGGAGAGCCGCTGCGGGAACTCAGGTGCTTTCGTGCCACTGGGGCTTTCGAATTAATCCCTGCTCTGGAAATGGCTACCCGGTCTCTCAAAGTCCGAGCCGGTCTCTCCCTTATCTGTGGAATGCTATTGGAAAGGCTTTTATTTTAGTAATCCACGTGTAGCTATTTAAGAACTCATTCCTACAGAATGAATTTTATGCAGAACCTTGTTGATTTTTATCTTGGCAAAAAGTTCCGGTCAGTCCAGTAGAGCTTTTCTTTCCTTGATTTTTTGGTAGTCTTTGGTTGAGAGAAGCATGCTAATTGTTGGAGGCAGCTTCAAATCTCCTGACCTCAGAGAAATTTGTTTATCGTTAAATATATGTATACGCGATACGTGATATGTTTATATATATGTATTTAAGCCAGGGTTTAGAGCAGCATCTGCCGCAATAGCCTGCATTGCACAGTTCTGCAGTAAGTATAACCTTCTGATATTTTTAGTATCTCAGCTAATCCGTCCACTCTGCTGTCCGCCGGTGTAATTGTAGCAATCATCATCTTATTCCAAAAAAATAAATAAATAGGGAAATAACCAAACTTACCTTACTCACGGGGAGTTTTGAACGGCTTCCCTGTGCTCAAGGGCTTCATTTGAGTGGAGTGTCCGGTGGGAAGTGGTCCAGCGCTGATGGAGCGAACCAGGGCTCAGGCTCAGGCAGGCGTCAGGCTCGTGGATGGGGACTCTCTTTAGAGATTCTGGATTGTTTGCAACAGGTTTGATACTCTGCCTGATATGGAGGAAGGCAAGTTTGGAGTTTAATTCCTCAAAGGTTGGAAGAGTAACAACCTCAGTAGGAATGTAGGTGTTTTTTTTTTTTTTTTGTTGCTTCAGATTTCCAGAATTTTCTTTTGATTTTGCGTATGTGTTTTTAGTATGTTGATCTGAAAAAAAAAAAAAAATCCCAGAATTGAATATTACACGAAGTATCTGACTATCTTTTTCCTTAATGATTCCGAACAATTGGATATTTTTTTTTAATTATTGTGAGGACTTAATAATGTACTATAATTTTCAACGTATGTTTTGCAAAGTAACACTGATGTTGCTGTCAGTGCTCCATTTTGTGATTTTTTGAGCATCCCTCTTAGTGGTTTCTTCTTCTCCTGTTGGAGACCTAATTCAACAGAATATAGAAATGCTTTTCCTTTTAACAAAGACTTAAAAAAATACCCAAAACCAAAAAAAGGGCACTAGGGAAACAGTCTTGTTCTGCAGTGTAAAAAATGTGGTTTTATTACCGAGGGGAGTGGCTTGGCAGAAGCAGAAGAAATTTTGCTTCGGAAAAAACTAAAGCAAAAGCTTTAAAATATTTTTTTCATAGTAATTTTAAGGAGCTAAGATTTCTGAACTGGGTACAAGAAGTCATTAAGCTGGAATTTGGATTTGCATCATGAAACGCACGTAATAGAATCTGTACGTGTGACACAAATTTCTCCATCGCTAATGAAAGTTCGTTATGGAACTTTGCATATTCTCCTCAACAAGGCCAACTCATTCTGCCCCAGTAGATCAATTAACTTTTCTTCGCCATCTGTTCGGCCAGCCATTAGTTCTGTCAACATTGCATCTTCTGGTGGCTTTCAACAACAGCAGGGCTTTGGGAAGCTGGAGAGGAGGCGGGTGCCGGTAGTGTGTTGGAGTGTGCTCGCTGGACGCTGTGTTAGCAGCCGGAAAGTCCTTGAAAAGAGGCTTGAAAAGAGGATTTGCCGATGGATGGTGGACAGTGATTCTATCTGTAGCTTATTCTTCATTCAGCTAAATAAATGTTGGGTTTGGTGCTCCTCATGGTTTCCAGAATCACGTGAGCAAATCTGACTTTGAGTGTAGCCCTAACCAGAAGCGTGATTCTACTTTTGGTAAAAATTGATGAAATCTCTCCCTGGCCTTCAGCGATATTAGGATCAGCCCATAGGAGACCAAGGCGTATGGGCCTACTGAATTATGGAAGGACTTTGAACAGTGTACTGTGCTCAGAAGCTCCCACTCAGAATGTCATGTCTTTGTTAGGAAAGGACGAAAAGTTGAAGACTGTTGAGAACAAGGACACTGATAGCTACTGCGTCCCTTTGAACGTCTGTCTGCTGAGAGCTCTGCCTCAAGATACACCCTGTACTTATGTAGCTCTGAAAGTATTTCTCATCTCCTGGTGCTGCTGTAGAATGGAACGTAGGAATATAGCTACAAAGGGTATGCTGTAGATTATACGTGCCAGTGTTAGACGACGCTTGCAAATCTTTGGGTAGAAAAAGGGAGTTTCAACAAATGGGATGGTTTTTTGGGGCCAGTGCCACTGTGGAACATCACCTCTCCGGGGCTGTGCGAGGCTAAACATTCCTTTTTCTTTTTGAAGAGTACCAGCGTTGCTTTTTACTTAGCAGCTATCCTGCATTCAGAAATAGTATTGTTCAGTGCTCAGAACTGCCGGTCATCCGTGCAGTAACAAAGTGGTATGAGCACAAAGAGGAGAATACAAAGAAGCTTTAGGAAAGAAATCGATTTACTGTTTGAGAGGATTTTGCCATACAGAAAAGCAAAGAGGAGAGTTTTATTTTTAAATCATAAAAAAACTGTCAGGCGTCTCTTAAAACATGGAATCATCCTTGCTACATTATCTGCCATGCCAAGTAATTGAGCTTCGACTTTAAGCACCCTGCAGATATTTCGCTTTCTATCGTTATATGTGAAACACAAATACCGAAGCTGTAGTCTGTAGGGTTTCTTCCTTATTTGTTGCCTAAGTTGGAAGGCAAGTGCAGTGGGGGAAGCAGGGAAAGTACAACTTTCTGATTAAAGTATCCGAATGCCACCCTGGGAGAGGAGATGATGTCCCTGGACTGACAGAGGGTTCAGCTCAATGGTACGTCAGTTAGGTTAACTCAAAATGCCACAGATCACCTCTGAAAATAACGATAGTGCTGACATAGCTGTTCATATAACAGCAAGGCAACTTACGGAACTCATCCAACTGAAAAAAAAAAAAAGCCTATTTAACTTTCTTGAAGTGCTTTTAAGCTGGATTTGTTACCCAAATCAATTCACCACGCAAACAAATGTTATGCCGTCCCACGGGAAAGGACGTTGTGAGAGCGTGAGTGAGTGGTCAGGACAGAACTGGAGATATTTTTGTAAAGAGTCTTGTCTAATCGGATTGTAACGACGTGTAGTGACCTTCCTCTGGCCACGCAATCCATGAATTCATGTAAGATTTTTTTAATGAGAAAACTCTGTGTACGTAACATTAAAGGCGGGGGGGGGGGGGAGAAAAGATTGTTTCTTACTTTCTTCCTCTGTGATGAGAATGACAGCAACCCGTATTAGGAACTAAATGGTCTGGAAAATTATAATTAAGGAAAACCCAAACATTTTGTTGTGAAAATACAAAACTGAAATGAAGCTTTTAAGAAAGGAGGCAAAGTAATTCATGCCTACCAATGAAACATCAGGAGTTGTTTCCTTAAGAAGGATTTGGTTTTTTAGGACAACTCAGAATACCAGGAAAGAAATCTAATGTAATTCACTCTGCATCTCTCTTATTGTTGTGTTATTTTCTTTTGAAAAATGTTGTTTTAATCGGAGTCTTTTCAATGTAAGCAAGCATCCAAATGACTCTGGTAATGACTGGCTGTGATAGGGTCTTTCTGGAGTTTGGGTCTTTTTAAAAACCTCAAAAGGGTTTCATCCAGTGCAAAATGAGATTGCTGCAGATAACTGGTGGAAATTTTCTTTAGATACCTAAATTTTCTTTTGTTGTTTTGGTTTAATATTCTTATTCTGTGGATGGAAATTCTCGAGCTGGACATAGTCGTTTGCAGAATCGGGTGCTCTGTACAGGTCTGGCAGCATAGGGAGACACCTGCTAAGACAAACGCATTCCATACATTCCAAAATATTCCATATTTTCTTAAGTGAATATATGGCACGTGTCCCTGGCTTTTGACAGATTTGAAGCTAGAAATTCTCTCCCTCATAGAAATGCTTATAGGTATAGCACTTCTCCTGTTCTTTGCCTGTTGTCAGTGCTGAAAGCCACATGCGATATGAATGGCTCTGAAATAGGCTCCGCGCAGGGAACGTGCCAAAAAGTCCCATTGATTTTCTAGTGTCAGGAGTTTGTTTGTAGGGGGGGCAACCAGAAAATGGAATAGATCCTGTGTTACCTCTAGATGTCATGCCTTTTGGAAAACCTGGAGATTTGTGGGGGTATTTAATGCGTCATGAAGAATATTCACAGCTTTATGCTTTTCAGTTTCTATTATGTTGAATATTCATATGAGAAAAATATTACTAGCCAGCTTTTAAGTTACTCGGTCTTATCTAAACCCCCTTTAGGACTGTACCCTACAGAGCCCAGATGTTGTCCAGCTCTCCTTAGTCTGTATAAGGATTAAAACCCCATTTATGCCGGGCCATAGGTCAGAGCTCAGTGTGTTTGTGTGGGCTGAGAGATCGGTGTTTGTCTGCTGAAAGAGCCGGGTGCCGAGTCTATTATTACCCCCGGCCTCTCCCTGCTTCTATCATAATGCCATTAATGAAGAATTAATAATAGCAGAAAATCAAAAGAGCCTAGAGCAGATATCTTCCTCGAAAAACAACTTGAACAAATAAAACAGCAAAATTATATCTGTGTGTGTATGTGTGTTAATGTTACCTAACTTGCTATTGCTCAGTAGCGTTGCAGTGTTACAGACCTCTGGCTTTCAGAGTTTTTCTTTCATCTCGGCAGAAATGGATCAATATTAACAACATTCTGCTTTAAAATAGTAATAATCTCTACCGAGTTCCTGTTTCCGTTGAGATAGATTACTTTTCTACACAAATGGTTACTCTGGGCCCTTTCTCACTTGCCATTTCGCCCTCCGCACCTGGGAACTTCAGTAAATCCTTCCTTAGATCAGATTTTACCGTATTTGTCAATATTGTCACACCAGCTGTTTGTGTCTCTGGGGTTAATGTCTTGTTGATGCTTCCCTCATTTTCCCACTTCCTAAGACTTAGAAATAAACTTTAAAAAAAAAAAAAAAAAAAAAAAAGAACCCAAACCAGAAACCTCCAGCTGAAAATTCAGACTATTCAGAAATTCAAGTGCTTTACAGATCTGTTAAGCTGTGTCATAGACTCTCAAGGGAAGAGACAGGAGCCCTTTTTCCTGAAATCTTTAAATGTAGCTCAGAACAAGTTCTCTGCTACGTACTGCACGGAACAATCCGCCGTTGGCAGAGGGACCGCTTTGGATTTTATGTATATAGTAACAGGAGTGAGCAGTGAGCAAACAAGAAATAGCATCAAATAACAAGTTAACAAGCATTTATTGCGTGTGTAAATTAAATATTTGATATGTAGAATTGGGTGACCTAGTTAAAGCTTTTCACCTCTGTCTTAGAGGAACATCTGAAGATAGCCACGTAACTTAAAAGACTGGAATATAATAAAAATTGTTTGAGGTCAAGGAGATAAGTTATACCTGTAGCTTGGGCTTATCTATCAAAAAATTTCACAGAAGCTACTTGTGCATAAACACTGTGCTTTTTTTCATTCCTGAAGGAGATGATGGTTCTTTCAGAAATAGTTTTCGTGTCCGCTGCTTCTTATCTGAAACGTGAGTGCATCCGTTAACCCGAAGTGCAAGCTCCTCAATTACAGCGATGGTTGGAAACTAATTAAGGATCAGAGGTGCCGCAGCGTTGGGAGCTCTGTGGTGGCACGGTGGCTTCCTTCCACGCAGCGGCAGGTACGGCACTGGGATTCCCATTCCTTGTAGAGGAGTTTGGACTGAATTTCTCTAAAGGGGCTGGGGGAAAGAATTTTAGGAGCGCTCGTATCACCATCAGCTGCGCAAACACTATCTCCTTGGCCTCCTGGCTGGGAAAGGAGTAGCTGCTACTGTAGGGTAAAGGATTTACATTTAAACAATTTCTGTATTCATCTCCTCTCTGCTTTTCGCCAAATTTTTGTTTTAAACCTGTAAAGTTGCGTGTTTTTCTGTGAGAAAACATGCCTGGTCTTTCTAAAAAACAACGCAAGCAAAAACAAAAGGTGCGTGCTTCTGCTTGAAAAGAAATCAGTGTTCAGATTAGGGGGTAAGGATGTTATTTGTTTTGGTTAATACAAAATTAAGGAGTTCAGTTTTCAACGTCTTCTAAATTTGTGTTTAAGTGGATAACGCTGCTGGAGCCCTGGAGGACACTGTTCCCCAGTAGGTCCATGGCTGGAGTGGGCTGTGAGTGGCCTCCGGTCCTGGTTCTCGCGCACGCGTTTCTTCGGTGACAGTGACACCTCCAGTGCGCTCCTGGAGCCCTTCCTTGGCATCCTGTCGCCAGGGGAACGATGTGCAGACTCTTTTACAAAATGATTTCGAGACGTGCGTGTGGATGAAAAGAGTTAGATACAGGCTTTTGGTGTTATGATAAATGTTTCATAGTTGGGTAAATGCCAATCTGATAAGGTGTTTAGTGAATTTAAATGCTATTGTTGATGTTAATCCTTGAAGGAGGATTAAACTGCAGTGAACAGAAGATAATTCACTTCTGAATGGCAATGCTCACGTTTCTTTTATGTTCATGAACTTGACCATTTTAATTAATGCATCTTAAATTTCCTGAATAGGATGAGTGCGAGTCTATAGATGAGTGACGATGTCTGTAGAGGGGTTTCTGGCTACTTTTTCAAATTGGGCCTTTGTTTTCCAGAGCTTTCTTAAATGAATGCCGAGACAATGCACAACAGAAAAACAGGCTCTTGTACAAACAGAATTAACATCAAAAAGATATTGCTGATTCTAGTTCCCTCGGTTTGATCAGGGGAATGAATAGATTATTAAGACACAATATCCTTATATCATCTCCTGCCATCAGTACAGAGAGGAAATAAGTATACAAATCACTAAATTGCTTCAAAGCTGCTTGGCAACTGCAAATTACAAAACTGATCACCTGACTCATTTATATTTCTTTCAAAGAAGAGAAGAAGGAAAAAAAAACAGTTCAGGTTTCTCACAAGGAGTAAATCCTGTTGCAGGCTGTACTGTAACAGCATCAGGGCTTTGTCAGAAAAATCACAATATGCAAAACATGCAGTAGTTAATAATAATAACAAAAAACGGCTGTGCTTCCCTTTGGCTTTGTCCTTTCACTCCCTATCATCCCCATAGCAAGCCTAAACATGAATATAGCTTAAACTTGGTTGCTTTTATCCATGAGTACGTCTATATGTAACATTGACGGTGCTTTTTTTGTCTAGTCCTTCTTTCTTCTGACTGGTTTTAGTAACCTGGAACCGTAATAGAGGAAAACAAGTCTCACATGTAGGGAGAATTTGTGGGTCATGCATATAAAACACTAGCTCTGGGATTTGGGAGTGCTACATGTCCTCTCTCTGCCACGGACTTTGTGACGGTCCTTAGGTGAATCATTTATCCTCAGTTTATTCCCATTCTCCGAGTTCTACTTGAAAGGACGGAAAAAGGAAGGAAAATCTCAAATTGGCACTCTGTTTCTTACAGGTAGCAAAGTGGGACATGGAGAGCTTGGCTTTTTCAAGACAGCAGAAAATGGGAGGTGAACTTTTGCTTCTTACGTCTCTTTTCTGTAACCAGGGAATCAGCTGTTTCTGAAATGTGCCAGATGTTTTATTCATCATGCAGGTGTCTCAAATCTTCGTGTGGTGCTAGCTTTCCGTTTTTAAGAGCTCTTGAAATCACTAGTTGGAGGTATGAGGTGGCTCAGGGTATCTTGTCCTTCCTGTGTGAACCACTGCAACCCAACAGAGGAGCTGCACCCCAGCTCCGCCTGCCATCTCATCGCCTGCCTTGCTGCTGCTTGGCCCAAACAATTATTTCTCTGGTGACGTTGAAGTTAAACATTCTGGGTTCATAGAAGGATCTTTTGGTGCAGCAGGTAAGCACCATCTACAGGCTATTAATGGTTTTTCAAAATAAACCATTTGTCCAGGCAGTCAGCTCTTAGAGCTTCTGTGTTTCGGCTTGGGGTATTTCCCCCCCCCCCCCATTTCTTTCCACTTTGTTCTTCTTTATTGAGAAACTTTTTGCTTCTTAGTTGTGAACAAGGGATAATGGAACAACCAGTATTTTTCACAATCGGTAAATAATGTAGACCTCGAAGGGAGGAAATAGGAAAGCTATTGAGAGAAGTAAATGAAAATGGAATTACATTGCTTTACAAGATGCAGATATACCGAAAGCAGTTTTAGACGTAAGAGGCAATACTTTCTGTCATTTGTATTTAGGTCTTAGCATGGGTTGATGCTTTTTGCTTTGTTTCAGTATTAACTCTTTATTAAGATCTCCATCTGTCACGGATTTCACCGTTTTGTATGTTTGCTAAACGTATCTGTACAATGCAAAGAGCTTTTTATTAGTTTTTAAAATGAGCTGTCCTTTCACAGTGATGAGAAGAGGCAGAGCACAGAACGGATGAGAAACACAATTAAAAGGCACAGATTGTGCATCCTTGAAACGGCGCTAAGCTGACACATCCTGGCTGTGCGGTACGCTCTAGGTGAGGAGTAGAATGTAAAGATCTTCCCCAGCTTGCTTTCAGGCGCTTATCTAGGGACTCCTTCACTGGTAGTGAATGATGCCTCCTTACAGGCTCTGGTCATCGAGAAACCACTTAGGGAGAATTGTATCATCTCCCATTTGCAGAGGTTTAAAAATGAGGACAAAACAATGGTGTAGCTTGCCTGGAAGTGCTCTGGAAATGAACAGCAGAGGTAGTGTCCCGAGTTGCCAAATAGAGAAGGCTGTGGAGCGTGCAGGTTAAATGACTGCTTAACATGGAGCGTAGAAGTGTGAAACAGCCACCTAAAAGACCCAGTCCTTTACCTCAAAACCTGCATGTTCTTGCTGAAGACCCAAAGTTCACCTTGTGTCTTGGGAGAAGAGATTTAGCCTTCGGAGAAGTGTCAGCAAAGGAAAAGCTTCTGTAACCTTGGCTGTTGTTAACGCCTCTGCTATTGCTTCCGAGAAGAGCACAACAAAGACCCAGAATTTGCTGCTTATTGAGAGGGGTTTAAATAGTCAACTCCTGTTTATGTTTTCTCAGAAATAGCTCTGAACAGAAACACTCCCAGGGAAATGGAATTTGCTCTGGGCTTATCTTTTTATTGTGACTTATAGGAATTGTGCCAGGTAAATGTTTGTGGACTCACACAGGTCTGAAGATTGCTGCTATCATCCTGATGACAAAAATATGGGACTTTTATTCGTGCCTTCTGGGAGCCATGAGGTTAAGAAAATTACTTAGATTTTTTTTTTTTTTCCCCTTCATTTCCCAGAGTGTCTTTTGAAGTGAGAAATACACACATCAGTCCTAAAAGCACTGATCGGAGCCCTGCCCTATCTCACCCCTCCAAATATAACGGCTAGAAAAATTGCCAGCCAAGCTAAAAGCGGGGGAAAGAAAAACTAGTGGGGTGAGCGAAGGACGCTGTTAGCTCCTCAAAATTCAACCCGTGCAACAGGAATGGTTAGGGACTGGTTAATCTGTATTTTATTGCCAGTTCTCTTCCTTGTCTGCCAGATCACCACGTGTTCCTAAGCCTCTTGGGTGTTTCTGACCATCACTTCCATTATTCTATATTTTTGAAGTATGCAAGGATTGAGGACCCGTCCATTTATAGCAGTCCAGGTCCGAGTCATTTGTAAGGAGTCAGATTTCTTCCTCGTGGGTAAGTCATTAAAAATTCAGGATTACTGAAGATGATTCCTGTTTGGGAATCCCATTTGGGAAAACATGGGTCATGTAGGAGGGTGTCAGTCCTGGAAAATTACATGACAGTCATGGCAACAGTCACCATCTCTATTGGTAAAAGTGTAATGTGTATCCTGCATCCTAAATATCTGCAAAATTTTGTATTTTTTCTTGTATGTGAATCTCAGATTTGTTCTGCCTTGGGATTTTAAAGGTCATGTAATAATGCTAAAGCATCTATAGAATAGCTGCAACCTAGCTAGATTTCATAACATTTTTAATTTGTATTGGCTGGGCTTTTCATCTTTTAATCTTGCTTAAGTATAAGTGGCAAAATCAGTCAGAATAATTCTCCGTGTACTATTAATACTTGTCACTAGTTGGCAGTGACAATTCACTTTGAGCTCCAGTGAATGGGAGAAAGGACACTGTTCTGACAGGTAACAAATAATCTTTTTGGAAAAAAAAAAACCCAAACATAAATAATAGAAAACAGCTTGATTTATTTATGCTTTTCCATATCACAAAAGTAGCAAACAGCAACGCACAGAATCCCAGAGTGGCCGGGGTGGGAAAGGACCTCTGGAGATCACCCCGTCCCACCCCCGGCCAGAGCAGGGTCACCCAGAGCAGGTGGCACAGGGACGCCTCCAGGCGGGTTTGGGATGTCTCCAGAGACGGAGACTCCCCCACCTCTCTGGGCAGCCTGTGCCAGGGCTCTGCCACCCTCACAGCAAAGAAGTTCCTCCTCGTCTTGAGATGGAACTTCCCATGGTCAAGTTTGTGCCCGTTACCCCTTGTCCTGTCCCCGGGCACCACTGAGAAGAGCCTGGCCCCGTCCTCCTGACACCCCCCCTTGAAGTATTGATCAGCATTGATAAGATCCCCCCTCAGTCGGCTTTTTTCCAGCCTGAAGAGCCCCAAATCCCTTAGCCTTTCCCCATCAGAGAGATGTTCCAGTCCCCTCATCCTCTTGGTGGCCCTTTGCTGTCCCCTCTCCAGCAGTTCCCTGTCCTTCTGGAACCGGGGAGCCCAGAACTGGACCCAGGGCTCCAGATGGGGCCTCCCCAGGGCAGGGCAGAGCAGAGGGGGAGGATGACCTCCCTCCACCTGCTGGCCATGCTCTTCTGGATGCCCCCCAGGATGCCATTGGCCTTCTTGGCCACCAGGGCCCATCGCTGGCTCGTGGTCATCCCGTTGTCCCCCAGGGCTCCCAGGTCTCTCTGCACAGAGCTGCTCTCCAGCAGGTCACCCCCAACCTGTGCTGGTGCAGGGGGTTATTCCTCCCCAGGGGCAGCACCTTGCACTTGCTCTTGAATTCCATAAGGTTTCTCTCCACCCAACTCTCCAGCCTGTCCAGGTCTCTCTGGATGGTGGCACAGCAGTCCTAGACCCTGGGCTGAGCACGCAGCCAGTGGTCCCCAGGCCCCAAGAGGAGGAATTCTGCTGAGATTTGAGATGTTTCTCGCACAGCAGTTGGCAGCATTGACCAAGCCTTTTGGGAAGAGAGTAGGAATCATCAGTGTGTTCTGTGCACCTCTGCAGCTAATGACGGGGTGGGTCTAGGTTCCTTAACTGAATCTACTAATAGCAATGTGGACATGGGGACATTTAGTCTTTTTAGAGGATTTTATTTTTTTTTAAATGCATTTTACATACCTGATGAAGAGATACATTGTTCTTTAAATTGTTGTCTGAAGTGTGACTGTTTGGAAATTTTAAGAAAATTTTTTAATTGATATAGTATTGAAAACCCTTAGAACAATGGAGGTATGCGTTGGCCGTTGCTTATCAAATGTTTAGTATTTTTGATGCAAAAAAGACCAAAAAGTGGTCATTTTAATGAAATTATAGAGAGCGGGAAGTGGTTTTGGTTTTTTGGTCTTCATTGTCTTGAAGTTTATTTGGAGCTGGAGCCAGAGTAGTTGTGCAGTGAAAAAATAAAAAACACTTGGGAAGAGGGTAATTACAGTTATTAAGCAGTTGGCTAGTCTCCGCGCTTCTGCTGTGAGGCTTTTGTCTTTGCAGCGTCTACCTGTCTCACTGGTAATTAGTTGTTTAAGGCCTGAACCCAGGTCTCCCATTTAAAATCAGTGGAAATACTTTCCTTGAATCTTGCTATAAAGGTTTGATCCTTTAAAAGCCTTTGATTTATGGGGCTGCTGCTGGTTTCTGTGAGCATTCAGCCACCATAAAGCTTCCAAGGCGGGTCTCAAACTGTGGCAGATAGATTGCATGTTAATTCAGCAGCGGGTTTTGCCTTGTTTGTTTGGCTTTGTTTGGGGTTTTTTCCAGTGAATAGCTGGAGTGTTACTGTGCTTGTATTAAAGATAAGTACTGGAGTTCCAAAACAGAAAACAAGTCACTATCTCAAGAGCGACTAACCGCTCCTGCCTGGCCGATTTTGCAATATATTTAAAGAAACCTGATTTTCAAGAGAATAACGCATTGCAACCGTACATTTGCGGCAATAGGAGAGGCGTTTGATTCCCACCTTGGGTGCTTACAGAACACTTTAGGTTCATGAACTGGGTATTCTGGTTTACTCACCTCTCAGAAGAGGAGGGTTGTGTTCTTCATTTGAATATTATGAGAAATTTTCCTTCTTAAACATCAGGAAAGATGTTTTACAAGCTCATAGAATTCTTCAAAAGTCCTGACTAGCATAGCAGTAAATGCCCAGCCCTTAGACTGTGCAGAAAACAATGCTATGAATATAAAATTTACAGGGGGTCAGGAACAGGATTTTCAAATAGGTCGAATAGGAATTTCACTGAAAGCAGTGAAGCCCTGTTTTCCAAGGCAGGTTCCTGCTGAATCATTGAAAAATAGTTTCATTTAGGGTTTTTATTTTTTCAGTTAATGTTGGTTTCAGAAATCTGTAGTTCATTGCTGCAACTTTCCCAGATTTGTCTTTTAATTAATTTGCCTGCGTGATCTCTCACATTCTAGACATCAGAGATTTTTCCTGGAATAAGGAAATATTAAAAAGTTATTTGCAGCCACTCAGTGTTTCCTCCCGTAATGGATTCTATGGCACTTAGCGTGCACTTACCTCGGTTTTTATCTCACTGCCCATCGCCCTAGTATCTGAGTTCTTCCCATCAAAAGTAAAATCTCTTTCCCTGAAATACTGATGATGAGAATGGACAAGTTGTTTGCTTTCGAAAAGCAATAAAGAGAAATCCAAAAAGGCAAAGCTTAATGAAGAGAAAGCAGTTGCATTTAGGAGAATTAGTGCTCACAAACCAAGTTGAAAAGATGGGAGTCGGATTTTAGATCTGCAAGAGATAAGGACTTTTTAATTCATTCATTTTCTAGTGTCATGGATTTTAAAGGGGAGAGCCTGTTTTTCCATTTGGTGATGTAACACAGCTGCTGGGATTTCTTCCAGGCAAATTGGTTATGGTGGGAATTACCATTGGAGCAGTGCAGGTCCCACAGAAGTTCCTCTCTCGCTAACACAACTTTCTTTTCATTTACTTTTCTGTAAGAAACCAGGCTTCTGGAGGGGCCCCGCTTGTAGCAGCAGATGGCCATTCCCTAGGTTACTGGGAGCGATGGTTACACTTGGTGTATCTGTGTGATGACTTTGAGGTTTTAAAGTCCTCTGTTTTCGTTGCCTTTGGACCACGTTCTCTTATACCTGAGGAACTATAGGCTCCTGTGGAATTTATGGAGCATTTCAAAACCACGGTTTAAAAGAGAAGTGCCAAATACCGCTTTGAAGACACCTATCAATCTTTTTCCTTGTGAGCCCGGCGTTTCCAGTATCTCCGTATTTCTTCTGATAATTGGTGAGCTCGTCCTTTCAGCAGGTCCTGTAGGCTAAACCTGTCCTATCGTCCATCCTTTTCAGTTGGGAGGAGACTAAGGCACAGAGATACCAAGTTGCTTCTCTGAGAAGAGCACCCATGATACAAATGGCACTTGAACTCAGGTCTCCCGTTCCTTAGTCCTTTGAATTTAACCAAAGCTGCTGCTTTAAGCCAAGCCCTCTCTGACCTTTTCAAGAGATCTCAAAAGTTTACTTACCCCTAGGGGTGTTGTGAAGCTTAATTAACGTTTGTAAAGTGCCTTGAGTTCTTTGGATGAAAGCGCTTTGGATTATTAATATTAATAATAACAGATGAGCCCCTGAAACGTTCTAGTACAGTGGAATGAATTAACATGAAGCAAGCAATCAACAACAACAAACCGAACCCGTAATGCCGACATAGCCCTGGGCAGTGTGTCCGGCTGGTGGTCTGATAGATGTGACAGATGAATCCGCTGATACGCTCTTCAATCATTTCCATTGTAAATTAAACTGTCTCCCATGTCCTCAGAACAACGGCGTTTTAGCCAAAAGTAACCTGCAGCATTAATTTGCTTTTTTCAGTTGAGGTTGGCTTTTTTTAAAAAATCATCTCCTACAGGTCATATTCAGACCTGACATGAGCCGATACATAACTTTTTGGGTACTTTCCAGGGACTTACATAAAAGGTGGCAGATGGGGCACCGTTCCCACAGTCACATTGGCTCATGTGCCCCAAGAGAGACTTATTCCATCTGCAGGGCTTTCACCACTGTTACCTGGTGCGTGTACTCACACGGGGGTGTTGCTCCTTCTGCACAAGTGTCACTAGGCAAAATGGACAAGAAAAAGAAGAGAAATGAAAGCACAGAGACCAGATGACTCCGCCAGTGCCTTTCAGTGGATCAGAGGAAAGGTAGGCTACAGGGTCCCAGTCCATGTTGAATATTCTAGGTATTTAACTATGGTATTTCAGCTGTTGTCACCTCCTTTTTTGCACAGGAGTGTAAAAGAATAAAGAATTATAGGATTGCATAAGTTGGAAGGGACATTTGGGATCATCTAGTCCAACCATCGACCTAACTGACAAAAACCATCACTAAACTATATCTCTAAGCATACATATATCTCTAAGAACCCAAACATAACAGAGTGAAATCCATAGTGCCCTTTTCATATAAGTAGATATCAAACTAGTGCCCTTTTTGTATAAACAGATAAGCAAACTAGTAGAAAGAAAGCTCCTTCAGAGTTGCACAATCTTATTTTTTCTTTCAGTCCTCTCTTCCTTCTATCATCAAAATGCAGCGACACAATATAAATTTTTTGTATGTACATTACAAGCTGAAAAGCTGCCATAACCTCAGTAGATCATAGTAAAAATCTGTTATGTAGAAAAATAAATGAGGAAGCCGTAGGGCAGTTTTCCTCAGAAGAAGTATGGTAAGGAATGTGTATTTTCTTGGACCATTGAATTGAGTTGGATTATTAAGAAAAGCGTGTTAATGATTTATGCAAGGTTTTTGGAAGAGGCACTGCTGCTAAGATGCATGTTTTGCACAGTTTTGCATAGTACCTGTACCAAAGAGCAATCGGTACCGCTGTAACTGCCATTGGTCATAATGGAGAGTTTCACTCCATGGAAAATGCTGAAATTTCCGGAGAAAAAACTCTATTTGTTGTTGGAACAAGTTGAAATGTGTAACTGAATACAAACACCAAAATGTTCTTACACAGGATTTGCATGGGTGTGTGAAAGAAAAAGGGAACGGGGAAGGAAGGGACATATGTAATTTATTTTCCAAGTAAATACAGTATTCTTCCTGAATTTCTGAGAGACCTGTTCTCCGGGGTTATACAAAACAGATAGGAATTCAGCAACCTCATTGAGAACTATTTTAGTCTTTCACCCTGGCAACTTTTGCTTCCCTGTGCGCAAATCCTTTTTCGGTTAGCATGTTTGGCATTTTGGAGGAGCCAACCTTGAATTGTACTGTTTAATTGAGGCAACGTGGATCTGGAGTGAAGATCTAACAATGGATGAACAATTACTTTTAACCTTCATGCCTCTTCTCTTCCCAACAGTATCTGTATCAGCTCTGAGTATATAGTTAGCAGTATGCCTTTTTATCTTTTTTTAGGGCTGATTACTTATCCCATTGGCTCATTCTCATGTGTGTTTTCCGGTGCGATCGTGCAAAATCCAGCATTCGCCTCGGTACGTTCACCTGTCCGTGTATCATTGAACTCCATCTCTCTGTGTGTCCTGGCCCTGACTCTGTGCTGAATAAGCTCAATGAGCTTCTTAGAATGTGATAGAGCAACACCAAAAATCATGTTTGCATGGGTAATATTTGGAAGAGGCTGAAGGTAGGGACACTATCTCCTTTGGTTCAAATAACACTAATTCTAGTGAAGGAGCGGTAAATGCTGCAACGTGGCATAAACAACTGAAAAAGCTCTGCTTTGTATATTTGGGAAGGATTTATTTATTTTTTAGAGGACATGTTTATATCTCTGCTATTCTTATTGCCCAAGGATTGTTCTTGTTCATCGTGACTGCGGCCGGCAGCTCACTCTGAGGTGTGGAGAATGCAGCCCCCTTCTCCTCCCCTGCCCGTCGCTCCCGCTGTCAGGTACTCTGGAAGTTGGGGTAAATGTCCTACAACTTAACACCCATTCCTGTGCTTCGGAAATTTCTCGTTTCAGCCCTTCTGCCCAGCTCTTAACGGCAGAGCTTCACACCACGAAGCATAAATTCTTCCGTACAGTGTTTTCTGTGGTGAAATAATTTGCTTGTTGATGTGTTAGGCCATTTATTTAATGAGACAGGGCAAGCCCTCTGCTGAGGCATTCCACCACAAACTAATTGGAAATAAAGTCACTAAAGTGGTGTGGCAAAGTATTAAACCTATAATTATGGTAGCGGCCAGCTTTTCACCCAAGACACCGCTGGCAAACTTGTGGATTTCTTCACTCAATATAATTTCCAATATTTTTCTGAAGACCAGCTTTGATACAATGCACTGTTGTGCGTTATCTGTTTCCACAGCCTGATTTCATCTCCTCTTTGCATATGCAACAAAACGTATGGTGTTTCTTTTCATATTATTTATTCCTTTTTTGCTATATTAAGGTTTGGAGCAAGTAGTCCAATTACTCGGTTAGGTTCCTGTTTTTGTAGGTTCTAATTCCTGCTGATAACGTCTTGAGATCTTCGATATTTCTTTTTTTCTTCCCCCCAGGTAAAAATCACACTAGCTAGAGAATTCTTTTCCTTCAGCTGTTCTGTTAGAAACTAACCCCATTCTTCCTGCCTTTTAGCACCTAAAAATAAGAAATTTCATAAGGAAATTAAAAATGAATGCTGATTAGTTCTGATCATTTTAACTCATATTGCAGATTCCTTTGCTATTTTGCTATTTAGTTGACTTTGGCATGTGTGTCTTTGAATTTTAATTTAGGCAAACATATGCCTGTTGATGAAATTGCAAATATGTGGCACCTCTTATTTGAAGATAACAGTGTCACTTTTTGCTTGGTTTTGCAATACCCTTTTCTGTCTGCTGTGATTGAGATGTAAAGAGCGCAGCATGGAGAGACCGAGCGTTCTGCCGAAAGTCAAGTAGCGTGTCTGGAGGGAAAGCCAACGGTCAGTGAGGAGGCCTCAAGGTAATCATGATCTTTGTGTAGGCAGAAATGCGAGGCTTCATCTGTATTAGGTGCGTTAGATACATAGATGCATTAGATGGATGCTTCCGTCCCACTCCTCCTTCTCTGACTTACCCTGCTGGTCTTCGGAACGGCTTTCTGCTCTTCCCATGGCCTCAACCGTCCAGGTACGACCATTTCCCTGTGCCCACAGTTACCCTGCCGTAGGTGCACTCAAAAACTCCTCGGTTTGCTACTGATTTGCTCAATCTTTTTTATTCTTACATTAGTTAACATGTCAGCTTTTTTTTTCTTTTTATTTATCAAGTTTGTGATTTAAGGAACTTTTTTCCTAATGTATCTTAAATAATGCATATCAACATTTAACTTTTTTCTTTTCTTCTACTGCTGTACGAATTGCTACTGTAGAGCGACTGAGATTCCCTATAGTTTGATTTTATCCTGTCACAGTATGCAAACATGCTTTTTCCTTCGAGGTCATGCCAATCTCCTTTATGGATTTCTATTTTTAATATGAAGCTGTAAATAAGTTGAACACATGCTAGAAAAAATGCTGGAAGTCACTTCAGTTATTATCCAGCGTATAAGCAAACTGCGGCAACTTATGTATCCAAAGATGCTTAAGATATGGGTTTATTTTCTACTGATTTGTAAGAATTATTTCATGTGTATCCATTGAGTGTCCAGCTCGGGACTTTAAGAAAAAGCTGGTCCTTGAGTTCAACATTTTCTGAAGATCAAATCCAGCCACTTTTGTTGTTTGAAAGAATTCAGAAGTCATGTGCCCCCCTAAATAAACCCAAAACTCAGGCTGCTTTTAAATCGTCTTTTGACACTGATCCTAACTTCAGGCGCTCAAATGTTTACTAGTTTTTAAAAAATAATTATGGTTTGGAAAGACATTACTGTTATTTTAAACGATCCTGGCCAAGACAGATTGGATTTTAGCAACATCATGTTCAGAATAATCAGGATGATTACATGAATATCCAGCGTTCTCTATTTGAATGTTAAATAGCCTCAGATTCAGCAAAGGATCTGCCATTGCATTATTGGTAAACTGTTTTGTTTTTTTTTTTTCTTCACTTCTTACTATTCGAAGTGCGGTTGAAAAAAGAAAGTGGGCTAGGAGGTGTCTGAAGGCAGAAACGCATCCCTGTCCTTCAATTTTGTGGCAAATAATTGGGCCCTGAAGGAGTTGGCTGTTGCGTTGTTCTCGGGGCTGGAGCGTATGTATGTTGGCTCCGTTTCTTAGAGCTGCCTCCCAGCGATGCGTTTTGGCAGGAGCCCGAAGGACTGAAGGATGCTCCAAGTTGAGGCGTCAAGTTAATGTGATCCAGAGCCCCAGTCAATGGAGATACCCGCAAGGGAAAAAACTCCAAACGCTTTAGTAAAATTCGTTTTACTCTTAGGAAGGTAAATTCACTGACAGGTTTTTATCGTTCACCCTATCCAGCGTTGGTTACATGTCGCTCTTATTAGCCTTTAAACCTTTTAGACAAGCTGTTCCGCTCTACTAGTGTTATACACATACTAGTGTAATACTATATCTACGTAAGCAGTATGCATTGGGTTTGTCGGGTTTTTTTGGTTTACTAGGGTGTTGCTGATGAAAATTTAGCTGGAGTACAAGGAAATCTTTCTAATTACTAATTTAGGAGTATATGTCTAATTTACGACAGTGATGGTGACGCTCAGGAGACCAGAGGGGTTGGATGGTCCATGCGGAGGTCAAAGTAGTTGTGAACAACTGAAGAGATACCCGCCGCTTTCAGGGGCGTTGGACGGTACTTGGCTACTTTGGGCTAAATGGTTAAAGGTGTGGTAACATTTGCATTCTGTTCCTTGCCCTTAAACTCTGCTGCTCTAGAACTCAGTTTCCCTGTTTGTAAAATGATAGGAATTATTTTACTACTGTTAGACCATAGTAACTGCGTCCCTCCCCTGCGCAGCTGTTGTGGATCCTGGTGGAGAGACGTGCGGATCCTCGGTACAAATGGATTACAGTTTCCTGGAGCCTCAGGAGAATTCGGTTTTACTGCTCAAGTTGTGTTTGAAAACCGTGGCTCTAGACAAACATCTGTATGTAGCCAAAAGCAGAAAATGCTTGATCCTGTTAGAGTCATCCATTTTCTTCAGCGAGTCTTAGCCCCGCATGAGGATCCACTAGATAGATTCAAAATGTAGGCCCGTTTTAATGCTGAGACTTATAATAAATGGTGAACGTTATTATACATTCAGGTACTTTTACAAGCCTCTTTTCATGCAGTTCTTCCATATTTTCAAATAACAACACCCAATTAAGCACTTGAATCAGTGCTGCCCTCAGCAGAGATGTAATTAAGCAGGTGTTTAAATCCCTTGTTAAATTAGTCTCTTATATTTTTCTTTCCTAATCTACCATTACTATTCCTGTCCAGAGAAATAATGGGAAAACAAATGAATCCTGAAATCCTAGCTTTGGGCTTGTAGGGGTCAAACTATATCAGCCATGCAGAGTAGATCTATGGAATCTAATCAAATTTAAGTGAAACAAAGCAGATTTAAATAGAGGCTGCTGGATAACAGCAGTGAAAGGCAAAACATCGCTTCTCCAGGAAGGAAAAAAGTTAAATGGAATAAAAATCCACTTCCAAAAGGGCATTATGTGGCACTTTTCCCGACTAATGGCTTGAATGCTGTAATTCAGAATGCTCACAAAATGCATACATGGCCTGGCCATAAAGAGAATAGGGAAACAAAGAGGTTGCTAATTCAATTACAAATGTTATAGATCAAGCTCTTTACTATTCATCCAAATGGAAATTTACACTAAATAACATTATCATGAATTGGCTCAGCAACTTAATGGACTAAGACTCTCGCATCTAACAGATTGCCTGGTCCCTACTAGGTCTTGAAAATTGTCTCTCTTGTGGGTACCTTTAACCAACCCCAATATACTCTTGTTATGGAATAAACGGAATAAAGTCACATCATCATTTTCGTTATGTTCACTTAGCTAATAGATGCAGTAAATAGTTTCTGTGTAAAGTTTGATCCTGTCATGTTTATGGCCGGGGCAAGAGGCCTTTCAGAGGTCCTTACTTTTGGACAACTTTCCACTGATGCTTGGTAAGCCAAGCATGCAAATTGGAGCCCAGTATTTATTTTATTATATATTATATATTATTATTCTACAAACTGTCTCATCTGGGACCCTTGCAAAACCTTCTGGACCATTCTGGTCATAGAATCTGTTAGGCTGGAAGGGACCTTTAAAGGTCATCTAGTCCAACCCCAAGCTGATTCTTTTGGATTTCAGTACCATGTCTGTTATTTGAAATACTTCTGTTTTTATTTTCTTTGGTCTCAAGGCTGCTAGGAATTCCAGACCATTACATTAACATTCGTTAATGGGGGTGTGTGTGTGTGTGTGCACTATGTATCCTGCAGTCTGTCTATCAGAATTTGCTAATACTGTTTTTGACCAGAATGGTGATGAACGCACAGCAAGATTGACCTTAAGACTACTCAGGACTTAGTAAGGAGGAGCTTATAGCCTTAAGAACATCATCTATTGTGAAGGCTTATCTAAAGTAAAAACAGATGGGAGGGAAAGAGTGTATATTCATGCAGATGAATACGTAGATGGGCTGTACCCGTACTGGTTTATGTTGTAGCAGCTTTGCTGGTGCTGTGAAGTAACCTAAAGTTGAGCAAAGATGACATTTTCGTGTTTTAAATATGCTGTTTCTCTTGTGCTGGTTAACCATATTTATTCAGCTTGATTTGGTGGAGCGAAATGAATGCTTTGGTTTGCAAAGAGGCTCAGATTTCAAACTAGTATGAAAATTATATCCTGCATGATGTTGGTTCACCCCAAAAATGAGGCTCGTCCATGGTTACTGCACCGACACTGAACTTCACTGTACTTCTAGGATAATTTGGATGGAATAAATTTCTCAGTGGGTTTCTCTGTTCCCACGATGTGTGATGCCCGTGGACAGCTAAACTACTTTCAAAAATCTGCTTTTGGATTTTGGTGTCTTCTGCTTTGGGAATCGACAAGGACTAGCTCTCTGAAGGCAGCTGGGACTCTTTAGCCTTGAGGAGAGAAAGCTTAGGGGGCTCTTACCAGCACGTTACTTGATGGGATGTGGTAAAAACCAGACTCTTCTGAGTGGTGCTCAGTCACAAGACAAGAGGTACTGGGTAAAAACTGAAACTGCCAGCAGTGTGCCCAGGTGGCCGAGAAGGCCAACAGCATTCTGGCTTGTATCAGGAATAGCGTGGCCAGCAGGAGCAGGGAAGTGATGGTGCCTCCGTACTCGGCGCTGGTGAGGCCTCACCTCGAGTGCTGTGTTCAGTTCTGGGCCCCTCTGTACAAGAGGGACATTGAGGTGCTGGAGCGTGTCCAGAGGAGAGCGACGAGGCTGGGGAGGGGTCTGGAGACCAGGGCATATGAGGAGAGGCCGCGGGAGCTGGGCATGTTTAGCTTGGAGAAGGGGAGGCTGAGGGGAGACCTCATTGTCCTCTACAACTCCCTGAAAGGAGGGTGTAGAGAGGGGGGTATTGGCCTCTTCTCCCAGGGGAATAACGACAGGACCAGAGGAAATGGTCTGAAGTTGCGGCAGGGGAGGTTTAGGTTAGACATCAGGAGGAATTACTTTACTGCAAGAGTGGTCAGGCACTGGAACAGCCTGCCCAGGGAGGGGGTTGAGTCACCATCCCTGGAGGTGTTTAAGAAAGGTCTAGATTTGGCACTTCAGGGCATGCTCTGGTGGCAGAGATTGTGGGTTGTTGGGTTGGACTCGATGATCTTAAAGGTCCTTTCCAACCATGAAGATTCTATGATTCTATGAAATACAGGAAATTCCATTGAAATGTAAGAAAAAACTCTTTATTGGGAGAGTGGCCAAACACTGGCATGTATTTCCCAGAGGGGCTGTGGAGTCTCCATCCTTGGAGATACTCAGTTCCTCCCTGGACGTAGTCACAGGCGCTCTGCTCTACCTCATCCTGCCTCCAGCAGGGGTTTGGACTTGGAAGATTTCCAGAGGTCACTTCCAAACCGCAGCTATTCTGTGGTTCTGAGATTTAAGAACCTAATCCATATTGAAAGGCAATGAAGATAAGCGGCCTAGGCTTTTAAATGGCTTTTAAAAATGAGACTCAAGCTCGTTAATCAGTTGCAATGCTGAGTGGAGGAGTAATGTAATACCCTGAAAAAAAACGTGTTCAAGTTCTGCGCACCCTTCAAAAAGCTTACACGTAAATGTTCTGGTGCTTGATGTGAAACACTTCAAAACTTTTTTTAGGATGCTTTTAAATCCCCCAAATACTTCCATTTGTACAGCTATTACTTAACACTTATAAAATAGCCTTAATTTTTTTGTTAAATTTTGAATCCTAGATGAAGTAGGAAAATAACACATTTCTGCTTAGTTCCTTGATTATTAAATACAGCCTGTGAAATACTATTGATGAAGAGTTCATCGCTTTAAAAGGTTACTGTCCTAAAAATAAAAAGGAACCAAGCATGTGTGCTGTGCCAAGGCTCATTTCTTCTGCCTACCAGGGACAATAAACATGCGATTTGAAAGGTCATTGGTTCTTTTGTATGCTAATAAACAATTAGTATGGCTGGGGGGGAAGATGTGGCATCAGCTTCTTTAGAATGTATTTCTGAGGAAATTAGCCATTCATGACAAGTTAAGAATACTGAGGCTAACATCTCCTGGATGATTTCTTAGCCATCATTTCATTCCCTGAAAATATTGCTGTTTAATCAGCTCTGGCTAACAATTATTTTTCTCCTTGACAAGCACCTTCTGGGACTTCGGTTCCCCCCTGAGATTATTATTTTTTTTTTTTTATTGTAACATTTTATAGCTGATAAGGAAAAAGGATTTAGAAAAAGAAAATAGCTGACTTTTCCTTCCAGGCAGTTATGATGTTGTATGCATATGAAATATATGTGCAGAGAATCTAAATTTGATGTTACTCCAGTCATTTTATTGCAGTGGTAGCGGTGGAGTTTCACACATTCTCGTAATTACAATCTTTCCCCGCCACCCCCTCACACACGCGCTGCTGCCACACAAAAACTGACCATCTGGGCAACATTTAGAAAGCAAAATAACTGTGATTGTGGATGGAAGCACCTAACTTGCTGAATGCCAGATACCGCACTTTAAATAGGACCCACAAAAGACTTGCTCTTCCTATTTCTGAATTGCTCAGGAACATCTGCAGGCTAGCAATCAATTTTTTTATTTTCCTAATCATTGGAAAACACATTTTAGACTTTCTGCAATGACTTTCACCTGTCCTGTTCCTTCACTTGGCTTTCATATTAGTTTCTGCCTGCCATTTTTTGGATGCCAAGGGATATTCTCTTATTAAGTTTCCAGAATACAGGAACATTGAGTCAGAATATTTTTTTTTTTTTTCTGAACGGCAGAAAAGCTGCTGCTGCACGAACAAGCGTGACTAAGTCTGGTGGCTGGGAAAGCCGAGCGTGGTGGGCAGGTCGCTCTGAGCACGCTGGCTGCCTGCCGTCAGGATTCTTGTCAGAGTTATGTTGGGGTTGGAAGCCCATGGAAATCTGCAGCTCTTCTTGCTCCCCAGAGCATCTGGCTGACCGTGTCCTTCTCGCTCTGTCCCCAGGCTTTTCCCGGCATCCCACAGAGTCCAGCCTTCGCAGCCCCGCAGTCCCAGGAGGATTACCCAGCACAACCTTTCTCCCGGGCTCTGAGCATGGGGGCAAACAGGGTATGTATGCGGTGTGTTTTTTTCCTGGCTGTGAGGCGAGTTTTGTGTATCCTAATCCCAAATGGAGGAACAAGCTCTGTGTGTACTAGAGCTGGCCAGAGTGGGATGACTTCTACTGTGCCTGAGAAATCTCGGACAAATATTGATGAAAAGTTAGCAAACCCGCCTGGTGAAATGATAGGGCACAAAACTCGCACGTATTCAGATGAACGTGCACACCTAGTTAAAGATGTCCCTGCTCACTGCAGGGGGGTTGGACTAGATGGCCTTTAAAGGTCCCTTCCAACCCAACACATTCTATGATAGGCGTGTTCAGTTGCATCATGGTTGTGATTAGTTGCATTTAGGGTCGTGATTAGGGGCACAGAGTCTAGTTGGAGGTCAGTGACGAGTGGTGTTCCCCAGGGGTCAGTACTGGGTCCAGTCCTCTTCGATATATTCATCAATGACCTGGATGAGGGGATAGAGTGCACCCTCAGCAAAGTTCGCTGATGATACAAAGCTGGGGGGGGTGGCTGACACCCTGGAAGGCTGTGCCACCATCCAGAGAGACCTGGACAGGCTGGAGAGTTGGGTGGAGAGAAACCTTATGGAATTCAACAAGGGCAAGTGCAGGGTGCTGCACCTGGGGAGGAATAACCCCCCGCACCAGGACAGGTTGGGGGTGACCTGCTGGAGAGCAGCTCTGTGGAGAGAGACCTGGGAGCCCTGGGGGACAACAGGATGACCACGAGCCAGCAATGGGCCCTGGTGGCCAAGAAGGCCAATGGCATCCTGGGGGGCATCCAGAAGAGCGTGGCCAGCAGGTGGAGGGAGGTCATCCTCCCCCTCTGCTCTGCCCTGCCCTGGGGAGGCCCCATCTGGAGCCCTGGGTCCAGTTCTGGGCTCCCCGGTTCCAGAAGGACAGGGAACTGCTGGAGAGGGGACAGCAAAGGGCCACCAAGAGGATGAGGGGACTGGAACATCTCTCTGATGGGGAAAGGCTGAGGGATTTGGGGCTCTTCAGGCTGGAAAAAAGCCGACTGAGGGGGGATCTTATCAACGCTGATCAATACTTCAAGGGGGGGTGTCAGGAGGATGGGGCCAGGCTCTTCTCAGTGGTGCCCGGGGACAGGACAAGGGGTAACGGGCACAAACTTGACCGTGGGAAGTTCCATCTCAAGACGAGGAGGAACTTCTCTGCTGTGAGGGTGGCAGAGCCCCGGCACAGGCTGCCCAGAGAGGTGGGGGAGTCTCCGTCTCTGGAGACATCCCAACCCCGCCTGGAGGCGTCCCTGTGCCTCCTGTTCTGGGTGACCCTGCTCTGGCAGGGGGTTGGATGGGGTGATCTCCAGAGGTCCCTTCCAACGCTATGGTTCTATGATTCCATGGTACAAATAGAAAGTCCTGAGTTAGCAATAGTTTTGTCAAAAGTACAACATTGACTAGAGTCAAGGGGAGGAGTACTGCCAGTCTGGCACATTATCTTCTGCAATTACTACAACTACTGCTCAAGACAAACATTGGAAATAATGATCATTATCTTTTGAATAGTTTCGCATCTCCTTCATTATGCAGCTCCTTTAGTCCACAAAAATATTTAGGTACTTGAGTTAAGTAGACTTCACCTTTTGTTTGTGGGAGATGCTTGTGTAGAATCAAAACATCATCTAAAATATCTTTAGCTGATTCTGTTACATTGAAGCTTTCAGTTTACAATTGTACGTCGATAGTACAGGGGTCTAACTTCTCTTGCTTTTCTTTGTTTATTTTTAATTAACTTTTTTATTGTTTTCAGCACACAAAGCAATCAAATTGTGGCAGTTAGAGAACATTAGTGAACAGAGATACAATCCTCCATAAAGAGTAAACAAGGGAACATTTCTTAGGCAGGGTTTGCCCACTCGCTGCCATACGTGAAAGCACGACATTGCACGAAGGGCATGACTGATGGCCCATAAGCCACCAAAAAGAGGTAAATGACTGGGAGGAAGAGTCCCTCATTAAACAGCATTTTGTAAGTGAATTGATTTGGTAAATGTGATGTGCAAGAGATGCAAAGAAATCGTTCTAAGTGCCAGAACTTACCCAAATCTTCATAATAAAATTTGAATTTAGATTTCATTTATAAATAGATTTTAAAGGATTAATACAAAAATGAACAGGCTGTTGATTTTCCATCCTAGGAACATTTTTGAGATTGCTGAAAGTTTGTGCATGAAGACAAAGCAGATTTTCAAACTTCTTTTAAAGCTGGAGGGTGTGTGGGAGGGCAGAGACCTACACATGGAGGCTTGACCAGTTTCCATCCCCTGAAGATCCTGTTGATCCAGGCGCTCCTCTGGCAGCGGGAGGCTGAACTGAAGCCCTTCTTCAACTTGATTTGGGCTGCTTGGCTTCTACGCTCAATCTCGCTAATACATGCTTATTAGCTACCTTAATAAATTGTTATTTATAGGTTTGAAGACTAGAAGAGACTATTCAATCATTTTGTCTGACCCCTTTACAAAGTGGGTCACAGAATTGCCATATTAATGTCAATTGATTGCTGTAATTAAGGGATCGAATCAGTGAAGACATTGCTTAGAACTATGGGTTATAGTCACAGCTAATAACTTTTTGAGATGGACTACTCCTGATGCTGCCAGTATGCTAATAAAATCTGTTTATCATTGGTAAACTAGTCCTAGAACCTCTTTTTAATGAATAATAATTCTTAAAGCGAATTCAGAGATGGTCGAAGGTGGCCTTTAATTTGGATTACTCTATGTGCAGTTTAAGATAGCCTAGGCCTTATTTTAAATGAATTACTCCCAAATCTAACTGAAATCAGTAAGTACTCATGACCTGCAGAGCCTCCAAAGACTAGGCACAGGGTGCTTTGTGCTGTACAAGCACTAAAGAGTGACCTGAACATCTAGAAATAGAGATGGAAAATAGAGAGAATTTTCATCCTGAGATTTTGAAATTTTAGTTAGGGGAGATACTTAGGATTGTATATGACACAAAATAGTTTGCAGTATGTTGATTTGTCTATTATAATAATAACAGACAATATATTATAATAATATAATAATTAGGATGAAAGTTTTGAATTGTTCAGAAACAACTTCATCCATTGGATCGTTCTTTCTATTGAAAAGTCGAGTTAAAAACTTTTCCTGCTGCTCTGGCTAGAGGCAGCCTGTGAAAATGGATTTATGCAGTTCTCATATATATTTCCTCAGCATTTATGACGCTGGCAAGGGTCAAGCGTGCATGGGAGTGCGGTGCCGGACAATGCGTCTCAACCTTGGACATCTGAGGGAGCTGTTTCGACGTTGAGAGGTCAGTTCCGCCTCAGCACTTGGTTTAATTCTGGGTTCCTTGGCTGAGAATGACAAGAGCTGCTTCAAGTGACGAGATGTTCTGGGGCTTTTTTTATATATGTCAACTGGGAAATCGCCTGAAACTACCGTGTCTGATATAGGACATGTAAAAGCTCTCTTCCCTTTAACTTTCTGCCTGACCCAGATTTGAACTGATGAGCTAGTATTTAAAACACTCGGTAATAATGACCAACCTCCACATTATTTAGAAATTATAATTGAAAGACAACTACTTTGGGTGCTTACTCACAAGCCTTTTTTAATGGGGATTTGTCTCCTGATCATGTGTCTGTAGAATTTAGTTGAAAACCAAATGCTGTGGAAAATTTACATTACACCCCTGAGTTTCACGGAGCAGAGAGAGCACTTTTCAATTCAAGAGTGAGCTGCAAATCTTAAATAAGGCAAAGAATTCATTATTTTAATGATAATAATTTACACTTGCATGGGAGCTTTCATCCAAGAAAATATCATGTTAGAATGTTCCATTCGTAGTCTCTCAAAGATGGAGTAATTTCACCTTGGTAAGTAAGTGCATTATATTTTCCTTTGCTTTTTGGGAAGATAAAAATGAAGATTATTATAATTATGCAGTTGAGTGTTTATTATAGAAATATTTTGCATTTATATTGTAGTTTTCTTAAAATCTGAATGTGGTTTTGAAACTCTGGTTTAAACCTGTCAATGCCCCTATTATGTGAAATTGGTCTACTGCTGTACACTTGGGGAAACTGAGGTAATAACCTCCTGGGTCTGTTCTGTTTCTTGGGGTTTTTTTGGTTTTGGTTTTTTTTTTTTTTTTTCTATTTGAAGTAAATCGAAGCAGTAAGTGGTTTGCAGCTCTGGAAATCAGGTGCCGTTACCGAGAGCAAATCTAGTGGTCCAGCTCAGCTGCGTCCTCAAAGATAAGATCTTTTCTCGGGAAAGGGACTTCTCTTCTCATCTGCTTAAAATGAAGCATCTGCGGCAGCGATGAGTTGAATGCAGAGGGTATGACAAACGCTTTGTGGAGTTGGAGGGCAAGTCTCTGGCAAAACTGGGGATGGGTGGATGGAACTGGGCACCTTTTATTCTTAGGGCCTGATCCAACACACTGCATCATCCGTGGATATTTTTTCCATTATTTCAGTCAAGCCCTTGAGATATTCTACTATATGCAATGCAGCACATCTTTCTTTTCTTCCCATACATGGTAAATAGAGTCAATTTTGGCTCTTTTGATGTGTAATAAATTCCCTATACAGAAGCTCTGTTTTCTTTCAGTTATTGTCTTTTTGGAGGCGCCACATAAATATACAGAAGCCTGTTTCTAATTTTATCTTTTTTTTCTTATGCAATTCTCTATGCACTATTTACTTGTTTAAAAAATGAAATTGCTTGCTTTTCTTTTTTCCTTTCCCAAAAAAGCTGTGGGGGACCTTTCCCTTAAACATGTGCAAGCAGCATAAGGCAGACCAATAACACAAAGTCAAAGCCATTTCATAGAAAGTGTTTCAGAAATGCTAATTAATCTAAACGAGCTTAGAAAGCATTTTACAGAGAAAGTATCCAAAATACAGGATGGATTGCAGGATACATTCCCATAGTAATATATTACTGCAGTGTTTTGTTGCTGGATTTGTGCATCGGTTTTAACTACTAGTCTTGATTATGTCATAAAAAATTCATAGATTATTATTGGTGGTTTTTTTGCTCTGCCAGTAATCTACTTTATTAACTGGTGGTTGAGTGACAAATTTTGACCAAAAGTAAACTTCTAATGTATTCCAATTAGTGGATGGTTATGTCATTATTATGTCTCAGTTTGTCATTCTCCGCTGCTTTAAAAAAACCCCAACATTTTGGCTCTGCAAAGCTTAGAAAACACTCTAATGTCACCACTAAAGATAAAACTGTTAAAGCAATTTATCATTTCAGTCCCATTCTACTTGGCAAAGAAAGAAATAACGTTTTCATTATTTATTTTCACATGCACATTGAGTAAATACATTTAAAAAACCCCAAACTGATAATGTGGGACTACCTAGAGGAATTCATTCAGCACAGTAGTATTTAATGGACTGGGTTAATGGGTTTGGGTTTGCTACATCTGGAGAAACAGGGAGTAGTTTTTGTTCATATTTTCATGAGAGCAACTGAGGTACAGCAGTGATTAAAGGCAGTATTTATTTATTAAAGATGGTGGTTACTCAGCAGCGTGTAGCCACTGGTGCAGGGAATCGGCTCTCCAGTAGACAATTTGGATTGTCTAATGCAGTGGGATTCTGTTCCTTCATGAGAACTACAATATTCCACCGATTGTCCAAAGGTATTCCAAAATGCACGTCACCCAGGAAATCCCAGTGTTGTACGCTCAGGCAGATTTTCCCTCTTTGGAAGAACCAATTTTACATCTGAATGTTTAAACCACTGTCGCAGGAAGATGGCCGATTGCCACCTCAGAATTCTTCTGCCAAGTAACTAGGGAGGAGAGCCTTAACAGTTCGAGGAGGATATTGTATCTCTTTGTCAGCAAGCAGCGTCTGTCAGAGAAACCAGTCTGTTGAATTCCAGCAAATATCCTCAGTAATATTAATCCAGAGGCCGAGGTTCAAGAGGGACTTAAAACAAATATGTGGACATAACATTAACTAAAGCTCTTCATTACTTGCAAGATAAGTTTATTTCTCCCTATCCCCACTTCTTTCCTTGCTTTCTTTCCACCAGTGCCCTTATTAATGAACTGTGAAAGCTGACATTTCCAATAAGGAACAATTAAATCTGAAACTAAATTAAATGAAATCATTCATTTACAAAATAATAGCTAACTAGCATGAGGATGGTGAAAAATGATTGCAAGTCATGGTGAAGAAAAAAGGAGTAAATTAAGTCTGACTACATTAATGTTCTTTAAATACTTTTGCTGCTCAGAAAATTAAATGGGAAACATCTTATTAGCTATCTTACAGGTGAGGTAGCAATGTATATATTCAGCATGACAAGTATTACAGAACAGAAATCCTTCATAGATGTCAGTGTAAGTATATTCTTAAATTCTTAACTTTCAGCATCCTTTTCTTGCAAAGGTACTACAGCAGCTCTGGAGCAAGGAATGGGATGTGGTAAGTGCATTTAACCTTATAATGGTAATGAAAGGCAGTGATGATGGCCCTTCCAGCCTTCGAAGTGTTTCAGCAGCACTCTAAGGCTTTTTGATCCAGGTAGTAGGCACTGTCTTTGCATGTTAGAGTTGAATGTACTTAACGCCATCGTATTTTCTCAGCCCCAGTGAAAGGAATTTGCTGGGTCCTTCTCTATTTCAATAGTGCGGACAGTGCTGACAGAATAAGGGTAGAAGCAAGAACTCACCCCGGGGGAGTTGATTCAGCAAATTCTGTGGACCGTCCTCCAGATAGTCCACAGCCTTTTTTCCTGTTACACTCTATAAGGACAGAATTCACTTGAAACCTCAGTGTTCAAGGCTTCAATACGTCTGCCTCATTTTCAGGGTTCTGATGGCTTTACATGGATGTCGAAATTTTTTTCTTATTTGAGAAACTTCAGCAAAAGAGGTAAATTTTTGAGCTAGTAATCCGCAGCTGATGCTAGGTTATATCACAGAAAATCCAGCCGCTTGCGCTTGTTGCTCTTGCAGTTGGATTTTTCAGGCTGTCCGTCCAACATACACCCAACACGCTGATCCCTTTAAAACCAAACCCAAACAAGATATGCAAACACTGTAGGAACACAATGGAGAAAACCCCACATGTTGCGTGATTTTAAGGGGATGCTGATTTGCTGTGACCAATGCCAGCTTAAGGTTTCCCGTGCTACTTAACGCATTTTTATTTTTAAATGCTTTTTTTTATACCTGTGAATCTCTGCAGGCTCCGGTTTTGCAATCAATTATTCTTTAGGGAGCTTTTTAGAATTCTCAGCTCTTCCATAAGAATTTGAGCTTTACTTGAATTAAGCTAAAAATACTCTAACTTTCTTGCATACATTCTCCACACCACACCCCCCTTTTTGTGTGTGTGTGTTTTCTTTTAGTTTCGTTTTTGTTTTGTTTTCCCTAGGATGAGGAATATTTGAAAAAGAGAATTGGAAAGAGATTGGACCCAGGCTGAAAAAAGCATTGATTTCCTCAGTTATACTTAAGGCCCTTTCCTTTTGTAAAACAAATAACCTGAATAAATACGTCAGGGAAGATTAAAACCTCATTAAAAAGTGTAAACAGAGTGCAAAGAAGAAGAGAGAAAAAAAAAAAAAGCCTGGCTGAATTGAATAATGGTAATAATAAAATCACTAAACAATATTGCTAGTTAAGTCCTGTTAAAGTGAATGTACCGTTGAGATGGGAAGCAGAGCCGCTGTTATCTAATGCTCAGGACGGAGATTTCTTTTCAATAATTTGATAACATTTTAATGAATAAATTAATAACATTATCCAGGAAATGGAGTTCATAGATAAAGTCAATTCCTCGCCGGTTCCCAAATCTAATCAGAGGAGTTCTGTTCGGGGATGGTCAGCAATGATGCATGTGTTCAGCAATATTTTTCCCTGCCCACCTAGAAGGAGACACAACTGCTGAGGCCACCACTATGGCACTGCATGCATAAGAGGTTTACTTCATAATATTAATGCAAATTATGGCTTTAAGGCTGGCAATTATGCATTTTTATTTTACTGAGGTGAGCAGGATCATTGCCTATATGCTTTAAAAATGCTGAAGAAAACAACTCTATCTTCTTTTTAAGTGACGTACTTTTAAAGACAAATTCACAGAAAAGGAGAAATATTACTTGTTACAGGGGAAGCACTTTAGCAGATTTTGAGAACAGGATGAAGTTGTGTTAACGTATTGCCAATGCATAAGATGTGTTCTCAAGATATTTAATTTAAATGTGTAAGGGAGGGGAAAGGGAGTGGAGGGAAGAAGTTAATGAAGGACAGGGCAAAACGAGTGCAGAGAAGCAAAGTTTCCATAGCAAATGGAAGAATCAGGAGCAGGATTTATATTTTTGAATTTAAGGTAAGATTTAATACAAGAGGAGGACTGGAATCTGACTTAGCGCAAGTTCCTTGTGATTATCACCTTTGTTTCACTTTCACGGAAGACTGCAACAGTAAATACTGTAATTGTCTGCCTGGCCTTTCAGTCAAGATCAAGCCCTGGAATTTTAATAATAAGACCTTTATTCAAGGCTCCAGAGATACCTGAGATAGTGATGAATGAGCTTGTGTGCCTTCACAGCAGAGTTCTGTGTATGTGAAGGTGCTAGCTTGAGTGCCAGAAAGAGGATAGCTGTTAATAGTTCACTTGCACTTGAGCTAATTAGCCCTCGTTCTTTCTTTTAGCTTATGAAAGCATTGTGTGATTCAGACAATCTCTTGATGCCACAACATGATTTATAAGACAGTGCCCCAACAGCACTCATCATTTCAACAGCCCACCTGACATCTGCAGAAAAACCCTCTGTATCCTTTTGTAATAACAGGATGTAATCCTCATCCTCTCCAAAATATTTGTCAGATAGCTGCTCTTTGTCTAATAATCATCCACATGCTGTCAGACTTCTCCTATTTTTTTCTCTTCACCAGGTCTCCCTTAATAATACTTGACAGACCAAACCCAGGCAGTGCATCCAGGGGTGTCAGTGAAATAGCAGGGCAGAAAAGATGGGTCTTGCCATGGGACAACTGGAGCAAGGACCCTGCTCCAGTGCAGGAGGAACCTGTCGCCGCGGATGCAATCCTTGTGACCGATGGCTCTTGCGTGGTTTGCTCTTCGTGAATGCGCTCCCTCATGCCATTCCCTCAATTCCTTCATACACAATTGTGATTCTTAAGCTGTAATGCTTAATACAGAGCATTACTTCAGTCGATCCTGAAATTTCCGTAGTATTTCTGCCCTGATTGAGGAAGGTGTTTTCCACTTAGTTTCGGTGCTTGAGAAAGCCACCTGGAGCCTCTCTGTTTAGAGCACCTCGCAAAGGCGGGTAGCTGCATTTCATACAAAACCCAGGGAGGTGTTCCCACAGAACTTGCCCAGGATTACAAAGATAACATGCTTGAAGAGAAGTCAAACGCAGGTTTAGGTGTTCCTCTTCCAGAGCTTCATCTACTCAATCACATCTCCCAGACCTTTTACATACGATGCCCTCAATCCTCCTGATAAAGCAGTCCACTGCAAAATGCAGTCATCTTGTATAATATGACGTATAGCTCTTCACTGGGAGTATTGTTTTCTTATTCCAGAGCTTAGAAAAGTTTGCTTTTTGTTCCTTCAAATGTGTTTAGTGTGAAAGGACATCCGAAGTCACTCTTTCCAAGCTGGGCGATCTGTACTTGCCTAATCATATTGTCAAGTATAGCAAGTTCCCTGCCTCGGGGTGAGGGTTCTGTTTATAAATAAAAGATATTTATTTTCCAGCCCTGGTTAAGTATATTAACATAAATGCTGCTGTTATACTTGTGCCCTGTAGATATGACTAGTTCTCTAGGGAGACCAAGAGAGAGAAAGGCGCATCTAATAATTTGTTTTTCACTAATGACAGCAATAGATTCACCTTGATCTGCTTAACGGTATTCATTTCCTGCTAATAAATCACTATATTTAAGTTTATTCCAGGGGTTTATATAGATTGCAAGCTGCTCAGATTAGATTAGCAAGACGTCTCACATACGATCCTGCAAATGGATCAGTCTGTGTTTGAATGATTTTCAGTCTCCTCTAGGTTAAATTTTATTAAAATTATTACTCTGCAGTAGAGTGCATTTAAGCAAAAGCTCAAAGTCTTGCCAGCATTTGAAAAAGTATTGCAAAACAGAAAGTTAGTTGATGTCTTTCTTTCTGGGGCCGACTGGGTAACTAAATTTTGAGACCAGCACGGCCTGCTCTGATTTACTTCACCTGTTGGAGCCTGCCAGGTGGTTTTGTAATTGCCAGGGCCTGCCAGGAGAGGGGCTGCGTGAGTGCACAGGCGCCATCTTCCCTTCACCGCCTCCAGCTGCGCCTTGGGGCTGCAGAATACACCACATTCCTCTTCTCTGCATTCGCAGGTTGAGCCTGCAGAAAGAAAATGGAGCCGGGTACCAGAGCCGCCGAGCCTGACCGGTGGGTGTTTCCTCATGGCTCCGAGGGGAGAGGAGAGGGGTTGGGGCTCGGCGTTGTGTGGGAGCCATTCTGGAAGAGGAGAGTGTGCTGCTGGGGAGGCAGTGAACGCCCTGAGGGGGAGGCGGCAGGCAGGAGCATGTGTGTGTTTCATTTTGTGACAGAAAGGAAAACTTCTGTAAATTACTGAAAAAAACCTGTCACAAAGAGGGAGGAGAACCCTCTTGGAGTGAAAAGTACGAGGCTGAGTGTGGAGATCTGGGTTGGGAAAGGTTTTGAGTGGTAACTTCATACAGTGGAGGAAGCTTGTGTTTTGGAAATGCTGGACAAAATGGCGGCATGGAGGAAAGGCCGAAGGCTTCCTTGCTGCCTGAATTCATCCTCCCTTTGGAGTTTGGAAGCCTTACACCAGCCAAGAGCTCAGCCAGAGCTCAGTTTGGGCAAAGCCATTGTCATTTAATGAGAAACAGGGTCAGACTGCTTCACCGTGGATTTGTCTGAAAACAGTAAATACCAGCATTGTGAAAGGTAATGAAAGTGGCTGTTTTTCATACAGGCCCTGTGCAGCAAAATAATGGCTCCTCTCTGTCCTATTGCTGCCTTGGACTTCTTCTGTTAAATGTTTCTGTTTCTGTAACTGAAAATCCTGGTCAGCGTTACTAGTTTCTTACAACTCTTGACATAAACTTAACATGCTTTTTGTGTTAAATATTTTATAGTTCATTAGTGAGGAAGTTTGTTTTCATTTTAAAATAAGTCCTTAATCCTGGTGCTAAGGAAACCTCAAATACTTGAGGTAGAAGTCGTTTCCTGGAACAAGAAGGCAAAGCAACACCAAACACTTTATGTTAGTAATAGAACAAAAACTAGCATTAAACTCATGAGAAGTTCAGGGCATAGCGCTGGTGGGTAAATGAGATGGATAGAAGGTACTGCCAGCACAAACTATTTTGGAGGAAGTCGTTCTGTGTCTTATATGTAAAGTGGCAGTGAAACACTGGATGGGAAGAATCATCCCCTGTACTAAAAACTAGTAAAATATTTAGGAGGGGAACAAAAACCCTGTTCTGATCTTTCATAAGAGCTAATTAGGAAAGAAAGTGATTGTACCATTTCGAGTTGCTTGCACAAACTGAGTAATTCATGTTACTTAAATTATGGTAATGTTCCAGCTTATACTGGGGATATGTGATAATAATAGTAAAAACCCTACAAAAAGTAGCAATTCACTGATGGGAAATTTTTTTCAGCTCGTCTTCGCAATGCGGAAAAGAAAGATGGTTTTGAGCCAGAGATGATGTAGAATGATGCTACTTGATAAGGTAAGACCCTCTTTGTGCAGAAGAAAACAAATGAGTTTATGCCTTCCGGAGTCTAGAAATTAGGTGGCGTTTCATGTTGCTTTTTAAAAATAGATGTGGTCTGCAGGACCCAAAGAGAAGTATTTATTTGACTGCAATTAAGAGAGGTCATTCTAGTTTATGAAAGAATGAGATATACCAGCTTTTGTAGTTATGAGGTTTATTTATGCACACTTAAAATCATTTTTGCATGTTAACGCTATTTTGTGACTTCTGTGAACATGTCCTCAGCCAGAGAAGTTCTGTGAGATGTCTGAAGAATGGATCTGCTGTTAATTATAATGAAGTGTATCTGAAGTAGTTCAAACTTGAGAATGGCCTACTAAAAGGGTTGTGCATTTTGACGGGTGTTGGCAAGATTTGGCTTTCAGACTTTGTCTGGATTGATAAGAAGAGCAATTTTTCAATGCTAACTTTTACTTATCTTCTTGCTTCAACTTAACAGAGATGTATTTTATCATTGCATGGCTGGAAATTGTGCCTAAAATTGAGATAGCACTGAGTGGACCATGTAATGACTGCAACCGATTCTGCTTGTCTTTTCCTTAGAATTAGAATGAATACAAAATACAAACCAATGCACCTAATTTTACCCAATTGTGTGTTGTACAAGAAAAGGAAAAAGAAGTTAAGTCTTCCCAAAAGATTGTCTTTGTTATTATTCTTTTTAATATTGAAAATGGGCTTACTTTTCAATTGTTCCTTTTTTAATCAAATACTGCAGTGTTCTGCTAGAAAGAGCAGTACTGCAATAATCTGTGTGAGTCTTGAAAGAACAGCCTTACGTAATGTTGAAGCCGCATTCTCTCTAGTGGTCTGCAGTAGGGAATCCTGAAGGGCTGAAAATTGAAACTGCAGGTGTGTTGAAAATTGTTTTTTGGAGTTTGTATCTTGTAGCCTGGCGTGGCTGAGTCAGTTGTGGACAGTGAAAGCCTAATTACTGGCTTAGAAAATGTGTTGATAATGATGCAAAAATCATAGTGATGTAGCATCCAAATGAAAATAATTAACATATTCGCCTTGCTACTTAAGTAATTCCATAATCAGCTGTCCCAGAACCTCCTTTTCCCATAGATGTATAAATTTACCCAAGGATTTCGGGTATTAGTATTAGCAGCATTAATATTGCTGTTGATTAAGTTTGACAGGACTCATGAACTGGAGAGTGGAAGTATGGCACAGAAAGATGGGAAAAAAAAAAAGTGATACAAGGGAATGCTGCTGCCTATTTGGATCCATTTGTAAACTTACGTGCATGTCAGCTTCTTGTTTGCTTTGTATTCTCTTAGAAAAAAGTACTATAGTGCAATAATTATTTAAAAGCCTGGTTATTTTTAAAAGTGCCTGTTAGCCCAAGTTCAATTAAAAACATAGAACCAAAGGCCAGAGTTAGTCTTTGCCTCTCTTTCTGGCCTTTAGCATTGAAGTAATCATGGTCAGGGCTAGATATGAAATGCCACAGAATCCACATTTGGAAACCGATTTTAATGAGCAGCTAGTACTCAGTGTTGTTGGGAACACTGTGGGTAGACATGCTGACGTGAAAGTCTGGTTACGTGGGTCTTAGTGTTAATTTTGAAATATCGGTAGAGGACAGACCCGTTACTTACCTACCTCTATGGGAGATTGAAAGCTTAGGTTTCACGTTTGTATTAATTTCTGTATATGAACATCAGGCTCTGTTGTGAGCACAAATAAAAAATTCAGCATTCTCTGTTAAATATTTCAGAACAACAGTAAACTTTTATCAGTCACTTTAATTGACAGGCTCCTTTAGTTCTTTTTTGCTTTGAATAATTAAATCTCTGTCTTCCTAAAAAAAACCCCAAAACCCCTCAAAACCTGTGAATATTCTTACTGTGTTCTGTCCCTTGGCGGTTGCCTGCTCTCAGAGTTTCTCTTTCCCTTATGGCCTCAAGAAAAAATTTCATTGACTACGTTCCTGATGTTTTTAGGTCTTGCAAGAACTCATGTCCCCCAGTGGTCCTTCTCCTATAGGCATTTCACACTTCAAACCAGGGAGACGGGAGTGCTCTTACTTCAGCGTTAGACTTCAGTCCTTGCATAGTACCTACTGTTCTGTGAGAATAATTAGCAATAACGTTTGAAGTCCTGGATCCCTCATGCTCTGCAGGGGGTTGGCAAAGCATCAAGCTCATCTGCTTGGTATAATGATTTGGGTTTCAGAAAATCTAAACAAAACTCTGGTCTTGCAAGCAGATCCGTGAGCATAATTCTTTGTGCCTCTAGAGGATTCCTGTTGGTTTCACTGAGCATCCCCCGTCTGCTCAAAGAACGACTGCCTTGGTTTGCAGCTTACTGCTTGAGATGCAAACAAGTGAAATTTTGCAACAAGTCCAGTGTTGCAATGACCTTCTACCTTCTATCAGAGACCTTCTCTTTTGGTTTTGTCTTATATTTTCTGGTACAACTGTTGAATAATGCAGTTGTGTTTCTGGTCCTTTAAGAATAAAAAATCTATGCTAGGAGATAATAAATAACTAACCACGTATTACATTCCTAAAGATAGTTTGACATGTTGACTGACGTAGTAAGCTCAGTTCAGTATCTTCCCTCTATTTCCAGATGCTTAAGAGGAAATTAAATATTGCTGTCTTACTACTTGTTGAAGGCTTTGGCTCCTTGTCAGGGTGCTTGGTCTCGGTGAAGTTGTGAGATGAGGTTGAAGCAACCAACCTGCAACGCTTTCTCACTGTGATTCTCCTTGAAGAGGAAGTTTTAAAAGAAGGCCTTGCTTTGAGGTAGGAAATAATCCTTGATTATCCTATCAGAAGTGCAGCTCTGTAAATAATTACTAGATACAGAATACTACAAAACAATGCTTATTTCCTTGAGTACTGTGAAATTTAAAGAACACATAACAGGAATGTGGGCTGTAAGGAGTGAAAATGCAGCAGCAATGGGAGCCATGGTAACACCGACGAGAGGAAGGTCGGAGAAGAGTCTAGGGCTTTGGCAATGGCACCAGTAGTTCTGGAGACAGACTGCAGGCGCTTTCACACTGGCACCCCGGGTTGAGAGTAGGGAAAGAGCGTCCTCTTCTGCACCTATCATTCATGTGGAAGTAATGCTGAACAGCTAATGCAGAATTCAGGTTTGCTATAGCTTTGGCTGCTCTTTGAGACACACTGGCATACAGTTAACACCAGTGACATCACTCTGGCTTGTCTAAACATGTACATTTGTTTTCCTTCATCTATTTAATGATCTGTCTTGCTTTTGCAGAGAAATGACGTTTAAAAAAAAAATCCTAAAAATAGGCAACTTGTGGACACTTGAATAAAACTTAAGATTTAATAGTACTTGAAGTAAATTATCTCATTTGAGTCTACCTCAAACTGAAGCATGGTAATCCTTGGGCTGGCCAAGAGGTACAATTTTGTATGATCAGCTTTGTGGACGACGAAGTAAGGGCCTTTTTTTTTTTTTTTTTGGCTTTTTTTGTGTTTTGTGTCCCCTTATTCCAAACACATCTGAAGAAAGCCTAGGGTTCCTGAATTAGATTTTAGTGCTTATTCTTCAGTCCAATGTTTGCTTTGTATAGTACAGGGAAAAAAAGCTTCTTTTGCTGTAATATAAAGAGTAATCTTGGTTTTGGTGTAAATAAATAATAGCAGCATAGTATTTAGTGACTCAGTTCCTCCGCAAATAAACCTCTAGTCTCAATTCTGTGCCTGGTAGCCATGAGAGATTCTGGCTGCAAAAACATCCACTGCACCTTACTCTCTACAGGTCATGACACTAAATCAGGCCTTCAAAAGTAATTAGGGATTTTCTGATTTTTGTATGCGTGCGATGACTTGGAACTGTTTGACTCCATTTGTCCATTTATACAACAGTGGGCTGCTAAACATTTTGTCATGTGTTTTGTAAACACAGGTAACGTGTGTCTGTAGTATTTAGTATTCTCTGTACGAAATTACATCCAGTGTCCAATTGCGGGGAATTTCCTTGTTTCTTTTCTGTTGTAGTTTGGGGAGACAGAAATTCTTCAGGGCGTTTTCTGTATAAGAGAGTCTGCCTTGGTGAGACCCTGCCCCTTCCGACCGCTGCTTTTTTTCTGGACTTAAAGCAAACAAACAAAATGACAAAAAGAAAACCTTATTTATTAGCAGGAAACGGGATCCTGGGCAATAAAGAGGAAAGAAGGAAAAATGTTAAAATCACCCATAAGTGCAAATATAATTCAATGCGTATCAACTATGCAGCAAATACTGTGTTACTGAGACTTAGTTCAGATGCCATCCAAAATCAGAAATACCCAAAAGGATGTATAAGCACTGCACAATGACATAATTCTGGGCCAACGATAATTAAAGAACTTTGGTTATTCTTGTTTCATTATGCAAACAGTAATATCCAGCTTATTTTTTCAGATGTATTGGGTAATTTGGACCACCTTGATGTATAGTTCTTTCCTGTATATTCAGGAAAGAGTTTAACTTAATCAATTTTTCTTTCAGACTTGGATTCTCAGCTTCCCCTTCCTTCCTGCTCTAGTTCTTGTATTGACTTTATTCTTGTGGTATCTGAGTGGCTGCAAGCTTGGAGTAAAATCTTGACCCTGTTCAAGTCGATGAGAGTTTTGTCATTGGCTGAAAAAAAAGATAGGATTTAATGTATAATGATTATTAAAGCATCAGACTCGATTCCTGTTGAGAAAAACGCTTCTTATCCCTGCTGGTTCCAATGTCAGTGACCTTCCTTCCTGTCCTCAAAATCCCATCATCCACAAAAATAAGTACATAAATACATTAGTTGAGGGAAGTTGGGAAATAAGCGCATCCTCTAGTGGATCTCGAAGTGTTTGTCTTTCCTTATCAGCCCCATAATGATAGTGCAGTGATGGCAGCTTAATGATAGCAGCCCCAATGACGCCATTCAGTGCCAAAGAGGTGAAGATTGCACATTTTATTTTGGAAAATAATTATGCAGCTAATTACAGCACTTGACTTTCGTCCTTCCCTTCCCCTGTGTTCTTGGGGAGGCTGGTTTGCTCAGCTTGCAAAAGACTGCGTCAGTTATTCTAAAGGTCAAAAGACTCTTGTATTATGATTTGTAATTGCTAGTAATAGTGAATAAAATAAATACAGCATCATTTTGGATCATTTAACTCATTGCTTAACTTCTATGTTACTGTTCTATTGTGTGACCGTAAGTACATACTTAGCCAAGTGGTTGAAAGAGGGTAAATAAACCAGAGGTTGAGATCTGAAACTCGTCTGAAATTCTTCTGAGAAACCTGGCATCTGAATTCCAATAGTGATAGTGATCGCTATAGTGATATAGTGCCAGTGAACAGTGATCCTTTATCCTCTGGTCTTCCCAGGTTGTGTAATTGCTCTGGCTTCAGGATGCAGCATGTTCCCTCACACTTCAGGTCAGCTCTAAGTCTTGATTCAGTCTGATTCATTTCAATTTGCATAATCTCTTCAGCCCTCTATATTTCATTTAGACACCAAAGATTTAGTTCAGTTACAGTCTTGTGTCATTTATCATTTACTTGTCTTCTTTCAGAGTTTGATTTAATCCCTTTGGTTTACTTTAAAAGACTGATTTCTTATCCGCACAGTGCTTTATTCCATTGTGATTTTTCAAGCCTTTGTATTTTCTGTCTGGATCTTCCTTATTGTGATGTTTATTTTATACTTAGAGATAAGCCACCTTCATC